>NC_050577.1:150492442-151092442 GCF_011100635.1 Trichosurus vulpecula
CTGCCAGCCCCCAGTAACATGCAGGTTCATTTAGTCTAGCCCCAAAGGAGATTCTTAGGCTCCTGTAATAAAATGTTCAGCTTTGTATTTGGCTGTGTAGATCTTACTTATGCTTTCTGCCTTCTTTCTCTGTTCCTTTCTGAAACAATCATGCCCTTCTGCTGTTCTGGGTAGCAGCAACATGCCATAGTTAGGAAAGCATCATATGCTTGCCTTTTTTACTGTGGATCTGTGTGCTGGAAGTATTCTGCATCTGGCCCATAAAAGTTACATGAAGCTACATGGCTTCTGCCAAGGACCACAAATCTGGAGCTAGCTTGGTTCATTTTCCCAAAGCCAACTAGGAACAGTTGAATATGAAACAGCAGACTCTTTTTGATATTAGTTAGAATAACTTGATCAGAAAAGCTGCCTCTCAGAAACAACAGAAGTTCATCCCAGCCATCACAGATTGGGCCAGTATTATGAGGCTTCCAATGTGAGAGTATCATTTTTTTTTGAAGTTGGGCTATTGGAAGATCGTCTTTTCCTGTTGGAATCTAACTTCTTTGGGTTATTTTGAATGCTGTCCAGGCTGTTAGATGGTGGGGTTTTATTTAAATAATTGGCTACCCAAAAACTCTAAACATGTTTGCATTTCAGCCTGGGTAGATGGCCTATTTTTGTACTGTCTGTGGCATATTCAGAAGAATCCAGAATTTTCCAGATGGGCTGTTAGAAAACTGAGAGTTTTAGGTGTTAAGCATTTGGAGATATTTTGCCACAAGGCAGTGTGCTTACAATGGCTACTAGAATATTGGTTCTCCCAGAAATAATGCTAAGCTAACTTTCACAAAGGTGGAGACTATTTGTCTTAATTTTCCTGATTCTGCATTCTGCCAGGGGAAGAAGTGGGCTATCACAAATATGTGCTGGCAGATCGCTTCTCCACCAACTGAGAGATACACAAAAGAGCTCCAGTACAACACAGAGCCTGTGCAGGACCCCTCCCCAGAATACAGAAAAAGAGTGCTGTGCTCCGGGCACATGGAAATGTTGTTCTACACGCTGGCCCAGGATTTTTCAGAATATTCACTTCTTCACCTGTGCAGAGGACAAAAAATGTGGGCATGAAAGGAAATAGAAGCTGGAGAAAATCAGCTTTTCTTCTCTTTATCAAGACATTTGCCTGAGCATGGGAGCATATCAGGAAGGGAAATACAGTTAGGAGAAGGCAATTGAGGGGGAAGCATCCCTGGGAAAAAAAGAGATTTTATGAGGTGTTTTGCCTGAATGATGTATTTGACTTGGGGATTGGAACTGAGAGAAAAAAATTATAGAGCAGAGAAAGAGCCTTTTTACTGAGAAATCCACCTAGACCAGGGGTCTCTGAACTTGTGGTTTTATATATACATACATACATAAACAGGAACTTACTTGGTATCTCTTTGAAGCATTTACAGACAGTAGGACAGGCTTCTCAAAAGTCAGTCTGAATCCCTTAAAATTTTCGAAGCTAGTAAACAACAGGTGTTTGTTAAAGGTGTGTATATATACATACATCATGTGTATAATACATATATCATGTCTGTATATGGACATATATCATGTGTGTATATACAGCTACATCTCATATGTTTATATGTATGCACACATGGGGGTATATCTGGAAGGGGAATGTAATTGGGAGAAGACAATTGAGGGGGAAGCATCCCTGGAAAAGAAAGAGATTTTATGAGATGTTTCACTGTATTTGACTTGGGGATTGGAACTGAGAGAAAAAATAATAGATCCTTTCAATATGACTTCCTAGAGCAGAGAAAGAGCCTTTTTACTGAGATATCCATCTAGACCAGGGGTCTCTAAACTTGTGACTTTATATTATACACATACATACACAAATCATGCGTGAATATATATCATGTATATGTATATACATATATACCTGTCATATGTGTATGAGTACACACATATGTGTACTTATATACACATATACACACATGCATATACATGTATATATGTATATTTTAAACTGCATTTAGATCATATTGAAATAGTTATCAAATATATATATATAGAAAACTTTATTCAAATTTCAATATAAATGAAATACAGTTATCAAAAATCCTACCAGACTACCAAAATAGTCTATGAAATAAAAATAGTTGAGCCCCTGATACAGGCAATGGATCAATATCAGGGGATAAGATAAATTTGGTTGTTTGGTTGATTGGTTGTTGTTCAGTCATTTCAGTTATGTTTGACTCTTCATGACCTCTTTCGGAGTTTTCTTGGCAAAGATACTGGAGCAGTTTATCATTTTCTTCTCCAGCTCATTTTACAGATAAAACTGAGGCAAACAGGATTAAGTGACTTGCCCAGGGTCACATAGCTAGTAAGTGTCTGAGGCAGGATTTGAACTCAAATTTTCCTGACTCCAGGCCTAGCATTCTAACTGCCCCTTGGCTAAAGAGCCTAGCTCACCACACCATTCCACTACTACGTGAATGCTGTAGGAAGAAGAGCACTGAATTCAAAGTCATAGGACTTGAGTCTAATTCATACTCTGTAACTTATTTTCTGTTGGATTCTGTGCATGTTATTAAACTTCTCTTGCCTTCAATATTCTTGTGTAAAATGAGGAGGTTGAACTAGGTTTATCTATGAGCTTCCTTATAGCTCTACAAACATGGTCCTATGAAATACTCTCACTTTTTCAACATAATAATGAACCCCTTAACCAAAACTTCCTAGTACTTTTGAATCCAAGTAATACACTTTGCTTCTTGAAGACAACAGTCTGAATTAGTTATATTTTTCCTTTGGGCTACTTTAATGTTCTAAAGGGCATCTAGGTGGTGCATTGGATAGATCAGGCCCTGAAATCAGGATAACCCAAGTTCAAATGTACCCTCAGACATTTATTAGTTGAGTGACCCTGGGCAAGTCACTTAACCCTGTTTGCTTCAGTTTCTTCATCTACAAAATGATCTGGAGACGGAAATGGCAAACCACTCCTGCCAAGAAAACTCCGAATAGGATCACAGAGACTTGGACACAACTGAAAGAACTCAACAACAACAACAAATGTTCTAAGATGATACCTGTTCACTTTTTTAAATTTTCTCCCCTGGAGAAAAAATGTATATACCTTTTCCCATTTAGGCGCCTAAACAGGAACTTACTGGGTATCTCTTTGAAGCATTTACAGACAGGACAGGCTTCTCAAAAGTCAATCTGAATCCCTTAAAATTTTTGAAGCTAGTAAACAACAGGTGTTTGTTAAATTCAGCGTGTTTGCCAAGACTAAATGATTTAGAATAACAATAAAAAAAAAGATTTGCAGTTCACTGATTGTTAAGTGGCTAAAAACTCTTTAAGAATCAGAAACATCATCGTGTGGCTATATTTACATACATAATTTCTCCATTTTTCCTGCTATTTTCACTTCAGTGATGGGGAAGGATAAAAATTATTTGAACATCTAAGTCCTCATCTCCTGCCCTAAGTGGCAGCCTTCATTAAACTGTCATATTTTCTACTCCTATTTACTAAAGAACAACACTCAGAGGATAAGAGACTTTGTCAAATGCTTTGTTAAAATTTAGGCAAATGCTTTTCTAGAACATTTCCCTGATCTGGGAATCCTGTCAAAAAATACAATTAGTTTATTCTGGCATGACCTATTCTTACTGAAGCTGCCCTGATTCTTTGTGATGACTACTTCTCTACACACAGAATACTTCTAGGCACAGATTATACAGACATATCTTTATAATAATAAATACAATTATTGATTTTTTTCTAGAAATCAAAATCAGATTCACTGACCTAAAGCTTCCTCTCTTTGGTTGCCCTCATTCCATTAGTAGGGAATAATCATTAGGATATGTCAAGAAATAGTAAGAATTTAATAAATTCCTTTTTATTCATTCATTTATTTTTGGCAGAGGGGGAGAAATCCAATAAGTGTTTTAGAGAATGTCCCCCATCAATACTAAGTAATGATATCATGCCAGCATCATGATCTATTTCTTCTTTCTGTCCAAGTGATCTGTTGTATTCATTGATGAAAATAGCTTTCTTGTCATCTGCACCCAAATACTTCATAGTATTGATACAATTTATAGTATAGGTATTCTTCCCTTGCCCTGTATTACGTTTCCTTGATTTCTTCAGCTAATTATATCTTCATAGTAGACAATGTTATTCTGCCTGCCATAACCTCTTCAACTGTACTGACTCTTCTGAATAAAATATACCCTTCCTGTGCCATATTCCCATTACACAAGCCCCTAGCTCTTCCACTTATTTGAACTTGTATAAGTTCCTCCACCTTTGTATCTGTTTCCTTATTTGTAAATTGAGAGGGTTAGACTAGATGACCCCTCAGGTTTCACCTAGCTCTATACCTATGATCCTCTAATCCCAAGCTTCACCCATATCATTGATGTCAAATTTGCCTCTTCATGTTGGGATTTCTGGTTTGCCCTGTTGATTAACCATCCTTTTGACACTTGGAGCCATGAGTTTTGTGGCAATCTCTTTCTGGGATTTTTGACTTCCTATGTTGTAGCTTCTCTCTATGATAGATATATAAATATATATATATATATATATATATATATATATATATATATATGTGCGTGTCTGTATGTGTGTGTGTTTATTATATATATCTGTATGTATATATATATGAATGTATATATATATAGAAAGAGAGAGAGGTTGATGGATATATGTAAGAAATTTTTCCTGTTTTTTCAGTTCACAACATTTTGATGAGATTTGCAAGGCCCTAGGAAAAAACAGTCCCACCAGTTCAAATTGAATGTACTCTCTCCCTGTCCAGGAGCCTCTTATTCCTCCCACTATGTCCCAGAATCCTTTTCTTAGACACCATCTTTTTCACCACTTCCCAGATCTTCCTTTCACTTTTCAAGCCCTTACAATGATAATAATACAAATTGTGACTTTAATGCCTTCAATTTATTACCCAAGATATCATTTCCTTAGCAGAGCTTTCCATGATTATGGGTGATTGGGTAGATCACCAGAAGTGGGTAGTAGTCATCAGATTTGACAAGGCTTATAAGGTTCTGCACCAAATGCTACTTCTATGCCCAGGGAAGACCATATGGTCTTTTCTACCTTTATTATCAAGTTGACAATTAACTGCCCCAGGAAATCACCAAACACCACTAATACTCATCTCTTCTTCTCTCTTTCCTGAATGATGTCTCCCCTGCAGATCAGTATCATCATTCCTTTGAAAACAAGCAGCTGCTTCTTCTTAAGGCTCCCTCTTCCTCCACTTCAGGAAGAGTCCTATATCTGTTACTTAACAAAGCCAGGTGTTTAGTGATCCTTATTCCCCTTCTCCTCTTTATGTCATTATAGCATCTTCAAACCTGATGAGGTCAAGATGACCTTGTACTTTGTCAATTCTTTTTCTTTCTTTGTTTTCACTTTTTAAGAAAATCCATTCTCCCAAATAACCTAGAGAGTGGAGGTGAGATCCTCAATCCCCTTTATTTTCTCTTTCAAGATGAAGACTGGCCTGCACCTAGAACAGAGATTCTATTAAATTGAACAAATACTAAGCTTCTTCTATATGGAAGCAGTGTTTTGGCCAATAGGGATGCAAAGATAAAAATATGTTGTCTTCAAGGGACAACATGTATATAAAATAAGCAGATATGAAGGTGGTGGGGGAAGGGGAAGAGAGAAAGAGGAAGAGACAGAGGGGGAG
This sequence comes from Trichosurus vulpecula, assembly GCF_011100635.1. Lineage (NCBI taxonomy): Eukaryota > Metazoa > Chordata > Mammalia > Diprotodontia > Phalangeridae > Trichosurus > Trichosurus vulpecula. The sequence continues at coordinate 150,498,174 of NC_050577.1, forward strand.
AGGAGGGATAGGGGAAGGAAGAGAAGAGAGAGGAAATTTATTAAGCATTATGTGCCAGGCACTGTGCTGTAAATATAAAATAATTTCAGGTGGGGAAGCATTGGGAACTAGTATCTTGAGGATATAGGAAAGGTTTCTCGAAGGATGCCATTTTGTCAATCTTTTGTCATTCTTGCTAGTATCTCTTGTAGCTAAGTTCTCTGGCAAATTATTCTCATTAACTCCTGTTAGTATCTTGACAACCACTCTCAGCTTCTTTTCCTTATTTCATCAACTTCCTTCTCTTTACTCTGTTCCTACTTTCTCCTTCTCTGGCCCTTCTGCTCACATTCTCCTCCCCGAATCCTTATGCTTCTCTTCCTTGAACACAAGTCTTTCAACTCACATCCTTCTTCTACCTCTTGAGTCTTCCCAAATTCTCCTCCCCAGATTCAATCTCTGACCTTCTTCACCACTGCAAAAATATCCAAATAGGATTTCTATCAGTGCTCCTCCTTTTTCCTTTTCCACCTCAGAGTTTTCCCACTCAACCTTATCCCCCTGAACCTTCTCCCATGATCCCTCTCCCACTGAATCTATAAGCTTTAATCCTCTCCTCTAAGCTGACGACTCCAAATCTATATCACCACCTTCAACCTCTCCACAAAGCTGTAGCTTTATATTTCTGAATAATTGCTAGATGTCTAAATGACACCTCAAACTCAGCATGTCCTTCATGAATTCTTCCTGTTCATTCCAATGTCTTCTCTCTCCCTGCATTCCAAATTTCTTTAAATAGAGCCATTATCCTTCCAGGCATTCATTCATAACCTTGGAATAATACTCGTTCTTCTTTCCTTTTTCTCTCTCTTTCTGTGTGTCTCTCTCTCTTTCCTTTCCTCCCTCCTTTTTTCACTTACCCTATCCCTCTTGTCTCCTCTTTCAGTTGTAAAGAATACCGAGAACCAATGATTCCACCTCCACAATCTTCCTCATATCCATCATCCACTTGACATTCTCACTGCAATTAGTCTTTTTAATCTCTTCTTGCCTGGTTTATCATAAGACTCCTTACTGTTCTCCTTCCTACAGCCTATCTCTTCTCCAAATTATCTTTCATTCTATTGCCCATCTAACCTTCCTGATACGCTCTTTTGTTAAGGTCTCTCCTCCACTTACAAACACCACACACACACACACACACACACACACACACACACACCCCTTCAGTGACATACTATTGTCTACCAAATAAAAGCATACTCTGCTAATGAAACTCGTTTACCTTCACAATTTACCTTCTGTTACACCTTTCCAGCTTTTAATTCAGGTTTAATTAATACTGCTCTCATTTACCTACTCCACATTCTAGCCAAGAGGAATTTCCCTTCATCTCTCATTCATGTTTTTCAGTGCTTTTGCTTACACCATGTCTTGTATCTAGAATAGATTCTTCTTATTTCCATGCTTTTAAGTCCTTCTCTTCTGTCCAGATGCTACTTCCTCCCTGAAGCCTTCCCAACATTCTATTCCAAGTGAAAACTAACTTTGCCTCTGCATGTTTTTCACAGTACTTTACCTGAATTGGTCCTTTGTCTTATTCTTTCTCATGTCATAGTTATCTGTCTACCATCCCTCCCCCAAATTTTGTTGTAAAGTCCTTGAGCAGAGTTAATCTTATATGTATTTTGTGCCCTAAGTGCCTATTACAGTATCTCAGTAGAACTTTAATAAATATTTGTTTGATAAATGAATGAAGGAATGAATGAGAAAGATGTAAGGAATGAGGTAAATGGACAGGGATAGAGGAGTGTTGACTTATACAATCCTATAATATGAAATATGATATTATGATCACACTCATGTGACCATATGATCTAATATCCCATTCAATTTATATTTGATTTTCCTCTTTCCACTCTCTATTACTCAACTGAATGTCCATCAGTCTATGTTTGTGGGACAGCACATTGTCTCTCAGCTTCCACCCCTCCACTCTCGCCACTACCACCATTCTCCATGTACTGGGCTACACTGAGTTGGGAAGAAGAGTGGTATGGTGAGGTAGTCAGAGCATGTCAATTTCTCCTGAATTTGCCAGACCTATCTAAGAATTAATTTTTGGTCAGCATAACAATTAGCCACTTCACAAGTGGAACAAATAATAGCAATAACAACAAATCTCTTGGTTTTTTTTTTCCAACAGCAAAACCAGATTCCGCTGGATCCAGGAGAGTAGTACCCAGAAAACTGCTCCCCCATTTGGGCTAGATGGAGTTTATATCTCTGAGCCTTGTCCCAATTACTGCAGTGGCCATGGGGACTGTGTTTCAGGGGTTTGTTTCTGTGATTTGGGTTATACAGGTAAGAATAGTTTTGTTGTTGCTCTTGTGGTTTTTGGGTAGGGAGGTGGGACAGGTATGTGTTTTAATAATAATCCAACCCTGATTAAGTCAAATTCAGACTTTAGTATTCTCCTCTAAAACTAAGAATCATAGAAACCAGGGCAAGGAGGAGAAGAACAAGATCTTTGAATCTGATAAATATTGTTGTTCTGGACAGAAAAAAAGAGAACTCTGCTGACATAAATTTCGTTGGAAAAAAATATTTTCTTAAGACAACTGCAATTGATTGGTCAATATATCTAGTACTGCTGAAAGGGAACTTTACAAGAGAACATACAAGAGTAATGTGTTCAGACTGTAACTTTGGATATTGATTCTGGAAAAGCAGCTGAGATTAAAGAGGAGGATAGGGAAAAAAGACTAAACTTTAAAAGGTTGCTGTAGAAAATATTTGGAGGGGCTTCAAAAAGATTTCTCTGGTACTTAGTTCCCTGTCCTGGAGATGGCATATAACCAGAAACAAATGTACGTTGTGACAGGCCTTCTACAGGGAATGCTGTTCACTTGTGATTTCAGGGATGGTAGGGGTTTTTGTGTGTTTTTTTCTTTTAAAGCTGTGATCGACTCAACCAATTTCATTTGCCACCCTGATGAATCTTCTATTTAAGGAGAGCAGCAATTCAGCATGTTTAATTGTTGTATACACACCAAGTTTAACCTATTTCTCCTCAATTTACAAAACTTGTGTCACAGTATCGTGAACTGAGAAATCCCTTATGTCTCTCTTCACAATAAAACATTATCTGGAGGTACAAATAATCTCATTTATTAATTGTGGTAGCAATGATAATGATGACTCTTGGCAATTTAGAAATATAAACTTTTATTTTTATGCTATTTCCATAATAATATGATGCAAAGTACCTTTTTGCCATGTTCTGAATCTGCCTCTAACATTTCACAACTTCAACAAAGTATTTCCTAAGTATTTTTTTTCTTTCTTTCTTGTTTTTTGAAGCCTCACATGGAACCTGTGTGTCTAATGTGCCTAATCACAGTGAGATGTTCGACAGGTTTGAGGGAAAACTCAGCCCTCTCTGGTACAAGATAACTGGAGGTCAGGTGGGAACAGGCTGTGGAACACTCAGTGATGGGAAATCTCTCTACTTCAACGGGCCTGGCAAAAGGGAAGCAAGAACCGTTCCTCTGGATACAACAAATATCAGGTTAATAGAAAATTAATACTGCCTCTCAATGCACGTGGTGTTCATCATGTAACAGATTGCCCAATCCTGTGCTATACTCTTTGCTTAAGATCCCGTGCAACTGATTATTTGGTTCAAAAAATGATAGCATCTCCCTCAAAGAGCTATTTGACTTAGAACATGGACTCTTTTTATGAAAAATGCTTATTTTATGTTTGCGTAAATAATTGTTGACCTAGAAATAGATGGCAGTACATTGATCAGTATCTGGCTGACCACTGCAGTGGGACAAGGCATTAAAACCCAGATGCAGATAGACCCAGAACTAAACAAGAAATCAGTAGAGTTAAACTCTATCAAAATAGATACTAGAGAGCCATGTATTAACTTAGAAAATCACAAATTAACATCATTTATGCTGTATTGTATTTTTATGTATTTTGTTAAACATTTCCCAATTACATTTTCATCTTCTCAGCGTTTTGCAGATTACATTGTTTCTAACAAAGTCAAATTTTTCAATGAAAAACAAACATCTTTTCAAACATAGATACTTTCCTGGTTATACTTCATTTTTTTTAAATTTTGTAATACTACAGTCTCCAAAAAATTGAAGTTTGGGTCTCAAAGGGGTAATGGAAAGACAAATGGTAGATAGCAATAGGCTGCAGCATATTTCCAATGAAGACCTAAGAACATGAGCTCTTAACCTGTAGTCTATAAACTTGTTTTGGACTTGGGGGATGTTTTTTTTTTCTAAACATTTTGATAGCTACATTTCGGTATAATTGACTTGCTTTATAATCCTGTTTATTTTATTTGATGCATTTAAAAACAATTTTCTGAAAAGAGTTCCGTGGGCTTTATCAGACTCCCAGAGAGATCCATGCCTTAGAGGAATATGACAGGCAGACACAGAAAGATACAATGCCCAGATAATCAGAGCTGACAAACTTGCTTTCTTACAGTGAGGTTTCCCCTGGCTCCTTTGCATTGTTTCTTGCCAACATACCTAACTTTATAGTCACAGTATGAAGGCCCGTGTAGAAAATACCAGCCCAGTGGCTTGGACCATCTCTGTTTTTGCAATCTGCTTTCAGTAGCTTCAATCACATAGGGAGGCTGGTGCCTTCATTAGGACCATTGGCACCAACTGCTGCTTTCCTGCCATTACTGCTCACGTCCTCTACCTTCCTCATTGTGGTAACAAAACCTCATGAATGGAAGAGTCCCATCAAGATTCTGCACACAAAAAAATCCCAGTAAACACTAATAGCCATTTCTCCAACTGCCCATGAGTAAACTTTGTAAGAAAGCGGGAGGGAGAGACACAACTTTTCTTTTATAATAAATTGAAGATTGTGGTATGGGTGATTCTTTAGTGAAATAGCCACAGGGCTTGGCAACTTCGAATTCTAAACCGGACGTCATTAATTCTGATGTCTTGGGAAAATGCCTACAGTGACACCTACTGGTAAAAGTTAATTTAATTAAAAGCTAAATGCCAGTTTTCTACTAAGGAACAGAATGCAGGAAAAAAATAAAAATAGAAGATATCTTTATCTATTGTTTACAATATATACATATATGTAGCTTGTGATATATATATTGTAAAAATAAAACAATGCAACATATGTATTGTTTACAATCCAAGTTTTACACCCATCCAGAAATCTAGATGAAATATTAGTCAATTCAAAGATCTCTCCCCTTCTCTAAATAGGATAGGAGGAGGGGAAAAAGTAGAAAGCACTGGTACACAAAATCACTGAGGCATTAAAGGGAAATCTGCATGGATATTAATCTCAATTTACAACCTTTATTGTCTCTCTGAGCCACCAAAACTCACATCAAGTCTTATAGAATGTAATTTGGCCTGAAGTGGGTTTAACAATTCAACTTTCCAGTATCAAAAGTAGAAAAAAAAATAACATCTTATTTCCTGGGACCTCATTAGCTGTGGATGTCACAAATTTTCATTTGAGTTTACAAAGTTAAGTGAACCAAAATGATTGTCTATTTAAAGAACTACAATTGATAAACTCAGAACTGTCTTTACATTTTTTTTAATTTAGGTTCATTTTACTTCAAGAACTAACATTACAACAGCAGTTTGAAGTATTCTAAAAGACTACAGGATTGGACTTGTTACAAATCAGGCATTCTCTAGTGTCCACAAGCACTTGGGTTTTAAAAATATTTAAAACTTAGAGAAATTGTTTAAAGGTAGAAATGATACAAGACAGCTAATTCCAGTTCCACCTGGGCTTAAATAAACTTTGTTTGTTTTTCCCAGACTTGTTCAGTTTTATATACAGATTGGAAGCAAAACTCCTGGTGCCACCTGCAGCAAACCAAGAGCTAGAAATGAAGGTAATTTTTTTTCAACAGACACAGTAATTACTATAAATTGATGCATACTTTTTAAAAAAAAAATAAAATTAAGATTAGATATTGGTAGTTTGGATCTTCCATTTTTATTTAATGCTTGTTTCTCTTCTATTAGCACTAAATACTGTGAATATTCTATAAATGACTGTCTGTTTAACCATACACTGTTGTACACACCTCATAATCAGTCATGGGCATTTCCCACATGTAAGAAATACAGTTTTAGGGATATATAAAACTACTTACCCGAGGATACAAGCAAGCTTGAAATGCCACAGACGTCAATTAGGCTTTTGTTTAGAGGATGGCCTAAACTTTTAAAAAATTTTCTTAAGGAGAAAGGAAGCAACAATAACTTTAAAACTATAGACATGATATTTTGGGTAGTGTAAAACTGAATTCAAGCTAGAACATACTTCTAACTGATTTTTTAAAAAATACTACTAGTGGAGATCTCTGGAAAATCTTTGCGAGTAAGTAGAACAACGCTTCTCCTTTCTTACCCTGAGATCCATCCCTCCCTCCATGACACCTTCTACCCCTTGTAGGTGTTCATTGGATTGTGGGAGGATTACAAGTTTGAGTTGAACCTGTTCCCTAGGAATCCTTAGAGAGCCTTGAAATTAGCCAATGCTCATTTAGGTGTCTTTCTGTTATATTGGGCTTCCTAGACCTACCTCTGTCACAGCCCAAGCCTCTTGAGCAGTTCTGGAAGTTTTCAAAATATAGGATAATAGGAATTCTGAGGGTGATATCAAGCTGCTGACTGCCAGGAGAGAAAAAGTATTCATGCTCATTCCCCATCTGCATTTAACTAAAGCTTTAACCATGTAATAAAATCAACTCTTGAGGGACAACTTTTTACATATTTCTTTCTACCTTTCCGTCAGTTGATCTATACTCTCCTATTAAAATAATGAGTTTGGATACACAGACAAGTTAATTTGAGAATTAATATACCAGTCATGATATAGATAATCAGAGTAGAGTTGATGATACTATATTCAAGGTAGTCTTCATTATCAGTAGGGCTAGAAGCAGGGCTAGATTGATCCAATATATTTTATACAGCCATGTTTGAGAATGTAAGAAATCTGGTATCTGATGTTGTAATATGCTTCAGAGGTTGTTTACATCAACTAGTGGCAGGATCACATAGAAACAGGCATACTCATTCATTTCTGGTGGAATTTCAAACCAGTGGAATCTATTTGGAAACCAGTATGACAGAAAATAGAAAAAAAAATAATCATATGCTTTGGCCCAACAATTTCATTCTTTGGAATATACCCTGAAAATAATATTTAAAAAGCAAGGGGAAAGCTGTTTTTATAGCAGCATTATTTTTACTCACAAAAACTTGTAAGTTATCTAAATGTCCAACAGATGGGAAATATTTATATAAACTGTGGTCCATGAATGTAGTGGAATATTACTATACAATTAAGATTGACAAAAATGAGGAAAATAAGCAAATATGGAGAGACTTATGAAAAATGTAATGTGAAAAGTCAGAACCAGACTAGAGTAAAAACTAACTACAATTGGGTAAGAAGAACTATGAATATGAATTAATGGATGAGTAAATAATCATGTTGAGGAAAAAGAGTGTGGGTGAAAAGCTATGATATTTCATGTGAATTAAGTGTAATTTATTTAAATGTTGTGGTTGTGGTTTGTCCTTCGATCTCAAAGAGGACCATAACATCAGGCAGGTGATGCCATGACTTGCAACTGAATTAGATTTGAGTGAGGGAGGTCACCAGCCTCACTTTCTGCTCCAGAGCCATCTAGGTCCAGTGGGCAGATATATATCAGGATAACTGGAGATGTTCCAACTATTTAAATGTAACAAGTTGAAGAGTGAGTTTAATTAATGGCATTAATGTTTTAATAGTAGGTCTATAATCATTTTTAAATAAAAAAACTTATCTATAAATGTCTATTTGTTAACGTACAAGGTCTATAAACATGAACCTAAAGCCCATCAAGGTTCAAAATATACTCAAAATATAATGTTGCATAGTACTCAGTACTTTCTGTGTACCCTGAATGGTAGGCACTGTGAGAGAGATAAAAAGTGTAAAGTATGGTCATTTCCCTACTGGAAAATTACAATCTAATTGGCTATACAAAGTTAACATAAGTTTAAAAAAAAACAAGAAAACACTAAACTGTAAATTCCTGGATATGGGTTTAAGAAAACTTCAGATCAGGGCAATGTCATTATGGTCTGGCACAGCTAGAAAAACTTTCATAAGGTGACAGACTTGTTAGTATAGATAAAGAAAAAATAATATAAAAATATAAAATAATTAAAAATTTCAAAATTGATTCTCTTGGAGAGGGTAGAAGAGGGAGATGGAAGTGGAGAAGAATGGCAACAAACAGATGATCTTGGCATATAGTAATCCAACAAACTTTGATAGCTCCTACAGAGAAATCTAACCAACCAGTAAACAAATTGCAGTATGGAAGGCCTATTAAGTAATCTTTGTCTAAGGCCAAGTTAATCATCATTTCTCTCAACCTCCCTTCTTTTCCTGCCTTCCCTATTGCCTAAGATCCCATCCCCTTTTAATTGCCTATCATGGTAGCCTGCTGGTGGATCTGCTTAAGTCAAGTCTTTCCTCACCGCAGTCCGTCCTCTACTCAACTGTCAAAGCTCAAATCTGACCATTTCACCACTACCACCCCCCCATTCAATACATTTCAGTGGCTCACTATCACCTCCAAGATCAAATATAAAAATCCTCTTTGGGGCATTCAAAGCTCTTCACAACCTGGTCCCCTTCTACCTTTCCAATCTTCTTAAGCCTTCCTCCCCATATTGTACTCTGCAATCCAGTGACACTGGCCCCCTTGAAGTTCCTTGCACAAGACACTCCATCTCCAGATTTGGTATTTTCATAGGTCTGGAATACTCTACCTCCTTCCTCCTCCTTTGTGCCTTCTCTGGCTTCCTTCGAGTTCCAGCTAAAATCATATCTTCTATACGAAGCCTTTCTTGATCTTCCTTAATGCTAGTACCTTCCCTCTATTGATTAGTTCCCATTTATCCTGTATAATTTTTCTATACATAGTTGTTTGCATATTGTCTCCTGCATTGGACTCGAGTCCCTTGAGAGCAGGAACTGATTCTTTTACCTTTCTTTATATTCTCAGGGCTTATAATGGTACCTGCCACATAGTAGGAGCTTAATAAATGCTTCTTGACTGACTAACCTGACTATCAATGACACCAATATTCTGCAGGTCACCACAAGGAAAAACTGTAGCATCTTCTTTGAGGTTTCTTTTCTTCTCCTTTTATCCAAATCATGTAAATTCCTTCCATTCTTCATATCCAGTCTGCTCTCTAAAATCTTACTTTATAGTGTCTCTCCCATTTCTCTTCATTCCTGCCTGATGAGCCTGATGATTTTAGATTTGCTTGGACTGCTTTCTACTTGGTTTCTGTGCCTTCAGCGTCTTCTCCATACTTTCTGTCCTTCCCAGTGCCACTAAACAAATCCTGCTAATATATGGCTTCTTTTCTGTCACTCCACTGTTCCAAAACTATAAATAGGTCCCAGTAGGGTGAGATAGCACTAGACCTGTAATTTCATTGGATTCAGACATGTCCAGTGAGGAAACTTCCCCTACTAATGAAAATTGGCACCTTCTGTGCAATATATCATAGCCTAGGGCATGGAATGGTTAAGTAACTTGGCCAAGGTTGCATAGCTTGAATGGATCAGAAGTGTTAAGGTCTTTCTGACTCCACAACTGACTCTCTAATCCCCATGCTATATTACCTCTATTACTTAGAAGAATAATGTCCAAAATCCTTGCCCTATCATTTGATATTTTGTACAATCCACCCACATGAACTTTTCCTGCTTTATTTCCCAGGACTATCCCACACAAAACCACCTTTCTGGCCAGATTCACTCTCTTCTAAACATGTTTTGTGCTCCCCTGTTTTTTTTTTTCTCTTCTCCACAGGTGTGCTTTCTTCCTCTTATCTCCAGACCTCCCCCAACCCATGTCTTAAGATCTAATGTCAATTCCATCTCCTCCACAGAGCTAACATGGTGCATTCATGCTTAGAGTGATCCCTTTCTTTGTATTTGTTGTGGCAGTTATCATTCGTTGGCTTGCATATTTAATGATCTTTGCGTGTCTATCGCTCCCTAGCTATATAATATAATCTCCTTGAGGGCAGGGACCAGGTTTTATATTTCTTTGTATTCCTCAAAGCATTCGGTGCTGTGGCTTACTGATAATACCTCCTTTGTATCAAGAGAATAAAATCTATGTAGCAGCTGCTCAGCCAATATCTGTTAACTGATTGATGTTGTGAATTTGAAGTAATATATTCAGTAGCCTCATCTTCAGACATAAAGAACAGTATGTATTTCTGCTTGTTTGTTAATCTTTTATCTTCAATGTTCCATTTAAATAATGGGAACAGAATTCATAATTGTTTTTAAGGAGCAGACTCTAGAAGAAGAATTCTTAGGAAGAGAGAACAGAAGCATCCTCTGGTACAGAGGACCCCTGTGTAGTGTGGGTCTCAGCACCATATCCACCTCTGATATAGTAGCAGGTGTGATTGAAACTGTAGGGAATACTGCCTGAAGGAGAAGGTTGGAGACAAGCAACTTTTTCTGAATCAGTCTCAAATCCCTGTACCCCAAGCCCCTTCCCTCTGTGTAATTTGCATCCTGCAGTCACTTCTCAGTCTTTTGTGGAAAACTGGCTGTTAAAATGTAAATCTGCTAAATCCAAGGGCAAATCTCTTACAGGGATGAAAGTAAAGATTTTTGGCTTACTCAAGCTGAAGCATCAATCTGCATATTTGGAATTAAAATCAGAATTGGGCTATTTTCATTAAGACTGGGCAGAACACAGATGCAGTTGCAGTGTAAAAAGAGATGTTTTACATGTCTTAAAACAGTCGATAGATGAGCTTAAATTGCTTGGTTTATTCAGACATACAATATGTTCAATGACACAGCTAATGAGGATCAGCAAATGGGATAAAATGAACATTGCCATTTCCCTCCCTTGCATTTTATCCACACGTTGACACTTATCAGAGTGTGGCTTCTTTGATTATCCTCTATAATGGGCTTCTTTATTTCTGCAGGGCTTTGTTGAGGCCTAAGGTTGAATGTGATGCTACTGAAAGAGTTAATGTAGTAAAAGACAACTTTTATGACTGTCAGAGCGCTTTGTCATAGAGAATGAAATAGCCAGTGAGATTTTGTGCTCATTAAGCATCATTTATTTTCTCTGTTATTACCTGGGTTATTTATCCACTTGATAACTAACTTTTTTTGCTTTTTTATTTTTCTAAAATATGTTACAACTAAAATTAAAGAGTGTTAAGGCAAGCCAAACTTTTGTTGAAAATGTTATTATGTCAAGCATGGGCATCATGGCACATATCTGTAATACCTGTTTTTGAGGGAAGCTGTGACTGACAGATCTCTTGAGCCTAGGAGCTTTGGCAGGACAGGCCAAAGTAAATTTGGCATTAATATGATGAGCCTGCAGGAGCCCCACCAGCTTGTCTCAGGAGAAGAAAACCATCCCAGGTCAAAGTTCCCATACCAACCAGGGTGGGATCAGGTCTCTACTTCCAGCCTTAGTGAGATGTGGAGGCCAGGTCTCACCAGAAAAAAAGAAAAAAACAGAAAGAGGGAGGGAGAGAAAGAGGAAGAGGGAAAGGAAGATGGAGGGAGGGAGGCGGGAGGAGGAGGAAGAAGAATTGATAACACTCAACTAAACTGCCATAACTCCTGAAAGTCAAAAAGATATAGTTTGAGCCAAGGTTAGGATCATATATCCAACCTCTTGCTAGGTAGCCTAGCCCAAGTATGCTTCCTTGATCTGATGGATAAAAGAGAGAAATCAGATTCACCTCTGCTTTTCTGTATGCTTCATTCAGGTTCTGCCCCTCAGAACATAATTTTCTGGCACATGATTTTCACTTTCAGTCCTCGATAATACTATCAATGTCATAGCTCTAGAAGTAAAGCAGTCATGTTCCTTTCCTATTCTCAAGCATTCTTGAGTATTTCTTTGTCTCTTTCATGAATTTGATGATGATGATGATGATGCTTGCCTCAATTTTTTTTATGAATCCAAGTTTAGTCCTCCTAAGGCTTATAAACTTTAGTACCCTAGTTATTTTTCCTAACACCAATTCGTGTATAAAGTGGCTGAGTTTTTCTTCATGATAAACACAAAAGAGAGAGGCAGGATGATATGGTCAATCAGAAGAGCCACAGTTGCAGAGCAAGTGCCTGTCTGCCATGATAGATGGATTTTCCAATGTCAGTGAAATTGCAAATATAATCCAAAATACCAGCCACAACATAAAAATACACTTCGCCATAGCAATCATCTGATATGCTATTGATGTGTTCTTAGAATGCACCAGCTGAAAACATACTGATGGTTTATTACAATTTTATTTTAATTATTTTATTTATTATTATGATTAATTTTGTTTACATACGAAGAAATTCAAGCACAGATTGGTTAAATGATATGCTAAAAAATCAAGTAGCTTGAAAATTGCAGGGCTGAGCCCTGAACCCAGGTTCTCAAATTTTCTGACTGCTAGTACCATACTCTTTCTCCTCTGGCATGCCACCTCTAATGAGGCAGCATCTTATCATTCACTTGCACAAGTAGTCTTGATGGTTCCAGAGCTCATATTATATTAAACTCTCTGTCAGACTGCATGATAATGTTTTATTTTGGTAGACTAAATTCCCAGGTTCATACAATGCTATCATATGTGTTATATGTAGGTTATCAATTTTTTAATTACAATATTCCTAGAATACTGTTGTACAGGTCTAGTAATGAATTGCAGTGTGTCATCAGAGGCTGCCTAAATTCGGCCATGTTCCTCACCAGCTGGGTCACAGAGTGATCAGTTTTGTAGTCCACAGTGATTCCCAAGGACTATCTTTTGAGTTACAGATGGACTGTAATCTGTATCAGTTGAAAAAGTACACACATTGACCAAATCTCAGATCTTTGAGGTAACATATTTTTTTACAAATTAAAAAGGAACTTCAGAATTTCAAATTTCCATTAGGGGCAGAGTGATAAATTTGAAGTAACAGGCAGAGTAGGTGGTTACCTTTGTGATTTGATTCAAGGGGTAGTAGGAGGGTCATCTACCCAAAAAGATCTCCCCAACCGATGCATGAAATTTCTCTGTGAATGATTTATCAATTTGTATTCATCATTAATCTCTCCCTGTATATCATACTCGAGATCGTGGATCTAGAGCTGAAAGGGACCTCAGATTCTTTTTAAAATACAGATATTTCTGGAAATAAATTCCTAACCATTTAGTGCAAAGATCATATTACTTTCCTCAAGAGGCAATAGTACTCAGTTACCTAAATGGATCTGTGATCCCATAGATTAGAAGGTCCCTCCAATCCCAACCCATCCAGGCCTTTCCCATCCTGTGCCACTCTTGTCCACTCCCTTCCATAGGTTTGCCACAGGGAGCCAACCCAATGTCCTGGATGTCTGCTTCTCTTTTTTTTCTATCTTGAGGGTACCAGGGGAGTATTCTGGTTGTCCATATCAAGATACACATAATACACCTTACATTCTTTTGTGGAATTATAACATGTACATAAACAAGTATAATAAAAAAGTAAAATAGAATGAGAGCAAAACAGAAATCAAATTCGACTAGGAAAATTTGAGGAGGAAAAAAACACTAATAACTCAGAGGATCAGGGAAGGCTTTAAAGGAGGAGGTAGTATTTGAAGAAGATAGAAATTCTAAAAAGCAGAGATTAAGAGAGAATTAATTCTAAAGATGGGAGGGCAACTTGAGCCAATACACAGAAAGATAAAATGCAGTGTGATACATGAGTAATCTTTTTACTAGACTATAGACTGAGTGAAATGAGGCTAAAAAGGGTTATGGTAGAAATTAAGGCAAACTGTGAAAGGGAATATTAAATCCAGCTTGATTAAGTCTTAGCAAAATAGAATTAAAATCAATTTTCAATTTTACAAAAGGTCATTTGGAACAAGATTATGGGGAGCCCCTGAAGTGGTCTGGTCAATATTATTTTGGCATCTCTATAAAGAAGGATAAATTGGAGATGAGAGGAACAAGAAGCAGAGAAACCAATGAGGACCCAAAGTCCAGGCAAACATCTGATGTAGGGTGGTGGCTGGGTGAACATCCAAGTAACTGGATTTATCTGTCTTCTTTTATCCAGGACTTGTAGTTCAGTACTCAAATGATAATGGAATCCTCTGGCATTTACTTCGAGAGCTGGACTTCATGTCTTTTCTAGAACCACAGATCATTTCCATAGATTTGCCACGGGAGGCCAAGACATCTGCAACAGCTTTTCGATGGTGGCAACCCCAACATGGTAGGCTTACAATCCACCAAAAGTTTGATGGGTCCTTTTTAATCCATCAAGAGTTTATATCTATCAGTAATGGCAAGTTGTACCCAATCTTACTAGAAAAGTGACCTAATAACATCAAGAATCCTGTATTTCTTCATTCTGTGTCAGTTCAAGACAATCTTCATATTTATGAGATATATTAAATAATGCTACATGATGGCATTGTACTAACTGTCCATTTTTATCTGATTTCAGGAAAGCACTCAGCACAGTGGGCCTTGGATGATGTCCTTATAGGAATGAATGACAGCTCTCAAACCGGTTTTAAGGATAAATTTGATGGTTCTATAGATTTACAAGCCAACTGGTATAGAATTCAAGGAGGTCAAGTAGATATTGACTGTCTCTCTATGGATACAGCTCTGACATTTGGTGAAAGCATAGGTAAAGGGAGAACATGGGGTTCACCTCAGGGACTATGTCTTTATAGGGTTTAAAAGAAAATTATATAATGCAGAGCTTTATACCTAACTGCCTAGAGTAAAATATACTTCTAAGACCCAGAGACGTCTGTCTCCTGACATAGTTTGGACATTACAGTAGCTTACCCATTGTGTTGTTTATCTTTCATGGGGAATGGAATGGCATGACTAAGTCTTTTTTAAATATAGAGCAAATATCATAAGATCATAGACCTAGAGCTACAAAGGACTTTGGAGACCAATTAGTGCAACCCCTTTATGTTACATGTGATGGAACTGAGGCCTTGAGACATTAAATTGCTTGCCCAAGGTCACTCATGTGGTAAACATCAAAGGTGATATGTGAACCTGGGTCCCTCAGTTCCTTGGCCAGTGATATTTCCACTGTGCCATGTTGTCTCCTTTGAATCTATGATGACCTCATACCCTTAATTCATAGAATTACTAATTTGAGGCCTGCTATTGTCTATAATCCTGGAAGTAAAGTGTTTCGAATGAGCAATTCATACCACTGTGTTCTTAGCATATAAATAAAACATGAGTTGATGAGAAGGGGAAAAAAATCAAAACAAATATGATACGCTTAAGAATAGGATTTTTCTATTTTCTAGCTAAAAATTTAGCTACAAACATAGAGTTTCAATAAGCAAACTGAAAAATGTTGATTCCTCCCCCCCGTCTCTTTTTTAGGAAAACCTCGATATGCTGAGACCTGGGATTTTCATGTGACGGCTTCTACTTTTCTCCAGTTTGAGCTAAGCATGGGCTGCACCAAACCTTTCAGTGACTCCCATGGTGTCCAACTCCAGTATTCCCTAAACAACGGGAGAGACTGGCATCTTGTCATTGAAGAATGTGTTCCTCCAACTATTGGCTGTCTGCATTACACAGAAAGTTCAATTTACACCTCGGAAAGATTCCAGAATTGGAAGCGAGTCACTGTCTACCTTCCACTCTCTACCATGTGAGAATTATCATGTTGGCTACATGTCAGAACTTTAAGCTGCACTCATCTAATTTGAAAAAAAATGTGACCCCCTGGGGAAATCTATGAATCTTTCTTGATAATTACATATGGAATATGCTCCGTGGGTAGAGGATGGAGGGGAGTACAGCACTTTAGATTGCATTACTAAAATGGATTTAAATGTAATGCAATCAACTAAAGGATTTGGAAAATTCCACTTCCTTAAGCCTTCCTGTTGACAAGGATGACTGCAGACTGAACATTCCTTTTAATGCCAAGTTACAGTCAAAAGCAAAGATGCAAATGAGTATTGCCCACATCCCAAGCTGACACTTAACTTATATCTCTGTCATACATAGTAAAGCACAATGTAGGGGAAAACAGACTTAATCTCTTTTAGTCTCTCTGATACCACTTCTTAAAAGCTAAAGACCTTCAAAAGACAACTCCGTCTCTTTTTTCTCTCCTCATGTATATTCCAGACTGCTACTGATCACTTAGCACAGTTCCTGGCATGTAGTGGGTGCTTAATAAATGCTCACTGACTGACTGAACAACTACCCCTTGCTAATGATGTTGTTTCTGGCTACTTGTATCTATTTCCAGAGTATAGATCAGTGAGCATCTTTCGGTTTAGGATGCTAGTGGATTACAGGTGCATCAGCCAAGTTGCAGAAATGAATGGGCAAAACTGAACCTTTTATTATTAAATTTGAAATCTTTCCTGATTTCATCCATGGTGTAAGGCTGAAATATTAACAAGGCTTTAGTTTCAAAGATGTTAACAATGACCCTAATAAGTGATATAAGATTCAAATTAAATGTCATGCTCTAATATTTTATCAAAGAGAACTTTTCCCCTAACCTAGTACATCACCTGGTAGTACTAACAAACCTGAAAGTGACCACAGCATAGGAAATAATGCCTCTGTCCATAATGGCAGGTAGTATTTGCTCCTTCTGGTAAGATGATTTCATAACATAAGAATCATGGGTTTCTTATTTCTATGTCAGCATCAAGACCACCTGATCTTCGGTGTGTCATAAAATAGAATTCCGTAGTTGGAAGAAGACTTGGACATCATCTCTTCCAACCATTTCACTTTACTCATGAGGAAAATGAAACGTAGAGTGGTGACATGACTTTCTCAGAGTCGTACAACTACTTGCGAGCAAAGGAAGGGCTAGACCCCAGGTCTACTGACTCTCAGCTCAGGATTTTTTCTTTTCTACTTCTCTAGCTCCCAAACATGAAATAGTGGGCAGGACAAAGGCTTTTGAGTCAGAGGACTTAAGTAGATTTACCTCACCCTGTACTACCTTTGTGACATTAGGCAAGTCTGTTCACCTGTCTGAGCCTCAGTTCCTCATCCGTAAATGTAGGGGGTTGGACTCAATGTCCTGTAAGGTCCTTTACAGTTCCAAACAATCCTGTGATTATAGATAAGTTATTTAAAGTTGAAATCCAAATGGGTGAGAGTATCTATTGTGAGGAAGAATCAACTGCCTGCTTTTTCATGTTCTGCCACCACTGGGAATTTGGATTATGATCTTGGGACCACAGTCCCTTTATCCAGCACCCCAGTTAGGAATTAATGTGTTTTCATCAACATCACATACGACTCAGTGGTTTGGTATGCAGTACACTAGTAAAATTATTATGATTCTTCAGGATGCTAACTACAAACAGGTAATAGTTATAGATACAAAACTTTATTCCAGAGCCCAGATGTGTGTGGCTTAGGAGGTGTCTTATTTAGACATTTCTTGGATGTGGGTCTCTTTGTCCAGCATCCTAAGTATACATTCTTCCCTACCCAAGACCTCTTTAGCCTGGTTTTCTTGTAGGTCTGGTCTGATAAGACCTTCCTTCTTGTTGTTGTTGTTGAGTCATTTCAGTCACAGTTGGCTTTTCATGACCCTATCTAGGGTTTTCTTGACAAAAATACTGGAGTGGTTTGTTTTTTCCTTCTCCAGTTCATTTTACAGATGAGGAAACTGAGGCAAACAAGGTTAAGTGACTTGCCCAGGCCCATACAACTAGTTCATGTCTAAGACTGGATTTGAACTCAGATCTTCTTGACTCTCTATGCCTGGCTCTCTATCCATTGCAATATCTTGCTGCCTTTACTCCTCCTTCCTCCAATCCAGCCCAGAGCTCCTCTATCATTGAAGAAGAATTTCTTCTATGTGATTCTATAAACCTTACCTTCCAGTTCAAGATGAACTATAATACAGAAGACCCTTTGAAACTGGAGCATAGTACTTTTATGGTTTCACCACTGTCTTCCCTCTCTGGTTTTAGAGATCCCCCTTATACTGTCGAGGTTTTTGGATGCTACAGCTGAACACATTATCTTAAGACTAAGTTTTCACGTCTCCGAATTTTCAGTTACATATCTGCCATATTCCTGTCTCTGCTTTTTTTAACGTGTTTCTGTATCTTCCCACTCTCTCTCCTTAACTAGTTATTGCTCTTCCTATTCAAAACCTAGTTTCTCCTAAATGCCCTCTGCCATTTTTGAAGGAACCCTATCTAATAAAATGCTATAAAATAGTTTTCTTGCTAAAGTAGGACAATTACAAGTATATAATTATTCAGCAAGTGAGAACAGCCTTTTATTCCCCAATTCACACCTGCCTGAAAAGTGATTAGCCAAGAGAGATGTCTTTCTTCCCTTATGCTAATAAAAGTAATAGTTAACATTTGTACAGCACTTACTTTGTGCCAGGCACTGTGCTGAGTGCTGACAATTCTTATCTCATTTGATTCTCACAACATCTTTACGAGTTAGATGTTATTATTATCCCCATTTTTCAGATGAGGAAACTGAGGCAAGCAGGAATTAAGTGACTTGCCCCGGGTCACACAGCTAAAAAGTGTCTGAGGAGGGTGCCTTTGCAATGTTGGTCCTCGATCCCTGAAACATATTCCCTCCTCACCTATACCTCTTAGACTCCCTCATTTCCTTCGGAATTCAATTGCTTCTTTATAAAGCCTTCCCTGATTGATCCATCCAGCTCCTAGTTCTTTCACTCTCCCCAATTACCTTGCATCTATTTCATAAATACTTACACATGTACATATTGTCTCCTTCTATAGAATATAAGCTCCTTGAGAACAAGGACTATTTCATTTTTGGTTTTCTGTCTGCAGTGCCTAGCATTGTATCTGGCATATAAGAGATAATTAATAGATGGTCATTGGTTAATTAATTGATTATGTGGCAACCAATAAAGCAAAGGTAACCTTTAACTGACAGCGAGGTGGCTCAGTGGATAGAGTACTGGGTCTGGAATCAGGAAGACCTGAGTTCAGATCCAGCCTCAGACACTTACTAGCTGTGTGACCCTGGGCAAGTCACTTAACTTCTGTTTAAGAAGAAAATGGCAAACCACTCCAGTACCTTTGCCAGGAAAACCTCATAGACAGCATTGTTGTTCACAGGGTCACAAAGAGTTGAACACAACTCAACAAATGAATGACAAACAGCAATCTTAGACTGCATGGAGAGGCAGAGTATCCAGTGCACAGGAGTGTCTGAGGCCAGATTTGACTCCAGGCCCAGCACTCTATCCACTGCACCAGGTAGCTGCCCTCTAACACTGTACTATCTGCATTTTAAGGATAATCATATTGGAGAGATACTAAAGTTCTTGTTCTTGGGTAGAAGTTAAAAGAGAAAATATCCTGTTTCCTATATCCTTGCAATATAACCAACAGGGAAACTATATTTTCTTAGCACCACACTATAGACACATTTTGAGTTAAGGAACGTTTTGCGGAATGGTCAGGGAATCTGCCTTTTACAGTATTGTTTATCTGGGAAAGTATCTTATGAGTTCCAAACATCCAACTTACAAATAAACTTCTAAATTATTTTTTTTGGAGGGGGAAGGCAGAGCAATTGGGGTTAAGAGATCTGCCCAAGGTCACACAGCTAGTAAGTGTGTCAAGTGTCTGAGGTCAGATTTAAACTCAGGTCCTCCTGACTCCAGGGCTGGTGTTCTACCCACTGTGCCACCTAGCTGCCCCTTAAACTTCTGGATTATTAATAATTGAGAGGATGACCTATATTTTTTTTACCAATAGTTCTACTCTTGGCCATTACTTATCTCATAAGAATGCTCACATGTGTTTCTGACAAAGACTAAATGAAGTAACTGAAATCTTTCCTCCACATTTCATATGTGCTATGTAAATATCATTTGGGATAGCTATGATGAAATATAGAAAAAAAATTTCTGCCAGTTTTTAAGGAGCTTACTTTCAATGGGACAATTAGGGAAGGTAGCAAATTAAAAATAGAGCTATATTAAAGTCATTTTTGTCAAGTATCTGACTTTCAATGGGCTGAATGACCATTCTTCTTTGCCTAGTTCTCCCAGGACAAGGTTCAGATGGATCCAGTCAAACTATACACCTGGAGCTGACACCTGGGCTATTGATAATGTTGTACTAGCATCTGGGTGTCCTTGGATGTGCTCAGGACATGGAATCTGTGAGTTGGGACACTGTGTGTAAGTAGTCACAAATATTTTTTCTTCCCATTGCAAAAGCCAAATTGAGTCATTTTAATGTTTGCCTTTCCTCAGCAATAATGCTTTTTCCTAATAATTTTTTTCCTTAGGTGTGATAGAGGCTTTGGCGGGCCTTACTGTGTTCCTGTTGCTTCCTTACCCTCGGTTCTTAAAGACGACTTCAATGGTAATTTACATCCCGATCTTTGGCCTGAAGTCTATGGTGCAGAGAGAGGAAATCTGAACGGAGAAACAATTAAATCTGGAACTTCACTTATCTTTAAAGGGGTCAGATAAGTTTCTAGTTATGCATTTTAATATTTTAATGTTTTTAATTATGACTTTTTCCTTCTCCATTCACAAGAATGTGTTTTTTAATTATAGTGTGCATTACTTTTCACTTTATTATCCTCTTCTGCCCTGGGCCATGTTCTTCTTCGTGTTAAACATATTCATTTTTTACAAAGACTTAAACACGATACTCTTCTCTGCTTTCAGCTATTAGAGCTTTCACATTCTCCACCAGAGAAAAATAATATACTTTTGTTTTTTAATCTAGACCATCTCCTGAGATAAAACATTTTACATGTGACCATATATTTAATTTATTATGCAAACTATTTTCTTGTGAAAGTTCTCTAGCTTTTATTTTATTTGTTTGCTTATTTGGAAGAGGAATTTTCTTGAAGTGGAGTATCTTGTATTTCCTGTTAGGAAGGAAGTTTCAGGAGTTCATGTGAGGCCAAGAAGAAACAAATTCAAATCCAGCCTTAGAAACTGGCTTAGCTGTGTTGACCCTGGGCCAGTCACTTAACCTTTGTTTTCCTTGGTTTCTTCATCCATAAAATGAGGACAATAGGAGTCCCAGGGTTGTGAGAATAAACTATGGTACTTGTAAAATACTTTGCAACCTTAAAGCACTATATAAATGGTAGAATTATTATCACGGTGGTTGTTATTTCATGAATGAATGAAAATCAATTATCTAAGCCACATTCTATGAAATTTTAAAATCTTATTATATATTTGTGTGTTACAACAAAGCTGTCTGATTACTGTGTGGTATTTGTGTGAGGCACTTTTGTTAACCTGCTAAGACTTCCTCCTTGTACCCTTGCTGTATCTGATATCTCTCAGCATGTGGAAAGCTGTTAATCTAGGTGTGCAAATGAAATCTTTAAAAAAAAATCTTCTAAATTCTATACTACCTTAGATGATTAACACCTACAACTTAGAAAATTAGACACCCTAGAACTTTTTCAATTATAAGAAGTGCGTGGCTATAATAATCCTTGTTTGTGTCCAGAATTCTTCCAAGGTGTTTAATGATGAGCAGGAAACATGTTTGACACCCTAGGGTGTAAAAATCCCTAAGGGCCAAGTAGGAGAGAGGGATGTGCTTAAAAGTGAAAACTGCTGTTATATTTTCAGTCTTGCTAACAAAGCTTTTAATTAACATTTGTAGTGAGCCATTCTTATTTCTCTTTGTGAAGAAATTGACAGGAAAACAGAAGTGAAACTTTCTGTTTTATCACTATCTGAATCTCTTCTTTAAAAACCAAAGTGAAGAAGGATAAATCTCTATATAGTTTCCCTTCAGCTAACCATGTACAAGAACAACCAAGCATTTTCCATATAAATTATATTATGAGCTTTGTAGGATTTAGTGAGGGCTCCAAGTGTAGTCTCCCTATGCTCCATATGTAGACATAGAAATGTGTTTTTTAAATGTACTCTTTAAGAATGAAAGAATCACTTGATTTTGTTTTGCTTTTAATAGTGGTATATTAAAACAATCTACTTTTTGCTTATGTTTGAATGAGATAACTTCACTACATACAGGTTGTCCCAAAAATCTTAGTGCTTATTAGCATAACATAGCACTAAGACTTTTGGGACAAACTCTATAATATATAAGAAAAAGAAACATACTCACAGAGAGCAACATATGCCCTCTATTAATGTCCTAATTTGGGAGAGGTGATCTACTTGATAATGTTTGATTAGGGCCTCATTTCATATTTCAGTGGTACAGGGAACTCATAGTTTGGAAACTCTCCATTGGTGCTGATGAACAGCACATATGTAATTCACAGGTCTAGAGTTTATGATAAAAGTGATATCTTCCATTGCTATAAGTTTACCAAGTTCTTTCCTCAAAATAATTATGGGAGGTAGCTAGTAACACAAAACTTATCCCCACTTTACAGAATAAGCAAATGAGGCTCAGGGAAATTATATGACTTGTCTATGGTCACACAAGTAGAAAGTTTGCCTGTCAAGCACATGATCTGACTGATGCTACCAAGATGGAGAAGCTCTTAGTATGACCCAGCAACAGACTTTGGGAAGACATCCCCACATGAAGATTGGTTTATCCCCCCACAGTTCATGAAGGTTGTTCATTCAGTTGTGAAAGGGTCACAGTCTGAGTCCAAAGAAGGAGCACCCATGTCAACATTAAAGTACAACCTGTAATGGTACATAAGGAACTGGAAAGACTGACCTGGACCAGCTTAAGTTATGGTAGGGAAGCGCTGTGACAGAATGGAAAGAAGGGTGGTTTGGGAGTCAGAGAGCCTGTGTTCACATCCTATTTCTACCACTTACTACATGTGTGACTGTAGACAAGTCCCTTACCTTCTCTGGACTTCAGTTCCTTATCACAAAATTATGGCCTCTAAGGTCCCTTCTGGCTCTCAATCTATGACCTTCTAATCCTACTTTAAGTAAATACATGATATGATATATTGCACGTAAGTACAAAGAAGGTTCTTTCTCTGGCATAGTTAAGTTGCTTATTTTTTTACAAAATTCCTCAAAACTGCCCCGTAAAATGGATCCTTATAAAGCAAATTGTAGCATTCAATGTGATAACTAGAGATTATGTTACCAATGACAGCATCATATTAACTAGACATAACTAGAGATGTTGTCAAAGCCAAGACATAGTAGCTACCAAAATGCTACATTATCATGGTGTGGGGGTAACTAGGTTCCTGAAGACTTTGGCCAGTGAACGTAACTTTTGATAGGTTCTAACAGTCCCAAAAACAGGCTATGTCTTCTCTCTGAGGAACAGCCTAGCTAAGTATAGAGAGACTCATCACCAGAAAGTAGACTACTAGTTGGCCATGGCAACTCTGGAAACAAGAAAAAATAGAAAACAACCCTTAGTCTTGTGTCATCTTCTTTTAATTCCTCAGAGACAGTGCAGAAGAGGTAGGTAAAGGGCGTGTTGGGTAGTAAGAATCACACAGATCTTAGGTCATCTATAAACATTAACTTAACTGCTGGCACCTAATATGATCTTTGTCTATTTTTTTAAAAAGTAGGTGTACTGTAAGAGTAATTGAACCACCTCTTCACTGACATTCTCACTACAAATTAAACCAAAAAGACATAAAGAAGCTGTAAATGGAAAGTCAAGTTCTCCTTACAGCAGTGAATAAAGGAGTTGGCAGAATCAGTTTTAACATGTACCCAAGATAGTAATAAATGTCATTTCATGGCACATGTCATCTCAACCTGCAGTACTCAAAAGGAACAAAAGCAAAGAGATCACAATGAGATTCATTTCAGCTTACACACTACCTTTTATTGTAGAGAAGCAGAGAAATTCTATGAAGAACTTAACAAGATCCTCCAAATTAAGTCAAGATCTATTCTAATCTTCCATGACTTCTAAGCAAAGGAGGGCAAAAGGCAAAAACAAAAAATTCGACAATTTTTATAAAACACTTAAGTTTGATAATATGGCTCAGGGTCAGGAAATGAAAGAGGCCATCATCTTGTAGACTGCTCAGAATCCATAAGCTTCTACCTAAGGAATACTTTCTTTAAAGAGACAGATGTGTTAAAAGCCTGATATCCAAAATACATAGGGAATTGATATAAATCTATGTGACTAAGGGTCATTTCACTCTTCAACAAATCAGTGATTAAAGATATGAATAGTTTTCAAGAGAAAAAATCTGTAATCTACAACCACATGAAAAAAATATTTTATATTACTAATAACAAGATAAATCCAAACTAAAACAATTTTGAGGCACCTCAAATTGGCAAAAATGGTTTAAAAATTGAAAAAAAGACAATGTTCTTATGCTTCAAGGAATATTGAATATGAAGAATTCAGAGAAACTTGGGAAGGCTAATATGAACTGATGCAGAGAAAGAAAAGCAAAAACAAAAGAACAATATACATAATTGCATCAATAATGAGAAGGAAAGCAATGATAAAAGGCCACCCAGTTCAAGTCAAACACAATGAACAGTGATTCCAAATAACAAAAGTTAAAACATATTCTTATTTTCTGTTGGTAAATAATAAGTTACAAAAATGGCAAGTTGCATATACCATCAGTCACAATGACCATAGTGTTTTGCATAGCTTTTAAAAAAAACCAGAAAGTATTATGAGGTGGTTATTTATTAGGAAGTGACTGATGTCAAAGTAAATTATATTTTTTAAATACCAGAATCAGAATACTCTAGATACAGTGAGTACCAAACAACATCACATGCAAAAATGAAACTGTATCTTAGACTGAAAATAGATACTATTGGGAGTCATTTTAAAATCAGTCTGTGCAGTTAAATCAATCAATCAGCAATCTTTTATTTAGCAACTACTATTTGTTAGGCACTATGCTAGGTGCTAGGGATACAAAAACCAAAAATGCTGCTTTTAAGGTGCTTGTTAATGTTGTTCAGTCGTTTTAGTTATGTCCAACTCTTTCATGACCCCATGTGGGGTTTTCTTGTCACAGATACTGGAATCGTTTGCCATTTCCTTCTCCAGCTCATTTTACAGATGAGGAAACTAAGGCAAACAAGGTTGAGTGACTTGCACAGGGTCACACAGCTACTAAGTATCTGAGGCCAGATTTGAACTTAGGAAGACAAGTCTTCCTGACTCCAGGGCTGGTACTGTATCCATTGTGGCACCTAGTACCCTTAAGGTACCTACAATCTATCGTTAACTGGTTATAGCAAAGGTGAAAATCAAAATCAAATTAGAAGAAAGGATAAAGTTAAGAAGAGGTTGTATGTGATTAAAGTAGCTCCAAGCCCAGAAACCACTAAGGACATCAGTTTAGGAGAAAAATTCATGTGCTATCCCTTAGAGGGAAGAAAAATGAAAAATTATGAACAGTGCTGCCTCCCGAAGTAAGAAACATGCAGAAAACTTGTCATGACACCCAGCTAAGCTGGATCACTCTGAGAGTCTTGGTAGATGAAACTGGAAGAGAGACAATAAGGAGCCATGAAGAGCACCTCGGGACCATCTCATTTGCTAGTATTTGTATCTCTAGCACATAGCATTGTGCCTGGTACATAGTAAGCACTTAATAAATGCTTAATTTATCCAACTAGAGAAGACAGGAAGGGAACAAGCCTTTATTAAATGTATATATTATTTGCCGGGCACTCTGCAAATATTATCTTATTTGATCCTCATAACAACCACACAAGGTAGGTGCTTTTATTACCCCAATTTTACAGTGGAGGAAATTTGGGCAAAGAAAGCCTAAGTGATTTGACCAGGGTCACACAGTTATTATGTGTCTACAGTCATATTTGAACTCAGGTCTTCCTGACTCTACATCCAGCCCCCTCTCCACTGCTGTGTTATCCATCCATCTTGGTTTTTAACCCAAGGCCACATATTCTTTTTTTTTAGATTTATAAAACTTGATTTATTGCTTGATAACATTCATTATTATCAAGGGTAATAACACAGTAGAAGTCATAATACAAAGCATGAATTTGAAACAAAGCATAAAAGAAATACCAGAATTTTACATTCAAATAAGTGTCATTCCACAAAGTAATAACCTTAAAATCTGTTCGATTTATCCCTCAATCCCTTTGGTTCCAATCCTGTCAAGTGTACCTTCACATCTTTCCTGTCACCTCCCCTCTACTGCACTAAGGCCACATACTCTTATAGCAGTGATATGTCATGCCTCCCACTAAGGTTACCATTTTGCAGATATGTCAGCAGAAAGTACTCATTAGCAGAAAAGTACTCAAAATATCCCTTTAACCTAAACCACTGAAAATAGCCTCTTAGTGTGGAAGTTGTGGCTAGAAAACTATAGATTAGATAGAATAAAGAATTTTGGTTCTTATATAAAGATTATATAATTATATAATTCCCATTATAAGGAGTTTGTATAGTAGGATACAGTTTTGTCAGTTGTCACAACTATCCCACAGACCTGAGAAGAAATCAGCTTTTAGGACTGTCAGGCCCAGGTAACCAAAAATAGTTAATTAGCTGAAAAATTACTAGAGCTAATTTAATCTCTTTCTGGTAGTCCAAAACTTCCCTGCATGAATTACTGAAACCTAGGCATAAGAATTTAACCTTAATTATGCCTTATTTAACTTGAAGAAGTAAGGGTTTATTCAGTCAGCCAGAATGCGTGCCCCAGGGGTTGTCTGAATGAGCCAAAGCATAGTACTTAGCTCGTAGGAATTCTTGGAACCCTGGGAAAAAAAGTTACCTATTAGCTTCAGGCATCCAGCAGAAGTACTTGGCACACTTCCCTTCTCCTAGCATGTTACTCCTTTCACATCTAGTTGTGTTCAAAAGAGTTTATGCTTAAATATTCCTGTAGATAATAGTAGTAGCTCAGATTTAGAGAGAGTGCCTTAAGGTTTGCAAAGCACTTTATATCTGTCGTTCATTCTCTTAATACTCATGGCTGCCTTTGAGGTGGGTACTGTTATTGGCCCTGTCTTACAGATATTTAAAGCTACCATTTTTGCATTGCTTTTTGAAATTCACAGTAAGTAGGTGATTTTTCAATGAAACAACAGATTTATTTTATTTGAATAAAAGGAAATTTTAGCCATTAGGAGAAGAGTTTTTGGGCCCAAAACAAGTCCTACTTATCCAGATAAAATGGTTGAAATCAATATTTATTGAATTTGTAATTCACTGCATGTTTGGGGATTCTTGGTCTTTTCAGGACCTTCTTAGTATACCTTTAAGTAAATCAAATTTGCAGGAAAATAATATAGAAAGTGACATAAGGTTATTTATCCTATATGTTTCTGTTTTCAGGAAGGACTGAGGATGCTCATTTCCAGAGACCTAGATTGTTCTAATAGCTTATATGTCCAGTTTTCACTTAGATTTATTGCAAAAGGTAAGCTGTATAGCTAGAACCATGTCTTTATATCCTCCCCTAAAAAACTGCCCATTAAACAGCTCCTTCCCCCAGTAAGAACGAAGGGGTCTGTAGCCAATACAACATGGTTAAGGTGGAAATTTGACATTAATTTCTAAGTATTCAGAAATGTTAATTGATTATTTTAATATTAATTTTAGATGCCAATTTAGTTATGAATTACTTTTAGCATGTGATATGTTCCTCCTCTACCAGATGACCATCAGATGCAGTTTTTTTCTAAGAATGATCTTATTAACTATAATGATAATTCTAGCTCTACTATAGCTAATTTTGCCATCATTTCTTTAGGCTTTTCCATTGACACTTTCTATTTTGAAGAATTTTTTACCTTTACTTTAAAATGTGTCTTGGACAGTAATTCTCAAGCTATTTTAAACAAATTCCTTATGAATTTTTCCAAAAGTCTTCCCTATTCTGATTTTTCCCATTCTGATTTTTCACGTTAATGAATTAGGCCTTGTAAAACATTCTGGGGCCTTTTTTCATTTAACCTGCTTATCCATAGGCTCCCTCGAGGATAGGGATCAGCTTTATCTAAACTTTGTATCTCCCCAGTGCCTCCTATGGTGCTCTATGTCCAGCACATGAAGGAGTTGGACTAGACCTCTAAAGTTCCTCCTACCTCTAAATTATATGAGCTATGGGAATAACTTTCTGTATCACAGGATTTGGTTAAATGTTTTGAAAATGATTGCTGTCTTTCCAATTAGCCAAAAGACTTTGGGTTTTTGTTTGAGTTTGCTTAAGTAAACTTTTGTGTATGGCTATTGTGTGTTCTTGGTCATGTCTTATTGCCCTTTGAGCATTCTCTGGTGTGTACTGTGGGACACCTGATTCATGAAAAGAAACTTACCTACCAAGAATTTGAAAGATTGTCTTGGCTTTGAAATGTGTGTGTGTGTGTGTGTGTGTGTGTGTGTGTGGGTGTGTGTGTGTGTGTTGTAGAGGTAGGGAGGAGATTTTATGCATTGGTACCAAAAAAATTAGCTTAGTCTAGGCTGCTTCTCCTCTTCTGTGACATATTAATGCCTGTGTCCTCTTCATTCTAGGTACCCCAGAGAGATCTCACTCCATTTTATTACAGTATTCCATCAGTGGGGGCATCATTTGGCACTTGATGGATGAGTTTTACTTCACTCAAACAACCAATGTCCTCTTTATTAATGTTCCTCTGCCATACACTGCACAAACCAATGCCACACGGTTCCGGCTCTGGCAACCCTACAATAATGGTAAAAATACACCTGTTTTCCTATGATCATGAACTGCCTGGGACACATTTATTTTTGTTAAAATACGGATGCAAGCTTCAAACTAAATGAAATAATTATGTATGTATGTGACTATTTTTTTCAAAGTGTAGAATTTTATTCAAAACATGGAACAACATTGTAGGCACATAGTTTAACAGAATAGGAAGTACTGAGACTAAGTGTTGCAGTTGCCTATTTTAAATCACATCGTATTTAGCACTCTCTTGTTTCTTCAGTGAGATGTCACTGAAAGAAATACATTTTAATGCAGGTTTGAAATGGTGGTTTAAAGTGCTCCTCCAAATTGATGATATTTTCCTGCTTTGCTTCTATTGTATACATTTCACTTTTTTTCATTGCCTTCAAATTACAAAAACACAATTTTATTACACAGGCTTCTGGAAAAGTAAATAGTTCAGAATAGTAGAGAAAGTATTTAAGTATCATCTATAAAATGAAATCTCTTCATGTGACTTTTATAAGAAATGAGTCTAGATTAAAACAAGCACTTTAAAAAATATACTACAATAAGAAGAATGTCTAGGATATTTAACCTGTTTTGTGACATGGATCCCTTTGGCAGTTTGGTGAAGTCTATGGATCAGTTGTCAGAATAATGTCTTTGAATGGATACAATACACAGGATTATACAGAAAACCAAGAAAGTTGACATACTTTTTGATAACTAATTCAAAGACCCCATGACCTAAAACAATGGTGTCAAACTGAAATAGGAAAGAGAGCCCCTAATCTGTACATAAGGATCCCGGTGGGCCACATATTGACTAAATTTTAAAATGTGATATTATCTATGTCTTATTGTATTTTTATTTATTTTGTTAAATATTTCCCAATTACATTTGTCTGGTTGGGTGGCACTGTGGAGTGGGCTGCATGCAGTCTTCAGGCTTCATGTTTGACACCTCTGATCTAGAGTATTAAATCTATTAGAATAAGCAAAGAGTTCCTGAAAGATTTATTAAGGATATTCTTTATAGTTGGCTTGACAGGCTTGACAAGAATAGCACAGGATGAGAGAGTATGGATGGATTATAATTTGCAGTAGTGAAGGGAATGCCCACATTAATAAGATCGAGGATCCACCAGGTTATTGGAGTTTCACACACTTAAACAGTTCTGCCAAAGAATCCAATGAGTAAAACAAATGTTAGGGAAAGAAAAGTTTTATGTAACATGAAGGGATTTTCTTCTGTGCAATTTTTTTATAGTAGTCTAATTAAAGATACTATTTCCATGTGCCAGTAAACTATTAGCCCAGCTGGTTAAAACATGATGTTGATGAGCCTAATCATTGGTGACTCTACTAATTATCTCATCTCATTTCTTATGGTCATTAACTACATTCTTAAATTTATCGAGTAATTTTACAAAAGTACGTATTGATCACTATGGGCAAAAGAAAATGTGGATGAAAAACTCAAAAATCACGTCTTCCTACAGTTGGTGGGTCAATAACATCATTTTCTTAAATGAAAGACACATTTTTTTTCAAAACATATTTTTCATCACAGGAATTCTGAAATTAGGGAGTCTTATTTTTTTGCTATGTCAACTTAAAATCGTTATGAGATTCTTAACATATTTTGCTCATAATCACTGTAAATAAACTGTCATGCATTTTATGCTTTCTTTTATTCTGGAAGTATATGTTTAACTTACTGAATTTTTTCCAAGAGGCAAAACTAAATTTTCACTTTTGAAATTTTTCTTCATCTGAAAATCATTTAGGCAAGAAAGAAGAAATTTGGATTATTGATGACTTTATTATTGATGGTAACAATATAAACAATCCTGTAATCCTCCTGGATACCTTTGACTTTGGACCCAAAGAAGATAATTGGTTTTTCTATCCTGGTGGTAATATTGGCCTTTATTGCCCATATTCTTCAAAGGGGGCACCGTAAGTATCCATTTTAAAGATTTAGAAGTTTTAAAAAATCATTTCTCCATATAAATTGATTTTCCCCCTCTCCTTTTTTTTTATTTAGTCCAACCTCTAATCTCATGAATGTAGGGAACTGTGATTGTGGAAACTCTCCTTGCTGTTGCAAATCAGGAACTCATCGGTAATTTATGGTCTTAGAAACTTGCCTGGGGCCCTGAATGGTTAAATGACTTACCCATAATCACACTACTAATATATGTCAAAGGCAAGATTAGAGCCTGTGTGTCCACGACTTCAACTATGCCACATCTCCTTTTATAGAAATTGCTCTTCTATTGTAACTATATGGATATCATGTTGTTTTTCTTTCATGATAGTGAGGAAGATTCTGCTATGGTATTTGTTTCAAATGAAGTTGGTGAGCACTCCATTACAACTCGGGATCTGAATGTGAATGAGAACACAATTATCCAATTTGAGGTATTCTACTTTCTTCCATTGTAATTTGGGAGGGTGCTTCTAGAAAAAAAGAAAAAAATCACAAATAATTTCATATAATATGACCAAAAGGTTTTGTGCAAGAACGTATCAGGTGTTTGGAGATTTATTTTGTTGGGTTTTTTTACCCATAACCTATTTTTCTAAAATGCAGAGCCATTGTCATATCAAGGTTAATTTCTAAAAGCTAAATCCTGGCATTGTGAAATGTTCCCCTACCTCTACAATAGAGAGAAGTTGCTAGAAGAAATAACTAGAGATACCACAGAAATTCCATGAAAATTTTATTATAGAAACACCTTATTACTCTTTATACTTAGAGTCTAGAACAACTTGCTATAACTATAGCTTATACAATGTTAGAAAATGTATGTAATATTAATATTTTAAGCCTTTAGTTTTCCAAGCAAAGTGGGTCTGCATTTAATTTTATAATATTTCAGATATTTTTGCCCAACATTCTTTAACATTCATGCATTTTTTTTCATTTTTTAGGAAAGCAAATTAATGCTTTATAGAAAAATGGGATTTTTTACCCAAAAAAATCTGGTTTAGCCTTTGTAACCAAAGATTTTGTCACATTATACTGTCATTCTTCATTATTAACAACATAAAACACACATGTTCCATAACAAAGGAAGGTTGACTTAAAATATATTCTAATCATGGAAATGTAGTTTTCATTGATGCCTGTTTTAAATTAATTAATTTCTCTAAATCATAATAAAATTTTAGATTTCATTGAAGGATTTAAGGAACAGAAAATTAATTTGGTTATTCACCTATGGGGAAACTAGACTGCAATCTAAAAAAAAAAAGCTAACTGCTATGGTCTTTCTATTTATAAGGTGTTCACAAAAGGAAAAAGATTAGGTCCTTTTACAAGTTCTGTTGACACCAAGCTACCCCAAACTAGAAGCAAAGACTTAAGATAGATTATAAAAAGGTAAATATCTCCTTGACTAGAAGCATATAGAAAAAAAAAAGTAGCTAACATGTGAATCAATTTTGGCCCCAACTGGGGGAGGAATCAGCTTAGGAAAAGAAGTGAGCATTTGTAGTTTAAGTTTTAATTAAATTCAGTTGAAACCAGTCGCACAGAACAGAATGGCTTCCTCTTCTCCTGAGTTACCTGTCCTGAAAGAAGACAACTCAAGACAGGTGATTCCATTGATTTTTGGCTATATTTACCATAAAATCATGGAATTTTAGAGCTAGAACATATCTTACATTACAGATGAATAAACTGAGACCAACAAACTAAACAGATTTTCTCAAGGTCACATATATATCTAACACATTCAGTTAGTTGTGTCTGATTCTTTGTGACCCTGTTTAGGGTTTTCTTGGCAATGATACCAAAGTGGATTGACATTTCCCTCTCCAGCTCATTTTACAGATGAGAAAACCAAGGCAAACAAGATTAAGTGACTAACCCAGGGAGACATGACTAATAAGTGTCTGAGGCCCCATTTGAACTCAGGTCCTCCTGATTCCAGGCCCAGTATACTGTGGCACCTAGCTGCCCTACACCACACAAATAAGAACAAATAAATGAAAGAAAAGGAAAAAGAAAGGAAAGAGAAACAAATAAACAGTTGTAGGCTAAGTAGAGTAGTTAAGACTTTCACTCTACTAGTGTTCTAACTCTGGAAAAAGAGAAATACTTCAAAACAAGAGAGAATGAGTGATGCCCTTTCATACCACCATTGGGGAGACTTTGGAATAAAATAGAATGGAGGATCAGTAAAAAGAAAAAATAATTCAGCAGTGTTAGATTTAGTTAAAAAGAATCAATGGCAAGTGAACCTAAAGAAAATACCACATTGTACTAGGTGTTCTGTTTCTTCTTAAAATTTTGAGTAATTTTTGTATCTCTATATGTTATAATTAGTGATTTCATTCATCTATCTGTTCATACATCTAATTGCGAACAGTCTGCAATTTATAAGCAATGAGGAGCTCTGAATAAAAAAAGAAACTTTTAATAAAGTTTCTCTTATTTAGAACAGAATCTGAATCTTGTGTTCATCTTAAATATGAGTTATGCACAATGAAGAAATATTCCTGCCTGGCTTCGTACTCTAACAAAGTAATAGCTCAGTTTGGTAGCATCTATTACAAATTATAGATGGTAGGCTTGCAAATGAATGAACGAAAAAACATTTATTTTGTATGATAGGCCAATCACTGAGATACAAGTACAAAATGAGACAGACCCTGCACTCAAAGAACTTATATTCTAATAGGGAGAAATAATACCTTTAGGGAAATGATAGCCAGGAAACTATACTTTGGTTTTGGAAAAATCATAGGGAAGCTGATTGACGTTCTCTTTGCAGTAACATTGGCAATAATGATTTGATTATGATTCCAAGGCTAGAGAGGTGTGGTAGAAAGGGGAAGGAGAAGGCAGATGGCAAGAAGATGCCAGGACAGGATGTGAAATATTACTTGGACCCTTAAAGACAAATCAAACTTCTAGGAGTCATTTCTAGCCCAATTAACCCTATTTTAGTGATGAGAATCATTCTAGCATCTCCTTTATAAGAAAATGTGGGAAAACTCTAAAATCCAGAAAAAGACTAAACAAGTGTACATTGTGTAAGCATACTTATCTTTTATTTACCTTCCTTCTGCTTCAATTAGCTAAAATTGCTATTATTATTTCTTTACAGATATACATATACCATTCTATACTCTTTCCCCCCCACCACAAACTCCCTCTGTTTACTTTTAAATTCTATCTTCCCTCTTGTTTTCTGGTCTTGTGTTCAACAGAACTTTAATTCTGAAAAAAAAAATGTTCAATAAAAGGATGGACCCTCCTCCCCCATATGTATGTGCACGTGCAACACACACACACACACACACACCCCTCTGTATCTAACAGCCTGGAAACTGCCACCAAATTGAGTAGTAGATATTCAGGGTATGTAACCAGGCAATAATATCTCTAATATTCTTTTTTAAATTAATTTATTTATTTTTAGTTCTCAGCACTCACTTCCATAAGATTTTGAGCTTTAAATTTTCTCCCCCTCCTTCACTCCCCCTCACCCCAAGATGGCATGCAGTCTGATACAGGCTCTACATATACACTCATATTAAACATATTTTCACATTTAGTCATATGGTAAAGAAGAATTAGAACCAATGGGAGTAACCACGAGAAAGAAGATACCAAAAAAAATCTAATACTCTTAAATGAAATTTAGAATAGAGAATTCAAACCTTGTTCTACGAAAACAAATTCTGCAGCAAACACAAACATAGGAATTAATCATCTATTTGAGATGTTCTAAAGGGACATAAGCCCCATATTCAAAAAATCAGAGGTTAGAATATGATTCTACTTCATAAAATCACAGAATGTTAGAATTAGAAATGACCTCACCGATCACCTGGACCAAGCTCGTAATTTCATAGTTAAGGGAAGTACAGTAAAGAGCAATGCAGGGACTTGTCTAAGATGACAGACAGTCTGTGACAAAGCTTGGACCAGAAAGAACCCAGGTCTTCTAACTTTTGGCTCAGTTCTCTTCTCACTGTACCAAGCTATTTCCCTAAGAAGTGAGAAAAGCTCATTGCCAGAGTAAGAAGAATGGTTCACGATTTTCCCTTGTATTTACTTGGGTCATAGTTCAGCTTCTAATGAAGACCAAAAGTAAAACAGTGGACTCTGTTTTTCCTATGGGATAAGGAAAGAAGTGACTTTTTCATGAAGCACTGAGGTGCTTTATGAGACATTGTTGTATAAAGGTAGTGTACTATATTATTCATAAACAGAATTTTGTATTCCTAAATTATTCAGGAAGACATTTTCCAGGCAATGGGCTCTCTGGGAAATAATAAAGTGGTGAATCATCTCAAGGCTTGCCACTCTATGGTAATTTGTATTTTTTCCCCCAAGATCAACGTTGGATGCTCAACTGATAGCTCATCTGCTGATCCAGTAAGGCTGGAATTTTCAAGGGACTTTGGGGCCACATGGCACCTGCTACTTCCATTGTGTTATAGTAGTAGCAGCCACATCAGCTCTTTATGCTCCACTGAACATCACCCAAGCAGTACCTATTATGCTGGTACAACTCAGGGCTGGAGAAGGGAGGTCATTCACTTTGGGAAGCTGCACCTCTGTGGGTAAGTAAGGTTCTCACTGCTTCTTCCAAGCCTTTTCAAAGTTACCTTTCCTGAAATTTCTATTCCTAAAGTTAGTTTGGCTTTTTTGCCTTGTGAAGGGAACAGAATCCTACCTTTTATTTCTTACTGAATTCTCATTTAAATCAGATAAAATATTTATATCCGAAAACAATAGGAAGCTGTGCTGACATACTTCTGTGACAGACAGTTGCTAAAAAAGGTACGTGCATGAATTGCTATGTTGCAATATTCATTTCCTGGGTTGGAATATGTGATTTGGACAATTTGCATCTAAGAAGAGTCTAATTTACCTTGAAATGTAATGACAACACATACACACACACACATACATGCCACACACACACACACGCGCGCGCACACACACATACCCCTACTTAATCAATTCATTAGAGGGTTACCCTATTTCTGCAATTCAAATCTCTCCATCTTACTTCTGAAGACACAGAATTATAGGATCATAGCTTTGTAGAACTAAAGGGACTCTAATGACAATCTAATCCCAACTCCCTCATTTTTCAGCTAAGGAAACTGAGGCTCAGAGAGAGGTAATATTCAACTGGTATCACGCAGTGTGAAGAGCAAACTCTGTAATTAGACCCCCAGAATCCTAATTTCTTAGAAGAAAGCTCTAGCACTTTTCCACAGGCATTTCTGTTCTTCTCTCCTTCTCTCTGAACTTCTCCTACACCTACTAATTTTTTTTTAACAAAGGTCCTTTAAGTGAAAATGGTAACAGCTCACATTGATATGATATTTTGCAGCTTGCAAAGTAGTTTCCTCACACCAACCCAAATAAAATAGATAGTGAAAGTATCATTATCCCCATTATGCTGATGAAGAAATATAAAAATAAAATGAAAAACTGTAGATTAAAAAATGGAATTAACAGTACAATAAAGAAAAGAAAAAGAAGTCAGCAAGGCACACCAGCCTCTCTGATGACATTTTCATCATTTTGCCTTTCTTTTTATCACTAAGATCAGTAGTTAAAAAAAAAAAGAAAGTAGTTTATAAATAGAAAATATAGCACCTGCCCACACCCCCTCCAAGCTAAACAGGCTTAAAGATGCCTAATGGCTTCTTTGACTTTCAGGGTGGTCTTCAGCAAGCTACAAACTAGCAGCATGGGGAAGTATCTTTAATCTCTTCAGTATGATGACAAAAGGGGCCATCTTTAGCTCTTTTATGATTCAAATTCTCTTAGCCATCAGATACCAGTGGCACCTAACTAGCTAGCCAGAGAATCTCTTGGGGATCTTAAAAATCTGTCTTTTGACTGTTTTTTGCCATTTATTTTAGATACCTTCAGATCTTTTATCAGAATTATTCTAAGAAAATTCTTTTCTAACTGCTTTCAGACTCATGATTTAGACAAGTCATTCTCAGGGGCCCAAGTTAGCAAAATTACAAAGGAGCAAGGTGAAACTGTGGTGATTAGACTCTTCCCAAGCCTCTCCGCCACTTGTACCCTGTTATCATGAAACATGCAAATGAATGTATCTCTCCTCATCCCCACCTCCTAGCTTCCTTGACTTCCTTCAAGTCCCAATTAAAATACTAACTTCTATAAGGAGCCTTTCCAGATGCCCTAATGCTGATATCTTCCCTCTGTTGACTACCCAGTTTATCCTGTATATCTTGTTTGTCCACAATGGTTTATGTTGTTTGCATGATGTCCTTC
Source organism: Trichosurus vulpecula (assembly GCF_011100635.1). Classification (NCBI taxonomy): domain Eukaryota; kingdom Metazoa; phylum Chordata; class Mammalia; order Diprotodontia; family Phalangeridae; genus Trichosurus; species Trichosurus vulpecula. The sequence continues at coordinate 150,535,170 of NC_050577.1, forward strand.
CATTAGACTATGAGTTCCTTGAAGGCAGGTACCATGTTTTTTGCCTTTCTTTGTATCCCAAGTGCTTAGCACAGTGCCTGGTATTTAGCAGGTTAACAAATGCTTGTCGACAACACAAACGTGTGTATATGTACACATATATACATACAAACATGCAGAGTAATCTGTCCTCACCAATAAATGTGAAATTGACCTCATGACTTTAATTGTTATGATGTAGGCCTCAACTATACTAGACCTCAATTCAATTGAAGCCCTAGCATTTTGTGCTATAGGATGATTCCTTTAGGCTTTCATTTCAAATCCTTTTAGCTACTCTACTCTGATATTCTTGCCTAAAATCCAAATATCTAGAAAAATAAAGGCCACTAGGAATAACCTAGTCATCAGGGTTTTTCCAAACAGGTGCCAGGAGAAGCAGGGAGTGCCCAAATTACACTAGTATTAAGATAGTTGGTGCATATATATCATAAATAATGGAATTTTATAGCAGGAATGGACCTTAAAGATAATGAAGTACAACCACCTAGTTTCACAGCTGAAGAAACTGAGGCCCAGATGGCTGCTGTTAAAGGGAAGTGTGCCAGAACATCAGCAGCATGTTATAGTGGAAAGATCCTGGATTTGATGTCAAAAGACCAGGAGTAAAATTCTGCCTCTCCTGGACTTTGAACAAGTCCAGCCCTGTGTCTGTAAAATGAGAATATTGAACTAGATGATCTCTTCTGTCCCTTCAGACTCTAAATATATGATTTATGATCCTTTGATGACCTTAGAAGGGTCCTAATGCAATGTAAACTTCAGTTTAGTGTTCCTAGGTTGTGCTAGTGACAAATATGGCATGCTTTTTGCCAGGTCACCACACAAGAAGTAATCCCATCTGCAATGTATGAAACAAGGTTACAAAGGTTTACGTTTCTGAATGAGGCTGCCTGTACAGCTTCGGAGGCTGACTCATTTTACTAATTAGTCATTTTCCCTCAGTCTATGCCTTTTGCTCCAGGAGTACCAATATTGTCTGTGAGAGTGAGCAAAAGAAATATAGGTATCTATAGTTCTAACCACTCTTGCTTAATGATGAAGTATAATCTTTCATCCAAAGAAAAAAGGCGATTTTTTAAAAACACAAATTTATAATAGTCCAACTGCTAGCCTTAGACTGTCACTTATATTTCAGCCCTTGATATGAAAAGAAAGATAAATTTTAACAGAAGGATACATATCCACTTCTCAAATGTTATCCAACCTAAGTGGTAAGCTGCCTTTCAGTACTTCTAAAAGAATAGCACTGTTTGGTCCTGATTAAAGGACTAGGATTGCCAATACAATCCAAACTAGATATGCTGGTAAATGTCTTAACAACTGTCTCTCTTTAAAAAAAAGTACAAACAACACACTTTTAAATTTAATTGGCATTATTAATGCTTTCTGAAGTCTAGAGTTAAGCATCCACCAAAAAAAATCAAATCTTGAGTTGTGTAAATGCTCATACTGAAAATTTATCACTTAGAGCTAAATACAGATCCCTACTGCAAACTCACAATTACTTCTAAGTGACTTCTTGTTTAGACCATAGTCAATTCAGAATGTGAATGTATAACACATCTAAACTGGTTCATATGACAGGTGTTTTAAAGTCAGATTTTTTAATCCCTTCAATATACCTAATTGGACATAACCCACAATTATCCATAAACATGAATATGTTAAATATTATAAATTACAGGAATGACCTTTGGGTCTGACTTCCCAGATGGTCAGACTAGGCTTAGACCATAAATATTTGTTTCCTATTCAGGTTTATTAACATCATTTTCATACTCATGTATTCTTTCCTATGTTCTGTTTCTTTTTAAAACTTTCCAAGTTCTGTTTCTTTAACTTTATGCAGTTTCATAATGAGTCAGCCCAAAAAAAATCTGTTTAATGAAGGCAGTGCTGTGTGCTTGAATTTTTAAGTCTATGCTTTAAATAACAGGTTCCTTTGAATATCACTGATGTGGGAGAATAGATGCTGACACTCACTAAGGAGCATGGCAGCAAGAATTTTTAAATGAGATTTCAGCAGAAGGAAACCACAATGAAACTAGACCTTTCACTCCATTTATCATGGTACTTGCAGTTTCTGTGTCAAGACAGGTGAAACAATAATAAATATCCAACCAAGGTAGCTCATTTGTATTCATAACATTTGAATACATAAAAAGCTCAAAAAATTCAATGTAGGCTTTTGTTCAAAAGAGAACTCCAAGCATTTCCCTCAGCTCAGCAGTCTGAAAGTTCAAAAGGAAAGAAGCACTCCTTGCCAAGACTAAATTGTGATATATATTTGAAAGTAAAGTTTAATTTTAAGTTGGGAATTTTTTTCTCAGGAGGACAGGATAGCTGTAGATAGTAATAATCTTGATTTAAATAAATGATAATGGGGTTTAAATTATGTGTGAGAACTTTACTTCAGTTGTTTCAATAGCTACTGAGCTTAAAGAGCCTAGCAAATTTTCTACCTTAAAGTCTGGCTTTTGATGTAAGCTTTTCATACCTGAAATTTAGCAAATATTATATAAGAACTAAGAGCAAGTCAATGGCCAGGTTCACAGTGTAGAGAAAGAATAATAGTAATAGTAAATACTCATGTAGCATTTGAATTGCAAAGTACTTACATACCTATTCTCCTTTGACCATGTGCTGTCAATTTTCATGGCTAGGATTACTATCCTGACTCTTAACCCACCCAGTAACCAGCCCATTTCAAACTGTGCCATGAAAATAAATACAGAGAAGCATTTTATTCCTACTCTGCTTCTCAAGAAAACATAATTAATCCCAAGGAATGTCAGCATTATTCTCAAACATGAAGAACAATAAATAAAAATAGGAGACCCATTTACTCAGCCAGGGAAAAACATCTTTGTTTAATGTGGGCATTTGAAAAAGACATGGTAGATGGTTAATAAAAAAGGTTCCATACTGGAAGAAGGGATGAAGAATAATGACCTGTTATTATTGATTATTTTGGCTAGGAAAGAGGAGGTCTAAGAAATGACTTTAGGAGTCAGACTCTGATCTAGGGGAAATGCATAGAATAGCCTAGATTTTTTCCCCTTGTCTTGTGGGACTTACCATAAAACTGACTCTTGGTAGGCAAAGTGAAATCGATGACATTAAACACCATAAGTAGATAATTAGTAAGAGAATTTTAGGGACAGAAGGGACCCTCGAGATCATCTAGCCCCTTGCCCTCATTTTATAGACGAGGAGACTGATGCTTAGCCAGTAGTTTTTCAGGATTTGAGAATAGAATGTTTCAGCATCCATTCTATGATGAAAACAGGGGAAAGTCTCTGCATTTCAGTGTTTAAAAACCTTATGTTCTGTTTGCTTGTGTTTTTCCTACAAAATGAGTATTATTTCTTTAAAATAGGGCCATCTATATCTAAAACAAGGCAGTTAGTAGAGTGAGTAAAGCTCAGAGTCTGGAGTCAGGAAGACCTGAGTTCAAATTTGACTTCAGACACTTATTAGCTGTCTGACCCTGGGCAAGTCACTTAACCCTGTTTGCCTCCATTCCTCATCTATAAATTCAATCAGAGAAGAAAATGGCAAACCATTCTAGTATCTTTGCCGAGAAAACCCTAAATGGGGTCACAAAGTCTTGTAAGCCTTTCAAATCTTTTGATAAAAGGGCCAGTCATTTACAAATTTCTAGATACCCGAAGGTTCTAGAAGCTAGAAAAGGCAAGTTTTGAACTAGAAACTGGCCAATAGGGAAGCTGTGGATTGGGAAAAGACTAGCATGAAGTTTTTGGTAGACTGGCTGCTCCAGCTGCTACATGATTTTTCTTTACCTTTATACTGAACCATAAAGAGAGAGAAAGTTGGAAAGAAAGGGCAGGGTATTGCTCATGCTCTTCCTTTTCCTGGTAATGTCTGTCTGTTCTGGCTCTGCTTTGTCCAATTTTTAAGCAGTTCATTAGTCTTCTGGATAGAGGAAACAGGAAGTCCTTTGTTCAAGTCCCACCTCAGACACTTATTAGCTATGTGACCCTAGACAAACTACTTATCCTTTCTTGGCCTCAGTTTCCTTAACTATGAAAAGGATGATAATGATAATACCCTCCCAGGGTGCTCAAATGATCTTCCAGGTTATCTCAAATGGATAGCATATAGAAAAAGCTTTGCAAACCTTAAAGTGCTATATAGATGCTAGCTATTTTTATCAGCCAGCCTTCAAGGCCCAGGTCAAATACCATCTCTTCTATAAAACCATCACTGATCTGAAAATTACCCCTCTCTCCTTTAAACCAACATAATTCTTTGATTCCCCTTATTTCACTATTCCATTCTTTGAAATATTACAGTATTTCTGATCAGTATAGCCATTCTTTTTATACATTGCAAACCTACCTGTTCACTTGTTCTTGGTTTTCATATATTTGCTAAGTTTGGAAAACTGAAATCAAAATTCAAAACATTAAGGTGGAATATTTGTTAGACTAGTTGTAGTATATGTATTTTGTGCATAAATACATATATTTCTTATTTCCCCTAAAATTCAAATTCCGTTGTTTCCCCTACAAATAGCAAACTCTCTTATTTCCCCTCTTAAATAGCAAAAGATCCCTGCATATCCAGGAGACATGTCTTATTCTTCTCTGTATTCCTTATAGGACCAAAATACAACGGTCACATAGTATAGGCACTCAATAAATATTTTTTGGATGAGTTGTTTGAATACCCTGTTGAATTTACTGAATAAGTACCTTGTTAACAGCTGATGCAAAGTTCTTCCTGCAAGATAAAGAAAAAAAGACATGTCAAAATCAAATTACAGTTTTGGAAGAGTATGGATTTTGCCTGAAATCTGTACTTGATGCACTGCAATTAATGGAAGTGGTGGACAAATCCCAGGAGCTGTATCTCCAAGTTAGGGGATTCAGGGTATTAGTTCTTCTCAAATCAAGTAGAGTGAAGTTAGGTTTTAAAATAATTTAGAAGATTTAAAAGAAAACTAACTTAACTGTACCTGATTTTATTTAAATCCTGATTATAATTATAAACATATTTATAATTATAAAAACACTAAACCATACTGTCCTTTAATTTTTACACAGCTTAATTTTTATACATCGTGCTTGGCAGTTACTGACACATAGTGAAGACTTAATAGTACTTGTTAACGTATTTATTTTTATAAAGAGTTCTATTTTTATGGGAGAAAGGATTGATTAAAAAGGAGTACCACACTTTCACAAGCCTGGGGAAACAGCTCTCTGGCCCCAAAAACCATAGCCCAAGCACTACCTGGTGGCACTTTGCCCAAATTACATGCAAAATATTTATGGTGATGTATTTAAAATAGCCTCTGGCTTGCTCATCTTGCAAACCAAAACCTATACGGTGGTGATAAAAGTTAAGATAAATGGTAAGTCTATATGCTTTAATTGTTAACATTTACTTCACCATGAAGTGTGAGCAGAAGTGAAGAGCTGCTCATCGTTACCAGAGTGCTATCAACCAGATATGTTCTGTTATCTTTCTCCAATTATTAGTTTGTGAATGACATTTACCTCTTTTCCAGATCTGTACGGTTCAGATGGTATCAGGGATTTTATCCGGCAAGCTCTCAGCCAGTGACTTGGGCCATTGATAATGTCTATATTGGTCCGCAATGTGAGGAGATGTGTAATGGGCATGGGAGTTGTATCAATGGAACCAAGTGTATATGTGATCCTGGGTACTCAGGCCCAACTTGTAAAATAAGCACCAAAAACTCTGATTTTCTCAAGGATGATTTTGAAGGTGATTTTTTTCTTTAATCACAGATCCTATGTATGTTTGCTTTATAAAGGAATTTAAATTTTAGGGGATCAGGTACATTTTAACAATTTGAAAATAAACATAATGAACTATGAAACTTTCTAATAATTTATTATTATAATTCTTAGTAACCAAGAAAATCTATAACATCCAGCTTACTTCAAAAACAATAGGCTATTAGGAAGAATACTTCCTTATCTATGAACTGTTCAGATTCTATTATATCCCTTCATGGAATCTGAGAGTTAACTGTAGTGATAATCTAGTCTTACTACCTACAAAATACAAGAGTTCTTTCCATAATGTCCCTGATAATCCAGCTTTCTTTTAATAGGTAGTCTGTTCTATTACTGACTACTTTAATTGTTAGAAATTCTTCTCGTATTACATCTCCTTCTAGTATCTATTCACTAATCATGTTTCTGCCCTTTAAAGCAACACAGAATAAATCTACTTCTTTCAGACATTAAAATATTTGAAGGCAATTGTCATTTCCTTCCTAAATCCTTTTTCCAGGCTAAACATAGCTGGTTCACTTAACCTTTCCTCAGATGAAATGCTTTCTAAATTTATTATCATTTTGCTCTCCTCTGGATATACCATAATTTTTCAATATACACAAAGTGTGGTGCCTATATATGTCAGGACACTTGAGTCCTGACCAGGAGAAGTATCTAATCAGAGGATCTGTTATGTCATTTAGTCCTGACACTACAGAATCATTGTCAGGAAAGATAGAATATATATTTTTCTCATATTTCTCATGTAAGTTATCCATGATCACTATTTCTGGATTATTAGCATGAGTAATGTAAGTTTCTCTGCAATGTTGCTTAGCAATTAGAGACTTATCTCTGCCAGGTCTCTATCTAGGTTGAATGTAATTTCTCATTAACAAAAATTTTTACCAAATGGGTACTGAGAGTCATCTAGTAGGAGAAAGGAGTGAACAAAGTCCCAGAAATGTAAGTTCCTGACTGCGTGCCATTATCAATCCATTAAACAGCACTAAGTCACTCCTTGGTTTCTACATTTGGAAACTAGACAAGTGTTAGAAAAAAATTCAGATCTGGTGATAACAGACAACATTCACTCACTAGGAAATGTTAAAGCTAAACAGTTTCCCATTCAACCTGTAGCACAGATTTCTGTATATACCAGAACTGACCCTACAGATGTTGTGTCTTTGTTGGGGGAGGGAGGGGTAGAGGAAGAGAGAAAGAAGTCAATCCCAGCCCTAACTGAAATAAAAATGGAGAATTGGAAATAATGAAGGAACATCACTCCATACTCTGCTATTTCTGGCTTCAACCATCTTTTCAATAAGAAGTGTCTTTATAACAGACAGCTAATAGGAGACAGAAGGTATCCATTTGAGCTATAGATTCTCTTGAATTAAGAACACATCAACCTTGTGTACTCACAAATAGCAGATCAGCAATTTGATAGGGATAGGGAATGAAGTTGCAATTTCATTGGTATTGGGAGCTCCAAGTTTAGGAAATTCCCATTACCAGTACAGATCAGCACTTTCTTTACAATTTATAGTATTAAAAAGGCATGTAAAATATGCCAATAACATTTATGACTTGGGCACATTGAGATTTAAAAAATTCAAAAGCCCAGTGCCTAAAAAGTTGATAATTTATTTACATTGCTTCCTAATATAGATAATACCATTATGTTTTTGGAATATGAATGAATAATGTATACATATATATTCCATTTTTTCAGGACAACTGGAGTCTGATAGATTCTTGTTAGTGAGTGGTGGAAAGCCATCTAGGAAATGTGGAATCCTTTCCAGTGGAAACAACCTCTTTTTCAATGAAGATGGCTTACGCATGTTAATGACTCGAGACTTGGATTTGTCACAGGCCAGGTAACCACTAAAAATGCTATGTTGAATTATTTGAGAATTATTATTATACTTTGCATCATATTTTTCAATAGAGTATAATTAAACCAGGATGAGGAGGGGAATTGCCAAAATAAGGCCTTTGCTAGAAAATGACTTGTCTCTCTTTAAGAAATCTATTAGAACACAGCCTGTCTGTGTTCTGTTCTTGTACCAAAGGAGATCTGTGAAGTAAGTGGATCAAAAATCAGACATGGCTTCATTGATTAAAGTTACCATGTTGTATTAACAGAAATGAAGTGAAACCATTTAATTCATTCTTGGTCATCAGCCTGAAGTTTAATCAGGCAGCTATAATCACATCTCCTTATATGGTTTGTGCTGCTTTCACAATAAACAAATTTCCATCTGACTTGAATTTTTTCACTCTGTACAATATGCTTAATGTAAAATTTTGTTGAAATGTGATATATCATCAAACTGCATTCATAACCAATTTAGCATTTACAGTCATTGGCAGTTTAAGTTGAAAACATCTGAAATTCAACTTCATCTTTTACAACCATTTGTTTCAAATGATCTAACAAATCCTAACCAGTCATTTTCTAAATGGAGCACAACTGTTCAGAAACAAACATGAAAACTTGCATGGAGGATTATGTCTGACATGATGCTCATCTCTTGATCATTTAATGTGCTAAGAACTTCACAAGTAAAATTTAAAAGGCAGTTTAACATATGTAAAGTGTAATCATATATGCTATATCTTTGAAAATGAGTGAAAAACCCAATTTTAAAAATTTTTTCAAAGATTTCTCAAATCTTTTAATGTATGTATTTTATCTTATTTTGCCTAAGGTTTTTGCTGATTGTATTATAAATTTCTTTATGCCTCTCAGAATACATAATTCTATCTATGAATTAGTAAGAACAATTGATAGGAAGCAAGTTTCCCACTTTTTTCATTTGTACTTGATTTTCATTTCACATTATCATTGCCTACTGAGAACTCTAAATGATAAATTTTCACACTTTTCCAAGGACTTTGTCTCATCTCAATGGCAGGTTTTGATAAGATTTGCATGTATTTTACCCAAAGTCTTCCACATTAAAAACCCAGTTTTCTTAGGGTTGACAAAACAACTAGGTGTCCAATCAATTTTTTTAAATGAATAAATATTAAATGAACAAATAATACAGTTTGGTTTCATGCAAAGGTACTAATAAGATTCCTAAAGCCCTTGTTATGCATATGTTTTTGTGTGTATGTATGTTTCACATATTCAGTACAATACGTAATAAACCAAGGTAGATAAAGATACCTAATACATATATAGATACAGTATGTAATAGAGATATGGATACAATATATAGCAAACACAGGTAGATATATCTATCTGATATGTTGTGTACATATATACCATACATATATACATATATATACACCTGTGTGTGTGTTGAATATTGTTTTGAATATGTGAAATATAATATGTGATGTTTTATTAAATATAACATACATAGTATATGCTAGGAAGTTCTTAGGTCAAATACTTTTTAGTTATATAACAAATCATAAACTCAAAACTATGTTAGAACTGGAAGGCACCTTAAAAACCTCTAAATGAGGAAATTGAAGTCCAGGTAGAGGTTAAGTGACTTTCCTAAGGTTACATTTTTAAAATTCTGGTTTCATCAGGGTATGGAAACACCTGCTGCTGCCCAAATTCATGTCATCCTCTCATCTTACTTAGACAGTGGTCTCCTGTTTGGTCTCCCTGCCTCCAATCTCTTCTCTCTCCAGTCCATTCTCCACAGAACTACCAAAATGATGTTCTGAAGTGCAGGTCTGACTGTGTCACCTCTGCTTAACAACCCTAAGTGGTTCCCAAATCAAATATGAAGTCCTCAAGGAGAAAGGCATTTCAATTGTTTTACAACTTGGATCTGAGCTACATACCCATCCAGGCTTATCATACATGGCTTTGCTGCACTCACTCTATGATTCAGCCATACTGGCCTTCCTCACACATAATATTCCATCTCCGTCTGTCTCCTGTACCTTTGTGGAAGCAGAGAATGCACTCCCTCTTCAATTCCTCCTCTTAAAATCCCTACTTTTCCTTCATCACTCCACTCAAATGCCAGAAGTTTCACCTGATCATCCACATGACTATATTTGTTTGGCATATATTTTATTTGCGAGGCAACATGGCTAGTACATAATAACAAGCTGGCCCCTATCCCAGGAAGACCTAGTTTCAACTCCTGTCTCTGCTAGAAACTGGCTTTGTGGTTTCTCAATTGTGTCTGATTCTTGGTGATCCCATGTGGGGTTTTCTTGGCAAAGGTGCTGGAGTGGTTTGCCATTTCCTTCTCCAGCTCATTTTACAGATGAGGAAACTGAGGCAAACAGGGTCACACGGCTAGTAAGTGTCTGAAGCCAGACTTGAACTCAGGAAGATGAGTCTTCCTAACTCTATCCACTCTATGCACTGTGCTATCTAGCTGATTTATGTGACCCTCTACAAGTCACCTAATCTCTTGTGCTCTAGGCAATTCTTTGAGACTGTAAGTTGCAGGAGAAGTTCTGACCTGCATCAGTACAAGGAATTTCCCTGCCTGGGAGTTCCGTACATCAATGAAGTCACAGGTCCTTATCATTATTGCTATATTTTAAATATAAAAATAGGGATAAAGAAGCAGATCAGATTTAGGTGGATAGAGTACTGAGCTTGAAGTTAGGAAACGTGCTGCCTTTGTAACACTGGGCAAATCATTAAACCTCTGTGGACCTGAGTTTTCTCATCTGTAACGTTGGAATAATAATAGCACCTCCCTCCCAGAGGCGTTGTGAGGATCAGATGAGATAAAAAGCAAAGTGCTTTCAAACTTTCACATATTATATAAGTGTTAACATATTAGTTATGCTTATAATACACATGTGTCCTGATGGAATTTAAGATCCTAAAAAGTAAGAAGAAAAATGTTACAGGTCTGTCTGCATTTAACCCAGTGCTTAGCATATACTTGGCATTTAATAAATGCTTGTTGTTTGATTTGTTGGTGCAAATTGGCAGCTCATCTGTAAGTTATAATCTTAGAGAGATACCTAGAGGAACTGAAAGGCTAAGTAACTTGCTCATGGTGGCAAAAGTAGTATGTATCATGACTTGAATCTAAGTCTTCCTGACTCTAGAACTGCCCCTCTGTCTATTGTACTATGTTTACACACACGTCTGTGGGCATATATACATGCCTATGTATATATGTCTATTTATATATACATGTGAGTACAAACACATATGTAGACATACATAGAATGTTAAGTAAATGTTTCTCTATTCAGAGGTTCTTAATCTTTTTTTTAATATCTCGAACCCCTTTGGCAGGCTAGTGAAGCCTATAGACCCCTTCTCAGAATATGTTGTCGTTGTTTTTTTATATGTAATTTATTTATTTTCAGTTTTCAAAATTCATTTCCGTAAGTTTTAAATTTTCTCCCTCTCCCTCCCCAAGACAGCTTGCAATTTGAATATGTGCCCTACACATACATTCAGAATAATGTTTTTAAGTGCATAAAATAAAATATACAGGATTACAAAGGAAATTAATTATATATCAATATATTATCAAAACATATATAATATATATGTATATTTACTTTCATGGACACCAGCATAAAAAACCCCATTCTATACTAAATTAACAAATAAGTACCACAAATATATAAAAACAATACATCTTATCTTAATTAGCTAAAAAATGTCTAGTTAATAGGGGGTCAAGAATATACAGAAGACCTGCCCAAGATGCTTTTGGTAGGGTTGGATTAGATACCCTCTGAAGTCTCTTCGGGCTCTAGAATTCTATGGTTCTCTTTTATTTTATTATTCTAACATGTGGGCTATGTTTACTGGCATGCCAACCAGTTGTCACTCTGCTTGTCTTCCTGCCTCTTGAGAAGGCCGCCATTGGTTGGCCACCAAGAAAAGCAAAGGTTGACCCCACCATCTCTCCCATGAGAGGTAGCAGTCTGCATGTATTCTTTCTCCCAGACATCCCAGTGATACTGGGCAACCAGTATACATTCACCCTTTTCTACCCAGAATGAAAAGACATATGTAGCAGCAGTATATCATTCCTGAATACTTTTTGATCTCTTGCCTACATTCAAAATTAATTTGTATCTTAAAACCATGCAATTTTACATTCAAAATGGCTCTTAGACATCACTTAGCCTTTTCTTTTGACATGCTATAACATATTATTCACTCTTAATTAAAGATGTAATATATGAAAACACCATGTTGGAGGTTTGAGAATGCATGGCTGATGGATTATGTTCTCACTTCCAAATGGCAAAATACCAAATTCTCATCTCAGCCAAATAGCAAAACATGGTCCTAAACTTCCATATTCCTTAGATAATTGCCTTCTTTATAATGAGCTACAAAAGGGAAAAATGAAATATGACCTTTTTTTAATCTTTCTTCTGCTTGGGGAGGGAAGGAAGACCATGAAGGAGAAAGGAATTGCCATTTTTTTCAGCTATGTTTCCGTAGTCATCAAATTTCATTTTTGTAGGGGTGTGCCATTTTGCATAATTCACATTTTTCTGAGGTTACTAAGGCCCATATTTATCAAAAAAGCAAAAATTTCATTGTCCCTCTTAAAGTATTTTAGCAGACAGACCCACACTCACCTGTGGGTCGGATGATAACTGTATGTCATATGTCAGCCTAGACATACTGATAGACTTTTTTTCATTAAACAAGAAAATTGATCTTAGAGGTGAATGATTGGGGTTACAAATTAAAAGATCCCATTTATTGGCAATATCAATTCCCTCCATCTCATTTTTCCTCACATCCCTATTTGAAGATTAATGTGGATTTGTCTTTGAATAAATACATAATAGTAATTTTTACTGGTGTCAGATTTGTACAGTTCTTCATGAGACTTGGATGTGGTAAAGGAGTTCCAGACCCCAGAAGCCAACCTGTGCTGCTACAATACTCACTCAATGGAGGCCTCTCCTGGAGCCTCATGCAAGAATTCCTGTTCAGTAATTCCAGCAATGTCGGCAGGTACATTGCCCTGGAGATACCTTTGAAAGCTCGTTCTAGTTCGACTCGTCTTCGATGGTGGCAACCATCAGAAAATGGGCACTTCTACAGCCCCTGGGTTATTGACCAGGTCAGTTTCTACAGGTTTAATTATTTTGATTAATTACCCTAAAACCAGAGAATTGAAGAATTTGAGATCTCAAAAGGGCCTTAGAAGCTATTAAGCCCCACCCTCTCATTTTCTAGATGAGGCCCTGAAAGGTTAAGTGAATTTTCCAAAATCATACAGCTAGTTAATGCCAGAAAAAATTAGCCATGAATTTTTAGATCTAATTATCTAATGATTTACCCAACTGCCTAAAGCCTAGAAAATAAAACTACAGCAGAAGGCCCAAGTCTTGCTCATAGAAGACTATCCCATGTGTATGTAGGCAATTTATCAATTGGGCTATGAGGGTACAAAAGGAAAATAAGCAAATTAGAATTGGCTGCCACATGCAGTGATTCCGAAATCCTCTTCCTCCTTTTGAAAAAAAAATAGATAAATCTCCCCAGCTCTTCAATTGTGGACTATGTTCATACCTAATAAATTACATCAAATGGACCTCAAAGAAGCTATTAAAAATAGTCCATGCAAAGAATTGGAACTGAAGAGCCTCAGGGCACAGCTACATTTAAATAGTAATTTTACATGGAAAATAATCACTCCATGAGCCAAATTCTGACTTCCCAGCCTGGTTGCATGGAGTTTCCAAAGGCATAATTTGGCTTACGGAGCCTCTAAGTAGTTTTGTCATTCTTTTGATTTGTTTTCAGTAGCTACTTGCCAGATGGGCAACCAGACCACAAAAACAAAAACATTATTAACATTCCCTTAACACCATGTGTACATTACAATGCCAGTTTTGAACAGGCTAGCCAAAAAAAAGAACAGTTTTATTTTTGTGTATCTGGTTTATTTTTATATACTATTTCAGATTCTTATCGGGGGAAACATTTCTGGTAATACAGTCTTGGAAGATGATTTCACCACCTTGGACAGTAGAAAGTGGCTACTACACCCTGGAGGTACAAAGATGCCAGTGTGTGGCTCTACTGGAGATGCACTGGTATTCATTGAAAAGGCAAGCACACGTTATGTAGTTACCACAGATATTGCTGTGAATGAAGATTCCTTCCTGCAAATAGACTTTGCAGCCTCCTGCTCTGTTACAGATTCTTGTTATGGTAAGTACTTCTTTATTAAAGACTAAAAGTGCAAAGCCTCTTCCCTAAATAAAACTTCTACACTGTTGAGAAGTCGAAAAAGGAAAGAGGTAAATATATACTAGTATTAGCATGTACTATGCTGATAATTCATATTTCCCCTGATAGATTGCCTTGCATCAAGTGTATGTGTTATTTTAAATCATCGCATGTAGAGAAGTGGTCTGCCATAATGGATAGAGATGAGGGAGGACCTTGTTTGAAGTCCCAGCTCTGACATCACATACTGGCTGTCAGTGCAACAGGCAGCTCACTAAGACCAAATTGCAAAGGAGTTGCTAATATACATTTGCAAAAATGAGTTTCCTCACTGAGACTTCTCTACACCAATAAAATCAGGACCAGATCAGAACCAGAAAAAAAAAACTGTGTTTGACACATAATGATAGCATTCCAGACAGAAAGAACAGCCAAGGAGCAGGCAAACTGTATGAGGAGGGGAAAGGTATAGGGGTTGCTCTCTCCAAGACAGTTTTCCATATTTTGCTTTATATTTAATTCTCATTTAATTACATATAAATTACTCATATATTCATATTTGAGAACATCATTTCTTATTATATTTGTTAATCAAATTCACCCCAAAAATGACTTTTTGAAAGAAAAAAATGAGTTTTTTCTTCATCACTTGAATATGGCCAAGAATATTCAATTTAATTTGCTTATATTAAATATATCTTGCTTTAAATGTTTTATAAAATTTATTATGGTTCTGCTGTATGCTTATTTTAAAGAGTAATTTTAATAAATCGACTTCATATGTCAGGTGGACTTATGTACATTCAAATTGAAGAGGAAAAGTTAATTCAGTATCATATAAGGAAAAATTACATATTATTAATGTTAATAATTCTATATTAATGTTAAATTAATAATGCAAATAATGTTCAGGATAAAGTTGGAAATCATTTAGAAACTATGAAATCATTATTAAAACATGTAAAATATTTACATTTATCAAGATACTCCTTTTAATAAGTTACCAATAAAGCCTGTTCTTGGGTTATACATTCTGCATTACACAAATAGTAACATAAATTAAGTAAAATTTTGTAATATCAAAATATATGAAACTATTATAAATCAGTCCCAGGGTATATAATTATCCCCAAGACAATATTGACATCCAAAATGTCAACACATTAAATATATTGCCATTTTTAGCTATTGAACTGGAATACTCAGTAGACCTTGGATTGTCATGGCATCCAGTGCTAAGAGATTGCCTTCCTACAAATGTAGAATGCAACCGATATCATCTCCAGCGAATTCTTATATCAGATACTTTCAACAAGTGGACCAGAATTACTTTACCTCTTCCATCTTATACCAGGTATGATTTATTCCTGTTCATTGTGAATTTTAATTTGATACAATTTGCCATACCAGGATTTGAGGAAGTTGAAAACTAATATCTTTGGTGACATCAGATTTTGTTTTCCCTAAATTCTGTTGGATGTTAAAACATAATATGTTCATACCAATATTATTTCTTTTTACCTTGGACTAGTTCTTGAGTAATATGGGAGAGAGAGCATGGAGAAAAGAATAGTTTTCACAGAAAACATCCTCCTCTGGAGCTTCTTAGTAGTATGAATGTAACCCTGGGTTCTTGGAGGTTATACCAATAGGTCATGAATTCTGCTAAGTTCTAACAAGCTATAAAGGTTTCAGGTATAGATATATCAGCAACAGATTAGACCACCTTTAAAATATTACTTTTACTTAGTACTCTAAATGTGGGATCTTTGTCCAGTGATCAACATATAGATATATTACTTGAAGAACCAAACCACATCCATATGGATATTCTTAGCATAAATGAAATCATAAGACATTTCAACATATAGCTAAATTTTAAAAACAGAGTAGTGAATAAAGTAGATTGAAGAATTGGTGTTATCATGCATCCAAAATCAACCAAAAAAAGGGAACACATTTCATGAGACACTTGATCATCTCACTTTATATTACTTGTTGTGACCACAATTGATATAATTGCCACTTATGCACCACTTTTTTGCTGAAAAGGAAGAATAAAAATATATGTGGATTTGACTTGATTCGTCATATCAAAACAACATTTCTAATCTGTGTTCAATGTGAAGGTGGATGTGGCAGGGATGGAAAACATATATTGGAAAATATGATAAAAGATTAAGAATTGAAGGAGGTCAGATACCCTGTGGATTACCCAGAAGTCTCCTTCCTATATGTCATCAATTTTTTTTCCAGAAGGCAGCAAAAACAGCACTGGATGTAGCAGCATCACAGAAATTAAAATTAACTATATCTTAACAGATAGGAAATGATTGATTCATAATTATTAGTCAGATCATCATTGGACTAAAGCAAAGAAAGTCAGTACCAAGTTAAAAGAAAGAACAAAGAGAAGGTACTTAATGTAATGACAACTGCTCTGAATTAACCTGTAGAAACAAGCTGTTAATTTGGTAAATTGATGAAAGTAAAGACATTGACTCTGATTGTCACTATTTCTTAGACAGATTTAATCAATATAAAATAGTTGCCACAAAAAGTACATAGTGTCCCCCTCAAACAACAAACGCAACCTTTTTTCTAAGTAAAGGACCATAGCAAGTGAGGACAGAAGCAACAGTTTAGAGCAAGAGATGGCAAACTATATTCTTCAGGTCAAATGCAGCCAACCTTTAAAAAAAACCAGGCAACAGGGCAGATTTGGCTGTGAGTTTTTCAAATTGTCAACCCCTTCTTTAGCATTGTGAGGTCATTTGAAAAATATTACAGAAGAGAATGAAGGAAGATCAGCACAAACATTTTCTCATAAAATAGTGAAAAAAGTAGAGCCTTTGAACAGCTTGATACAGGACCAATTTAAGTCAGGTCATTCCAAATACATTTAAAGATGGAACTGGAAGAATAGCGGACAGACATGAAATGTAATATAGTTGACTATTGTCCCTGTAGAATCTATTGTCCAAGTGAATATAGAGAGTTTTTGCAAGGACTCCAGCTAATAAATGGAAGAGAAATAGAGTATTATGATATCTGGTTCAGTCTGGAGAAGATTTTGTTTTGGTTTGTTTTGTTTTTAAGGATGGGGGACACATGGGCATACTTGAAGGCAATAGGAAAAGAATCGGTAGATAGAGATTGAAGATTTTAAGGGGGAGTGTGAATTATTAAGGTTAAAATTTTCTATGAAGGGATGGGGTTGAAGCCATGTGGAGGGGTTGGTCCTTACAAGGATAGAGCACACTTTATTTTCAGAGAATTGAGAAGTGAATTGAGAAGTACAGTGAAACCGCTGGAGAGTGTGAGGGATGATGTCAAGAGGTTTTGAGATAGAGAAGAAGAGAAAAAGGAGCAAATGGCCTCAATTTCATGAGTGAAGGTGTCATATGCTAATTAAATGACATATTTGAAATATTGGTGGGAATGGTTTTGGGATCCAGAAAAACAACGCTCAGTTTCTGCTATTAAGAAGAACAGCAGCCACGCAGTGGGCATGTGAGACACAAGTAGCATCTAATTTTTATATATTGCTTTAAGGTAGCAACCCTCTGACAGTGCCGCTAATATTCTCATTTTATAAATGAAGAAATTAAGGCTCAGAAATGTTAAGAAACTTGTTCACACTCAGCCAGCCAGTAAGTGGCAGAACCAGGATCAAACTCCTGACACCAAATCAAGCTCCCTTTTTACAATACCATGATTGGGCTTTGGCTTTGGCTTCATCCTTACTCTATTCCCTTCCAGGGAACAAAAAAAAACAGCAAGAAAGGAACTCATGCATTTTTCTAACAAGCAACCATAAAATTTGACTACTTCTCCAAGGTGTAGCTTTTTCTGGAACTATCCTAAATGGGATGGTGTCAGTTACTAAAAGCCCAGGGCTGCTATTCAGTTGCTGGCCCAAAGTTTCGTGACGGTATTAACTGTCAGCAAAGGTGCCAACTTTAAATGAGATACAGTGAGGTTTTGTTGCTCATTAGCAGTATTGCCATACATGAATTATTAAGGTATTTTAATAAGTAAAATACAAAAAAATTCCACTGAGGCATTAATCTTTTAAATTTATGTGGATTTCTGGTGGTAATTGCATAGCTGTATAGTAATTTTTAGTAAATAATGTAATGTGATGATTTATATTTGAACTCGTATTAATAATCTGGATTCCTTATCTCAAGAAAACAATTTATTTCTGATCTCTTAACCTACCTCTGAAACTCCTTTTCCACATAGCTTCAAGAATTTTGTTCATTTGCTACTACTTAGGAAAAGCATATAAACAGTCATTTTCTCCTAATTATCTATTAAAACAGCCTGAAATTTATTTATTTATTACTATTATTGAGGCTTAAGTTGTGGAACAACCGTAAGGACCCAACTGTCTTATAACAAGCATGGACTAGTAGAGAGAGAGCACTTCCTGGAGCTAGAGGAATTCTGATGCTTACAACCTCTGTGACTTTGGGCACATCATTGAACCTCCTGGGTCTCAGTTTTCTCAACAATAAAATGAGGAGATGGGACTAGATGGCCTCCGAAGGACCTGCAAGTCATATGCTAGGGAGCTTCACAATAAGGTTCAGATCACCAAACATTTTAAGGTTGATTATTTTAATGATCATTCATTGGGTTCTTTTCATCTTTTTCAGTAGAATTCATATAGGAGGACAAGTTACCATCTTGTTATTATTCTCTTATTTAATGTTCTACAGACTGTTGCACAGATGGATAAAATAACTACTTCCAGTAATTAGATAAAAGTTTTGCATCATAAGCACATCTTTGGTAGGCTCTTCAGGACAACTCAATAACAGACAAGATGGCAGAAATAACCGACACATACATACATACATACATATATATACATATATATATGTATATATATGTATGTATGTATGTATGTACTTCATTCTGTTCTTACACTATTTTATTTCATTATAAATAACAAAAATTGTTTTATTATTAAGAAAGTGTAGTGTAGTAGTGTAGCTGTCCTTGGAGCAGAAGATCTGAGTTCAGGTCCTGTCTCTGGCACATCCTGGCTTTGTAACTCTGGACAATTCAATTAACTGCTCAGTGCTCTTGGAAATTCTCTGATACCATAAGTTTCAAAAAAGGTGTCAGTCTGCCCTGATAGGGAGAGCTTCTTAATCTAGGAGTTCTCTATGCCAATGAGACCACTAGCTCAGTCCCTATCCCTAATTTTTAATTATGAATTTATTATCCTTATTAATTGCTCACATTTATATGGCTCTTAAGAGGTTTACCAACAACTTTACTTATAACAACCTTATGAGGTAGATGGTATAAGATTTCCAGTGACTGCTATCACTTGGAAATAGGAAATATCATAACTGTACATTCATTGTGGACAAATTTAAATCCAATGAAAATTTGAATGGTGAGATTTGTTCTCTATTCCTTATCTTACATATCAGTTAGGTAAAGGTAAGCTTCCTGGAAGAAATTTGTGATTAATTATGCAAAGAAAAAATTCAACTAGAATTTAGAGCTTTAGTGGCTTGAGTCTTCTACCTAAGTAATCTTTCTTAGTCACATTTTTCTCTGAATTGACATTTGAGACCATAATATGAATATAATAATTAATATACTGAATTAAGGACTGCCCTTATACTCAAACAGCCTCCATTCTTGCCAAAGGAAGCAATCTACACATGAAACAAATAAAAAATAATTCAAAACAATGTATAATTAAGAGCTAAACTGTGTTGTGTAGATTGTAAATGTTATAGGAGTTGAGAGAAGGGAGCCCTCAGTAAGGGCTTTGGATAGGGAGAATTTCATGGAGGGAATGATACTTGAGTTGGATTTTAAAAAATAGTGAGGAATCGACTAGGTGATGGGAAATGTAATGAACAGAAGCAAAGAGGTGGGAATTGTAATAGCAACAGAGAAAGATTAGTATGACTGAAATATAGAGTATGTTTGGAAAACAAGTTTGCAAAACAGATAATGGAGGATGTTGAAAGCCAGGTAGAGGATTTTAGAGCAGGGAATCTAAAGAATCTAAATCAACCTAAAGAAGCACCTAGTTCAGCTTCCTCCCTCATTTTACAGAAGAAACTGAAACCTATGAAGTTTAAATAACTTAGCTGAGAATATACAGCTAGTTAATAACAGAACTGGGACAGAGCCTCACTTTACTGATTGCAAATATGGTATTCTTTCTCATTTACCTCATACCCTTCATTGGACTATGCATCTCTTTTAGTGGCTTTCCATTTTGTCAGTATCATTCTTAAAATACAGTGCCCAGAAACTGAAATAATATGCTTCATATAACGTTGTCATCAAAGAGAACAATGAAACTCTTACCTCTCTTGAGCTGAACATGACATTTTCATAATTTTAGCATTAGTTATTTTTAACAGCAGTATCACTGCTGGCTCATGTAGATGCTGTGGTCAACAAATCACTGCCATTTTCTTTTCACAGAAAATGCTCTCAAACCATTTATTTATTTTAACTTAGATCTAAATTGTTTTTTTCTTTCCGAACAAAATTCATTTATACTTTATTTGTATCCCTGTTTACTTCCATTATACTGATTTCTCATAATTATTTGAATCTTAATTGTATCATCCAATGTAGTAAAAAGCCCTCCCCACTTTCTATCATCTGAAAAGTTCAAAGAAATGTGTATAAGCATGCCAATGAGGTGGTAAATTCACAGTACAGTTTGAGAGAGAAATAACACAATGAAAGGTATATTTGTTCTTATTTTTAAAGAAGGGAGACTAGAGTCAGGGTGTTGAGCAATGAATAATATAGGCATGAGGTGATAAGAACCTTGGACAGAAATGGTACTATTGGGAATGGAAAGAAAGAGTTAGATATGAAATACATTTCCCAGACAGAATGAATAGGTATTGATGACTAACTAGTAAGAGTTGAAGGAGAGAGATACATCAAAGATGACTCAATATTCCCCTCCTTTAAGCAAATATTCAATGATTACATACTGTATTCAGTGGTTGCTATATTAATACTGGTGGAAAAAGTTCTGTTCATTACAGCCTCTATTTCAAGGAATTTATAATCTAATAGTGATGATGAAATGGTAAACAAATAAACATATCAGTTACAATGTGATAATTGCATAATAAAAGCAAATACCATGAGATTAGAGTTTTGGTTTTAGGTTTGTTTGTTTTTAACCTCTTCATTAAAATTGTGGGGAAGGGAGACATTGCAGAAAGTAGAAGAAATGTGAGGAATTGAAAGTAGTTTGTATCATTCATTATTTGAGAAATTTGGCAGCCAAATAAAGAGGAAAAGATAGTAGTTAAATGAAGCAGGAAGATAAAGCAAAGATTTTCAAGATGAGAGACATGGAGCAATGGAGAAGTAGCTACCAGAGAAAAAGAGATTAAGGATGTTTGAGAGGTAAAGACTAAGTGTGAAAGAAAAGTCCTTCAAGAATTTGGATAGGATAGTATCCAAAAAATATTTGGATTTTCATATAAATAATTAAGTTAATTTTAGAAGCTCCATAAAGTTTTTAAAATTTCAAAAATTATTTTAAATTAAGTTTTGCTGAACCTTCAAACTCAATACAAATCAATTTTAAATTAATTTGATCATTTATTAAGTCATGAATCAAGTATTTCTCTGTTTTGAGCAATTCTCGTCTGTCAATTTTCAAATGGATTATCCTATTTGAAAATATATACATATAATAACCTTCAAATGTACAGTAATACCTCTATTAATATCGTAGCCAAATTTCTAGAAATCTCAACTATTATCTATCATTCTTCTAGGAATCTGGAAGAAAATAAAAATCCTTCTGAGCAGTGATGAAAATAACTATAATACAGACCATGAACTTTAATCTATAAGAGAGGCAAGGAGTCTTTAGATTTGAACCTGATGACATAGGATTGTATGTAAATTAAAAATAAAAGGTATGATTGCCTATTTTCCCATTCATTCCTACTAGTCTAGGAGCTTGGTCAAGAATCAAGTTAAGTTACCTTTCACACATCAATTCAATAAATGACTAAGCTGTATTTATTACCCTTGTTTAATGAGATAAGGTGGTGTATAATTTCTTTTTTAAAGGTTGTAGGAAAAAATAGTTAAAGTATAAAAATAAAGTCAGTACTCAAAGGAGAAAAGCATTATCTGGAAAATTCACTATTTTCTCAGTTCCTTAATGATATCAGTTAAATAAGATAAATCACATGTATATTACCCAAGCAGATTACCTGACCTACTAAACTACCATTTCAAGACTGACCTCAGAGAACCACTTTTGTGTCCTTTCTCAGCATGGCTATCCTACTAGTCAAGCCAATGGAATCTTACTCCAAAGTTCCATTTAGTCCTAGGTTAATAACCTCTTTTTGTATAGCTACCACCAGAAGAGTTGCTAAATTAAAATGAGTAAACCAAAGTTCTGTTCAAGCCAGGGATCCAGAGAAGTAAAAATACCATATTAGATTAACAGTCTCAAGTAAGATTATCCTTAGGAGAAAGTAAACTAGGAAGATGTCTATATGGAGTGACTTGAAGGTCTCTGGAGCCCAAAAATATTTTATCCACTGGAAAGATGACTGAAATTCCTCCTTTAACACTTTTCAGTCTGTGAAATTAGTCTGTAAAAATTGAAATACATGGAGAAGCAGCATCATGCCCCAGATAAAGTCAGCCTCAAAGTCAGGAAGTCCTGAGTTCAAGCACTACCCCTGACACATCCTGGCAAGTTACTTAACCCCCCAGTACCCCATGTGGCTGTTTAAGACTGTGTGATACAGAGCAGTTGATGGTCTGCATTGATAGAGAATCTTCTCACCAGAGATCTCTATGTCAATGAAACCACAGGGGAGGAAAAAGAAAATTCAAACAACCTGGTAGAATTAATGTCTTATTAAGTAAAACCTTAGTGGTATTTTAATTGAACAGATGGCAGAAACTGGAAAAACACTGTGCAGGAATGAACGTATAAATTATGACATGCTTATCCAGCCAAGTGAGATACCTTAACATACTGGGTGACAGAACAAAAATTCAAAAGGATCTTGATAGTATAGAACTTTGGGCTGATTCTAATATGGTGCAATTTAATAGGAATAAGTATTAAAAGTTTTATGTAGGTTCAGAAAAATCACCTTCACAAGTATAAGATGACCTGGAGATCTTAATGGACTGCAAGCACAATATGAGTGAAGAGTATGCGATGGCGGCCAAAAGAACCTGATGTAACCTTAAATTTAAATTGAGATTAGGAATATTGTCTAAGAATGGGAGGGTTATAGTTCTGCCTGCTGTCAGTTTAGGAAGTTATATTTTAGGAAGGGTGTGGGGAAACTGCAAAGTATCCAGATGAGAACCACCAGGATGGGGAAGAGCCTCAAGATTATGCCATATGAGTATCCACCCTCACAGGAAATGGTGATGTTTAATCTGGAGAAGGGAGGAACTCAGGGTGAGGATGGAACTATGTTAACTTCAATCAAGTATTTAAAGAGCTGTCATGTAGAAGTGGGGTTATTAGACTATCTACCTTTCTATACACATACACACACACACACACCTGCATATGTGTGTATGTGTGTGTGCTTTATCCCAGAAGAAAAACTATAAACAATGGATGAGAGTTATAGAGAGGAAATTTAGGCTTCATGTCAGAGAAAAAAATTCCCAACAACTAAAGGAAGCCCATAGTAGAAAAAGTTGCCTTGGTGGTAATAGTTCCTCTTCAATGGAGGTCTTCAAGTACAGGCTTACCACTTGTCAGCTATCTGAGCCCAAATAAATTTTCGTTCTAGTACAGGTTTAACCAGAAGTCCCTTCCAACTCAGAGATTATATGATTCTGACTCTGTGGATGCAGGGTGTTGGCATAAAGGTGGGAAACCAAGAGTGAGAATAGGATTCATAAAAGGGGAGTTGGGAATCAGTGTGGTTCAGTGAAAAGAAAGCAGAATTTGGAGTCAGAGGACCTGGTTTCCAATCCTGCCTGTCATTACTGTGTGACCCTAGGTAAGTCACCTAACCTTCCTGAACCTTTGCTCATCCGTAAAATGAAAGTGTTTAAGCAGATGGGCTCTAAGGTACCATTCACTATGATCTATATAGTATCACACTAAAATTTGACCTACTTCACAATCTCTCCTGGGGTAGTACCTGATCAAAGGGTCTACCTCATCCCCCTTGCTACAATCAGTCATGGAAATAACAGGCTACTCAGTCCACCTGAGTGCTATAAATGTCACCTGAGCACCAGGGTAACCTGGTCCATGGGTGGGTGACCAAGTAACCCAACCCCATAGAGAAGGATGGGGCTTCAGGAGGAAAGCTTAGGTGTGCCTTGGCTATTTTAAGCTACAGTCTGATGATTATCTGATTTTTCCCACCAGCCCTAGGGACAGAGCTGATAAGACAGTCTCTAAAGATTAAATACAACACTTCAGGAGTCAGGCAATTTTGTACTCAGCATGGAAACTATCTAAGGCTTGCAGAAAGCTATGGACAAAGAGATTGAAGAAAAGAGGCAGGAAATCAGGGGGAAAGGGAAAAATTGAGGAGAAAGTTAAGTAAGGTAGGTATAAATGGATTTTAAAATTTCATTCTGTCTACCATAGATGTAAGCAAAAGAAAAGATCACAATCTATATTGACACATATCCATAATAAGTTTATAAGTGTGTTATCCGAGGAATATCCAAAGAAATATTGAAGATCATCATCATGAAAGCTCACAAACTTTTAAGAGCAAACTCTAAAATTTTCATAATCTCTATGTTTCTTTCTCTATGCTTCCAACATGAGAGGCGGCAGTATGGTGTAGTAGAGAAAGAATTAACTTCAGAATCGGGATGACCGGATTCAGGTCTCACCTCTGACGCATACTATGTGACCTCCTAGACGAGTCATTTAATTTCTGTGTATCCGTGCAACTCTCTCAGATTTCAAGTTGCAGAATAGTCACAGGTCTGCATTGGGAGAAGGGGTTTCCTATACCACCCCCTCCAAAAAAACTGCAGGTCTGGCCAAAGGAACCAACATACATGAACTTTCATTTGCATACATTATTTCATTTGATGCTCACAAAAACCTTCTCCGAGTTATGCGCAACAAATAGAGCTCAGGGAGAATAAGAAATTTTTCCTAGGTGATATAGTTAACAAGCCTAGAATCAAGTCATGAATCTTGGGGGAAAAAAATTATCCTTTTGGGAAGAGGCTGTCTTTATTATTTTAATTGTTCTGTGGTTACTAAATTTTGGCAGGATTCTAGAAGCTGGTCTGGTTTAACTTACATTGTATGCAAAAGAAAAAGAAAATAAATCAGACTTTTTAGGGAGAGGGTCATAGTTATGTTAAAGATAGTACAGTCACCAGGCGTGGTAGAGCTAATTGTTGTTGCTGTTCATCCTTCATTCTTAAAGAGGACCGTGACATCAGGGAGGTGATGCCATGACATGCAAGTGAATTGGATTTAAGTGAGAGAGGGCTGTGCAAGGTCACCAGCCTCACTTTATCCTCCACAGCCATGTGGGTCCAGTGGCAAGATACAGATCAAGATGACTGAAGATGACCACAGATACCAGAAGATCTTGGCCTTTTCAAGCTAAGGTCTTTCCCAGGTCTCAGTTTGACCGAGGCAACACCCATTCAGTGATTAAGATTTAATGAGAAATGAGGCAGAGAATGACCTCTTTACCTAGGTGAAAAAAAATTGATCTGGGAGGGAAAATCCCTCAGGATTTCTCACCAAAACAGAGACAATTGCTATTTACATTCATTCTGAGCCAATCAGGGCCCAAACAATGACCAAGCAGGGCCAATCACTGCCACAGGGAAGCTGACTGCCATATTGCTTCAACTCCAGAGTTCTGAATTATAGTGGGCTAAGCTGAAGTGACCCAGATCAGCAATGGAGCAGGTCAAAACTCTCAGATTGACGCTTAGTAGAATCGCGTTGGTGAGTGGCCATTGCACTTCCATCCCAGAAAGCCCAGTTTCTAGATAAATACAAAGACAGAAAGATGGGGACAGAAGGAAGGGAGGGAGGGAGGGAGGAAAGAAGGAAGAAAAGAAGGAAGGAGGGAGGGAGGGAAGGAAGGAAGGGGAAAGAAAGGAAAGAAAAGGAAAGAAAGGAGGGAGGAAGGGAGGGAGGGAAGGGGAAAGAAAAGAAAGAGGAAAGAAAGGAGGGAGGGAGGGAGGGAAGAGGGAGAGAAGGAGGGAGAGAGGGAAGGAAGAAGGAAAGGAAGGAGAGAGGGAAGCAGGGAGAGGGGGAAGGAAAGAGAGAAGGGAAGGAGGGAGGGAGAGAGGGAAGGAAGGAAGGGAGGGAGGGAGAGAGGGGAAAGGAAGCTTGCCCAGAAGATTGGACATAGTTATAGTTAATGCCTTTATTTTGAGTAGATTCATGATCTGGATATTCTGCCTGATCCATCATTCATATTAGAGCAAGGCCAAACCTGGACAAGATTATGAAGTAACAAAAGTTGATTTATAATACCCATCTTCCTTATTGGTGCCCCTTCTTCCCAAGGGTCCCAGGGTCCAAGCACCCATTCCGGGAACCCCATCACTGAAGCTGGTCCTCCTTGACCTGTGCCTCGCAATGCCTCCATCCCCAACTTGTTAGTGTTACATCCTAAGATTCCCCTCCAGCGATATTTACCTATCCTGTTTCTCATCACCTCAAGCTCTCTGGGCCTAAGATAGTATCTGAATGAACCAAAAAAACTAACCTGTGTTGATGGATTAATAGGAGAGGGCTAAGGGAGAAAGTTTTACAGCCCGAGGACTCTTTTCCCTCCTTACATGAAAAAAAAAGTGAGAGCAGTCGACAAGATGACCTCCCTCCCAGCTCTAAAAGGCAATAATTCTGTAATTTTCTTTTTCAGGAAGGGCATGTTCATTTTAAGAGTGACTTTCTGGAGATAGCACCCCTATTTTTGTTGTTTCTCCAGGAGAATGAGTAATAGTGGAAATTTCAAACTAAGGAGAAATGATTGGTGATGCCTGTTAGTGTCAGGAGTGGAATTTTCATGACAAGCACGTACATGCAGAGCCCCTAAAGCCCATTTTCTGACAGGAAAGTGAACTAAATATGCAGAATGAGACATACATTTTGGATGGGGCCAACATGGGAATTCATGATATTTGACTAAATGTATACATAACAAAGTTTTTCTTTTTCGTTTTGGGGTTTTTTTAAGTAGGGGAGAGGCAGAAGTGAGAGAAAATAAATGCTTATTAATTGAAAAAATGTTTTAAGTTAGGCTAACTTAAGGTAATTTTTGAAGTAGGTTTTAAAAGAGAGGAAGTGGGCTGATGAAATGAAAGCAAATACAATACAATTTCATATATGAGAATTCACAACTAAAACACAACTGCAGTGGGAACCAGAGGACTCAAGTGGCTGATTTCAAATTCTAGTGGATAGGGTTGATAGTGCACAGGGGATAGACCATCAGGCTAGAGTCAGGGAGATCCGAGTTCAAATCCAGCCTCAAACACTTACTAGTTGTATGACCTTGCATAGCCATTTATTGCCTCAGTATTCTCATCTGTAAAGTAGGAACAATGATAGCACCTACCTCCTGGGGTTGTTATGAGAATCAAATGAGATAATAATTGCAAAGCACTTAGTATGGTGCCTGGCACATAATTAATGCTATATAAATTTTAGCTGTTACTAGTATTATTATGGGAAAGAGTAAAAGATAAAGGATAGTATCATTAGGTGGATTTGTAACTGGCAAAATAGTGTCTATTGGAAGAAAGGTTCTAGAGGAGCACCCTAGTGATCTATTCTTGGCCCTGTACCATAACTTTAACAGGTTTGGGGTTTGTTTAGTGGGTTGGATAAGTATGAGAGTATGCTTATTAAAATTACAAATGACAGAGTCAAGATCCAAAATAATAATAGCTAACTTTTTCATAATGTTTGAAAGGTAATAAGGCACTTTACAAATATTATCTCACTTAATCTTCACAATAACCCGGTGGGATAAGTGTCTTTGTTGTACCCATTTTGCAGGTTAGAAATTTGCCTATGAAGTCACATAGCTAGTAAATGTCTGAAGCAAATTTCAAACATAGAACATCTGGACTGCGTGTCTGACCCACTATCGACTTGGCCACCTTAATCAGCATTTATTGTTCCTACTTGGCCAGGTGCTAAGAATAGAATGGCAAAAATGACCTAGTTGCTCCCTCAAGGGCATGCTACATTCTGTTAGGCAAGAAAGTGTGTACTCATATTAGTGAAGGGTGGGAGACCACTTCCATACTCAACTATTGAGGGCCATCACTAATCGTCTTGACTTACATCTTGCCACCAGACTCCGATGATGCTGGATGAGAAAGTGAGGCTGACTTTGCACAGCTCTGCCTCACTTAAATCCAATTCACTGGCAAACCAAGACATCACCCTCATGAGGTCAAGGGTCCTCTTGTAGAATGAAGGATGAACAATGAAAACAACAAGTACTTATTAAGCGCGTAGTTAGGTATTCTCCTAAGCACTGGGAGTGCAAAGAAAGGCAAAAGACAGTCCCTGAGCTCAAGGAGGTCAGATTTAAGCCAGGACTTCAAGGAAGCCAAAAGATGGAGATGAAGAGGGAGACTATTCCAGGCATGGGAGAGGATAGCCAGTGAAAATGTCCAGAGTTGGGAGATGAAGTATCTTTGGACTGAATCTAGTAAGAAGAAATTTAGATTTAATAGAGATTAATGTAAAAAAGTCTTATATTTGAATTAAAAAACTGACAGCACAACAATAAGATAGGAGGAACTTAATATACCACAGATCTCCTGTAAAAGATATAGGAGCTTTAACTAGCTCAAAATGAGCCAAGAGTATGATATAGCAGGCAAAAAAAAAAGCAGATGCAATCTTAGGCTACGTTAAGAGAGGAACAGTTTTAAGGACTAGGGAAATGATAGCCCTTCTATGCTCAGACCAGGTATAAATATTGCATTCAAATTCAGGGAATCACATTTTAGGAAAAACGCTGATAGTAAACTGAAGATCATCCATAGGAGAGCTACTGGGAAGATGAATGAATTTAAAGTCATGCCAGATGAAGGATGAAAGTAGTAGTTTGGGCAGCTAGGTGGCATTGTGAGTAGAGCACTGGCCCTGAAGTCAGGAGGACCTGAGTTCAAATCCTGCCTCAGACACTTGACACACTTATTAGCTGTGTGACCTTGGGCAAGTCACTTAACCTCGATTGCTCTGTCTTCCCCCTTCAAAAAGAAAGAAAGAAAGTAGTAGTTCTGCATCTGGGGTCCATGGGCCAGTAGAGTCTGTGGCTTCAAGGTTTGATGAACTGAAATGGGGAAAATTACATCTTTATTTCAATGTAATTGGTTGGGTTTGTAATCCTATAAATTTTATTTCATACATTATAAAAAATAATTAAGAGGTCCATGACACCAAAAAGGTGAAAAATACAGAGTGAAAGGACTTGGGGGATATGAAGGTTCTATGAAGGAAAGAACCTGAGGGTTGGAGGAAGGCAGGGAAGAGAAACAGAATTGTTATCTTCAAGTATTTGGTTATCAGCTGGGGAAGAAAAGCAACGTGATAGAGAGGGACCAGGAATTGAGCTTGAAATCTCAGGAATCAAAGAAGCTCTGAATCCTGACCCTGCCTCCTGTGAACTCTATGCCAGTGCCCAAATCACTCCAGCTCCTTGAGCTTCTGTTTCCTCATCTGTAAGATGAGGGCTTTGAGCTAGAGGACCAGTAAAATTCCATTCCAGAGCAAAATCTATCATTCTAATCCTAGAAAGGATTAGATTTATTCTACTTGCTCTCAGAGAGGAGAGCTGGAGCAAAGGGGAGAAGGTATCAAAGAAGAAAACTTAGGTTTGATATAAAGAAAAACTTCCTAAAAATCAGATCTGTCTGAAAGTAGAACAGATTGCATTGAGAGTAGTGAGTTGTCCCTCGATAACAGTCTTCAAGCAAAGGTCTGGTGGCCACCTTTGTATGCGGTAGAGAAGTGTGTTATCCAGATTTGGGTTGGATTAAATGACCTCTTAGGTCTCTCCCAACATTGAGATTTTGTGAAAGGTTAAGTAAGGGATATATGTGGTGGTACCAATCAGGCACACACAAAAATTATGATGATGGTGATCTTGAAGACTGAAATTTAAGTGAGAAGTAACTAGAAGTTACTGAAGCATTTTGAAAAAAGTATCACAATGAATGCAGTAGGTCAAAAAGAATACTTTTGGTAGTAGAGTTTTTTTAAAGCCCTAGAAGCAGTATTAATTCACATATAAGATTCCAGGGACCTGGATGAAGCATACCTTTTAGAGATAAAAACAAAAAAAATCAATTTTTGATATAGGAAGAAAGGGGATGACTGCTTAGAACACCAGCTGCTGATCAGTAGCAGTCATTAGAAAACATCATGATGTTTTCAGGGATATTTTCACCAAGGAAGTCATAGACCTTGGTAAACAGGAACTAATTAATTTTCACAGGACCCTAGAGAAAGAACAAGTGTCATTCTGCTCTTGTACAGAGCAGGTGAAGCACACAAACTTTAAATGATTTAGGCAGCATCTCAAATGTACTTGTGGCAGGAATGGGAATAATAGGTCCCAGTAATTCTAACTTGCAGCCTTTTTTGTTTTTATTTTTGGTAACTCAAATACTGTACTGTGACAAAAAGCACAAGGATGTATGTTTTATTATAAATGACTTACATACAAATGAATATCAACCACTACATGAACTAGCTATGCTATATTGGACCTTTTACTGTATATAGTTATTTCGCAGGTTGTGGTTGGGCCCTTCTTATATCATCATCATCATAACGAACAAACAATGAACTATTACAATATGCCAGACATTAAGTTAAGTGTTAGGGATAAAAAGAGATAAAACAGAGACCCCGCTTCTGAGTTTAAGATACATTAAAACAAACTAATATGAATGTGTGCATTGAAAATGTAAGTTAAATAATATTTCTACTATACTGGTAATAAAATTTTGTTGCATATGGTGGATAAATATGATAATTGATGAGCTAGTACAATCTTCTATTCCGTGATCAAATCAACTTTGCCAATGCTTCCGTAAAAAGTGTGTCAATCTACTCCCCTATGATTCTCCTCACCATTCCAGTATAACACACGCCCTAGTCTATCCTTACAACCTCCATTTGCCTGGTAGGTGAGATCCCCAGACAGCAGCTATTGCTTCTCTCCTCAATCAACTAAGGGTCTGGTTGTGGGGTTGTTTTTCTAATGCTGTGGCTGAGTATGCTTTCCGCCTCATGGTTATTGACCAATATTAATTAGCGAGACAATTAACTTTTAGAAATAGCTCTTTTCTTTTATTCCTTTCTTCTATGTTGCTTCATTTTTATTTTTAAAATGAATTTATTTTACAAGTATTTATAATATATTATTCCAACTGCCACCCCCCCCCATTGAATGGGTATTATCTACTGTAGTGGAGTTGGTACAGTATCTCCAACTCCCAAAACTCTGTTACATATTTTTCATATAAACAAAATGTACAGGAAAGTGTAAATTCAGTGGAAAGCTATAAAATGCTCATTATTATTGTTGTTTGTCCTTCATTCCCAAAGAGAACCATGACATCAGGGAGGTGATGTCACATGCAAGTGAACTAGATTTAAGTGAGGGAGTTCTAAACTAGCTTACTTTTTTATAGATGACCCACAAGACACAACCTGCTTTCCTTAACCAATGTGAATATATTTCCTGTTCGACGTCACTTTTGTTCATCCAGTAGCTTTCAAAGACTTTTAAATTGATCAAGGATTCTTTCCCACTTGCTCCAAAATCTATGATTGGTTGATTCAAGGCCTTGTTCACATCCATTTTTTTCATATATTATATTAAAACTAGAGTATGAATTAAATTATGGTGTTATGAGATAAGATCTAGGGACCTATAATTTACTTGTTTCCTTGAAGATGTACAAGGTAGAAATGGTAGAAACTACACAATATACTGCAAGTTGCAAAAAATTTGGAAGCACCTACCAAATACACATAAAAGCATGGTTGAGTAGCCAGAATTATACAGTAAATAGTTCATAAGTTTATGAAGACAAATTGCTGTACTACAAATACAAACCTCAAAATATCCTTGAGATTTCAACAAATGAACCATACTGGTACTGGAATATAATCATAAATAAAACTCATATAGCAATAACTATCATTATTATTATAATAAAACTATTACTAGCAATTGTCTAAGTAGAATGCTGACCCACAAAAATTTTAAAACATTTTTGTGACTGATTCATTAGTTTTTTTTAATTTATATGGTATTTTATTTTCCCCCAGTTACATGTAAAAACAGTTTTGAACATTGGTTTTTAAAACTTTGAGTTCCAAATTCTCTCCCTTCCACCCTCCTTATCCCCCTCATTGAGAAGGCAAGCAATTCGACACAGGCTATACATGTTAAAACAACATTTTCAAAACATGTTGCTATACCAAATACTTATAACCTCTAATCAGTGTGGGATGAAAAGCTCTCAAAATGTAGAGACTTCATAGAAGAAGATGAAATCATGTGGGAATGATTCTTTGTGGTTATTTGTATTTGTTGATAATTACCAAGTTTGTGATTTTTTTCAAAGTTACAAATAAATTAAAATGTTAGTTTTTTTAGGATGAAGTTTTCAAGTCTGCAAGTATGCATAAGGTAGTTTCCCAGGGTTTGGGTTTTTTTATTTGTTTGTTCATTTGTTTTAAATTCTCTAGCAACCTTTATGATGTAAACAAAATAAGGAAAGAAAAAGAAAATTCTTAGCATTATTTCATCTAATTTATGAGGTTTTATTAATATCATTTAGCAAAGTGATATACTTTTCCTTGATACTCAAAAAAACGGATATTAATTACTCAGCACCAAAATTGTTCTGGTAGCAATCTCCAGCATTAGCCTCAGTATGGTATCTTAGAAGGATATGGACTATGGAGTCAGAGTTCCCTGGGTACAAATCCTATCCGTGATGCTTACTCCTTGTGTGTGACTTTTGGAAATGAAGGCTTTGGACAAGGTAGCTTCTGAGGACCCTTGCAGTGCTATATCCATGATCCTTTGAGAAAAGACTTCATATTCAGTTTACACAGGCCCATAAATCACTATCAAGTTTATGCTGCCACCTAGTGTTTAAGAGGGGAAAAAATAAAGGTTTGTCTTTTACATCCGAAGTTGATTATGCATGCTCATTCAACAAATATTTTTTCAATGACTAATGTTCAAACCTCTGAGTTAGGTGCTATATGGAATCCAGAGAACAAAAAAAAAAAAAACACAGCCAAATTAAAAAAAAATACACAGCCAAATTTAAAAAAAATACGCAGCCAAATTAAAAAAGATATACAGCCAAATTTTTTTAAAAGTATTTTTAAAAAATGCACAGCCTTGCCCTGATGTGACTTAGTACGCCAATACTTTCTGGTGTGCATATGTGAAATTACACATTGGTTTTCAGCCACTCTTCTGTTTAAAAATCTTTCTAAAGTATGACTGTGATTGCTTTCATTCTATCTATCCTCCCTTTGTTTCTTCTTTCTGTTGCTCAATTAGCTTTTCTCCTTTTTTCATCTCTCTTTTTAGTTCTGTTATGACTTCTTAAAGCTTTCAGCCCAAGCTATGACTACCATCATCTACACTCAAGACCCAGAAATACTGCATAGACTTCTTCCAAATAAGAACTGTGCTCTCTTCCTTGGGTGCACATATATGGTTAAATATATGAACAACACATATGCCTTTTCATCAGTGCTTGGCTGGAAACGTACCCTTCATTCTGTTTTCTCTGTCAAAGGTCTCAAGCTACTCGTTTCCGGTGGCATCAGCCGGCTCCATTCGACAAGCAGCAAACATGGGCGATAGATAATGTCTATATTGGGGATGGCTGCATAGACATGTGCAGTGGCCATGGGAGATGTTCACAAGGAAACTGTGTGTAAGTATGTTTTATTCCATCTACAGAAAGCTTTTCATTCA
The DNA here is from genome assembly GCF_011100635.1 of Trichosurus vulpecula. Taxonomy (NCBI): domain Eukaryota; kingdom Metazoa; phylum Chordata; class Mammalia; order Diprotodontia; family Phalangeridae; genus Trichosurus; species Trichosurus vulpecula. The sequence goes on from NC_050577.1 coordinate 150,569,171, forward strand.
CATTCCAGTTGGCTATCCTCTCAGAAGCTGGTTTCTGAATCACTCCAAAGCTTCCATTAGGTTCTATGATTTGTTTGTGAGATTATTTCCTCTTAAAAGACATAATGAACTAATTAGGAATTTGCTAGGGCACATTATGTTTCCTATAAAAAAAAATCAAGAACTTGATGGGAGAATAATTTATGATAATTAGCAATATTTTTTATTTTCTTTGGTATTCTTATTTAACTCAATTCAATTCACCAAATGTTTATTAAGGATACAATATGTGCTAGGCAATGGAGATACAAAGATAAAATAAGACATTGCTCCTGCCCTCAAGGAGCATATACTATAGTAGGAAGGATAAGGCATATACACAAGTAGTTGATTGATTGGTGTTAATTAACCTAGTCATTGAATAAAGGAGTATATGACCCTCACTGTTACAAGAGGATGTTCAGAACATCCCCATACAGATCGACATTGCTGCCCACAATACTCCTCTAAGCAGTTAACAGAAGACATTAGAGATGGAAAAGAAATCTAAATGTGTAGGAGATGTCCGAAATGTTGGACAGAGGTTAAAAGTTTGAAGATGTTCATAAGAGATACAGCATTGTGTTGGAACCTGAGAGAATCATTTAAAAATATTCAGGGGGCAGCTAGATGGCACAGTGAGTACAGCACCGGCCCTGGAGTCAGGAGGACCTGAGTTCAAATCCGACCTCAGACACTTGACACGTGTACTAGCTGTGTGACCTTGGGCAAGTTACTTAACCCCAATTGCCCTGCCAAAAAAACACACAAAAAAACAAACAATAAAAATATTCAGGAGTTTTCTGCATTAGGACCAAATTTAATTCACCAAAACAATTTTTCTTTTAAGTTTGAACATATTGCATGATATGCAACTCTTCTATTATTAACTTGCTAAAATATGTAAGTATATCCACATTTATATATTTATTGCATATTTTATATATTGCATGGATCTATGTAATGGTAAATATATGCAGATAAAATATGTTTATATTTTATATAGAAACCTCTATAAAAATATATCTATATAAATAGCACAATTTTTCTGTGCCATTTGTATAGATGTATATGTGTATTACCAATTGACCATGTTTATTCTGATGAAAATTCTCTGTAAATCCTGTAGGGTACTTCATATATGAAGCCTAGGAAGCTTCTGTGAACTGTTAGAAATAGTGTACCTGTGTGCTTAGAGGGTCAGGGATGAGAATGAGGAAACCACCATGCTCCATTTTCAGAGATGATGCTGCTCAATAATGAATTACGATCTTTGTATCAAGTACAGCTGAGGAGGCCAACAGAAATCCACTAAACATATATGAAGTCTCTCTGATGGCTATAGGTAGCTAATATTCCAATAATCAGTCTCTTCCATATTGAACATATGTAATATGAAATATGACCATTGATTAATGATAGTAGTCACTACCACAAGGGTCTTTTGATGTTTGCCATGAGGCTTCCAAGGCTTCTACTTTTGCCCAAAGTATTTTTTTCTTTTAAGATCAACAGTACTTCTTTACAGTCTTACAAGAAGGTGGTCTGTTAGCTGGGCTTGGTTCTCAGCCATATTCCTTACTTGAAACTGTATTTAAGTGAATGCTTAAAAGAATTTCTTTTCTGATCCCTCATTAATCTCATAACCCTTTGAAAAGCAAGAAATAAAAAAGATTTCCTACCTTGTCAGAAATCAGTTAAAATAGATTCATTTTATTAACAGAGATATTGTACATTGATAAACAAGAAGGAAAAATTGCTTTCTTGCAGTAAACTTCGTTTAAAATACAAGGTTAATTCATTCACAGTTTATTTCTAACTTGAAACATTTTAAAGAAGGTTATCTTCTTAAATCTGTTGTTACATGAAGTTAAGTAACCTGTCCTAATTCTGGATGAAAAATGGTAATAGACTCTCTTACTTAGCACTGATTCTCCTCCTTTGTTTTTCTTCTTATTCACAGCTGTGATGAGCAGTGGAGTGGCTTGTATTGTGATGAGCCAGAGATCACCCTCCCAACACAACTCAAAGACAACTTCAACAGAGCTCCATCCAACCAGAACTGGTTGACTGTGAATGGTGGGAAATTGAGTACTGTGTGTGGAGCTGTGGCTTCTGGGATGGCTCTTCACTTCAGTGGGGTTGGTTCTTGGCTTTCAGTCACTTTAAAAAAATTTTAATCATGTTATTAAAAATATACTATTGAAAACCAGTACCACAAACTCAACTTGCCTAGTACTGTTTTACATTTAAATTAGGAGACTTTAACCTTTGCTCTGCCATGGACCCTTTCTAAGTCTAATGAAACCTATAGACCCCAACTCAGAAGATTATTTTAAAGGCATAAAACAAAATACATAGAATTACAAAGTAAACTAAAGGTTAGTGAAAATAAATGTGTAATTTTGTTCCCATCCAAGTTCACAAACCCCGTGAAATCTGTCCATGGGACCTAGGTTAAGAACCCCTGATTTAAACTAATTTCAGTGCACAAAATAGCCTAACATTTCAGTCCTACTCTCCAAGTCCCTTTCAGGACTCTCTGACTACTCATTCTCATTCCCATTTCCTATTGTGTAATCATGGTTAGTTTGTAATCTATTTTCCTGGTTCTGCTCTTTCACATTACTTTGATTATTTTATAAAAGTCTTTCTAGATTCCCCTGTATTCCTCATACCTGTCCATTTAATTTCATTATAGTATTCCTTGATATATTAATGTACCATAATTTAGTTAATCATTTCCCTATTGTTGGACATTTGGGTTGCTTCTTGGTTTTCACAGTTACATATAATGCTAAAGTGAAAACCCTTGACTAGGTAATTCTTTTGCTTTTGGTAACACTTTCAAGGTACATTCCCAAGGCTGCAATTCTTGGGTCAGAGTCAGTCATTTTAGTCAACTAGCATTTATTAAGCACTTATTGTGTGCCAAGCACTGTGCAAACCCCTGGGAATATAACTGTAAGTGGGAAGAAATTGTCTATCCTCAAGGAGCTTATGTTCTAATGGGGAGAATGACACAGAAAAGGAAACTGAAAAGGGGTAGGCAAAGAAAGACAAAAGTACCCAACCAGCTTAGGGGCATGGTGAAAGAAGTCTGGAGAACAGCCTGGAGAGGAATGAAATATCAAAGGATATGGGTCTTTTTGTCTTTTTAGTTTCAGTCATGAGAGGCAGACGAGATAGTAGATAAAGAGCTAGCTGCAAAGCCAGGAAGACCTGGGACCAAGGCCTGCCTATCACATACTGGCTGTGTGACCCTGGGCAGGTCCCTTCATTGCTCAGTGCTCTAGACAAAGACTAGGATTTGTGCAAAGAAGGTATTGATGTGCATCAGTAGAGGAAGTTTCATCATGTAGGAAGAAGTCCCTTATAATGATGAAATTGCAGGTCTAGTCCCTATCCTTATTTCAGTCATGTCTTCATCCATTAACTTCACTGAAGCACTTTGTTCTTTATTAAGTTTACTTGGAAGCTTAATAAGAAATTAGGTCATTGTTATCATATTTATACAAATCTCTAGTCAGATTGTGACATTTCAAAAAGCAAAAAAAAACAAAAGATTGCCCAAGTTTTCTTATCAAAAATCATGATTTAGTTTAGCTTAACTATACAGGGTAGTATTATCCTAGGTCACATTAAAGTGCACATAAAAAATGATTTAAATTAATACAGTCCCTATCAGGGGAAGAGTTTTGCATAATGTTTGGAAAGCTCCATCTGGATGGTGTCTTAATTGAAAACTGTCAAATTTACTACAGATTTAGAATTTAGAAGCCAAAAATCTGTGAAGTGAGCTTCAATAGCTCCTGAATTTATTAATGATAATCAGTCCTTTTTGGCAAGTATCAATAATAACCAAACACTTATGCTTGTAACTATATATGCTTGTTCACCATGACAAAATTTTGACTAGAAAAACTCTTCCTTGAAGTACCGCAGATTCCAGTCCTCTGCAGAATCATTCCACATTTGAAGTAAAAAAAAATTGGCTTCTGTTTTTTTAAAAAATACCATTACTTCAGAACCAAACACTTTTGCCTTCATTCTCAAAGGAGCTGTTATTACCATAGCAAAGAGAACTCCTAGTGTGGGAATCACTTCCACCAATGCAGATCAACACAACTATGGTTTTGTGAATAAATTCTAGGGACTTAAGAAATTACCTGAGTCAGGGCAGCTAGGTGGTGCAGTGAGTAGAGCACCAGCCCTGAAGTCAGGAGGACCTGAGTTCAAATCCAGCCTCAGACACTTGACACATTCACTAGCTGTGTGACCTTGGGCAAGTCACTTAACCCCAATTGCCCTGCCTTCCCCCATCCAAAATATCAAAAAAAAAAAAGAAATTACCTGAGTCACAAAAAAATGACTCACCTAATATTAAACAGCTACTAGGTATCAGCAATAGGATTTCAATAAGTCTATTAATCAGTCAACAAGCACTTGCCAGCAATTAAGCACCTCCAAGAGCCAGGCACTGTGTAGACACAGGGGATACAAAAACACAAAGTGAAGCAGACCCTGCATTCTGGCAGTATACATTCTATCTGGGATTTGAACCCAGCTTCCTAACTTTTAAGCCAATATATTCTGTCATACTTGCTGCCTCCCCTACCTTTACCAATGAGCTAAATTATTTTTTTCATTTACTCATTATCTACCATCTTCCTCCTTGAATTGCCCTCACTGCCTTGGAGCTAGTTGCCTTGAATAAATAGAGCATATTACTGAAATTCATGATTTATTTTCTTATGATAATTATGTCTTGCTCTAAAACCAGCAAGGACACATTAAGCATTTAAAGGCTGGCATAATTACAAGCATTAACTGGGAATCAGGAGATTAGATCCTAGCTCTGCTAGCGATTATGGGCGATTTGGTCAAATCCTTTGTCCCAATTTCGCTCATCTGTTAAAGTGAAGCAAAATAATTTTCTGTGTATCTATACTGCCCACATACAGTAAGGAATGAGTCATTTAATTTGCTAACATGCCTATAATTCTTCATTGGCAAGGCAGCAAGCATTTATTAAGCACTTACTGTGGTCAAGCACTGTGCTAAGCTGTTATACAGAAACAAGTATTGTTCCTAGTCATCTAATGATAATTTAGGCAAAGAAATTTCCAGATGTAGTCATAAACAAATTTTATTCATTTAAAACTATCATTATCACATAAAAAATAATTCTCAACTGATTAGTAGTTGATGCTTTAAACTACGTGTAGTAATTAGCCAATGATTTGAATAAAAAACATAGGGTTGTTTATGCTTCAAGATATGTAGATAAGAAAAATCTCCCTCAAAAGGATCATCTTATGCTTTTGTAATTACTTAATACCAGTGAAATTCCTAACCAGCTTCCTCACTAAATACTACATACTAAAGGTTTTATTGATGTTGCTGTTTTCCATTCTGGTTTTATTTATTTTTTAGGGATGTAGTCGAGTATTAATCACAGTGGACCTGAACCTGACCAATGCTGAATTTATCCAGTTTTATTTTATGTATGGATGCTTGATAACACCAAACAACCGCAACCAAGGAGTTCTTCTGGAATATTCTGTCAATGGAGGCATTACCTGGAACCTTCTAATGGAAATTTTCTATGACCAGTACAGTAAACCTGGGTTTGTAATCTTCTCACACCTACAATAACTCTTATGATTGAGGAAGTTGCATAGTTAGGCAGAGGTAGAACAATGAGAGATTTTAGTAATCCACACCCTTCTACTGGTAAAAGGAAACCATATCAATTATCGAATCCAACTTCACAGCCAGTGCAGGCTGGATCCCTTCTTCAACATTCCTTGATAGAGCTAAGATGCAGAAATGAGGTTTCTGGCTAAAACAAGTGTCCAGAGCCTAGAACCCAGCTGTAAAGCTCAAAAGGAAAAGAAATATACTACACTTGCTCCTAAGTAGTTAAAGGGATGTAGAAAAGAGGAAGGATGAAAAATGTTCATCATGAAATTGCTCATTTTTAGAAAAGTTAAGGGAGAAAGTTTATAAATTCAGTAGTTCTAAGGAAGCCTGAAAACCATTTTTTAAAAAAGACTTTGACAACCCAGAATAAATAGGATTCATCTACCAAGAAGAAATACTTAGAACAAAGATCCTATTTGGCTTCCTAGCAACAACAACAACAAAAAAAAAAAGATTATTGCAGAGGAAAAAGTATATTTGAAAACATAGCCTCACCAGGAAGTACAATTAAGTCTATAAAATAAGCCACATCAAGTGGAAGCTAATCATTTTGGTAAACCAGAAGATAAGGAAGTTAGGTGGCACAGTGGATAGAATGCTGGCCCTGGAGTCGGGAGGACTCAAATGTGACCTTCAGACACTTACTAGCTGTATGAGCATGGCCAAGTCACCTAACTCAGTTTCCTCATCTGTAAAATAAGCTGCAGAAGAAAATGGCAAACATTCTGGTATCTTTGCCAAGAAAACCCCAAGTGGGGTTACAAAGAGTTGGACGTAATTGAAAAGACTCAATGACAAAGCCAAAAGATAATTTAAAGAATACATTGTAGAGTATTTGAAAACCAATGCGAGTTTCCGTAAATACATCAAAGGCAAGAATCCATTGGTGATCATCCATTACTTAATTCACTAAATATTGGTGATAGGTGCATCTTGTAAAAGATGTGCTCTAAAAGGAAAAGGAGATGACAAAGGAATTAGGACAAATGCTATATCATTCTTTACTGTGAAAGGAAGACTCTAGGAGAAACTCTTTAATGCAGAATCACTAAACACTTACGTAAGTCTACTGGGGGAATAGGTTTCTTTTAAGGGGCTCATACTTGACCAGTATACTTTATTTAGTTCATTGATTGAGGGGGTAAATTAGCATGCCTGTAATCTGTGGGTGTGATTTGGAAGCCTTGACAAGGTTCAAAGGCTATTTATAAAAATCAAGTGGGTTAGGATGAGGGAGTATGTATACAGAAAACTGACTTAGAGATAGGATAGACAAAGACTTCTCAGATGGACAGTGTAGATAATGTGAAGGGAAGGCTACAGAAAGACTTCTTGAATGGACAATGTAGATAACAGTGAATTGGTATTGAAAGGTGTTTTATTTAGTGTAGCATAGAAGTCATCCTGCTTTCCACCAAAGAGAGTTGGGAGCAAATGCTCAAGGCTTAAGATCTGGATTACATTCTTGCCTATATAAATGCTAAATAAATATGCAAGAGGGAATTCACAATGAAATCCCCAAGTTTGTCCGTGACACTAAGCTCCTCCTAGGGGTGAATTGCTCTGTCAATAGGGATGATAAAAGGAAGATCCATAGGGCTATGAGAATGGGCCAGAAAGTGACAATTCAAGATAGGCAAGCATAAAAAACTTGAGGAATTATTAAAATTATGTTAAAGGATGATCAACCCTGAGCTGTCATTTGCAGCCCAGTCTAGAGTGAATTATAAAAAGATATATTGTTGTCTGTCCTTAACTAGCTGAAGTTAACATTAGGAAACTCATCCAAGTCTTCCTTTGTTGACTCAGAGACAAAATACTAGGCTTTATAGAACATGAAAGTGAGAGTATGTTTCTTAAATAACTTTTATAAGAATATAAAGTACATAGTTAATATTAAGACAATAGGCAATAATAATTCACATTTTATAGCAGTTTAAGATTTACCAAATGCTTTCTTCACAATAGCCCTGTGTAATGAGTAGTGCACTTTCAGCCCCATTTGACAGATGAGAAAGTAGAGAAGTTAAGTGACTTGTCCAGGGTGACACAACTAGTGTCAGAGGCCATATTGAAACCCCTCTATTCTAACTCTATTACCAATTTTCTTTTTCTATTACACCAAGGGGTCCCAGGGGCCAATGTTGCTATGATGACTCAGTAAATGCCACCGTTAAAAGCACCAAAGCTAGAATGAGAGAGAGAGAGAGAAACAGTGAATGCATGTATACTTGCATACATATACATACACACACATATATACACATATATCCAAAATGTTGGCACCACTGGATGCATCCTGACTATAGGACAGCTTAAGAAATGTGCCTGTAAATTCCATGTTCCCCCATGACATGTCCCATCCCTTGCATGTAGCCACCCACCCAGCAGTCATTCTATTCCTAGAATCCCCCCAGAGTATTTTATAGGATATTTAGAGATGAGAGCAATCTTAAAATTGAATTAATCCAATCCTCTAATTTTAAAGAAGAGGAAGCTGAAGGCCCACAAGGCTAAATGACTTGAATGAATATATGAATGGAAAAACACTGTTTACTATAGGCCAAGCACCTTGCTATATTCATACAAATATAAAAATTAAGACAATCCCTGCCCTTAAGGAGCTTAAATTCTAGTGTAGAAATCTATAGTCAGACAATAAGCATTTGTTAAGTGCCTGCTATGTGCCAGGCACTGTGCTAAGGACTAGGACACAAAAAGAGGCGAAAGACAGTCCCTACCCTCAAGGAGCTCACAATCTAATAGGGGAAACAACAACAAAACAGGTATTTACAAATAAACTGTATGCAAGATAAATAGGAAATAATTAAAAGAGAGAAGGCACTAGAGTTAAGAGGGGTTGGGAAAGGCTTCCTGTAAAAGAAAGGATTTTACTTGGGACTTAAAGGAAGCCAGAGAAACCAGGAGGAAGAAGTGCCATTCCAGGCATGGTGGGACAGCCAGAGAAAATACCATGAGCCAAGAAACAGCATCTTATTTGTGTATGAGGAAGGAGACCAGTGTCACTGAATTGAAGAGTATGTGGCAAGGAATGTAAAGTGTAAGAAAACTGGAAAGCTAGAGAAGGAGGCCTGGGTTATGAAGGGCTTTGAATGCCAAAAAATGGTTTTGTATTTGATATGTAGGGGAGTGATGGCTGGGGAGGGGTATTTTGGTTTGGAAAGTTACGAGGATAGTGAATAGAAAGTAAATAAATGTCTATGGCCTCTCCATTAGCAGTGGCAGATTATGCCTCATTAATTGGAAGGAGGAGGAGAAAGGATATAGAAGTGGCAACAAGGTAGCTGGCACATTGCTATCAAAAATAGTCAAGGAGTAAAGTGAAGCATGGCCATGGTGGAGCTAGATGACCATCAGGCCACAGGCCTCATGGAAGGCATTCCAAAGGTGAAAGAACTATATCCTCCAGGGAATGCTCTCTGGTCCAAGTGACAAAGCAGATTTCTTGGCCAGCCACACTGGTAGTTGAGTGGCAGACTGGAATACCCACATCTACTGACTCTAAATGCAATGCTCTGTTTTTTTAATTACACCATGTAGCCTTGTTTTAGAGACTCTCTTAAGATACAGACAGAATCTTGAGTTCTCCAGAAAATTATCCAAAGTTACCACACTTTGGGAATCCTGAGTTATTGGGGAACGCACACACACACACACACACACACACACACACACACACACACACGTGTATGTGTATCCTCCAGGAAGATTTAAGGAGAATCTAGGAGTCATACCGTTACTGGACATAAAGCAGTCCAAATTGGTTATGACTAGTTTGTAGGCAGCTAGCTGGCTCAGTTGGTAGAGCACCAGGCCTGGAAACAGAAAGATCTGAGTTCAAATGTGATCCCAGACACTCACTAGCTCTATGACTGTAGGCGAGTCACTTAGCCTTCTATTTGCCTAATCCATGAGAGAAGGAAATGGCAGACATTGTATCCTGTATCTTTGCCAAGAAAACCCCATACAGAATCATAAAGAGTTGAACACAACTGAATCACAGTAACAGTTTGTCATAATTTAATTTCAAAAATCTGTCCTGAATTTCCCCAACTCCGCCATATTCTAAGTTACAACCTTATTTCTTGTCATGATTTTATGTTCTTTTGCTGGAAGTTTGACTTCAGTTTAATTTTTTTATTTCCCCCCATTTTAGGTTTGTGAACCTTCTCCTTCCTCCTGATGCTAAAGAGACTGCCACACGCTTCCGCTGGTGGCAGCCTCGGCATGATGGCCTGGACCAGAACGACTGGGCTATCGATAACGTCCTAATCTCTGGCTCAGCCGACCAGAGAACAGTCATGTTAGACACTTTCAGCAGCGCTCCTGTGCCCCAATACGAGCGATCCCCTGCAGACGCTGGGCCCGTGGGAAGGATTGCTTTTGACATATTCATGGAAGACAAAACCACAGGTAAGTTTTGCAAGAGCCAGAGAAAGAAATCAGAGGGTACACTGCTTTTGCTTATTAAGTACAGTAGGTAGAATCTGGGTCATCTAAGCAGAAAACAAAGTGTAATAGGAAAGATTCCATAGCATCTGTGGCTACAAGAAACCTTGGAAATACTTTCAGTCATGACTTTAGAAATATGCTAAGTCAGATCCATGACTATAAAGTCTACTCTGTCTCTGAGTCGTCGAAGAAAGACATGATTGATTTTCCAAAAGTCAACATCAGCTGGTTAAGGACATATGCTAAAATATCCTTTAATAGTTTTATTCTTTTTGCACATATGTAACCTATATCAAATTGCTTGCTGTCTTAGGGAGGGCAGAGGGAAGAGAAGGAGGGAGAAAATTTTATAAAAAAATGAAAATTATCTTTACATCTAGTTGGAAAATTGTCTTTACATATAGTTGGAAAAAATAAAATACTATTAAAAATAGTTCTAACCTTTAATAGACTGGATGGCAAATGATGGCTTATGATCCATGCTTATAGGAATAAGCATAGCTTAAATAATTTCTCCCTATCTCTTCCAGGGGTGTGCTGGAAAATGTTTAACAACCAGTTTTCTGGGGGAAGAGGGTTTGTACAAGTTTAATCTGCATTATTCACATTTTATCCATCCCTTCCTTAAGTCAACATCAACAAAATGATAAATCAAGTCCCCGACCTGTAGCGTCTGCCAATTTCTGAGGCATAAATAAATGCTCACCCTGCAAATTTAACAGTCAGCTCTCTTGAGGTAGTTGATGACTCCAGCACAGCCTTGCCACCGTATAAATTCTTATCAGCCATTTTATGGCACATTCACACAGCTCTGTGAAATCTGAAGTCACCGCTCCAGCGGCAGAATGGGATTTAAACCCAAGTCCATTGCCTTTAAATTCAGTGCCCTTTCCAACACTCCATCTCATTTATAAATGAGGAAACTGAGGGTCAGAGCGGTGAAGTTACTAACCAGTGCCTGACCCTGGACCTTATTCATAGGAGATGTTTGATAAAATGCTGGCTGAGTTTATTTAGATTGCCCAGGCTTACACAGGTAGTAAATAATAGAGGTGAGATTCAAACCCAGGTTATCCGACTCCCAATCTAGCCCTTTTTCTACTGTGCAATGCTGATCTTGGTACTTAAGTGAAACTGACGTGCCAGCAGTACCTCATACTCATTATTTCTTGTTCAGACTTAATCCTTTAAACTGTAAAGAATGTTTTCCTTTCCTGTATTGAATAAGTAGATGTGCTGTAATAAAGGTGATTTTATTTATAAGGAATTTTTATTCATTGCTGTTTTTCTTTGTTTGGTGTAGCATGTCAGATATTCCTTTGAAACTTCAGTTTCCACATCCAATAAAAGTGAATTGATTTTTGCTAAATTCCATATGCAGTTGTAATGACATTTCATGTTTCAGATATTGGCTTAGTTCTTGAAGCATCACCCTAGGGATTATGTTAAGCATATTTTATAGTTATTCCAGTAAGTAGGAAATACATCCACAGGTTATATGCACTTGAGGTTTTTTTGTGTCTGATTATATTTTGACTTCACAATGCCATTGCAAGGAGAAGACAATGTAAAATGTATATATAATTTGAGGCCACAGCTGAGTCAGATTCAGAGAATTCAAGGAACAAAGATACATTTAACCAAGCTAACTGCAATGTTTATTGTATGGTAGTATGAAAACTAATAGTGGAACACTTATCCATACAAAAAAAGAGTACATCTCACACACATCTCCATCTCACTGCATCTCATTCCTTTGGTCTAGTATTGGGAATTAAAGCCTCTGATACCTGTAGCTGAAGCACAGGAAACTGCTTGGTCCAGACAGGTGACCACTTCTGGATAGCCCACAATTTTAAGGGCTAGAGGAGACTAATGGAAGTGTACCTTTCTATGAATACATCACTCTTAGGGTAATCAGATAAGGCTAATGAGAAAGGCTGAAGAAATTCTTCTGGAGCTATGATCTGTATTCATGGATATTCATTATTTTCTAGCAACATGTCCATCCTTGCCAGCCCCTCAAAGCATCTCACCTTTAGGAAGCATTTGACTGTGCCACAAATTTGATTACTTATATTTCACTGCTTCAATGACTCTGATATGTGCATGCAGGCATTCTGTCCATTAGTACAGACTGCAACCCAATCATTCCTTCTCACTCTGTGCAATTTGTGTGTGTGTCCTCCCATAGATACTCCACGGTGTAGAACTAATTTGGTTATACCACAGAAAACCAATACAACAAAAGGTGAATGACAATTAAATTGCTCAATCTATGGTTTGTTTCACTGAATATGGACCATTAGTTCCCTGATGAATCAAGGCCTCAGGTTTCACTTAATTATCTTTGCTGTGAATATTTTTGCTTACCTTGAAAATGTTCAAAGGTAAGCTACAGGGATAACATGGAGAATGATTATGAAATTAAACCTACAACTCATATTTCTGTAGCACGTGGAGCTTTGCTAAGTGTTTGTCTCCAAAGAGCCTTGTGAGGATGGGTAGTTCATACTTACAATTGAAGAAAGACACTGAGGCTCTGAGAGGTTCCCTGATTTGCCTGTGATCCCATAGGTCATAAGTATCTGAGGCAAAATCTGAATCTTGCTTTCAGGGTCTACAATCTCCCCACCATACCACACTGCCTCTCAAACTACCTGAGTTCACATTAGACTTACTATTTTTTTTAGTTATTTCAGAATCATAGAATCTCAAAGTTGAAAAGGAGGTCAGAGGCCCTCTAGCCCAACCCCATGTTCAAAACTCAAATGATCTTTACAGAACTGATGAGTAGCAATTCAACCTTTGACTGAAGGTCTCCAGGGCCAGAGAACTCCTTGCCTCCCAACTTTTAAAATCCCATCCCACTTTCAAATGATTCTGGCTGTTAAGAAATCTAAATTTTCCTCTTTGCAATTTCAACCCATTACTTCTAGCTCTGCCTTCTGAGGCCATATAAAGTAAGTCAAATCTATCTTCCATGCTTCAAAAATTTGAAGACTGAGCTCAAACTCCAACCCCTAACTTTTCTCTTCTTCACATTAAACACCTCTGCTAACGTCAGTGGTTCTTAAATCAGGTGATAGGATTACGGAGTTAGAAGGAATCTTAAAGATGACTAGGAGTTTTAAACCTTTTTTGTGCCATGGTCCCCTTTGGCATTTTGGACTCTGTATCATAAAAATATTTTCAAACGTATAAAATAAAATACAAAAGATTGTAAAGGAAACAATTTTATTCATTTAAATACAGTATCAAGATATTTTTAAAAAAACAAATTCATGGATCTCAGGCTAAGAACCCCTGAAATAGCCATCTTCAATTTACAAATTATGATACACCTTCATTTTACCTTTGCCCCTCATTGAGACAGCTAGGTAGCACAGTGGATAGAGCACCAGCCCTGAAATCAAAAGACTTATATTTCTGAGTTCAAATCTGGCTTCAGACACTAAGAGTGTGACCCTATGCAGTCATGTAACTGTTTGCCTCAGTTTCCTCATCTGTAAAATGGGTTGGAGAAGGAAATGGCAAACCACTCCAGTATCTTTGCCAAGAAAACCTCAAATGAGAGTCACAAAGAGTAGGACACAACTAAAAAATCACTGAACAACAACTAATTTTACAGATGAGAAAACTCTGGCCAATTAAATGATTTCCCAATGTCACAGATATGCCAAATGGTAGAGCCAACTTTCAAATTCTTTCCACTAATCCATAATGTTCTTTCCACTAATCCATACTTTTGAGCCACCTCACCATTCTGGTCGCCCTCCTCTGGGCATGTTCCATCTTGTCAATGTCTTTCCTAAAATGGGGTACATGGAATTAGACACAACATTCCGGATACAGTCTGACAAGATCAGAATACAATGGAAATAGTAACTCCCTCAGTGTGAATATTATTCTTCTCTCAATGCATCCTAGTTTTATGTTAGTATCCTGAGCTATCATTTCACACCAATATGTTGAATTTTTAGTATATAACGTATAAAGCCTTTATTCCACTAAGAATTCCATGTATTTTGGGGATGAACTTTTCCCAACTATGGTTCTCCTATGCTGTACTTTAGTCAATTTTATATTTATTCCTATTTCAATTTATTGATTATGGCCCATCATTACAAAACAAACATGCCATCTATTTCTTCATCCAAATAACTGATAGAAATGTTGGCGAGAACAAGGCCATTCCAAGCAGTGGTCCTTTCCTTTTGTTCTTTGTCCCACCAACATAGTTAAAAATAAAAATGTCTTCCTTTTTGTCCTTAGTATTTCTTTTAAGCCTTAGGTCATTCTGGATTTTAGCCCTCCTGGTGCCCTTTTTACAGGGCTATGTCACTCTTTTGTGTGGTCCCTAATTATTCAGCTTTGATTCCATCTTTTAACATCCAAGAGTCTTGATGAGCTCCCTGAGCCATCAGAATGGTTTCTTTAAGCAACTAAGTGGTAAAGTGGATGAGTCCTGGCACTACAGTCTAGAAGACGTAAGTTCAAATCGCTCTTTGTGACCTCAGGCAAGACAGTGGATAGAGCACTGGGTCTGAAGTCAGGAAGACCTGAATTCAAATCCAGCCTCTGTCACTTACCTTATTTTTGTTTCAGTTTTTTATCTGTAAAATGGGGATAGTAATAGCACCTACCTACAAAGGTTATTGTGAGGATCCAATAAGATATTTAGTAAGCATTTAGTACAGTGCCTGGCACTTAGCAGCAGCTATATAATTGCTGGTTATTTTTATTATCATCATTATAATCATTATTATTAAGAGAAGCAGCATGGTATGGAGGAAAGGGGTATTGAACTTAGAAACAAGAAAGACCTGGGTTCAAATTCCACCTCTGACACTATATGACCCTGAGCAAGTTCCTCTCAGCTTTTGGAACCTCTGTTTTTTCATTTGTAAAATGACAATAATAACATCTATAAATTGTACCTCTCAGGGTTGCTGTGAAGACCAATCCAATGACATGATGTTTAAAAATACCATGCAAAATGTCAGCCGTGATTATTTAAACTTATCTTCTCTCTATTTACTGTAAACTCTGTTGGCTTTTTTCTTAAGTGAACGAGCACTGGCTATTCCATGATTACTGTACTGTGGAAAGGTTCTGTGATTCCCCTGATGGTGTAATGATCTGTGGCAGTCATGATGGCAGAGAAGTTTATGCAATTACCCATGACCTAACTCCTACTGAAGGCTGGATAATGCAATTCAAGGTAAGGACTTTCTTGCCTGAATCATATAAGTAGTAATTTAGCATCACTTAAACGTAATTCTTAAAATAACATTACTGAAAGACAGAGACAATCTACTCTTTCATTTACTTAATATGCAATGTATGCTTCTTTTTCTTTTTAAATGCCTTTCTTATTATGAATTTAAATATCAACACAAACATTTCAATACAAAAATAATGTAAAAGAAATTGTATATAAAACTATAACAGAGCATTCTTGCATGTCTGTGTCCCATTCAGGACTTCCCTCTGATATCTGTGTATTTTTTTAAATTTTTTTCTTGGAGGGGGCAAGGCAGGGCAATTGGGGTTAAGTGACTTGCCCAAGGTCACACAGCTAGTAAGGGTGTCAAGTGTCTGAGGCCAGATTTGAATTCAGGTCCTCTTGACTCCAGGGCCAGTGCTCTACTCACTGCACCACCCAGCTGCCCCTATCTGTGTAATGTTTCATTGATGCTCTTTTCTTTCATTTCTTCTTTTTTTGGCTTTATATAACTACTTAAACCAATTCACTCTTTCCAATAAAAGCCCTCTCTTTTTTAGTTTTCCTTTTATTGCTATGCCCCTCTTATTACCCCCCATTAAGCAATTTTAAAAAAAAATGAAAAATAAAGCCTTCAATACAAAAATGCATAGCAGTATATACATGCATAGCAAAACAAATTCCCACATTTGCCATGTCCGAAAATGTATATCTCTTTCAACACTCTAAGTTCTTCACTTTTCTGGCAAGAGGTGAGTGGCATCATGTTTCATCTTCATTCTTTTGTACTCAAGTTTTCTGCAATATATAATTTGAAATAAATAAATGAGATGATGCTGTAGTAATAAATTAAGAGCACCATTTTGTTAAACTGATGGCATAATCTTCAAAGGCATTTTCTTTCTCTAATATTCCTTGTTAAAAAATTTTCTATAAGAATAAAGATTCCTTCTTAGTGATTAAAGTCAAGTAGTGGTAGGAGCCATGGATACTGATTCTGGCTGTTTCCTCTAATTTACTAACTGAACTAGGTAAACTCTCTTCTTTGAAGAAGGCATCTTTTGGCAATGGGAAGAATTATTTTTTTCCTATCATGTTTTAATGTTACTAGGAGG
Source organism: Trichosurus vulpecula (assembly GCF_011100635.1). Taxonomy (NCBI): domain Eukaryota; kingdom Metazoa; phylum Chordata; class Mammalia; order Diprotodontia; family Phalangeridae; genus Trichosurus; species Trichosurus vulpecula. Next base: position 150,585,710 of record NC_050577.1, read on the forward strand.
GAAAAATTTTGGAAGAGAAAATCCCAACCCCAACAGCCATGGCTGTTAGTTGGTCAAGATTCCAATTCAAGTAATTTAATATTTCACCTATATTGCTTCTGCAAGTAGAAATATGTTTGTTATTATGGCTCCTTCCATTATCAATAAACGATTCTATGCCCTATTAAAACAAGCTTCACACTTCATTGCATGTTAATGGTGGGTAAGGTGATGTCAAAAATTGGACTACTAAATAGTAACATTTGTAAAACTAATCATTCTCCTTGGTAAAAAATTATGCCAAATATAAATGCCAGACCATAAACACAACAATCACTGATCTGGAAGAGTGGGCAGAGGCTTTCCAGGTCAGGGAGCCAGCCAGAAAAGCATAGCAAGAAGTAACCACTACAGCCTCACTCCCTGAGCCCACCACCTGCACAACACCTTTGGCATAGTTCACAAACTGTCATCTTTGGCACATCTCTACTGCCACTCCCCAACCCACCCCATGAAGAAAATGAAACTGTATATAATATGGTGAATGTACCATACCTTCTATTCAGTGGTCATCAATTTTCTTATAAAAGACTGTTTAGAATAAAAACACTTGCATGTTTATTTTTTAAACTTCTATGTTTTATTATTCTATATATATTAGATTTCTGTTGGATGTAAGGTGTCTGACAGAATTGCTCAGAATCAAGTCCACGTGCAGTATTCTACTGATTTTGGAGTGACATGGAGCTATCTGGTACCCCAGTGTTTACCTGCTGACCCAAAATGCTCTGGAAGCGTCTCACAGCCATCTGTATTCTTTCCCACAAAAGGATGGAAACGAATCACCTACCCACTTCCTGACAGCTTAGTTGGCAAGTAAGTAAGAAATGAAGATAAGTCTTGGTTCAATGTAGTCTGTAATTTGTTGAAAGTTCTATTACCAAATGGTTTATTAAAAGCAGCATGCTGTCCTTCCTCCCACCCTAATGTTAAGTGCACTGTAATTGTTGCCTTCCATGAGGAAAAAAAAATTCTCTTCAAAATGTCTGCACTTGTAATCCCCCTGGACTAGGCCAGATGGCTTTGGCAGGCCACTTGTATTTTCAAAGTCTCAATGTCATTATTCACCAAATGGGAATAAAACTGCCTGGGGAAGCCATCATAACAGATAGTTACTATCTCATCACCCTTCTTGAGCATGGACCCTTAAAGAGAATGATCCTTCCACATGACCTACCTTAATCAGCCAATGGCACATGCCAAACTCTTAGAGAATTTGTTAGCTATACATGTTGGTTTTTTGTAGATTTAATTTTTGTTTTAATTGGAGCATGATGTTCTGCACCTGCAAAGAAAAACAATTAGCCCGATGTAATGGTGAGCCAAAGTGATTAAACTGCTTTCTAGTAAGCCCATGGCTATGTTAACTTCAGCCAATTTCAAGGGATTAGGGCTTTCGCTTCATCTTTATAATTTGGTAAAACCACTGTGTTGATTAAAATAACCACTACAAAAAAAATCCATCATTTTGTTAGGTAATTATTTTAAAATTCCAAAAGACTTGTGAATCTGTTATTATGTTTACTTTCTCCAATGATGTCTCACACTTCCTCCACACCTTAGCAGTCCATTTTTAAATGAGCTTCTGTGGCAAAAACTGTTAAACAAACACCTGGTGTTCAGTCTTTTGTTGGTGAGCCTCTCCAAACACAACTAGGCTGGTCCTCAGATGATCAGTACAAAGTCTCTTACCAGACTCATTGCAGATTTATAGGACCTACCAAAGCCTGCATTTTGAAGGGATAGCCTTCAAAAACCGAGTCACCTCTGTGCCATGATGAAGCATCAAGGTGGATTTAGATACAGGTCACTAATTAAATAAATGAACCCATAGATATTTAGTGCAGGAACCTTACTCCAACACAAATTATGGCCTGAAATGATCTAGAGAGTGGCCCAAAGTACCAGGGAATTGAGCAATTTGCCTAGGATCATGTGGGAAGAAGAATTTAAACCTAATTCTTCCTGACTTAAAGTACAGCACTATTCACCAGGCCAAGCTGCCTCTGGGTTAATTAAATATTCAAGTTAAATAATTTATCATCTTACAAAACTGAGCTAGATATTTAGTTGGGATAGACAAAAAATATTTGAGTAAGATTCTCACTTATATATGACAAACGATCTTTTCAAAGGAATGCAGCCAACAACTAGTAAACTATATCTTTCAAAAACTTTCCTTATTTTCTTGGAATATTTTTAGACTTCATTCATTTAACATATGTTAGCACCATACTCTAAGAGAGCATAACTGTTTCAATGATAAAGTATGATGGGGGTTATTTTACACAAGACAAAAAAATATTAATAATAGAATAATCTAAGGAGGATTGGTTGTCAAACTACTTGACTAGTTACTTAATAACTGTATTAACTACTTTTAGATCAAAGTGAATATTCATTTGCTATATTTGGCTGTGAAGTTGTTAATGAAGATTTTATTATACTATTTATGCCAGAAAAAGGTAAAGGGCTTTCACTTAACCTTTCTAAAAATTTCCTATTAAATTTGCTAGCTGGCATAGTCACTTTGAAGATACTGACATTCTACTAGGAAATCATGAGCTGTTGCTTTCCAGCTGAGTGAGAACAGCAAGAGTCTTAATGAGCCTCTTTTCGAGGGATTTTATTGTATTTTGTACATTTTTAAAAAATAATAGTATTAGATGAGTCATACTTGTGTAAGTGGGCATAACAATGGCCAATGACTATAAAAAACCTAATTTATGATATGTTGAGGAAGGCTCCAATTATTTTAAATGTAAGATATAGAATATGATCTTTTTGTTCAGCAAGTTTGTTCTTTATGAAATTTAAATGTCTCAAGCATTAACAAGAAGCACAAGATATAGAGTTAGATAACTTGGTTCTGTTCTCAGCTCTGTGGCTTCATTTCTCTGGGCCTCCATCTCCTCAGCTAGAAAACTAGAGGGAGGGTTGCACTAGCTTGGGGGGTCCTAAAACCTTTTTTGTCTCATGTACATTTTTGGCAATGTGGTGAAGCCTATCTTCTGGATCCCTTTTCAGAATATTTTAAATGCAAAAATTAAAACACATAGGATTACAAAGTAAGCCAATTATATTTAAATTAACTACAATTTTCAAAACATTTGTTAAAAACAAAATGTATTATTACAAATAAAACCAAGTATATTGAAATATAATTATAAAAATATTTGTTAATATTTATTTATATCTGAGTTCAAAGACCCCTGTTTAAAAGACTAAATGAGCTTGAAGAATTCTTCTAGTTCCTCATCTAAGACCAACATTTCATAACTAGGAACTGACAGATGAGCTAGTTGTAAGGAAAGGTTTTTCATTAACGCATTTCTTCTTACAAAGAACTTCATGCATACTTCTTTTCAGAAATGGGTAAGTATAATGGAAAATGGACCTGAATAAATGGCTAACGTTTGTCCTTTCTGTGTGTGTGTTGCCAATAGTCCGGTGAGGTTTAGGTTCTATCAGATGTACTCAGATATGCAGTGGGCCATCGACAATTTCTATCTTGGACCTGGATGCTTGGATAACTGCAGGGGACATGGTGATTGCCTGAAAGAACAGTGCATCTGTGACCCAGGATACTCTGGCTCAAATTGCTACTTGACTCACACTCTGAAGGTAAATCTGTGTGTTGGTGGAATTCTACTTAGAAGCTGGTTATAAGGAACTATTCTATTAATAATATAATGTTGTGCATGATGTGAAAGCCATCTTATAGAAAAGGTTATTATCTGATGACTTCCCTTAGGCACTTCATTTACTCATTCAACAACCATTATTCTCTTTGAGTGCCTAAATTCAATAAGAATAGAGATGTGTCATCCTTATTAATTACAATCTGCAGTGTTATTGTGATGTTCCAATGGGTATTTCATTGACGTTATAAACTTAAATAATGTTAGTGCATGAATTGGGTACCAATGCCTTTAATTCTCTTTTTATGTTTTTTCCTCTCCTAATTTAAAAGCTGCATTAAGCTTTTCTTTTACACATCTTCCTAGTAGATACATCATGTGAAGTGTGTAGTACTGTTGGTGCTCTTAATGGATTAAGAGACTGCTAGATATCATGCTGAAGGGTTATATTTTCAACATCTTAATTGAACTCAATATAGTTTTATATGGAGGACACAGCACCATTTTTTAGTGCTAGTATCACTGATAAATATGTAAACCAAAAACAGTTAACACATACCCTTTTATCTTTGACACAAAATATAGGACACTTATCTTTGTGATGACAGAAAATTACTAAAATGATCAAGATAGACGATTAAAACCACGAACGTGAAAGGGAACTAGCAAAAGAAAAACATGTTCCCCTCATTCTCATCTTCTATAGTAGTCCTAAAATTGATAGATTACATTAATAAAAAAACTAAGGCAAGATTCATTTATCATGGAAAATTTTGATTTAAGATTTTGATCCACTTTCCATAAAGAGAAAACCTACATAAGTATGTATGTAATACATTTTTAAATCATTGTATGTCTTCTTTTATCTCTTGCCAAAGGCTATTTAGCATTCCCCAGTGAGCTTGAAGAATTTTATGAGTGGCTGTTAAAATGGGCTTTATTATAACCTTCCTAATGAGAATCTGTGCATCTTTTCTGACTTTTATATGCTTGTCTACTAACATACACTCAATACTTTCACAGTTCTGTAATCTCATTGGTTTAGCATTCTCTATCAGTACAGATAATAGCTCATCCAGGTCTCATCATATTCATTCTTGTCGATGTTCTGTAACAAGTCCTCCATAGAACTAATCCATAGGCTAGAGATTCCTCTAGGTCAGGAATCTTTAACGTGAGGTCCACAAATTTATTTTAAATATTTTGATAACAATATTTCAATATAATTGGGATCCTTTGTGACCCTATTTATTTTATTTTGTGCATTTAAAATTATTATCGTGAGCAGAAGTTCATAATCTTCACCAAAGGGACATGCAATTCAAAAGAAAGGTTAAAAACACCTGCTCTACATATTTTAACATTTTGGAATATTCACAGTGTCCATCTGCAACCCTTCACTCTCACCTGCCTCCTCTTCTGATTTCCTAAAATGTGATGGGAGTTGTTGTCTTTCCTTTTTCTTTTTTTAACCACTTCTTGTGCGTAAACCATCGTTGACAATATGCTTCAGCCTTCTTGTACCCACTATATATCTCTCCATTGCTTTTTGGGTCCTCAACAATTTTAATTCTTTGGTCTGTAGTATTCTATGATTCATATCCACAAAACATCACTAGAAAGATAGTGATATTTAAAAGATGGCTTTTATGGCAAGTACCAATTCAAGTAGTTTACAGTGCCATAAATTGCCAAATTCAGTCCAATCCATGCTCTTTATCCTACACAATTCTGAACATAGATATTTTCTTGTACATCTATAGAGCCTGTCCAAAATACATGTACTAATAGATTAAGTCAATGGATTGTCTGTCTTTCATGATCTTGGTAGGGGGAATTTTTTATACACTTTGTTTTTTCCTATATGACTTATAGGGCAAATGTTTTTGAATAGTTGTGGATATCATTGAGGAGGATCATAATATTCAAAAGCTTTTATAGAATGTCATCTATAAACAAAATAATTTAGAAAACCTCACATAGGGAACCCTTATTACATTTGGACTCTACATAGGAGATCCTCCATGTCACCTTTGATGAGCATACATTACTGTATTTTATATTGATAGATGATTATTGAGCAAAGTTATCTCTTTGGTTTTTTTATATATCAAGGAATCATATATGATCTTAACCTATGTATAGGAGACATTTTTACTGGATGATAGTCTTTAAGACTTCATTTTACTCTATCAAGGCAAATGTTTTGGGGTTTTGGGGGGGGTTGGGGTTTTTTGTAATCAACAAACAGAAAACACAGTGGGATCTTGTATGTTGTATAGTTTTGAATTATGTAGCTGTGCAAATATGCTGTAATATAGAAAATTATCCATGAAAGCCTACTTGTTCCTCCCTTGTATTTTCAAGGCCTCTCTCTTAATACACATATGGATCATTCTCAAAATAATGTTATACCAGTGAGAAAGTAAGCAGACAGACTTCTATCTCTGACCTTCTCTGCTACCTTTCTTGCTAATAATACCATTTTCCACTTTTTCCCAATCTACTTTTTATACCTTCTCCTAAATTTGGTATTGATTTTGACCTCTGTTGCCATAATTACTCCTTAGTACTTGCTGATTAGCAGCCCCTAAAATGGTTTTGTCCTGCTCATTTTTCCAGACTTTCCTGAAGGAACGTTTTGACAGTGAAGAAATCAAACCTGACTTATGGATGTCCCTGGAAGGTGGAAGTACTTGTACAGAGTGTGGGATTCTTGCAGAAGATACTGCACTATATTTTGGAGGATCCACTGTGCGTCAAGCTATCACTCAAGATTTGGATTTAAGGGGAGCAAAGTACGTCATCCTATTGGATTCTGCATAGGGAATGGGAACCAAAGAATAGATGAGGAAGGGTGACAATGTTATTTAATACTTGATCAGATCATTAATTCTGGGGGAAAATAATAAAGGCCTATCATATAACAATTCTAATAAAGAATTGCTATTTATCCATTTAGATTTCTGCAATACTGGGGACGAATTGGTAGTGAAAATAATATGACCTCTTGTCACCGGCCCACCTGCAGAAAGGAAGGAGTCCTACTGGATTATTCCATTGATGGAGGCAAGTTTCAATATGCTCTGAACAGTTCTTTTACTGAAAACAATGCACCATAAAGCTTCATAGTCCTGTGTGCCATACAGATAGATGTACATGTAGGGAGCGCTTCAGACTTTGTAGGAAAGTAGTACCAGATCAAATAACCACAAATCTATAACTACAGGTCTCAACTGAACATTGAATCAGTCCCCTGCTATGTCACAAGCCATCAGCAAATGTGTTGCCAAAAATATACAGGTTGAAAGAAAACATTTTTTAGATTATATATTTTATGAACAAAGAAAATAGCATTTTTTAATATTACCACCTAAGTAAGAACTTTTAAATCGTGAAAAAGCTTGACTCTTGTGCAATGTAATAAACACACATATAATCAAAGACACAAAAGGTGCATAAGAAAATCACACTAACTCAGGCTAATCAGGGAATGGGAAGCCTGAGTTGGTTAAAGGCCTGAGTTATTGAATATTATTATTGAAATATAGCATTGTTACTTTCAGGTATCTAAAATAACTCAATGCAATATTGCCTAAGAGAAATCTACATGTTAATGAATGGATAAGAATGACTATTTAGGAAATTAATTGGTCACCATCCCTCTCCTACTTTCATTCTTCCTTAGGGAACTATGATATTTTTCCTTTCCAGGGCTAACACCACCATTATGCCCTTGATTTCTCCTTAAGAACCTTACTCAATCCCTCCTTCCCTCTCTCTTGAATCTTCAATTTCATAATAATAATAATCATGGGACAGAGAGCTGAAAGGGCCTTTGAGAGCATCTAACCTAATGCTCTCATTGTCTAGCTTTAGAAACCAAAGCTGAGAGAAATTAAGTAATTCATTCAAGATCACAAAGGTAGCAGATATCAAATCTCATATTTAGATCCTCTGGCTTCTAACTTCAAATCCATCAATCTTTACAAGACCCCACTCATCCCAATGGCCCATTCATTTCCACCTGCCAACATACCCAGGAATTCCCTACATATGCACAAAACCTTTTCCCTCAAATCTACCCCATCTAGTCATCGCCTCCTTTTCATGACCTAACTTAGAAGCATACACTGCTCTCACTGCTGCCATTCATTCCCTTAGCTTCTTGAATTCTGGCTTCTCCTTTGATCTCTATATTGAAACTGTCTCCAAAAGGTAACCTTCTGGCCACCAAATTCAATTCCTTTTTTTTTCACTCTTCTAATCCTTGTCTTTTCTACTACATTCGATGCTTTGGATTAAAACATTCTCTTCCCTTGGCTTATTTAACAATGAATCACCCGTATTCCCATCTTATCTTTCTGGCCCATCTTTCTTTAGATTCCCTTCTTCCTCTCACTTCTAAATGTCTACATCTACCAGGGTTCTGATCTTGTCCTTTGTATCTGTAAGGCAAATGTCACAATATCAATAGTGACCATGAATATGCTTGTATTGTTCTGTATCAGAGAACATAAGAGACTCTGCATATAGAAGGCAGAATAAGTAAAACATTTATTCAGAAACCAGAAGATCAGATTCCAAAACCTGTAACTCCAATTCAACACAGCAGTAACTGTATCCCAAAACCAGTAAGTCCACTTAATTATAACAGCAAGGAGATTAAAACACAATATCACAGCAGGGAACCAAGGCATCCTGTAACCTTCCCCTCTACTTGTGCCTTCCTGTAAACACCTACTCACAAATCCTAGTTGTCTGTGTCCTCTCTTCCCAAAGTTCTGAGAGCTTGCAGTTCTGAGAGCCCTAGCAGTTCTCAGAGCTTAACGGCTACCCTCAGGGTGTATATCTATATCTATATATCCTGTGCTACTTGCACAGGATTTACCTGAAATTTGCCTTAATTATTCCTGAAATCACTATTCCTAATACCTACCCATTCTTCAAATCCAATCTTGTATGCCAGCTCTACTAGGAAGGATTCCCTGATTTACCACAGGTATAAATAGTATATATCTTATTTGAACATCAGACCTTGTTAGGATCTCTCTTTCACCACTTTCACATTCTTCCTTCTTATATTCTTCCTAATAATAAGTGTATTCTCTTTCTTCATTGTTATAATAGAATATAAATAAAAACAAAAAAGGTATGTTTAATGATATAATATTTAAGTGCTTATAAAATATTTGAGGACACTTGAAAAGGTCTTCTTTTGTAAATGGGGTCCGCTGAACTTGTCTTTTTGAGTTGCCACATTTTCCAGAAACATTGGACCCAGAGTATGTACGAGGCCCTGACCAAGGACCACCCCCCTCACCCTGGAGCTGACATAATTTGTTGTTTGTACCCCACACTGGACTCCCTGTGTGTCCTTGGGAGTCAAGACAGGTGCCAGTCAGTCTACACTAGACTGGGAAACTGCTTGCAGCTGGGACCCTTGTAGACAAGCAGACCATCATATCTTCATAGTCTAGCAGTTCCCAAGGAAAAAGAATGTTGCTTTTGCCATCTTAATTACTTAATTACTCATGATTTCTCCTCCTCTGTCACAATTTCATAAATATGCAAGCTTCTGTTTGGATTGTGAACCCTAAACCTGGGCTCAGGGTTCCACATGCATGTTCATTTCTCTCGTAATAAATCTAGTTGCAATGCAATGTCTTATAGATACTGTTTTTCATTAACACTTTTAAGTGACTTAAAAATTCTTTCTCCAATCTTTCTACCATTGTACCATTCCTCTCTTCAGTGAATGATCACTTAATTGATAATTCAGAGATAAACTTCAGAATGGTCTCTAGCTGAATAATCACATGTCCTAGAAAGGCTGTGCATATTAATGACATTTTATTTTATTTTTAAAATAATCTCGAAGTTATATTTACATAAAATCTCATAAATTACTAATATAGTCTTCTTTCTGATAAAATATGCAAAACTCTAAATTAATATATAAAAAGAAATAATATAGTAACCTTTGGGATATTTTCTCTTTGATTACATTTGAAATAGAACTATTTTTCTTTTAATTACTCTTACAGTTCCATGCCTTGGTGTTTCAAAATAGCCCAAATAAACAACTGGGTTTTTTTTTTATTGAGCACTCCCCTAAACCAAGGTAGAAGACAGTGAGTTAATGAAAACTCTTAGGTTCTCATATTCTGCCTGATAACCTATCAGAAGCTTAGACTATTTATACTATAAGAAATGTGCTTATTTTTGCAAATGTGAAAAAATGTACTTTATTTATTTGCTTATTTTTGTTGCAGGAATTACCTGGACCTTGCTCCATGAGATGGATTACCAGAAGTACATTTCTGTTAGACATGACTACATACTTCTTCCAGAACATGCCCTAACCAATACAACACGTCTTCGATGGTGGCAGCCTTTTGTAATCAGCAACGGGATGGTGGTTTCAGGTGTTGAGCGTGCTCAGTGGGCATTAGACAATATATTGATTGGAGGAGCAGAAATCAATCCCAGTCAATTGGTGGATACATTTGATGATGGTATGAAAGAAGACACCAAGTGTTTTCTGTACAATAAATCTTTTGCCCTGTGGTTTATTAAACTTTAATTGTTGGATTGATGATGTCCTTCTCAACATATTTTCGAACTTTAAATATACTTTAATATTGTGCCACTCCTCTTAGGTTCTAGAAACTAAATTCATAAACTAGAGAGGTAATCAGTTTCTCTTTATTATTCCTCAATATTTAGCAACAAATGTTAAGTTGACAGTATGCGCTTTAGTGTTACCACCATGCCACTGATAAGTGAAAGCCGAGCCCAAGATATAGCTTCTATATCTAAGTGGGCTTTACTAAATGATATAAACGTACCAGCTAAGTCTGAGGATGATGAAAGTTACTATAGCATGACTGGCTACCTCCAAAGTCCTATCAGGCCTGTGCTGAGTCTTCCTGTCTCCACACTCAAATCTGTGAGAAGTTAGAAACAATCAAAATTTGGAAAAATTAGATCAACGCAATTCAAGGGAAAAAGGCTTTGCTTCCTACACTGTTATCAGCAAAATGTTTGATCTTGATGTGACCTTGAAGTGGGTTTGGGAAGCACTGATTGGCCAGGGTAGAGGTGAATGAATTTGTAAATAGTCTTTCAGACTTAATAATTGGTCTTTAGGGCATCTTAGCTATAACACATATGTAATGCCTTCAGCAGCCTTAGACACAGGGCCCCGTTAACTGGATGGCAGGCCTATACCATGCAATTTCTCCTAATTATCTAGGATGACACACATTCGGTAAACCTGGGAGGCAACTGTTAACTAAAGATAGGCAGCCTGCACATTGCAAATTCAAATAATTATCCTGAGAATGCCCTCAAAGCTTCTAACAAAAGTTACAAAGGAAAAAAAAACACATTGAACTTTTAACAGGCAAGATAAGAAAGTATAAGTGGTTATAATATACTTGATAAAAAGCTATTACCTTGACAAACAAGCAAAAAGGATTACAATGCATTCTATTTAATAAGTGTTTCGTGGACTGAGGAAAGTAATTGAACAAAATGGGGATTGCCCTGGCAGTTTCAGCATACAACAGGAGGTAAATGGATCTCACCCCACACAAGGGTTTAGTTCACCATTTAATCTTACTTCTATAGGCAAAAATTCATAAATTGATGTCACCTAGAATTGTAAAGTGCGCTATAACAGTCAGGAAAGGCATTTACTAAGAAGAAGGCTAACTGTAATAAATACACTGAAATCATTTTAATTTGGTCATTTTTGCATTGCCATAACACACTTAGCTCACTATCACACAGTTACAGCTCTGTTACTTTATGAAACAGTATCAAGCATAATTCTCTAATAGAGGGGAAATGTTGCCATTTAAAGGTTATATAATCATTCCACTAGAACTTACATTTTTTTCTTTGACCTGACTCTGCCATGGCACTATGTATTGTATGATCTAAACTAAATATAGATAAATTTGCTAGAGTATGAAAAGACTACTCATCAATTCAAAAAATGCTTCTTAAGCTAAGTGCCTGGAATACCAAGACAAAAACACATCAAACCCTGCCTTTAAAGAGCTTACATATTACACTAATAGGGACTACAACGAATTTTAAGAAACTAGGGGGAATCAGAGAAGGCTTCATGGAGGAAATGGCACTTTTGCCAATTCTTAAAGGAAGAGGAGATAAGAAGAGAGTTCACTCTACGCATCATATTTGGCCTGCTTCAATGCACAGAGATAGAAATGAAATGTATAGGTTGGGGAGTGGAGTATAGATTTTGTGAAGGAGAGAAATATGAAATCAGTCTAGAAGGGCATGCCAAATGGAGGAGTTTGTATTATATCCTAAAGGTTTGGCAGAAAAAAAATTGGCAGCTGTGTGGAGGATGGATTGGAGAGGAAAGAGGAGAATCAAGAAAAACCAATTAGAAGGCAATTATAATAGTCTAGAAGTAATGAGGTTCTGAACTTGGCTGCTGGTCATGTAAGTGGAGAGAAGGGAATGGATGCCAGTGCTCTGGAGGTAGAACCAATAAGATGTGGCAACTGCTCGTGCATTGAGGATGAGAGAGAAAGAGTCGAGGATAACTTCAGTTACTAATCTCAGGATCTGGGGAACTTGCAGCAGGGGTGGGTGTGAGGGAGGGATTGACCTCTTTTCAACTTTGAGGTAATTTATTTCCCATTTTCCATAACAGAAGGCATTTCCCATGAAGAAAACTGGAGTTTTTACCCCAATGCAGTCAGGACTGCAGGATTCTGTGGAAATCCATCATTCCACCTCTACTGGCCAAATAAGAAAAAGGACAAGACTCATAACATCCTCTCATCCCGAGAGCTCATTATACAGCCAGGCTACATGATACAGTTTAAAGTAAGAGAACGTTGTTCTTCAAAATGGTTTCTGTCATTACAGCACTTATAAGGCCCATATGCTATTCAAAATAGAGGATTAAATTCATCCACTCATTCACTGATTATATTCAAAGAGATGTGTTCCATGGACATAAGTACTATATTTCAAAAAACACTTGTTGAATAAGCACAACTATTTCTACAAAGAAGCAGCATGGAAGAGTGAACAGAGAGAGCAGGCCTTGGGTTTAGGTGCTGCCTCTGACCCTGATGATTATGGTCAAGTCTCTTAATCTTTCAGGGCATGCCCACCTCCATCCCTGCCCTCCATCCCACCCACCCCCCACAGTTCATTAAGACAATAAATTGCAAAGCACTTCAGAATCTGTATTGATAGAGGGAATTTCCTGATCAGATATTGCCTATTTATGGGAAATCACAGGTCCAGTCCCAAAAAATAGTTTAGTGAGATACTATCTCTGGGGTCAGTTTGAAAAAGTGTCAAGAAATATTAACTGTCCTACCATTAAGAAATGTGCACTGTGCCTACTTACTAAATTTTACATTTGTAAACTGGAATACTGCTTTCTGTACTTGCATATGTAAAATCTTAGTAGGAACTTTTGTTTCCCTCTATAGATTCTTTTCCTTCCTTTTTTTCCCACTGGACTTTTTTGTCTTTCTGCTTTTCTTGGCTTCTATTTTTCTCTCCATTTTAATCTCTCTTCTTTTCATGTAATCACCTGTGCCTCAGTGTCTCATAGGCTCATTTTTTTTTCATAGCTGTCAGGAAGATCTGAGTTCAAATATGGCCTTAGACACTTATTAGCTGTGTGACCCTGGGCAAGTCACTTAATTTGACTGCCTCAGTTTCCTCATCAACAACATGAGCGTAACAATAGCTCCTTCAACTCAGGGCTATTGTGAGAATCAAATGACATAATATTAGTAAAGTGCTTTCCAAACACTTAAGCAATATGTAAATACCATTACTGTTGTTATTGTTTATTTTCTATATCTCTAGCTTTCAAATACACTTGTGTCCAAAAGTCCTATAGGGGCATAAAATGCACAAGTATGTTTTTAAACGACCTAGTAAGTCTGCACGTACATGTTTAATTCAGATGAGTAAATGGACACATGGTTGGTATCAAAATGAGGTAGTCTTCCCTTCCTAACCTAACCCCTCAACCTGCCCCTTGGATTTTACTCCTTCTTGTTTCCCCTTTGCCTCATTGGTCATCTGCTCCTCTGCAATCTTTTCTCCTCTACCACCTTCCTCCTTCTAATCTATAAAACATGCCCATTTCCCCTATCCTTGAGGGGAAAAAACCCTTTTCTTCAACCCTTACTACTCCAAGCTCATTTTATCCTTCCTCCCCTTTACTACCAAACTTCTAGAAAGAACAGTCCACATTCTACCTCCATTTCCTCATGCTCACTCAGTCTTCATCATCTTACCATGTGACTCCCCCTTCCCCTCCCCAACCCAGCTCTTTCCTTATCAGTAAATCCAATGATTTCTCTATTGTCCTCATGCTCACAGATTCTCCCTGTGGCACAGACCAGCAATACTAAATATCCTCTCCTCCCTTAACAGCAATGGCACTGCATTTTCATAATTCTCCTTGTATCTTTCTTACCACTTTTTCCCTTTTTTCTTTTAGTCTCCTTCATTCCCTCTCCCTTTCCCAAATTCCTTTTTTAAAAAAGCATTATGTTAATTAAATAAGTGGAACTAGTAATTTTTGAAAAACTTACCTCTGATCTTTCTATTCTCAAGTTGTGTTTATTTAATAAGATTGATAATTATGATTTTTTTGTTTCCTAGCAGGCTACTGATATTTTCCAAATATTTATGTTTGAGGCATATCATGGTATATAATTCATGATATTAAATATCCATTCACATTTGTTTCAGATTGTAGTGGGATGTGAAGCCAGTTCTTGTGGTGACCTCCACTCTGTAATGCTAGAATACAGTAAGGATACAAGGTTAGTGACATATTTCATTATTTAATTTAAAATTAGCCTACAGAGTAAAATTTTTCATCTAAATTTAATAGACTTTCTTACAAGTTTTCTTTATTAATTCATTTAATAAATGTTTATTGAGTGTATACAGTGTGCCAGATACATTGTAGATGTAGAATACAAAGACAAAAACAAAACAATCCCTACCTTCAAGGAGCTTACATTCTATTGAAGGGAAACAACATGAACATGGATATATAAAAACAAAATAGAAACAGAATAAATGCAAAGTAGTTTCCAGGGTGAAGAGCCATCAGCAAGTATAGGGAGGTCAGAATAGCACTTGAGGTTAGTCTTAAATCAATATGGAGATTCTGTAAGGTAAAGGTAAGGAAGGAGAGGATTCCAACCATGAAATTTGGGAAAGCCTAGACAAAAACACAGAGCTGGGGATGGAGTATTTATGAGTGATAGCAAGTCGAGCAGTTTGGCTGGAATGTAAAATGCATGAAGAAGAGGAATGTGCAGTAAGCCTGAAAAGGGAAGCTGAAGCCAGGTTGTGAAGGGCTTTAAATGAAAAAAGAAGAGTCTATATTTATCCTACAGGGACTTGGGAACCACTGGAGCTTCTAGTGCTGGGGAGTGATATGGAGAATTTGGCAGCTATTTGGAGGCTAGATGGGAGAGACGAGAGAGACAGGGAGATCTATTACCAGGTTATTGCAATAGTCCAGAAGGAAGGTGGTGAAGGCCTGAACTAGGATGGTGACCCAGGGAAGGATGAAGAATTGAAAATTATTCCAAGTTTATAATCTGGTTGACTGGAAGGATGGTGGTACCCTCTAGAAAAAGGGAATTAAGAAAAGGTTGGGGTAAAGGGAATAATGAGTTCTGCTTTGGACATACTGAGTTTATGATGCCTATGGGACATATAGTTAGAAATCTGTAATGGGCAGTAGGTGATTTATACTAAATCTAAAGAGAAAGGTGTTGGATGGATATGGAGATTTGGGAGTACATGGTCAAATCCAAACAGAATACCAAGGAAAGAGATTATAGAGAGAAAAGGAAAGAGGCAAGGACAGTGCAATAAGCTGTTAGCACATGTATGGGCTGAAACATAACCAAGGAGAGTAAGAAGAAATGGAGAAATGCATGGGAGAAGAAATAGAAGAGAGCAGTGTCTTGAAAGCCCATGGAGGGAGAAAGTATCACAGAGGAGGGTGTGGTCAACAGCGTCATATATTGCAGAGTGATCTAGAATGATAAGGACAGTAGCCACAAATTTGGCACTTAAGAGATCATTGGTAACCCTGGAGTTTCCATTTGAGTGATGAAGACAGAAGTCAGATCTCAAAGGGTTAGTGGAAAGTAGAGGAGTAGTTTTTTTTTGTTTATCCAGGCATCTTATCCTCATAATTATCTTCTAGAAATAAAATTATTCGGAATTTGATGCTAAGATGCAGTTAATAAAATAATACATGTTTTCCTATGATTACTGTGAAGCCCTGTTTTCACATAGTTTCTCATTATATAGATTTGAATATTCCTGAGGTCAAAAACCACAACAATGTTAATGTCTACCAAAATCTACCTGCAGTGTAGCTGTTAGTCCCATATACCAACCCAGCATTAGAAAGGGGTTCTGCAGTAAGAAACATTTTTGAAGGAGAATTTTGGTTATGGGCTTAAATATATTTAAACTGGAAAGGTCTGGTAAAATCTATCATGAGTAATATCATAACAATCTACTGAAATAAGTTGTAATCTTTTCTATAACTTTATATATATCACAAAAATTCTAAACCTATCTTGCATTAAAATAATTATAATTTGTCTATTTATCATCTGTAATAAAATGTATCCATTTTAAAATCATCTTAATTTAATCCCAAACTCACCACTGTCATGTTAGGCTTGCTGCCTTTCTCCTTTTTAAGATTATTCTAATGTATTTTCTTTGGGTTCTTTTGGTAGATCTGATTCCTGGCAGCTTGTCCAGACACAATGCCTTCCTTCTTCTTCAAACAGCATTGGCTGTTCTCCCTTCCAGTTCCATGAAGCCACCATCTATAATTCTGTCAATAGCTCCAGTTGGAAGAGGATAACCATCCAGTTGCCTGATCACGTGTCTTCAAGGTAGGCTTCATAAGGTCAGCTTCTTATGGAACTGTCAGACAATCTTTTAAAAGCTCATCTGAAGCTCTGAGGAAGTCTGAAAAAGCAAAAGATAGTTTTAATTTTCAAACAGCAGTATGAAGTGGTTGATAGGTAGCCTAGGGGCTAGAAAGATGTAGGTTCAAGCCCTGATTCTGATACCTACTGGCTGTGTAACCCTGGGTATATCAGTTATGCCTTCAAGGGAACAAGACAGCTCTCTGAGACTACACCTCATAGTCCAGATGCCAACCTACAGTGGCACAGGAAATCTCTTCACCCGGAAGTTTCCTGTACCAATGAAATCACAAATCCAGTCCCTTTCCTACCAAGACAAAAAGCTGGCAATTGTATTGTCCAGAAATGCTTTAGTTTAGGTAATCAGTAGCCATAGAGGAAGTAGAAACTTAGGTGCAAAAAATGCATACAGTATCAGAAACTTAGACCTTGAATTTTATGTTACATAAATGACGTAGACCTTGAATTTTATGTTACATAAATGACATAGTCCCAGATAATGCTACCTAGCATTTATACCAAAACACAAATTTGGAATCCATATAAGTGGAATCTCTAGAGATTTCCTCTGGGAAAATTGACCTTGTTACTACATAATAATTCTGTATAATAATAGAGCCTTTTTTTCCTTTTTAGTGCAACACAGTTCCGCTGGATCCAGAAAGGAGAAGAGGCTGAAAAGCAAAGTTGGGGAATTGATCATGTCTACATAGGAGAAGCCTGCCCCAAACTCTGCAGTGGCCATGGATACTGTACAACTGGAGCTGTGTGTATCTGTGATGAAAGTTTTCAAGGTCAGAACTCCTGAATTTCCTTCCCAATACAGTACTGTTTGAATTCATGCCTTCCTAACATCTGTACAAGAATGAGTGAATGAATAACTGAAAATAGCATTTATTGAGCAATTACTATATGGTGGGCATTCTACTAAGCACTGGGAATACAAACTCAAAACCAAAGGCAGTCCCTGCCCTCAAGGTGCATACATTCTAATGGGGGAGGGGGGGGCGGGAAATGAGCATAAAGGAGTGGCCACTGGAGAGGGGTATTTTGGGTTAGAAAGAGTATGTAGGGAGCAAGAGGCCATGGTGGCAAGAAAATGGCTAGTAAGTAAAATAAAGTATGCCTGAAGCTAAGCCTGGAAGAAGTAGGAAATATGATTCAGCCTCCAATCAGGACAGCAAGAACTTAGGGAAGGAATTTTGGCGAGGTAAAAGTTCCTCTAGGGCAGAGATATCAAGTTCAAGGCCAATTGTCCAAGAGCCAGCAAACTCCTCCAGGAACCAGATTAAAATGTAATTGGGAAATGCTCAACAAAATAAATAAAAATACAATAGAAATCTAGAAAATATCAAAGGTAGATTTCTAAGTCAATATGCTGCCAAGGATCTGTTTCTATTTGAGTTTGACATCACTGCTATAAGGTAGTGATGTCAAACTTATATAGAAAAAGGAGGCCACTAATCTGTACATAATGGATACATATTGACTTAGTTTTAAAATGAAATGTCATCTATATTTTGTTGTATTTTTATTTATTTTGTTAAATATTTCTTAATTACATTGTTAATCTGGTTCAGCTACACTTGGGAGTTTTATGGGCCACATGTTTGACACCCCAGCAGGTGAAAGATGAAATGCCTTAGGAAACAAATCCAAGCATATCGTTTAATAAGCAGTGCATGCTAATTGCCTAACAAATCAGGACCAGACATCTTTGGCTTAGTGCTGAATACCCCCGAATACAGGGGAAGACAGACTTTTGTGCATTAAAAACAATTATTTGAATTAGACCAATTAATTAAAATAAAACAATTAACCAGGATACAAATTAGGTAATCTGATTTCTAACTGGAGAAAAAAATCAGGGACTTTCTAAGTTGGGAGGGGAAGGGCAAACAGGCACAATTCCCTGAAATGAGAGGTGTTCTACTCCCCCCAAATATCTGAATTCAATCAAAGGAACATGGAAGCAATAACTGATTAACCAGTATGGGGCCAGTTTTCAGATAAGACCTATGAGTTGCCTGAGATGCGTAACGGTGAGAAAACTCCTTGTATCAATCCTTGGATCCGACTGGGTTTTCTGGTCAGCATAACCTAAGTCCTTAGTCAAGGGTCTCTAAGCAGTAGGTAGAAATGGTCCAGCTTCCTAGAAATGCAGGGCTAGGTTCAAACAATGAAGCAAAGTCTTCTCACAATTACCACAATTGAATAAAGTTTTTTCACAAGACAGAAATTGGACTAGACCCAGAATTGAATAGAAAGGGAACTAAGCTAGATCCAGAATTGAGTCACAAGATGGAGTCAGGTAAGTTCACTCAATTCCTATTACCAGTTGCTGTTCTAATCCCCTCACACCTCTGCTCTGGGCATAATAGTTGATATTTATGTAGTTCTTACCTAGGGTCACACAACTAGTGTCTGAGACCAGAGTTGAATGCAGAGAGATAATCTTCCTGACTTCAGTCCCAGCCCTCTATCCACTGCACCACCTGGCTGCCCTGCATTAGATTAGAGATTTCCTGATGCCTAATTGCCAAATTTTAATTTCAAACAAATGAGGATGGTTCTGGAGTTCACTTTCAAAAATCCACTATCATTTTTAACCTTCAAAATATCTATCTCATTTTATTCGTAGTTGGGTCTGCCCTGTCTACAAGTCTATTTTACATGATGAGTAATTACAGGCATAAATGCCACACTTAATCTTGGAAGAGTTATGTTTTTGTGCCAATTTTTCCTACTCCAAATAGGAACTCCAGCTGTTGTATAAAAAATAGAGAAGTAAAGGGTAAAAGGTGGGATCGCTCCCATACTGCCTTTATAGTATACTTACCCTTGAGAGAAGAAAGATAATGGATATTGTTGGGAAGGCAAGGGGATGCTCCCTTGGTTTGGGAGTTTGGATATCTGGGTCTCAGATCTGATGACGCTGATATGCTATAAGAACTTGGGCAAACCTTTTAACTTCTCTGAGACTCAATCTCTTATTTGCAAAATGATGAATTGAGAGGTAGAGAAGCAGGGATTTGGGTTCCTGTCTCTAAGATTCCTTCCACATCACCACTCTACTAGGAATTTTACCTCCATGGTCAAAAGGAAAGTGAGAGCTGGATGGGAACCATAGGGAATGACAGCCTTCTGCTAGGGACAATTTACTTTTGAACCTGACTGGGAAAGAATCTTTCAATTACCAAGGAAAGTAAATGCGAGTGATAAGGGCTAATTAACTCTAAGGTTACCTTCTGTTTACTTGCTAGGTATCTTGAATGGACCTATTTATTTGCATGTTAAATCACCCATTAGACTGTAAGCTCCTTGAGGGAGCTTATTTTCATCTTTCTTCATATCCCCTGAGTTTAACAATGCCTAGCACCCACTAGGCACTTAATCAAATGAAAACTCTTGAGGACCCATCGCAACTGAGCATGACACTGAAAAGTAAATGAATCAAAAACATCCCTATTTTTCTACCATTTAAATTAAGGTAGAACTCTCATACAGAGGTAACTATTATTTAAGCAGATATATCCTGGTTCTTCTGCAACATCCATCAGGCAGCATGACAGATTAAAATTCCAAAGATATCATAACAGTTTAAATGCACTGACTTGCACAGTAGGTACATTTTTAAAAGACACTTTGGCAGTTGCATACTTTGGAAAACACTGACTTTGAGATTAAGGACTGCCACAACCCTAAGAGAATGTCTTGAATGAAGGAGAACCAAAGCTTCACATTTTGTCATTCGGGTCATAATCATCATGTACTAAATCATAATTTTGTTTGTTCCTGCTCTCTGGTGATTCTCCCAGCTTGCTCTTACAATGGTTATTTTTTCCCCCTCTAGGAGATGACTGTTCTGTTTTTAGTCATGACCTTCCCAGTTACATTAAGGACAATTTTGAGTCAGAAAGAGTCACCGAAGTAAATTGGGAAACCATACAAGGTGGTGTAATTGGAAATGGATGTGGACAGCTGTCACCCTATGCCCATGGAGACTCACTGTACTTTAATGGATGTCAGATAAGGCAAGCTGTTACAAAACCACTGGACCTCACCCGAGCAAGGTAATAAATGACGCTACATTCAGTTCTGGAAATAGTGTGCTGAGTGTATATAGAACCAATTCTCCACTAACCAAAGTAATGGGGTGGATCCCTAGTACACATTCTCAAAGGCAGATAACCCATATATGCCTGGACTTTAGGATTTCTTCAGCTTACCTGGCTTCCCAATTATACTTTACTTAAATGACCATTAGAATCTGTTTATAATTCTCAGCACACATTGGCTGAGGGGTAGATATTTAGGAGTGAAGATATTTTTACTTCATTGTCCTGTTAACATCCTCAGTGGCCTGTTTGACTTATGTTGCCTTTCAGCGCATACAAAGTACAGAGGCCTTCAGCATTTCGGTAAAGTTTATATGTAACAAACATATAGATTTAATAATCAAAATTTTTCTTAATATGAAATTAGCCTTTAGAATATATTATTAAATAGAAATTTAACAAACTGCAGCATTAACATGTATGTCAGAAAACCGGATGCTTCTCTTTGATGCAGATTTTGATACAAGAAACACACACACACAAAACCAACTTTAATACTTGTCATTTTCTTTAAAATTTATTTCCCCTGGCTTTCGTTTTGGGTTTTGTTTTTTTTTTACAGCAAAATAATGTTTGTTTTACAAATCGGGAGCACTTCACAGACAGACAGCTGTAATACCAATCTGAGTGACCCCAACACCGTGGACAAGGCAGTTTTACTCCAATATAGTGTGAATAATGGCATCACTTGGCAAGTCATCGCACAGCATCAGCCAAAGGACTTTATACAAGCCCAAAGAGTGTCCTATAATGTTCCACTGTAAGTACATTATCACAAATACCTACTGTAATCTTCTGTTGGGGGGGGAGGGGCAGAGATGAAAAAATGAAAAATAAAAGCTATCATCTATTTTCTAACACTGACCAATAAACAAAGAATAAAGAATAATAATTAAGGTGGAAATAATTACATTGCTGTTTCATTATTTATGATTATCATTTGCATGTTGACCCTTATCTGCCATTTCTAATCTTTTAAAAGTCAACATTAGTAAACATCTCATATTAATTGAGAACACTGTACTAGATGCTATGAGAGAAATGTAAAGATTTCAAGACTCTGAGCTGGAAGGCACCTTTAAGGTCATATAGCCTAAACCTATCATTTTGTAGATGAGAAAAAGCTGAGGCCCATAAAGATGAAATGATGTGGCCAAGGACAATCAAATAGAAGAGTCAGGATACGAAACCAGGTCCTTGGCTATCACACCCAGTAGTGTTCTTTTCACTATACTATATTAGCATGGTCCCTCATGTAAATTCTAAACCTTTGGGAGTATTTATAGAAGTACCTATTACTGCAGCTAATCCAAATCCTATATTTTTGAGATCATGTTTCCGTTTCAAAAATTAAGCCCCAGAAAATTCTTCTTTTCCATATTTAACTTGACTTCTCCTTCTATTTGTAACCCTAGGGAGGCACGAATGAAAGGAGTTTTACTTCGTTGGTGGCAGCCACGCCACAATGGAACAGGTCATGATCAGTGGGCTTTGGACCATGTCGAAGTCGTTCTGTGAGTATCTGAATCATGTCACACCATGTCCATTTCAGAGGGCTTTTGAAATTCCTTCAGTATGGCATGATCCTTAAGGCAACTAGAACTCTTCCTGAATAATGCTGTCTGCCAGATTCCTTTGGCTTACATCCTTCAATGACTGCAAAAAGTCTATAGATTATAGTCGATCACTGAAGAAGGAGAAAACAACTAAATAGAACAATAGTCTGTGTGCCTTAGAAATTTCCGTAAGGAATATATTCATATTAAATTTTTATAATATTTGTTAAATTGGTTAGGGCAGGAATCTCTAGGAACAGGGAAAAACAATGTACCATGACTGTTGCTTGATGAGGTGATTTGCACTTATGTTCATTTAAGAGTGAACTGTCTAGCTCTCTGTAGACTATCACTGATAGAAATATCCAAGAATATGTATTAGCCACTGAGGCCTTAATCATTTTTCCCTTTAGTGGGAAGAATACAGCTCAGAGAAGCTTTCACTTTATCAGATTCTCATTCTCAAGTCTTTTCCACAGCTTTCAAATTGTGTGTCTTCACTTCATCATTTGTCCCATATAATGATGATAGGGGTGTCTCATCACTCTCAATTAGCCCAATTGACTATGTTCCCTCACAGAGAGATGACTTGCTTTTTCTCTAACAATCTAGTTCCTGTAGAACTGAAATGCTTATGTCTCGACGGGTTCGGACTGATGGCTCCCCGTGGTTGACAAGGAGAGGCGAATCTTCCCGGTAGATAGGTTCAAATGTTCATTCTGTTTACCAAAAAACAAAAGCACTGAAATCAGTCTTTTTTGCTGATTTCAGTCATTTTGAAAGTGAAATTTAAATAATCAATTGGTAGGAATGCCACCAGATTTTTGTTTTCTTTCCATCATAGCCATGAACCAAATTATTTAATCTTGAGTTATCTCTTGACTTAGTTTTCACTGAGGCACCTGCTTGCATGGCATCCATATCAACCCCCAACCAAAGAGCAAAACAGTCCCCACACCAGTCCCCACTGTGCGCTCTGCTGCTTCTACACAACTTGCTGGGCTCTGCCTCCATAACATAAAGGTGAAGTTGAAAGAAATGGAGGGAGGGTCAATGATTTCCAGACTCACCTTGAAATGAAATAAGAGGCTGACCTACCTACTACTATTGCTAAGACAGACAGTGATTTTTACTAAGGCATCCCCTTCTGGGTTCTGAAATGAATCTTTACAAGGTAAAGGATTTTAGAGCAATTTTGCTATGATTATTTTTCCCTTTAGGGTGATTAAACAAATCTCCCTAAGACATCAGTCTACTTTCAAGTCATGTGTCTCTTGCCAAGAAAAATTTGCATCCACATTGCTTCTTGTCCCTGGAATATCTGAACAAGCTCCTATGGAAGCATCAGTTCTTGACAATCTCAGAAAGAACACACTATTTTGGCATTACCTTGGGGACCCCCAACAATCATGTGTTCTTTCCCTCCCAGCTACCAATGAAATTTCAGTTAACTTTTTTTATTTCTATCATATGATTAAGAAGCCCAAAATCTCTATAATTTCTATCCCCTTGGACTCAAAAGAAAGAGACAGAAAGTAAATATACATATCCAAGTTACAAAGTAATCCAATGACAGGGCTGGAAGGAAAATTTAATGTTCCTCTTTCTCAGTCCAGGGCTTTAAATTGGCTCCAGGGTATCAAAAAGGACACAAACAGCAAGTGCTTGTATCACAACTCTTGGGAATTATGTCATCTAACTTTTTGGACTGAGTCATTCATTAATGGCCAGTAGAGAGTTGTTGGTGTTGCATTTTTAAAACTATCAACATACATTGAGTTATTATGAGTGACAGTTCAGATAATATAATGCTTATTTATTTCACTGGTGCTGCTGTGATCTGGACTTTCAAGGTAACTACATTTTGACCCCCAGGTCAGATAATTCTCAGAACTCAAAGCACTAAAGATTTGACAATCCTAGAAATCTTCTATAGGTTCTGTACACACTCAACCTATATTACTTCCTCTGGCTGTCAAGTACACTAAAATGTTTTCCTTACATCTTTAAAGAAAGAAATGAGAATTGCTACAAAATGCACTGAATACAGTTCTTTTTTCTACACACTAAAAAAAGAATCATCTAGTTTCTTTCTTGGGTAAATAATTCTAAAAGTCTGTACTGTTGTTGATTCTTTATCAAGGAAGTTTAATAGCATAACTCTCAAACATTATTTTTACCACTACATGAATTCCTTCTACTTTTCCTCTTCGTTTACCTCTTTGAAGAAAAATAATATAAAGTTAGGTTCAGTAAATTAGTTTTGCTAAGAAACCTTTATATCACAAAAGCATTTCAGTTCAGTCATGCATTCAGCATATCTGGGAATGTATGATTTAAGTTATGAGACTAGACAGTTTAGTATGTAAGGTGCAATTCACAACAGCTCATCTTAACTACTCCCCAATAAACACATCTACCTAGAAGATTCCCAAATTAATTGTGAGGGCAAAAGCTTCAATATGATCAAGGAGAGGTATTTATTTTCACCTTCAGAGTAAATCATTCTCTTTCTAAAACATACTTTAGACTACACCTTTCCCTTCAAAGGTTTAACTTTTAAGGAAATTACATTTTCAGAACCATATTTTTGATGTTTTCCATTTGTCTTATTATTTAACATTTCTATGCCACTATACATTTTCCAAGTATATTTTTAGCATCGTCAGCTAATTTGTACTTAATTTGATAGTTTAGTAAACTAACTTCATTCATTCATTTTCTGTGTCTAAAATAAATAGAAAACACAACAATATTAAAAATAACAATTTAAAGCAAAGGGAACCAAAATGCCTAAGCAGCATTCATGCTGCCTTCCAAAACTATCACCAATTACTTATGCAGCTTTTGTTTGCTTAGGAATAGAAAAGTACACCTAAAAAGCCCCATCAATTCAAAGTGTTATTCTCTGAAACTTGCTTTTTCTAATAGCCTTCCTAGTTGGAGACGAGGATGACATCTCAAAAGAGTAGTGCATCTAGAAATGTAGCTATCAACATGTTATTAAAACTAAAGGTCTAGGATGTTTATTGCTGCTTACGTATTTTTTTAAATATGTCTGACTGTATTTTAAATCAAGACTGACCACAGAGTTTTTTGGGTTTGGTTTGATTTGGTTTTGGTTTTTTGTGTTTTGTTTTTTTGGTCTGCCTCTTAGGCAGTAAATTAGTGGTCAAGCATGGTATCTTATGCTGAGTTCAGTCTCAGCCCCTGCCCTCAATATTAACCACAAAGCAATAGTTAGTTGATAACCAATTTTAATTACAATGTCAAGATAGTTTGAAAACTCATGAATCTTAAATGGATAGAGATAGGACTCAAGCTTTGATTTCACTGATGAAGGGCACTCCCAGATAAGAAAACTCTCACTATCAAAGCAGGCTGATACCTCCTCTGTAATTTGTACCTAGAGCACTGAGGGGTTAAATGACTTTGCCAGGGTGATAAAACCTATAGAATCTATCCACTGTGCCATGCTTCCTCTCCTCAAATGACTATATCACCTAATAACTATTTGGATGAGTCCTATTGAATAGCTCTGTTTCATTTTTAAAATACGTTTTGTGACAAGGATTTCAGTTTCCTAAATAGGGGCATACATACTGGCAGGCCTTAAAAGACAGAAATTTAAATATGTTATGAACATTTAACTCACCTGCTTAATGTCCAATAGCTGCTTGAAAAAAAAACTTCCATTTCTGATACTTCTCAATAAAACTGAACAAAAAGGTACTTCAGAATGAAATTAGTCCCTAATATTCTGCTAAATATAAATACCTAAAACATCATGAATTATCCCCACCCCAGCCTCCTTAGCTCTATCAACTAAGCAAATGTTTCACTTGTAAAGTCAGAATGACATGGGATGAAACATCTATGAAGCAATTAAAGGGAAGTGGAGAATGTCTGGATTTGTTAGCTAGAATAGAATATTTTCTCTTCAGGAAATGTTTGTGAATACATTTTGGGCAGATCCCTCACAAGATCCATGCTGGTGGTGGTTCTTCTTAGGATAAAAGAGTACGTCCTACCAATCTAAGAGCATTTTTTTTTTGCTGGGGACTCCTGCTTATATCCTAAGAACTTCCCACACCCAACTATGCATTTCATTTGCACATTTCATTATCCTTTGTCCTAGTCCAAGTCACAACCTGTCATCTGCACAATGAAGTAGCACAATTTTTGCATGTGTATATTGAAAGTAATTTCTTTATAAAACAGTGAGCCTTTTAAAATGTGTCTAAAAGTTCAAATTTCCTAAGAAAGTGGAAAAAATGTACTATCAGATACAATCAAAAAGCATTTATCACATTTTGATAAGCATATTAATTCTGCCATCACCATCACATCATGCTATTCATTTTCAAGATAATGTCACATTTTTGGCACAAATGATTTGTTAAAAAAAAAAAGCATACTGGACTTGCTGCAAAGTATCTTTGCCCTGTATTTAAATCTGAACTCTATTATCTAGTTTAATGGGCTTTCCTATTGCCCATTTCTTATTATCTCTAGAAATCAGCATCTTGTAAAATAAAGAACAAAACAATTAAAACAATAAGAAAAGTTGTAATAATACCTTAACATTTATACTTTATTCACAACATTTATGCCAAATGTAGTACTTATAGCTATTTGTATTTTGACATATGATTATGAGCAAATATTGCATGTTGTATCATATAAAAAAGATTATTATATACACCGGTTTAAAAAGAATATGAAATAATTTTTTCCATTTTTATTTTCAAAAGAGATGAAAAATCCTATATTGCCTCTAAGCCTCATCAGACTTTTATGACTAATCACAGTGCTGCATGCATTGAAAGGCATTTTTTAACTTGTGTTATATTTCATTATTTGCTGTCATTGGTTTTACACTAGAGTAAGGTAAGTGCTATTACTGAATGTTGGGAAATGCTTAGTAGTGAAGCTTCTTCAATTTCACCTGTTAAGAGGGGTGGGTGGGAAACAGGATGATGACTTTACCACTGAAGAAAGTCTATTCAGCAAATGAGATTACTGGCAATCTTTGAAATATCTATGTAAACTAAGAATTGTCAGTCAAGGTCATTAAACTATCCATAATTTAACACCATACCTCTACATACCATACTTTAGTGGTTTTGGATAAAGGATGCTCCCAAATACACACCACAACCCTAAAATGAGTTCTCTTATAAAAGAAAAACATTTAGGTACACACTAAAAAATAATGATTATATGTCTTTTTGGTTTTATGTAAGCTAAATACATTTTTTTTCAATGCCTATATTTGAATCAATGCAGCATATACAAAGCATGGTTAATCATCCTTGGCTCCATACAAATCTTCAGATCTTAATGAGCTGCCTTGAAGATTACACATCAAACTGTTTTAAGTCCATGTTTAAAAGTAAACTCTTTAGGAAGATTAGAGGGGAAGGTAATAGTTCATTATAGACACAGAGGCTTTCATCCATGGTACTGGTAAATTCTAGTTCTTACTTTTGGCTCAAGTTGGTCAGTTTTAGTATATACTCATATATGCAAAACAGTGATTTTTATATTTTAAAGCTGAAAAATGAAGGTTTGAATTTTATGTAAGGAATAGTGAAGAAAGCATAGGATTCACAATTGCTTCTATTGCTCTGACCAAAGACAAATGCAGGAGCATTTCATTGGTGAGTATGAATGGTAGTCCAGACGATATTAAAGTCCACATGGTTCATTTAGCCTTACATTCACCAATACAAACCAACATGCTACCTGATAGTTAAGTAGCTTATCTTTGCATCCAATGCAATGTTTTGTTTTTGGTTTTTTTTTTTACTATGGACACAGCATTTACTTTGGTTGTGAAGAAGTTAATGATAATTAAAAAGTCTCAATATGTATAAAGTTGCTGTTACTTTCCCAATCTGCATCATCATCCTCCATTTTATTAGAAACCGAATCCCCTCAGAAATCACCTGATTTTTAAAAATTAAAGAATAAAACCCAAAGGGGTCAGGAGTCACACTGACTACTCCAATGATCTTTCCATGTCTGTGCCTGCTGTGCTAGAATGGTGGTGTTTTTAATTCAATATGCCATCCAAATTCCCAAACTCCTACTGAAAGAATAGAAAATATAGTAACTGCTTCTAAGGATCTACTGTAATTCATTCTGCCTTCTTTCAACCAAAGATAATTGGAAGGGTTTTTTTTTAACTGTACCTTTTCTAGCCACTGCCATAATCAACTGAAGATGGTTCATGTTGTCCTATAAATGTGACTTGGGGACAAGTATGACATACTTCAGGGCTGCTAGGTGGCTCAGTGGATAGAGTGTTCCAGGTCTGGAGTCAGAAAGACTCATCTTCCTGATCTCAAATCCATCCTTAGACATTTACGACTTGTGTGACCCTGGGCAAGTCACTTAACTGTTTGCCTTAGTTCCTCATCTGTAAAGTGAGCTGGAGAAAGAAATGGTAAACCACTCCAGTATCTTTGCCAGGAAAACTCCAAATGAGCTGAGAAACAACTAAGCAACAAATTACATACTTCCTCTGAATTTATAATGAAATCTGGTTACTGTTATAATCTGAACAAAAGACTGAATCCTTATGGTTTCCTTCAGACCTAGTACGGTTTCCATCATTATATTCTCTCATCATATTCATCAGAAAGACAAGCATGGCCATGGATCTGCTTCAAAGAGACTTTAAACAGGGCACAAAAGCAGTATGGATCACTACTCTCAAAAGAAGCCTGTCATCTTTAAGCTTATTAAAATTCTTCTAAATACCTGGATATTAAGTTAGATACTTGAAAGCTGCTGCAAGTTTTCAGTGACTGTAGTTTACTAAGGTGTTTTCTAGAAAGTAGAAAAAGTTTTAATGCAATTTCCCAAATGTTTGACTTGCAACCTGAATGCACTTAGAGATTATTAGAAGATCCTAGTACATTAGAATTATATGTAATTTACTCCAGAAACTGTTGCCACATCCCAAAGTAGAAGCTATATCAAAATACAGATTGAGTCAGTATTTTGACCACTAGAAAAAATGACTGAGCAAACACTATACAGCATTATAGGAACTTCATTAATATATATTAATTTATATTTTCAGGCAAAGAACAGTTAACAAATTTTTATTAAGCCCCTGATAGATACCAGGCAATGGTGATAAATGCACACAGTCCCTTCCTTCAAGGAGCTTGTACTTTATTGGAGAGGCACAAATTTGCAATATCATTATAAGGTGATTTTTGAAAGAGAAAGGGCAGGAAAAGCCCCACGTACGTGTGTACGTGTTATGTGAGTTGTCTTGAAGGAGATAAGAAGTTTTCAGAGGTAGAGGTGAGAAGGGGAGGGGCCAGCAGTGCAAAGCCACAGAAATGAGTTACCATGTATGGGCAACCAGGAAGAAGACAAGTTTGCTGGGCCATAGGGAATATAAAAGGGAGTGATGAGACTGGAAAGGGAGGTTAAGACCAGGCTGTGAGGGATTTAAGTGTTAAACAGAGGAGTTTATATTTAGTTTTAGAGATAATAGGTATTCCCAGGAGTTAACTGAAAAGGAGAGTAACATGGCAAAACTTACACTGTAAGAAAATCAATATGGCAACTATGTGAAGGATAGATTGGAATAAGAAAGATATGTGAGGCAGAGAAGCTAATAAGGAAGTGAGTGTGATAGTCCGGGGTGGGGAACCTGTACCTCAAGGCCACATGTAGCCTTAAGGCTGCAGGTTTCCCACCCCTAGCTCCATGCAAGAGGTAATGAGGACCTGAACTAGGGCAGTGCCCAGGTGAGTAGAAAAAGACATGTGCTGAGACACAAATGATATGTCATAGTTACATAAATTCATTCATTGAAGTATGTTTAAAACATCAAAATTAGAACAAGAAATATAAGCTTCTGACAGGCTGATGGCTGTAACATTAGGGATATAAGGTGCCAGGTCTTGTCTCCTCAAATAAATAAATATTGATTGAATAAGTAGGGAATTTGAAGTAGTACTATAATAATTCCATAATCACTTAGGAGAACTGCTTTGGAATCAATGAATAATGTATCAAAGAAAATACAAAACATAACTTTGTTCTTTTTCAATTGAGGAAAAAGTATATGAACCTTATATTTTGTACATGTTAATTTTTCTGAGTTCTAAATTTAAAGCCTTTTGTTTGCTTCAATTTAAGGCACTTGAAACCCTTTAATTACATTTTTCATTGTTTAGTCACATTTTTTGGTCTTGTCTGACTCTTCATGACCCCATTTGAGTTTTTCTTGGCAAAGATACTGGAATGGTTTTCCATTTCCTTCTCCAGTTCATTTTACAGATGAGGCAACTGAGGCAAATAGGGTTAAGTGACTTGCCCAGGGTCACATAGCTAGTCTGAGGCCAGATTTGAACTTCAGGCTTGGCACTCAGCCACCCTAGCTGCTCTCTAGTTACATTTTACTTAACAAATATTCCAAATATAGTAATTATAATTCTTTTAGCTTATGGTAGTAATGAATAATGGTTCTCAATAGGAAGTCAATCAACAAATATTCACTAAGAACCTACATTATGCCAAACACTACGGGGAGAAACAAAAAGATAAATCAGCCATGGATATAAATAACAGTACAAGGCAATAATATATAAGAACAGTGTAGACAATAAATACTATGGTTCAGAGAAGGAATAAATTATTTCTGGTTGTGTTGATTACGAAAGGGCTTTGAACTGGGCATTGGAGGATGGATAAATTTTCAATGAGCAAAGATTTTTTTAAGATGAGTTCTCCAGGAGAAGGAAATAGTGTGAACAAAAGTTCAGAGAGGGTAAGGCAGAGCAGAGACAGAACAAAATGAGCAAAGAATAGTGTATGGAATATATTAGAATTATATATATGTATACGTAATGTAGAATATATTAGAATATATAGAGTATAGAATGGTGGGAATGGTCAGTTGGTGGCGATATTGTGGGTCACTGCCTGGCTAAGGAATCTAGAAGTTTTCTGTAGGTCTTGAGGATATACACTCATGGTTTTTGAGTTAGGGAATGATGTGATAGAAGCAGCATTTCAGGAAGAATAGTTCAGCAAGATGGAGGGAGAAATACTGGAGGCAAACCAGAGACCTATACTAGGATGCTGACAAAAGGAATGGAAAAGAAGGAATATGAACTAGATGTTCTGAAAAAGCAAGTTTCCTATACAAAAGCCAGATATCTGGTCATTTTGGTTTTTATTAAAAATAAAGGCTACTTCATATAAGCAAAAAAGTC
Source organism: Trichosurus vulpecula (assembly GCF_011100635.1). Taxonomy (NCBI): domain Eukaryota; kingdom Metazoa; phylum Chordata; class Mammalia; order Diprotodontia; family Phalangeridae; genus Trichosurus; species Trichosurus vulpecula. The sequence continues at coordinate 150,617,313 of NC_050577.1, forward strand.
ATCAAAAAAGTAGAAGATTAATTTTACTAATGCTAAATATGTCTCAGTTATCAATCATAATTGATCACAGACAGGTTTCAGGGGGAAAAAAATAGACTTATCTCAGATGGAGGGAGTAGACCTTGTTGAAAAAAATTTTTTTTTGATTAGTCACTTCTGTACTTTTATCAGTGTACAAAGATCTGGGTGAAAACTTCCTTTGCCACTGTAGATCGATATACCCATGGTGCTTTGCATAATGCCTCCCACAGAGCAGGTGTTCAATAAATATTTTTAACTGGCTGACTTCCTATCGAGAACCATTAATTATAAGGCTAAAAGAATTGTAATTCTTAAGAGAGTGGCCAGGCAGACTAAGATTAAGTAACTTTCCTGACATCACAAAATCTAGTTTAAAATTAGACAGAGAAATTCATAATTTTAGACAAACTCTGATTCTTGTGTTTTTCCACCAATAGCTTCTAGAGGAGATTGGGTGCACCATGCTATAATTTCCAGCACTTTAACAGCGAGTAAAAATTGGAAGACTTTACCAGAAATAGTTTGGATTTTTTCATATATATGTATATGCACATAAATATATCATATACAAATATACATCTATATATAATGGGTTGAAAAAACTAAGAAATAATTAGTATTCAAATATTTCATGAAAATATTTGTTTTACATCTGTGTTTTATTATAAACAGGAAAAACATACTTGTCAAGTAGATTGTAGTACTTTTGATTAAATAAAATCTGATTTAAAAATTCATGTAAAAATGTAACAGTAACATTTTTATTCTCTTCTAAAAACCCAACTTCCTATTTTACCTCTAAATTTTCCCCTTTACCTCATTACATTTTACTTTTTTCTATTAAGAGCAAAAAATTTTAGCATAAACAGATGCCTTGCCAGTACTACAATCAGTACTACAGTCACTAATTACCAAAGAGCTATGTCATCCAGTCAAAAATAAATCTCTTACCATTTCATCTCCTATACACGTTTATGATGAACATATCTGTGGTATAGAATTATAAATTTGGAGTTGGAAGGGCTCTTAGAGGCTACCAAGTCCAACTCTCATTTTACAGATCAAGAAACTGAGGCACAAAGAGGTATAATGAATTGCCCAATATCACACAGTTAGTGTCTGAAGCAGGATTTTAATTCATTCACATCTTCCTGATTCTAAGTCCAGCACTTGTCTTTGCATATCACAGTTCTATTAATCCATACAATTGGTGCTTTCTATGGCACCATGAAATGATATTACAAATGGCTTCAGAACCATGAAAACCTTCAACAAAATCAGTGACTTTTTAGAAGGCAGATAATTTTGGCAGCTGCAAAAGCATACGAGGAGTTAGTAGCTACTGCCTAACAAACTTATTGTGTGCTTGAGAGTTGTTTCCTTCCAGTGGTCTTATAAAGAATATTTCATTGAAAGTACCTTAGGGTACATTTGCAGTGTAAGGAGAAAATGAGTAAGTCATATATGGTAGCTTTACATGTCATCTTACCTGCACGTAGTATGTACTTGATAAATGTGTATTAATTTTTTATCAATATGCCCTGAGATCCACTTGCAATTTGTTTCTGTTTCTTGAAAAGAATATTCCCCATGTAATGACATTTTTCTAGTATCTCCTCACCCTCCTCTTCTGTCTCATACTCTGGTTATCCAACTATTGATTGCTGATGTGAATTTTTGCAGTACTCAGTATTATAAGGGAAACCACAATACAGTTGGTAGGGACTTCCACATTAAAGACTATGATGAACAAAAAAAAAAGAGAAAGGGAGAATGTAGCCACAACTGCCTATTGTTTAGGGATGGCAGCATCACAGTGCAATCCAGCATTCTGAGAATGGGCCTAAGTATGCAAAACAGAAGGAGGCTAAGACAAAAAATTGTCTTAGCTACAAAAAAAGGAATAAAAATTAAAGTCTTGTAAAGTAAGAAAAGCTGAAGGAGTCATATTGGGGTATAGGGTAAGCTTCTTCCCAGTCTTAAAATAATTTGAATCAAGTGAATATTAACAGCAATGATTCAGGTGTAGAAAATGTAAGAGCAGAATAGATTCAGTTCATTTATGCTAGAGAATATAATATCTTTACGAGTTTGGATAACTGGTTATAACAGCTTACAAGTGTAGACACTCAAAAATGTCTTTAGTTAATCTTTCCCTGAAGGGGAATGTCCCAGTTATCCAACTGCCCCAGAAAATTTCAAAATAAATAAAAAATAAATCACTTCAGCAAGCAAACATTATTAAGCACCTACTATGTGCCAGGCACTGTGCTAAGCACTGGGAAGATGGAGAAGGTCCTTACCCTCAAAGAACTTTCAATCTAATAGAGGAGACTACAAACAAATAACTATGTTGAAACAAAATATATCCTGGATAGATTGGAGGCAATATCAGAGGGATGGTCCTAGCATTAAGGGAGATAAGGAAAAACTCCTTGTAAATAGTGGGATTTTAGCTGAGACTTGAAGCCAGGGAAGGTAGGAAGTAATCACAAGGTTATAACTTAGGACCCAAAACAGATTTTGCTTTAAGTGATATTTACATTTCTTTCTCCTGACCCCACTTCCTTTTAACAGCACTCGCAAACAAAATTACATGATGAATTTTTCACGACAACATGGGCTCAGGCATTTCTACAACAGAAGACGAAGGTCACTTAGACGATACCCATGAAGAAACAAATTGTTTTATTTTTCCTCCCAACATGTGATGTGTTGCTTTCCAATCTTCTAAATCTAGCACTGCATCTGGTATCAGGACTTTTCTGCGAAAGGCTTGATGAGTAACTGAAAGCTTTTCTCCAGACAGAGTGTACACCACTTTTTCACACTGTGAACTAATGAGAAGTGACTTATTTTCTCATAACTAAATGTTTTAATGTTGATGTGTCTGTGGAAATTGTGATCTGTTGTAATATCAGTTACAGTGGCAGTATTGGAAGTAAGCAACTAACTGTTTAACAGGAAAAAAACTTTAAGCACAAAAACTTAAGAGATTTTATGTTTTAAAATGACATTTAATACAGTATTTAACATTCTTGGTCACATAGCTATTTAAGTGGACTGTATTTCAGCTATGTATCATGTTTTATATGATTAAGTTATCATTGTTTGTCCTTTATGTACTCTCTTCTACAACATAACACATTGGCACTGTATTGACTTGTTATGTTGTTGTAATATTTTGCTGCTGATTTTTTGGGGCTACTTACACTCTGATATCATGCAGGAAGTAAACAGAAATTAATGATTGAGAAGACACTTGTAAAGGCATTGCTATCTCCTTTAATATTACTCTTCAATATGTCTGTGGGTTAGCGTTGTTTTGTGGATAAGAATGACCTAAATTTTTTTCTACTAAAGGACTGTGGATAAAGCACAACCCCTCTCACCCCACTCCCCCCAAAATCCCCTATTTCCTTATCTAAAGATAAATACAATTTTCTGTGGCTGATTTACTAACAGTAACTGCCATTTTGTGTTTGTGGTAACAGAGTGATTTGTAAAACAGTGGACGTTTTCATCGTGTTCTCTCTTTGTGACTTGTTTCTCTTGCGGGTCATATTTGTATCTTCTGATAAAGTTGTACCTACACCAGCAACAGTATGATGGTTGTATAGCCCTGAATTGTCTATCATCATAAATGCAATTTCACTTTAGGGTGAAATAAACTAAAGTTCCATGCTTCAATAAAGATTATGTCAAGAAAATTCCACTTGTCCATTGTCAGTTTTTAAAAATATAGTATCAAAAATGTTTGGTGGATTTGGTCAAGTTTGTAAAAACAAATGGCAAAGATATCTGGGTTGTGCTTATTCCTATTAATGCTAATGATAATGAAACTATATGGGAGTAGGCATCGCTGGAACCTTACTCTCATCAGAATTGACTCAAAGAGGGAATAACATACACATTCGGTTGGGTATAAAAATTTTTCTTACCCTGTAGGGAAGGGGAGGGGGACAAGAAAAGGGGGAAAACTGATAAAAGGGAGGGCAGACTGGAGAAGGTGGTGGGCAGAAGCAAAACATTGGGGAAGAAGGATAAGATGAAAGGAGAGAAAAGATAAGAAGTGTTAACAGTTAGCAATCATCACTGTGAATGTAAATAGGATGAACTCACCCATAAAATGGAAGTGGAGTGGATTAAAAAAAAAACAGAATCCAACAATATGTTGTTTACAAGAACACATTTGAAATAGATACACAGAGAGTAAAGGTAAAAAGCTGAAGCAGAATCTATTATGCTCCAGGTGAAGTTTAAAAAGCAAGGATAGCAATCATTATCTCAGATAAAGCAAAAGCAAAAATAAGTCTAATTAAAAGAGATAAGGAAACTACATCCTGCTAAAAGGTACCACGGACAACAAAGTAATGTCAGTACTAAACATATGCATCAAATGGTATAGCATCCAAATTTTTAAAGGCTAAGTTCAATGAGTTATAGGAGGAAATACACAGTGAAACTATACTAGTGGGGGATCCCAATTTTCCCCTTCCAGAACTAGATAAATCTAACCACAAGATAAACAAGAATGAAGTTGGGGAGGTAAATATAATTTTACAAAAGTTAGATAATGTAGCCCTCTGGAGAAAAAATGAATGAGAATAGAAAGGAATATACATTTTTCTCAGCAGTACACAAAAACTGACCATGTATATTAGGGCATAAAAACCTCATAACCAAATGCAGAAATATAAATGCATCCTTTTCAGATCATAATGCAATAAAAATTACATTCAATAATGGGTCATGGAAAGATAGATTAAAAATTAATTGAAAACTAAATAATCTAATCTCAAAGAATGAGTGGGTGAAAGAACAAATCATAGAAACAATAAATAATTTCATCAGAGAGAATGTCAACAATGAAACAGCATACCAAAATTTATGGGATGCAGCCAAAGCAGTCCTTAGGGGAAAATTTTTATCTCTAAATGCTTACACCAATAAAATAGAGAAAAAACAGGGCAATGAATTGGGCATGCAACTAAAAAACCTAGAAAAATAACAAATTAAAAATCACCAATTAAACACCAAATCAGAATCCTGAAACTCAAAGGAGATTAATAAAATTGAAAGTAAATCATTGAACTAATGAATAAAACTAGGAGCTAGTTTTATGGGGAAAAAACAACAAAATAGATATACCATAGATTAATTTGATTTATAAAAAAAATCAAGAATAAAAAGGCTAAATTCACCCCCCAATTAAGAGGAAATTAAAGTAAAAATTTGGAGTTATTTTACCCAATTCTATACCAATAAATCTGACAACCTAAGTGAAATGGATGAATATTTTTTAAAAATATAAATTGCCCAGGTTAACAGATGAGGAAATAGAATACTTAAGTAACCCTGTCTTAGTAAAAGAAATTGAACAAGTCATCAATGAATTACCTACGAAAAAATTCCCAGGGCCAAATGGATTCACAAACATTTCAACATTTAAAGAACTATCAATTCTAATGCCATACAAACTATTTGGAGAAATATGCAAAGAGTCCTGCCAAATTCCTTTAAACACACAAATATGGAGCTGAAACCTAACCCAGGAAGAGCCAAAACAGAGAAAGAAAACTATAGACTAGTTTCCCTAATGAATATTGATACAAAATTTTTAAATAAAATACTAGCAAGGAGATTAGAGCAATATATCACAAGGATCATACACTACGACCAGGTGGGAATTATACCAGGAACGTAGGGCTGGTTCAATATTAGGAAAACTATACACATAATTGACCATATCAGTAACTAAACCAACAAAAATCATATGATTATCTTAATGCAGAGAAAGCTTTTGACAAAAATACAGCACCCATTCTTATTAAAAACACTAGAGAACAAAGGAATAAATGGAGTTTTCCTTAAAATGATAAGTTGTACCTGTCTAAAACTATCACCAAACATTATATGCAGTGGGAACAAGCTAAAAGCCTTCCCAATAAGATCAGGGGTGAAACCACTATTAAATATTGTACTAGAAATGTTTCCTATAGCAATAAGAGAAGAAAAAGAAATTGAGGAATTAGAATAGGCAATGAGGCAATAAAACTATCACTCTGCAGATACCATGGTATACTTAGAGAATTTCATTCTTGTTTATTTTGTGGTTAGATTTATCTAGTTCTGGAAGAGGAAATATATACATATATATATATATATACACATACATATATATATATATATATATATATAGAGAGAGAGAGAGAGAGAGAGAGGGAGGGAGGGAGGGAGGACACAGGGTGAGTTGAAGATGAAGGGAAGATATCTAAAAGAAAATCAAATTAAGGGATGAGAGAGCGAGAAAGAAGAGAATCCTAGAGAATCAACTAAAAAAAATAATTAACAGCTTTAGCAAAGTTGTTATATAAAATAAAGCCCACATAAATATAAAATATTATTTTAAATATCTGTAAAAATCTATAAAATAAACCCACATAAATAATTAGCATTACTATATATATCCAACAAAACCCAGGAGTAAGAGATAGAAAGATAAATTCCATTTAAAATAATTGTAGACAATGGAACCAAAAACTTTGAATGTTAAAAATTATCTCTAGATATAATTGGGTAAAAAATAAAATATTACTCAAAAGACAAAAAAGAAATGATCCTTTGTATTTAGACATGCAATATTTTCTCTCAACCTATCATTTTTGTGGTGTAGATTACTCTATGGTCAGTTTGATATATTATCTAAAAATGTGTTTATATTCTAATTTCTCAGGCATGATAATGGCTGAGCTTCAGGGAATATGATTGATAACTACTTCAGTACTGTGCAGATACATAACTCAATAAATTTTTTAATCATTTATTGATTTGCCATTAGAAAAAATTCTCTGAAGTTTCCAATTAAAACTGATTTTTCTGGAGCATTTGAAGTTAATAAGGATGTGCCAAAACTCAACTACCGGAAATGATCACTTTTTCTCTTATATTGGCCATGAAATCTCAGATTGCTTGATTGTGGACCCTCCCTGTGTCCCCTTTTTTAGTACTAAAATGCTATAGAAGTAAATATTGTTCCAAAGGATTACATCCAGCCAGTCCCACTGGGTAAAGAATGACAAGGCAGAAGTGGCACAGAGTCATGACAAAGGCAAATATATGTTTACACAAAACTAAACAATTCTCTTTCCTTTTTTTTTTAAAGTAGACATAGATCTTTAGACAACTCCATGGGTTCTACTCAACTCTCCCAAGTAAATGCCTTTTGTTTCAAGGGATAGCTTAGGAAATATAACAAGAAATCAACCATTAGACAGATGGACGGACAGATGGATGGATAGATGATAAAGTAAAGGATTAGAATTTCTTGGTAAGAATTTTTAAAATCCATCTGGCAAAGTCACTTAAATTTTCTGAGCTGCTCATTTCTTTTACATAAAATAAAGTGACTACATAACAGTTGACAGTTCTTCCAACTCTAAAAGGGCATGATTCCAAAAATTTTAAACAATGACCCCTTTCAGAGTACCTACAAATTATTTCTCATGTATAACATATAGGAATGAACTCAACTTGATTTCTTGGCCATGAAAAATTCACTAGCTCTTCATTTCAGAAGTCATTAAAGGGATAGGTTTATTTCATTATTATTATTATACCCTCCATGCAGTCCTTTGGGTTATTACAAATGAATTTTTATGGTCTGGTTAAGAAAAATTCCAATATGAATGGAAATTAACACTAATTTAACTATTATTGGAGACGTTAAAGTGACAACTAGAGAGACAACCATTCTCTAGTACTCTTATTATGCAAATTCCATTCTCCAGAAACTCAAATGGGACACAAACTCAAAATCTGCTTTTAGGACAGTAGAGTACAGAAAGGGAAGTTTATCCTACCATATATAAGAAAGGTTTTGTGTGTGGAAAAAATATTGGTAGGATAGTATCTGATTATTAAAATAGCATACCTAAAGGCACAGAAACTTGTACAAGAAAAATTTTATCACAATAAGACAAGCAGAAAAATTTATATCTTGCAGTATTCCAGGATTGAAAAGCTGTTCAGTAAATGATCAGTAAGAAATAGATCATTTTTGTCCTTGGAGAGTGAAAAATCCTTCCTTGATATTGACATATTGAATAATTTGTCTTTATACCTATATTCCTGCATGCTCACATAATAATTTTGCATCAGGCAAAGTTCCCAATTCTGCTTTTGGACCCTTCATCCTAAAGTCTGCCCACCTCATACTATAAGACTCTATAAGAATGTGTCCTATTTCCACAAGGTCTTGCTCCCAGAAGGCTAATCCCCACTAATATTAGTTTAAAGTATTGCCTTTTCTGAAGGGTATGCATTCTAATACGCTGGACTCTTGAAGACATCCAAGGAGATGAATCCCTGCTGGTAAAATTTCAGGTACCTGTAATAAGCTGTAGGAGTGATATTTGAGGGTATATAGCCCTGCCTAATGCCCCTGAAATGATAACATACAAACTACCAAACACTAGTAGAGCTAAACAACTCCTTCATAAGGGCTTGAAGGAAATGATCAAAAATTCAGCACTTACAATGTGCCAGGTACTGTTCTAAGCACTGGAGAGAAAAGTAAAACCACTGATCTTGCTCTCAAGGAGCTCCCATTTTAATAGGAGAGATAACATGTATATAACTAGGCACAAGCAAGATACATACAGAGTCGATTGAAGGCACAAGTAGCTGAAGATCAGCAAAAGGCTCCTGCAAAATGTGCGATTTCAGTAAAGTCTTAAAGGAAGCCACAGAAGCTTAAAGGCAGATGTGAGAAGGGAGAATATTATAGGCTCAGGGGATAGTGGGGTCTTGTGTGTAAAAAGGGAGGCAGAACATCAGAGTTGAAATTTACAAAGTATTACATACATTATCTCACTTTGGCATCTAAGTTAAAAATGGATTGGAGAGAGATGATTTAGAAGGCTAAGGCAAACACTTCAATCAATCAATAAGGATTTATTAAGCGTCTACTATGTGTCAGGCACTGTGCTAAACATGAGAGATACAAAAATAGGCAAAAGACAATCCCTACCCTCAAGGATCTTACAATCTAATGGAGACAACGTACAAACACACATATTCAAACACACTATATACAGGATAAATAGGAAGTAATTAAGTAAATAGGAAGGCCAAGGTCTCTCACTGCATCCTGGCCCATCTCCAGTCATCCTGAGCTATATCTTGCCACTGGACCCAGACGGCTCTGGAGGAGAAAGTGAGGCTAGTGACTTTGCACAGGCCTCCCTCACTCAAATCCAATTCACGTGTATGTCATGGCATCACCTCCTTGATGTCATGGTCCTCTGAGAACGAGAAACAAGTAACAACCTCTGCAAGTAGAAAATAGGAGCTGTCCCACTGGGGACCCAACTAGAACTGGCCAGTTGGACAACACAACTCACTCTTTCTCTTTTTCCTTTCTCTTTCCATTCCTTCTGTCAACATAGGGTATCACACCCTTACCTGCAGGTGCTCTGCTCAAAGGAATGTGAATTTTGACCACTGAAGCTTTTTTTTCTTAAGGACCATGCCTCAAACCCAAATCACTCTGACTCTCATTGATGGCTCAACAATGGGTTCTAGGCCAAACCCCACTTGGTCATTGTTTGGGCCCTGAGTGGCTCAGAGTGAATGTAAAGAAACTGTTTCTATTTTGGCCAGAAACACTGAGGGTTTTTCCCTCCCAGATTGATTTTTTTCTACTAGTTAAAGAGGTCATTCTCTGCCTCCTTTCTTACATAACCTTAATCATTGAATGGGCATTGCCTCAGTCAAACTGAGTCCTATTAAAGACCTTGGCTTAAAAAGTCCAAGTTCTCCCACTGCATCCAGGGCCATCTCCACTCATCCTGAGCTATAGCTTGCCACTGGACCCATATGGTTCCAGAGGAGAAAATGAGGCTGGTGACTTTGCACAGCCCTCCCTCACTTAAATCCAATTTGCTTGCATGTCAAGACATCACTTCCTTGATGTCACAGTCCTCTTCAAGAGTGAAGGACAAATGGGGCAGCCCTGGAGTCAGGAGGACCTGAGTTCAGATTCAGCCTCAGACACCTGACTTAAAGGATACCAGGGAGGTCAAAAGGCGGTAACTCTGAAGGTAAAGTGTTCCAAGAATGGAAAACAGCCAGAGAAAATGCCCAGAGTCCAGAGATGGAGCATCTTGTTCATGGAACAACCAGCAGGCCAATGTCACTAGACCTAAGCATATGTGGAAGGGAGTTAAGGTCTAAAAAGACTGCAAAGGTAGAAGGGGGCTATGAAGGGCTTTGAACGCTAAAGAGAGGATTCTGTATTTAATCCTGGAGTGATAGGGAGCCATTGGAGTTTGGGAGAGGGGGGAGTAGTATTAATGTGACTGAAGATCTTCCCCACCCATTCAGTAGGCCTCAGGTGGGCCCAGGTGGGAAAGCTTGGTTATATCTTTGTTTATAAGTAGGCCTAAAGCCCTTCAGGACCCGAAGGGGAGTTGCTAAGACCAGAGCCAGTGGTATGTGCACTGAGTTCTAATCAATCATGAATTCAGTCAATCAAAAACCCGAGTTCTAGCCAATCAGATGCCGACTAGAACTTTATAAAAGGAGAGCTCAGAGTGTGAGAAGAGCAGAACTGGGAGCAGCAGAATTAGAGAGCAGCAGAACTGAGAGGAAGACATGGAGGCAGCAGACATCAAGAGGGTGCTGAAGAACAGACATTGAAAGAAACAGTGTGGGCAGAGCTGCAGAAGAGAGTGCTGAGGGAAGAGTTAGGATTCAGGAGTGATTGTTTACAGGAAGGCCCTGGGGGGGGGAAGCGGGGGGGGGGGGGGGGGGGGGGGGGGGGGGGGGGGGGGGAGAAGGTTACAGGATGACTTGGTTCCTTGCTATAATACTGTGTTATAATTTCCTCATCAGTACATTGAGGCGGGGCTTACTGGTTTTGAAATATAATTGCTACTATATCAAATTGGGGGCATTGGTGCTTGGATTTGATCATCTGGGATCTAAATAAATGTTATACTTCCTCTCCCTTCTACATAGAGAGTTTTTCCTACTTTGAGATTCCAAACCATTCAGGCATGTTCATGGTCATCCTCGAGGTCATGAATCTTGCCTTACTGATATAGAAGGTGAGGTGACATAGTCAGACCTATACTTTAGGAAAATCACTTTGGCGGCTGAATAGAATATGGACTGGAATAGGGAAGAGACTTCAGGTATGCAGACCCACCAGCAGACTACTGTAATAGTCCAGGCATAAGGTGATGAGGACCTGCCCTAGAATGATGGCAGTGTCAGGGATGATGAGGGGGCATAAGAAAAAGAAACACAGTCCCTGCCCTCAAGGAGCTTATAATCTAATGGGGGAAGGCAACACACAAAAGGAAATGGGGAAAAAAAGGTGGGGGAAGAATGAAGATACCAGGTGAAGGGGTATGGTATAAATAAGAAAAAGACAAATAGTCCCTGACCACAATGAGCTCACAATCTAATGAGGAGAGAAAACACACAAAATTAAGCAGAAGAGCAGGGAAGAGTAGGGAGGTCACCAAGGGATACTTGACACAGGGGAATGATATTGTGCTATTTCTGGTTGAAACCAAGCACAGTTACTGATGGAAAATGGAGAGTTCAATTGAAAGTTTTCAACCCTCTTTAAAAGAAAGCTTTGAGAGGGGCATATTGGTCTGCCCCCACCCCCAGCCCTCCAATCAGAGGAGACAGGCAACTGAAGGAGTTGAGAAGGTACTGACTATCAAAATCTGAGTCAATAAATGGAGAATATCTTCTTAGATATCAGTGACTAGTGTATGCTTTGGGGTACGTAGCGTTTTTATTTATTACTTGAAGTCTGAGATGTTGAATATCTATAAATATAAGCTATCTATAAATAAGCTGTAAATAAGAGTTAACATGGTACAGTGACTATACTATAGTTGATAGAACACTGGGATTCAAGTTACAAAGATGTGGGTTCAGATTCTACCTCCTCCATTCACTACCTGTGAGACCTTTGGCAAGTTACATAACCTCTATGTGACTTGGGTAACTCCTTAGACTTAGCAGCTCGGTCATAGATTGATGGTTGAAGGAGTTCTGATGTAATCCTGGATCCTTCAGTTATTCAGACAAGAAAATGCCCATCATTATGGTTGACCATAGATGCCCAGGGAATTCTAGATATAGTTCTGCATTTTAAGTTCTAGTCCCACATAATAAAGAGCTTCCAATAGATTTTCCACTATATCAGTGTGACATTTGTGAATAAGCCATCAGCAAAAGGCATCAAGATACAATGGAAAGAGCATGTGATAAAAAGGAAAATGACCTGGTTCAAATCCCACCTGTTACTTCATGTGTGATCTCGAGCAAGTTATTTAACCCTCCTCAGTCTCAGTTTCCTCATGTGTAAGTAAAGTTCCTTGATCCTGTCATTCTAAGTATTAACTCTAAAAAGTATCTTTCTCAGCTCCCTCTATATCTAACCAAACTGCGCCACGTACCAATGTACCAACTTGACGATCAGTTCAGTCATACCTATTTCTTTACTCAAAGTCATTAAGACTATATAGCAAAGTACTTACATACATTATCTCATTTGCCTTATGTTATGCTCATTTTACAGATGAGGCTCAGAGGAATTAAGTGATTTGCTCTTGGTTGCACAGAAAGTGGCCGGCCGCTTCTCATGACTTCAAGCCTTGCACTTTTAACTGAGAGGTATCATACCTCTCCTATGCCTGCCATTAACAGATAAATGATAGCCATTCCTAATTTTCTTTAGGGGGAAATGTAAGGAAAAATGAAAGGTTGCCAAAAGACGTGAGTCATTTTTCTTTGAAAAAATGATGTGTGTTGGGGAAATGATTAGTATACTATAATGTCTCACATCTCTTCTGGTTTCACTTGAGTAGAAGTCATATGGGCAATCACTTCATTTCCTTCAATTTTCAGCAAATTTCAATTATCCACATAAGTAGAATGGAAAATCCATACTTTGGAATACAGTTTTGGTTTGGGCTGGGGGGGAAAGGGGAGGGTAAGAGTTGGTCCACATAAGTATATAATGCCTGAGGAATTAATAATGTTTCTATAATGTATTGAAACCACATGCTGAAGACTTTAATCATGAGGAATTGAAGAACCATCTAGTTTCCTCAGATCTTCTCTATTCCACACTGGAGCTGCTTATGAGAATTCAGAATGGTAAAAACACCCACCCCAATGGCACTCTCATCTTAGAAAAGGGCTTGATGCAAAGGAAAGATGAGTCCCAGTTTTACTACTACATGACCTTGGGGCAAGTCACTTCACTGCTTTGAAATTCAGTTTTCTCATCTGTAAAATGATAATAATTGCAATATCTTACCCACAGCATAATTGGGGGGTGGGGGAGAAACACTTTGCAAAACTTAAAGTAGGCATAAAAATATGGCCTGTTATTATCTATCTTGCTTATATTTTTCTCTGAGAAATACAAGGCCTTTCTACCAACTCCAACAGACTAGAATAAACGGAGATAATATTAAGGAGAAAAAATAATCATGTCATCAAGAACTTAAAAGCAAAACTAGTCTAAGTATACTTATATAATATATTCTAATTTATTCTTAGGTTTTTAAAACATTTTTCAGTTTTTTTAACCTAAGTCAGGAAAAAAGTCTCTAAGTCTTTAACTTTTTTTAAAGAAATGTTCTGTTAATAGTAAACAAAAACAAAGGAAAATAAGTATAAATTGTCAATAAGTATATATTGTCAATACAATAGAATTGCATTAATTTGAAAAGTAAAAACTGAGTCATTCAGCCTTTCTCAATATTAAAAACAATCACTGGGGTGATTTTTCTAATGAAATTAAATCAAATATTTGGCTTAGCAGCATGGCCTTATAAAACTACATAAAAAGAACTTTATTAAATAAGCTTGGCAATAACTAACAAATCTTGGGTCACTGTCACTGGGTCAGGTAGCATTCATGGATATCAAGTAGATAGTAATCATCAGAAACTTATAGCTCAGGGAAAGGATTCTGGGAAGATGGTGGAACAGGTCAGAAAACCTTCATCTCTCCAGATTTCTTCCATACAAAAAAAAAGACAGAATATTGCCTCAGAGGGAACATATAGCAGCAAAGATAAAAGTTGGGGTAAAGCAATTGCCCTCCTAAGACAACTTTAGAAGACCCCAGGAAAGACCCAAACTCCAGGTGGGGGAAGGTGGAGAGGATAAGGGAAGGACCCTTAGAAAGGTGTGTAGGTTAAGGAGTAGGAGGACAAGGTATCAGGTAGAAGTAAATTAGAGGATTGAGGAGGGATAAGGTAAATAGAACAAGAAGGTAAAGTAGAAATAGGAAAAAATCCACCCATCACCATCTGAAAGAGATCCCAGGAGGAAGACTAAAAGGAATATCATAGCCAAGTTTCAAGGCTTCCAAGTTAAGAAGAAAATATTGCAAGCAACAAGAAAAAAAATAATTTCAATACCATGGAGCTACAATCATATTTACACAAGACCTAGCAGCTTCTACATTAAAGGACTATGCATCTTGGTATACTACATTTCATAGAGCAAAAAAGCTGAAGTTATGACCAAGAGCAACTTAGCCAGCAAAGTTAAGCATAATCCTAAATGGAAAAACAATGGACATTTAACAAATTGAAAGACTTTCAAGAGTTTGTGACAAAAAGAGTAGAACTTAATTAAAAATTTGACATGTAAAATCCAGGAGAAATATAAGGCAAACATTAAAGACCCATTTTAAGGGACTCAATAAGGTCAAACTGTTTACTGCTTACATGTGAAAATGTTATCAGTATTCTTATGACTGTCATCATTATTTGGGTAGTTTGAAAGAAGGGCTTGGGCTGAGCTATGTATGATGGGGTGATTCTAAAAAATAAAACTGGATAGGGAGAGGTAAAAAGGAGCAATTATCTCATACAAATGAGTCATGAAAGGAAGAATTGATACAGAATAAGTAAATGGGGGAGAGGGCTGCTAGTGCTGCAGTCTTACTCTCAAAGGAAATGGGCTAAAGAGGGAACAATATATACATTTAGAAGGGAAGAAGAGTATAAAAGTCTTCTAAATTCAGAAAGAAGTAAGAGGGCTAGGGGATAGAATAAAGGAGGGACTTTTAGAAGGGTATGTAGATTAAGAATTAGGAGAGGGAGGAGATAAGAAAAAAAATCTTATAATGATAGGTAAATTAAGGTGGAGGGTGGGGGGGAAAGGATAAGTGAAGGACTCTTAGGGGATTGGGTAGATTAAGGAATAGGAGGGCAAGGTAGCCAATACATGTAAATTAGATGAGTAAGAAGAAATAGGGTAAATAGGATCTAGAAGGATAGTGAAGAAAAATAGGAAGGAGTGAAATATACAAGTAATTATAGCTTAGAATGTGAATGGGAAGAATTTATCCACAAAATGGAAATGGAGAGCAGAATGGATTAAAATCTGAATTCAAAAACCTGGAAAGATTTACATGAACTAAAGCAAAGTGAAGTGAATAGAACCAAGAGAATGTTCTACACAGTAACAGCAATATTGTATGATGAATAACTGTTAATGACTTAGCTAGTCTCAATACAACAATTCAAGACAATCCCAAAGGACTAATGATGGAACACACTGCCTCCAGAGGAAGAACTGATATTGTTTGAATACAAACTGAAGCATGCTATTTTTCACTTTTCTTTCTTTCACTCTTTTTCTTTTATTCAGGTCTTCTTGTACAAAATTACTAACATGGAAATATTTGACATGATTGCACATGTATAACCTATAGCTGGATGCTTACCATCTCGGGGAGGGGAGGAGGAGGAGAAAGGGATAGAAGTTAAAGCTCAAAAATTTAAAAAATGCTTAAAAATTGTTTTAACATCTAATTGAAGAAAAAATAAAAAATATTTGAAAAACTTTGAATTCAAAAAGATGCTGCTTTCAGGAAACACTAAAAACGAAAGATACAGAGATAAATAAAGTAGAATTTATTATGTAAAAAAAAAAGCAGGGTAGTAATCACGATCTTGGACAAAGTTAAGACCAAAATAGATTTAATTAAAAGAGAGACATAGGGAAACTACATGATGTGTCACCAATATTATTCAATATTGTTTTTGACCATTTAAAATATTTGGATAGTATGAAATATCTGAGAGTATACCTGCCAAAACAGACATAAGAACATAAGCATAAAACACTTTCTATACAAATTAATTCAGATCTAAATAACTGGAGTAATATTTATTGTTCATGGGTAGCTAAAGCCAATATAATAAAAAAATGACCATTTTACCTAATTAATCCTGTAAGAAGGATTTTGTTATTAACCTTTTTAGAGTTCAGTTTCTCAGGATCCATGGCCATGTCTAGTTTCCAGTATTAGATAATAATTCCCAGAATAGCCCCAAGGATCCTAGATAGTAATTCCTAGAATCATAGTGATAGGCAGTCCTGAGACGGTGCCATGAGATTTGGGAGTCACATAATTGGTATTTACAACACTTGGGCAGAATGACAACATTGCTAAAGTTAACCTGTGAGCTTAATGTTGGCAAGATGCCTTCTTTGTCTGTTATCCTATAAAGCAAGTGGGCACTGGTCAGTGAATGGGAAACCATGGGGAATTCATGGCGGAAACCACGGGGAACCCAAAGGGGAATTTGTGTGTGCCCTGATCGACCCCCACTAAGGCTTGAGGGGCTTCCGGGGAGTGCACAAACTTTGCCTGTCTCTATTGACCCCAGCAAGACATGGGGTAGCTGACCCCCCTTCTTGCCTGCCCCTGTGAGAAAGGTTGTTAGGGAATGCTGTAGGAGCTGGTTCTCCCATTATCAGCAGTTCTTTGAGAAGACTAGACTAGAATAAAGTAAAATTATTAACCCCTCGTGTCTGCCTGTCTGACCAGATCAAGAGTGAACCTGTTAGAGGCTGGAGTCCAAGACCTCCAGTGCCTCCTGTGTGCTGTGAAACACATCCTAATTAAACACTAAAAAATTATTTTACTCAGTTAGAAAAAATAATAATAAAAGTCATCTGGAAGAACAAAAGGTCAAGAATTCCAAAGAAACTAAGGGGGAAAATGTAAAGGAAGAAAATTCAACAGTAATAGATCTTAAACTATAAGACAAGAGCATTGTTGAAGTGTAAAGTGGATAATTTCAATTATTTTAAATTTAAAATTTGTATAACTGAAACCACTGTGGCCAAGAATAGAAAGAAAGCATAAAATTGAAGAAAAAAAACTTTCATAGACAATCTCTCAGATAGGATATGATTGTATTGGAATACTGCTGTGATATAAGAAATCATAAGCTGGTTGATTTAGAAAAACATGGAAAGACTTGGACCTGTGAAGGAAGATGCTATCCACCTCTAGAGAAAAAAATGACAGAAACATGCACAGCATGGTCTTACATATATGTATATGTGTGTATATATGTGTGCATGTGTGTTTATAGATGTCTGTGTTTGCGTATAGACATATATGTCTACATATGTCTGTGTGCATACGTGTGTGTGTGTCTCCATGTTTAATTGTGGCCCTGGGTGGGGGAGCAAAAAATAAATTAAAAAGTGCACAGTGTACTGGGTTCTACTTCAGTAGAGATTTTCATGTAAAATCTGGATGACCATTTATCATGTATGCTCTAGAAAGGAATCTTATTCAGGTTCAGGTTGAAATAAGGTTCCTTCCTACTCTGAGTTTTTGCTTGTGATTCAATATTCTCCATTGCCCCCACCTAGAAGTACCCTGCTGGTCCCTTCTGGTTTTCCAAAAATTCCCAAAGAAAACCTAGAAGGAAGCAAAGAAAAGCTGGGTAGCTTTGAAAACAATATGCAGCATTTATTACATAGGTTTTCATGAAATAGAAATTTATTGTTTCATATTTAATCCTCTCATGTTCTGATGCATACATGAAAATGTTTTTTCCTTTTCTCGTTTTGTATTTAAGTTTAAAATGAATAAAAAATTTACACATACAAAAAAAGAAACTTATAGCCCAATCCCCTGGTTGCTAAAAGCTGAAATCAAAGATGTTATTCCATGTACAGAGGGACAGCCACAGCTGTGGGATTCAGCCAGCTTGCACTGGTTCAGCAAAACCGATACCTAATTTTATGTTGAGTTTGGCAAACCAGTTGTTAAAATGGCACTTGCAATCAGGGTTCTAAGGTAGGCACCTGGGCAGCCACCCAATGTGGAAATCACAAATTTATATTCCTTACTCTTTTTTAACATTCATTTGCACAACAGCGTTTTCTAAGCGCCCATAGTAATGTTCATTCTGTCCATAGGTAAAAAGAAATTGGCAGAACTATGTTTGTAATATTCATTCATTTTCTTAAAACTCATTATACCTTTGATGAAATACTACATTTTAATTCCCTCATTTTTGTTACTTCTGTAAACAAACATATCACGTAAAGAGAAAAAGTATCAAACAACCAGGGGGTGACAAGCTGTCATTTGTTTCCGCTTTGTGTTACACCCAAAGTTCCCCTGAGATATTATGAGTGCACTGGTGTTCCCTGAATGATGAAACCAATAGGAAGCTGAGACACAAAGAACCAATAAAAATATAGATTTCAAGGGTTATCTTATTGCCCATTTCAGAAGCCATGGAGGTAGAAGAAAAAAAGAGTTAGAATAGGTAGAATGAGTTTTGGTTTGCATATGTTCCAACATTTGCTGCTGGGATCAAGTGGCTGCTTTCACTCCATAAGGATACGTTTTTATCAGATATTATTTAATATTTTTTCATTAATATCTTAAAACTCTTTCTTATAACATGATCTAATTCTGTATACCTCTTTTATTGTTCTTATTTGAGTATTAAATGCATTAAACATTAAACTACCTTTCGGTATATCTTTTTGTATATTTAAAATAGTCATTAGGGCCAAGAACCAGTTGTTAATTTATTTGAATCCCACTGCTGGACAGTCACTATCAAGGGAGAAATAGAATAATGGGTGGAATTTTTCTTTGGTCACTTCTGATATCCTTTCTGCCAACGTAGGCAAAGAGTAGGCTGCCTCTCAAAGTACTGGGTTCCACTTCAGTAGAGATTTTCATGTAAAATCTGGATGACCATTTATCATGTGTGCTCTAGAAAGGAATCTTATTCAGGTTCAGGTTGAAATAAGGTTTCTTCCTACTCTGAGTTTTTGCTTCTGATTCAATATTCTCCATTGCCCCCACCCAGAAGTACCTTGCTGGTTCCTTCTGGTTTTCCAAAAATTCCCAATGTGATACTCCACATAAGCCTCTCATTCCCTGAAGTACCCTATGATCTGAAATTGATTCTCCCTCCACCTTATCAAAACTCTGCTTCCTTGTTTTAAAAGAAAGCCATCTGATCGTCTTTTGTCAGTCGTGTTCTCTCAGCCTCCTTGGGTACTGTCATCCACTCCCATAGCTGTAACTACCATTTCTATGCAAATTACTCTGAAATATTTATCTCTACCCCAAAAAGCCATACTAAGAAATGTGATTGAAATGAGTCACTTTTCAAAACTGTAAAGTGAAAGAGAAAGATAAGATCCATTATTATTGGTTCAAAAATTTCAGTTGTACATGAATTTCTAGTAAAACACTTCAGTAAACTCCTCTAAGACACAGGCCTTATCTCATTATTAAAAGACAGCATTACATATTTATTACCAAAAGACAAAAATATTTGTAACCTCTACAGTAAGACAACTTAACATTTATGTGCTTTATACAAAGAATTCAGAGCTTATATCAACTCCCCTCCCAAAAAAATCTACAAACATAAGAAATGTATCAGTAGAGAAATGAAAGATTGTGCCAAAAATTCCCACATGTATAAGAAGCTTATTATTGACTCTGTAATTATTTAGCAAGCTGACTGACTGTATATACTGTCTGTGTTGATTATTGCTAAGCCTTTAATTCAGTTTCACACTCCTGGCTAATTCACATACCTCAAATATATAAATTAGACCCAATTATAAAGAGAGCACCAGAATATTTGATAACCATTGAAAACCTGTTTTTTTATGCACAACATGCCTCTAATGTTGACAATGATGTCAAGAAGAATTCTCATAAAATATGGAGTTATTCAAGGAAACACTTTTAACCTTTATGATTGTGTCTAGTCTGAATTCTATTATCAATTCTCCTAAATAGAGCTAAATGTGGCCTTCAAGTTAAAGTCAAAAGCATTTTATTAACTACTTGTTTATATAGATGACATCAAGCTATGTGGTTACACCAAGAAACTAACTCAATAGTTGTTCTTTCATCTTTTGGAATCTTTCTCCAATGATACCTAATCTGTCATTTGGACTTGATAAGTATAACTTTCTTAACATATATCAGAGAGAGAAAGAGAGAAAAAAAATATGGAAGCTTTGAGCTGTAAGTCACATTGAATCTACAGATGAAAGGAGTCCTACAAATATCTTGTTCTCTTTTTTTTTCTTTTATTTATTTTTTTTAATTTATTTATTTAACATATTTAGTTTTCAGCATTGATTTTCACATGAGTTTGAATTACAACTTTTCTCCCCATTTCTAGCCTCCCCCCCACTCCAAGATGACATCTATTCTGGTTGCCCTGTTCCCCATTCAGCCCTCCCTTCTGTCACCCCACTCCCCTCCCATCCCCTTTTCCCTTCCTTTCTTGTAGGGCAAGATAAATTTCTACGCCCTACTGTCTGTGTATCTTATTTTCTAGTTGCATGCAAAACCTTTTTTTTTTGGTTTTGAACATCTGTTTTTGAAACTTTGAGTTCCAAAATCTCTCCCCTCTTCCCTTCCCACCCACCCTCCCTAAGAAGTCAAGCAATTCCACATAGGCCACATGTGTATCATTATGTATAACCCTTCCACAATACTCATGCTGTGAAAGTCTAACTATATTTTGCTCCTTCCCAACCCATTCCCCTTTACTGAATTTTCTCCCTTGACCCTGTCCCCTTTCCAAAGTGTTTGTTTTTGATTACCTCCACCCCCATCTGCCCTCCCCTCCATCATCCTCCCCCTTTTTTTATCTTCTTCCCTCTTCTTTCCTGTGGGGTAAAATACCCAATTGAGTATGGATGGTATTCCCTCCTCGGACCAGATCTGATGAGAGCAAGATTCACTCATTCCCCCCTCACCTGCCCTCTCCCCTCCTCCCGCAGAACTGCTTCCTCTTGCCATCTTTATGCAAGATAATCCACCCCATTCTATCTCTCCCTATCTCCCTCTCTCAATATATTTCTCTCTCATCCCTTAATTTGATTTTCTTTTAGATATCTTCCCTTCATCTTCAACTCACCCTGAGTCCTCTCTCTCTCTCTCTCTCTCTCTCTCTCTCTCTCTCTCTCTCTCTCTCTATATATATATATATATATATATATATATATATACACACACACACATACATATATATACATGCACATTCACTTATATATACATACATAAACATATATACGCATATTCCTTTCAGCTACTATGATATTGAGGTCTCATGAATCATACACATCATCTTTCTATGTAGGAATGTAAACAAAACAGTTCAACTTTAGTAAGTCCCTTATGATTTCTCTTTCTTGTTTACCTTTTCATGCTTCTCTTGATTCTTGTGTTTGAAAGTCAAATTTCCTATTCAGTTCTGGTATTTTCACTGAGAAAGCTTGAAAGTCCTCTATTTTATTGAAAATCCATATTTTGCCTTGGAGTACGATATTCAGATTGGCTGGGTAGGTGATTCTAGGTTTTAGTCCTAGCTCCATTGACCTCCAGAATATCGTATTCCAAGCCCTTCGATCTCTTAGTGTAGAAGCTGCCAGATCTTGGATTATTCTGATTGTGTTTCCACAATACTCAAATTGTTTCTTTCTGGCTGCTTTCAGTATTTTCTTCTTGATCTGAGAGCTCTGCAATTTGGCGACAATATTCCTAGGAGATTGCTTTTTGGGATCTATTTGAGGAGGGGATCAGGTGATTCTTTCAATTTCTATTTTGCCCTGTGGTTCTGGAATATCAGGGCAGTTCTCCTTGATAATTTCTTGAAAGATGATATCTAGGCCCTTTTTTGATCATGGCTTTCAGGTAGTCCAATAATTTTTAAATTATCTCTCCTGGATCTATTTTCCAGGTCAGTGGTTTTTCCAATGAGATATTTCACATTGTCTTCCATTTTTTCATTCCTTTGGTTCTGTTTTATAATATCTTGATTTCTCATAAAGTCAGTAGCTTCCACTTGCTCCAATCTAATTTTTAAGGTAGTATTTTCTTCAGTGGTCTTTTGGACCTCCTTTTCCATTTGGCTAATTCTGCCTTTCAAGGCATTCTTCTCCTCATTGGCTTTTTGGAGCTCTTTTGCCATTTGAGTTAGTCTATTTTTTAAGGTGTTGTTTTCTTCAGTGTATTTTTCAGTATTTTGGGGGGTCTCCTTTAGCAAGTCATTGACTTGTTTTTCATAGTTTTCTCGCAACCTTCTCATTTCTCTTCCCAATTTTTCCTCTACTTCTCTAACTTGCTTTTCCAAATCCTTTTTGAGCTCTTCCATGGCCTGGGACCAGTTCATGTTTTTCTTGGAGGCTTTTGGTGTAGGCTCTTGCACTTTGTTGACTTCTTCAGGCTGTATGTTTTGGTCTTCTTTGTCACCAAAGAAAGAATTCAAAGTCTGAGACTGAATCTGGGTGTGTTTTCGCTGCCTGGCCATATTCCCAACCAACTAACTTGACCCTTGAGTTTTTCAGCAGGGTATGACTGCTTGTGGACTAAAGAGTTCTATGTTCCACATTTGGGGAGGGATGCGCCAGCTCTGCCACACCAGCACTGCTCCTTCCCCAAGAACCCCCAACCCGGACTGGGCTTAGATCTTCAGCAGGCTGTGCACTCCTGCTCTGATCAGCCACTTAATTCCTCCCACCAGGTGGGCCTGGGGCTGGAAGCAACAGCAGCTGTAGCTGCCCCACCTCCGCTGCCCCAGGGGCGGTGGCCGAACCACGAACTCCTTCCACTCCTGCAGCTTTTCCCACTAACCTTCTCCGCTGTCTTTGGTGTTTGTGGGTTGAGAAGTCTGGTAACTGCCGCAGCTCACTGATTCAGGGCGCTAGGGCCCGCTCCGCCCAGCTCCTGGTCTGGTTGGTCCCAGTCGCTCACGCTGGGCTCTGCTCTGCTCCGTTCCCAGCTCCCAGCTCCGTTGGGATAGACCTCACCCAGAGACCATCCAGGCTGTCCTGGGCTGGAGCCCTGCTTCCCTCTGCTGTTTTGTGGGTTCTGCAGTTCTAGAATTGGTTCAGAGCCATTTTTTATAGGTTTTTGGAGGGACTTGGTGGGGAGCTCACGCTAGTCCTTGCTTTCCAGTTGCCATCTTGGCTCCACCCCCCTAAACTCATTTTGTTCTCTTTAATGCAAAATATAGGGAACATTGAAGGCATAGAGGAAAAAGATCCGAATTCTGAATGCTAAGAAATTTATGGGCACTCTGAAATCAAAACTGAATGAGAAAACATGCTTAAAGCAATTAAAATCTACATAACTTGTCTTGATCTGTACATACTTTTAGAACTGCAAATTGTGTGTAACAAATTTGCAAAGCAACTTATATAGGTTGCACAGAAAATAGTTACAAGCAAAACAAACATATTCTGGAAGGTAGATCATATAGTGAACATTAAATGTAAAGAACCTGTAAGAATCATTGATTGTATTCCAGGCTAAGTGAAGAAAGGAAAGGCAGAGGAGTGAAAGTAGACCACTTCATTAACAGATTATTCGTGTTGAAAACATTCCTTCTCTTTTACTAGTTCTTCTTTCTTTGTGGGGGGCAAAAAGAGGAAAAAGTAAAAGAGTAAATGATAGAATAAATAAATATTCCTGTAAAATGGAATGGGATAAACTCATCTACAAATCAGAGGAAAATAGAAAAATTGATTAAAACAATCCAACAATATGTTGTTTACAAGAAACACACCTGTAGACGAGAAGCTCCTTGAGCATAGTGATGGTTTCACTTTTGACTTTGAAATAGAAATATTAACAAATGGTTAAAATGAAGAACTGGAGCAGAATTTTCTCTGCCTCAAGATAATTGTTTTTTAAAGATTAGATGCCAATAACAATATCAGATAAGTCAACAATAAGAGCAGACATGATTAAGAAAGATAAGCAAGGAAACTACATTATGCTTGCAGGTACGATAAAGCACAAAATGATATGAACACAATATATATTCACTGATGGTATAGCATCTTACTACTTAGAAGAAAAATTAATTGAACTGAAGGGAGATATATACAGCAAAACTGTAACAGCTGGCAGCACCAAGACAAACAGTGATTAAGTGACTTGCTCAGGTTCACATAGCTAGTAATTGTCTGAGGCTACATTAGAACTCATGTCTTCCAGCATATTATTATGCCAGGCTGGATGAAACAAAAGCTGGAATTAAGGTTGCCAGAAGAAAAAGCAGCAATCTCAACTATGCAGGCAAAACCACTCTAATGGCAGAAAATGAAGAATTAAGAAGCCTCTTGATGAGGGTGAAAGAAGAAAGTGTAACAATGTAAAAGAAAGAAAGAGGAATTGAGTGAATAAACACAGGTGAAGAAGAAACAAAATTATCACTTTTTCCAGAAAATATGATGGTCCACTTGGAGCATCTTAGAAATCCAATTAAAAACCTACTAAATAATTTCAGTGAAGTAACAGAATATAAAAGAAACCCACACAAGTCACCAGGCTTTCTGTACATTACCAAAAAAAATCCAAAGAAATTTTATTCAACATAATTACAGGACAAATAAATCACCTTGAGAGTCCACACACATAGGAATGAACACAACTTTATAAAACACTTTATAGGAATAAAAATGTCCATAATTAGAGATAAATGCTTATAGCTGAGCTATGATAACATAACAGAAATGAAAATATAACCTAAATGAACTTATAGAATCAGTCATATCAATGTTACTACCAAAGGATTACTTTATATAACTAGAAAACAACAAAATTCATCTAGACAGGACAAAAGATCAAGTATCTCAAGGTAATAATTTTTTAAAAATAGGAAGGAAGAGGTTCTAAAAGTAAAAAATATCAAACTATACTACAATGCATTCAGTAACCACCAAAACTATTTGGTACTGGCTAATAAATAGAAAAGTTGATCAGTAGAAAAGGTAATTGTAGTAGCAATTTAGATTTGAAGACTCCATTAATAGGCCATGTGACCTGCTTATG
This sequence comes from Trichosurus vulpecula, assembly GCF_011100635.1. Classification (NCBI taxonomy): domain Eukaryota; kingdom Metazoa; phylum Chordata; class Mammalia; order Diprotodontia; family Phalangeridae; genus Trichosurus; species Trichosurus vulpecula. The sequence continues at coordinate 150,642,532 of NC_050577.1, forward strand.
TCACAGGAAGCCTAAGTCACATGTGGTGGGAGGAGCTTTCTGACAGGAAAAGGAAGTTATGTCACAGGAAATGGAGAAAGACAGAAAGAGAGCCAGAGAGAGAGCGAGAGAGATCAAGAGAATGAGAGAGAACAAGAACACACACGAGAGAACGCATGGGAACAAGCAGTTATGGCTGCTAACGGCCACCCTCGTGATAGTTAGAACTGAATAGGCTGACTTAGCTGTACTGTGAGTTTGTTTTGGGGAAGACCCCAGCAAGGTCAGAGAGGTTTTCGGATAGCGAGGCTCCAGATCGTGATACTATGTATGGAATGTTTTACTGCTGTGATAAGACTGGATAAATGGCTTGTGGGATCTGGTTCTCTGGTGTCTGAATAAATGGTTTACTTCTACGTTCTATGTGGAGAGTCTGATATACTTTGCAATACAGAACTATACAGGCATTTTGACAATTATCTACATTGTTATTATTGCCTTACTGATATGTTATTATATACAAGACTCAGGAACAACTGAAGAAAGTAGCGTCGTGTTCAATAAACCCAAAGACTTTAACTACTGGGATAAAAATACACTATTCTACAGGGTGTCCCTAAAGTCTAGACACATAGGCAAAAATGCATATTTTGAAATATTTGGAATATTAACAGACCTTAGTCCCCTTGACTTCTTTTTCTGGGGTATGCTAAAGGAGAAGGTGTACTCAATGAAAATCACAGATGCAACAGACTTGATTGAACGCATAAAAAGTGAATGTGCTAAAACTGATGGCAATGTGGAGTTATTCCATCAAGTTCACATGAATCTTGCAAAGTGTGTCAACCTTTGCATCACAAATGATGGAAATCATATTGAAGATGCTATTTGTTAATATTCCAATTAAAAAATGTTGTTGAAAATTTCATTCATTTCATTTCTTGAAAATTTGCATTTTTGCCTATGTGTCTAAGACTTTAGGAACATCCTGTATAAAAATCACTGGGAAAAATGAAGTTTTAAGCAAATATCACACAATGTACAAATTTCAAATGGATATATGACCTAGATATAAAAAGCCATATAATAAAAAATTAGAAAAAGGAAGGAGATACTTTTAACATCTAAGAAGAGGGAAAGAGTCCTTGATCAAACAAATGATAGAGAGAATCAGAGATAAAATGAACAATTTTCATTAAACAAAATTAAAAAGTAATAGCTGTACAAACAAAATCAATCAAGTTAAAATTAGAAGGGGAAAAAGTTAAATAAGGGGAAAAATCTACAGTAAATTTCTGTGCTATCTAAAGGCACATATATTATCATGAGCTTACATTTCTACACGCTCCATCATACACACATATATACATGCCTGTGTATATTGTGGATGTATATAGACATATAAATACATATGATGTCCCAAAAGTCTTAGTTCAATTTTAAGCTAGTAAAGCTTAACAAATGCACAATAGGGGCAGAGCCAAGATGGCAGCTGGAAAGCAGGAACTAGCATGAGCACCCCCCCAGTTCCCTCCAAACACCTATAAAAAATGGCTCTGAACAAATTCTAGAGCTGCAGAACCCATGAAATAACAGAGAGAAGCAGGGCTCCAGCCCAGGAAAGCCTGGATGGTCACGGGGAAGGGTCTATTGCACGGAACTGGGAGCAGAGCCCAGCATGGGCTGCACCAGGACCAACCAGACCAGGAGCCGGGCAGAACAGGGCACAGGGCTCTGAGTCATTGAGTTGTGGCAGTTACCAGACTTCTCAACCCACAAATGCCAAAGACAACAGAGCAGGTTAGTGGGTAGAATAGCCAGAACAGAGTGAAAGGAGTGTGGGGTCGGCCCCAGCCCCAGGGGGCTGGAAGTGGTGCAGCTCTGGGACTGCTTCCAGCTGCAGTTACTTCTGGCCCCAGGCCCACCAGGTGGGAGGAATTAAGCTGCATATCAGAGGGGGAGTGCAGAGCGTGCTTGGATCTGGCTCACAGTCTGGGTTGGTGGTTCTTGGGGGAGGAGCAAGCGGAGTTTGCTGTGTAGAAGTAGCTCTGAAAACGGCAGCACAAGGCCCCTCAAGCTTGGGACAAAGTACTCTCTACTCTACAAGCAGTCATACCCCGCTGAAAAACTCAAGAGTCAAGTAGTTGGCTGGGAACATAGCCAAGTAGTGAAAATGGACCCAGATTCAGACTCAGACTTTGGAATCTTTTTTTTGGTGACAAAGAAGACCAAAACATACAGGCATAAGAAATCAACGAAGTCAAAGAGCCTACATCAAAAGCCTCCAAGAAAAATATGAGTTGGTTTCAGGCCATGGAAGAGCTCAAAAAGGATTTGGAAAAGCAAATTAGAGAAGTAGAGGAAAAATTGGGAAGAGAAATGAGAGTGATACAAGAAAATCATGAAAAACAAGTCGATGACTTGCTAAAGGAAACCCAAAAAAATACTGAAGAAAATAACACCTTAAAAAATAGACTAACTCAAATGGCAAAAGAGCTCTAAAAAGCCAATGAGAAGAATGCCTTGAAAGGCAGAATAAGCCAAATGGAAAAGGAGGTCCAAAAGAACACTGAAAAAAATACTACCTTAAAAATTAGATTGGAACAAGTGGAAGCTACTGACTTTATGAGAAATCAAGATATTATAAAACAGAACCAAAGGAATGAAAAAAATGGAAGACAATGTAAACTATCTCATGGGGAAAACCACTGACCTGGAAAACAGATCCAGGAGAGATAATTTAAAAATTATTGGACTACCTGAAAGCCATGATCAAAAAAGAGCCTAGATATCATCTTTCAAGAAATTATCAAAGAGAACTGCACTGATATCCTAGAGCCAGAGGGTAAAATAGAAATTGAAAGACTCCAATGATCGCCTCGTGAAAAAGATCCCAAAAAGAAAACTCCTAGGAATATTGTCACCAAATTCCACAACTCCCAGATCAAGGAGAAAATACTTCAAGCAGCCACAAAGAAACAATTTGACTATTGTGGAAACACAATCAGGATAACACAAGATTTAGCAGCTTCAACATTAAGGGATAGAAGGGCTTGGAATATGATATTCCGGAGGTCAATGGAGCTAGGATTAAAACCAAAAATCACCTACCCTGAAAAAACTGAGTATAATGCTCCAAGGCAAAATATGGCTTTTCAATAAAATAGAAGACTTTTAAGCTTTCTCAGTGAAAAGACTAGGGCTGAATAGAAAATTTGACTATCAAATACAAGAATCAAGAGAAGTATGATAAGGTAAACAACAGAAATCATAAGGGACTTACTAAACTTGAACTGTTTTGTTTACATTCCTACAGGGAAAGATGATGTGTGTAATTCATAAGACCTCAGTATTAGGGTAGCTGAAGGGAATATACATATATATATATATATATATATATATATATATACACACATATACATATATATATAGACAGAGGGCACAGGGTGAGTTGAATATGAAGGGATGATATCTAAAAAAATAAAACGAAATTATGGGATGAGAGAGGTATATATTGAAAGAGGGAGAAAGGGAGAGATAGAATGGGGTAAATTATCTCACACAAAAGTGGCAAGAAAAAGCAGTTTGTTGGAAGGGAAGAGGGGGCAGGTGAGGGGGAATGAGTGAATCTTGCTCTCATCGGATTTGACTTGAGGAGGGAATAACACACACTCAATTGGGTATCTTACCCCACAGGAAAGTAGGAGGAAGGGGATAAAAAAGGGGGGATGATAGAAGGGAGGGCAGATGGGGGAAGACGTAATCAAAAGCAAACCCTTTTGAAAAGGGACAGGGTCAAAAAAGAAAACTGAATAAAGGGGGACAGCATAGGAGGGAGGAAAATATAGTTAGTCTTTCACAACATGACTATTTATGGGAGTGTTTTGCATAATGATACATGTGTGGCCTGTGTTGAATTGCTTGCCTTCTTAGGGAGAGTGGGTGGGGAGGGAGGAGGGGAGAGAATTTGGAACTCAAAGTTTTAAAAGCAGATGCTCAAAAAAAAAAAAAAAGGTTGTTTTTGCATGCAACAAGAAAATAAGATATACAGGCAATGGGGCATAGAAATCTATCTTGCCCTACAAGAAAGTAAGGGGAAAAGGGACAGGGGTGGGGAGTGTAAGGGGGGGGGGTGATAGAAGAGAGGGTTGACTGGGGAATGGGGCAATCAAAATGTATGCCATCTTGGAGTGGGGAGAGGGTAGAAATGGGGAGAAAATTTGTAACTCGAAATCTCGTGGAAATCAATACTGAAAACTAAAAAATATCAAATAAAGAAAAAGATCACAAAAAATTTAAAAAAAAAACAAATGCACAATAAAGCTTATTAAAACCAAGAGATGAGAGATGGAACAAAACAGCAAATAAGTAACAAGCTGCACAAAAACTGAACAAGAGGATAGTGGAATGAATGGCCTCTGGGAAATTATAGTCCTTTTAATGCCTCAATGTTCTGAATATAAGGCCCATTTTAACAAAAATATTCTTCTAGGGATATAAGTGCAAATCATGGAACCCTGTCTGAAGAATTAAAACTGAGGGCTACCTAAATGTAAACAGTGAGCATAAATAGGCTTTAGTATATTAGTAATAAAGACTTAGGCAGAAGGATTGTAAAGGATGCAGACTTGTCACATAACAAGAACTAGAGATAACCAATGTTCTCTACTGGTATCCACATACTCTCCAATGAACTACAGGTAAGTCTTCAGCATATTGAGTGGACCCTCTATGCAATATTTGTGGGAGGAAATGAACAGCAGTTGCACAGAATGAATAAACACTGTGATCTGCCTTTTTGGAAGAAATACCCACACAGATAAGCCTCATTCATGTGATGAAGCTTACATGCTGCAGCCCCTTTTCAGATTTTATGATACACTTCTGCATATAATCTCATTTGGTCCTCACAATAACTCTATGAAGTAGGCAGTACAGGCATTTTTAGCCTCATTTTACTAGAAAATGAAGCTTCTACAGGTTAAATGACTTTTTGTGTAACTATTAAGTGGAGAGGATGGGATCTGAAGCCAGGGCTTCTAACTCCAGGCCCTATATTGTTTGTACTACACTTTGCTGTGAGAAGAATTTGTTGTTCAGTTGTTTCAACTGCCCTGTGAAAAGAATACCTAGCATTTATTTAGACGTTTGGGGAAATGCTTTACAATCATTATCTGGTTTTATCCTCACAACAACCCTGGGAGCAAGGTGCTATTCTCATCCCTGTTTTACAGATGGCACTCTGCACCACCTCCATGCCTCAGAATAGTTCTGCCAGTGTTGTAGCAAAGTGTATTGGCAGTGAAAGGGAAGAAGACCACTGGGGGAAGAAAAGGAAAGATGCTAAGAGACCATTAGAAAGCATGAAAACTAGAGTTCTGACAGGAGTTACCACTCCACAGGGAGTGGAGAGAAAGGGCAACGTGGAAGAAGAGTGTAAAGGAATTTTCCACAGGCCTTGGAATTTAATCAGTTGCAGGAGATGGGAGAGGGCCTCAGAGGACAAAATGACTAATGTTTAGAATGTAGTGAATGGAGAAACGGATGGCATGAAAAGAATTAAAGACTTCAGGAAGAGAAGTCGTTTTGGAAAGGAATATGATGTTACATTTTAGAGATGGTGAGTTTGAGGTACCAAGGCTACTTAAAATGGGAGAGTGGGGAGTACATGTTGAATTTCGAGGCTTCCAAGTCACAGGAAATAACATCAGGAAAGGAAATAGAGGCCGGAGGAGGAAAGGTCACAGGTTAGACTCGACAAAAGCCCAGGCCGTCATCTAGCCCAGCCACCTCATTTTACTGATGACAAAATTAAGGCATAGAGATGTTAAGCGACAATAATAAATGACAGCGCTAATATTTGAATCTAGGCGCCGACTCCAAATTAAAAAAAAAATAAAGGCTCAGAATGCGAGATTTAAAGAACAACAGTTGCAAAACATTGGGACCTTACGGTTCACTTGGCCGGGTCTTTCTGCCTTCTCAGTCGAAGGACGTTGGTGCTCGCAGGGCCAACTCGTCCGGAGAAACAGGGTTTTGGAGCCGTGAAGGGGCAGGGTCGGGGCGGGGACCAAAAGCTGAGCCCTAACCCGCGAAACTTCGAGACTAGGGCTGGAATGCCAACACGTGTCTGCTGGAGCATTGTGGGTGCCGCATTCTCTGGGCTGACCGAGAAGCTGACGTGGGGCAGATACCGGGGTGGAGGTGGGGGTAGTGAAGGAGCCACGCCTCCCAGGTGTGCCCTTGCCTGGCGCGTTGGCTTGTGTTACCTGCTAGTGAGCCTCGGCCCCCGGCTTTGGGGTTCTCTGTCCGAGCCCTGCACCGGGACTGACTGAGCGCTGCGAGGCGGGGCGTAGCGTAGAACTAACTGAAACTTGCGTCGCGGATACGGGACAGAAGGACAGGAGCGGGAGCCGGGCGGCCACGGCGGCGGCTGCAGCTCCCGGGCTCCCGCCGCTTTGCAGCGAGCCGCAGGGGTAAGTCCCGTCCCACGGGGGCCACCGGGCTGCGGGTTGTAGTGCAGGGGCGGCAGGGATGTGGGGCGCAGATATCCACCCTCTCTGCCCCGAAAGGCTTTGCGTTTCAAAGGGTGGGATTCTCTCCTGAAGCCCTTCCGTCGTCGCTCCTTCAGCCGCCGTAGTGACTCTGGGTTCTCAAAAACTTTTGTCTGGAGCACGCAAGTTCTTGCGGGTCCTGCTGAGCCACAAAGGCTTTAGGTGGGCTCCGGGGGTAGACTGAGTGACTGTTTTCGGAGCGCCGATCCAGCTGAAAGCAAAAATCATCTTCACCTGGCTGGGAAATGATTTCAGCTGCAGCAACTATTAAAAATTAGAGGGTCGGAGATTTAGAGCTAGTTGGGACTTTAGAAGCTATTAAAGCAACGCCTTTCGTTTTACAGGTGAGGAAACTGAGGCCTGGAGGGATTAAGTGACTTGCCTAGGGTCACTGTAAGTATCTAAAGCTTGGTTTGAACCCAAGTGTTCCAAACTCATAGGCACTGGGAGAGTTGCCTCCAGTGTAGATAGAGGCAGTGACCTCACCTGTCAAATCTCAGAGCCTTCACCTGTAATAAGACAGGAAAAGAGAAAAAAGCAACAGGTGCCTATTTCTTGGACAAAGTAAAGATATAGTTTAGTGATTAAGGAGAGAGTGCTTGTTTTGGTTTTTGAAGTTCATGGCCTGGAAATTTTCTTTCCCTTCTTAAGAAGAGGTAGTGGCAATGCCCTCGCTCCCGTTTTGACTCTAAAATCTTCCTCACTGAGGTCTTTGCAATACGTAATAGGGAGTTTTGGTCAAATTAATGTCCAATAAATATTTGCCAGATGGATGAATGAACATTGTAGCCAAAGGATCCTAGAGGTGTAAGGGACCTCACAGGTCATCTAAAACAACCATGTCATTTTGTAGATAAGGAAAAGGAGGGCCAAAGAGGTTAATTGACTTGGCCGAGGTCACACAGGTTATGAGGTTCAGAGTCTGAATTAGAACCAAGATGCTCTTTCTCCAAAACTACTATGGCTCTTCCCTCTACACTTTACTGCTTCCTCAGCATAGACTCCAAATATATAGTGATAGAACTTGGGAGAAAATAAGATTTTCCCATAACTTTTACACAGCTTCTGTTGTCCTCTGTATTCTTGTTAGATGAGGTGTTTCTCCTAGGTTTGGGGGTTTGTTTTTTGACTTACAGTCAACTTAATTTTCATTCTGACCTATTGTAATTTAAAAAACAAAAAACTTCTTCAAGGATCCTGAGCCAGGTTTTTAATCCTCATCTTCTTTTCTTTTCCATTCTGAAGTCTGTGGTTTTCCCCCAGCATAACGGTTCCACTCTGTCACCTCCCAGATACCTCTCCCACCTCTCCGTTAGTTATAGAAGTAGCGAGCTTAGGCACATTTGAGCCTACAGTGTAACCCTAAGTATGATATATGAGGAAATAGAAGGTTCGAGAAAGGGCTCAGCCACTAACTATATGACTCTGGGTAAATCCCAGCTGCTGAGTCTTAAATTTTCTTCAGCTCTAAATTTGTGCAATCTGTTGCTGCAATTCACAAAAACACTTTTCATGGCATTTTCACTTAACATGAAATACTTAAGAGACATGAATTTGAGAATTTTATAACAGTAATTTACATTTAGTAAAGGCTAAAATTGGAGGTAAATGAGCAATTTTTTTGAAAAGCTACTCAAATAAGCAAAAAAAAATGACAGTGTAGTGAAAAGAACAAAAGATTTGGAGTTAGTTAATCCTGACTCTTATAAAAGTGAGTTTAAGTCAAGTTAATTGAGTTTAAGTTAAGAAAACAAATTTAGGAGTATCTGGATCAGGTCTGATACTCTGGAGAAGATAGGATGAGTTCTTTTGAACAGGGTTGTAGTTAAATGCATCTGGGTGGTGAGGAAGTTTTTGGATTTTGTTTTTTTAATAGTGCCCACATGCCTAGAACTGTAAGATGAAGATAAATTTCAGAAAAATTTATATTCTAGCATCTTCATTCTCCTTGAACTGGAACAGGGTTAACAGATTCCTTTGAAATACCTAAGAGTTCTCTGAATTCTGGGTTAAGATTGGGGCAAGTCTTTAGCCTTTTCTGCTTTAGAGTTTCTGTGTCACGTGCAAATTTATTACCAAAGTCAGATACATGTAAAATTATTACAAAAGCTGTTATATATTTACATACCCTTAACAGTAGCTTAATGAAGCAGTGGAGTCATAGGCTGAGATGGGATAAAACTTTGTAAAATAAAATTTGTAAAAAGATTCAAGCTTTCTCACTTCCCTGTCCTACTTGTTCACACTAAGCACTCTTTCTAATTACTGCAATGTAGATTTATATCTGAGGACTTCCTTGGGGAAAAAAATCCTCACTAATTTGCATTAGAAACAAACTTAGGGTAAAGAATTAACAGGTAGGGTTGCTACCAACAGATCTCCTAAGTGCTTTTCTGGAAAGCATTCTGCTTATTAACACCTGAAGCCTGACTTGTGTTGGGGTTTTTTTCCCCCTGGAACTAACTACTCTGAAACTACACAGAGTTTCATGTTCCTCATTTATTTATGAACAACACTAAAACGAAACCAGGTGAAATACTAAGTGTGGCTCTTCATGCATGCTGAGAGGCCTCAGTGGATGATTCCCTGATTTAGAAAATAATTGTAATTCTAGCTGTGAACTGACTTGCTAATACTTTCTGTGTATTGTATTTAATTAAAAATCAAATAATTCAGTATTTAATACCATCCTAAGTGCCATGTATTTTTACTCATCTCAAGATACTTTGCAAGTATCCCCTGCCCCGGGCTTTGAAAATCTTGATATTTATTTTATAGGTTTCAAAGAAAAAAAATTAAGAAAAATATTGGACTTTATGCCTAATACTGAAGTTGCATCATCTCTGAGTTAATAAGGAGAAACTAAACTAATGGAAAATGGGACAGAGGTGATTTTTTTCCCTTTGTTTTATCAGTTCTTGATGACCTTTTATATCAACCTTGTATTTCAGCATGGATAAAGTCAGTCCTCAGTGATTTTAACATCCTATTTTATCCTAACCCTATCTTTTACAGAATGGTTTAATGGTTTCCACCATCAGTCTTTTCATGTATCAGTTAAAGATTTTACTTTTACATCCTTTCCCTCCTCCTTCTCACACTTCAGTGCAAGTACAACTGAGCCATAAGCTGGCTGAAGGATGGGTAGCAGGAAAAAAACTGAAGTGAAATAAAGGACCTGGATAATTCAAAAATTTAGTAATTATTCCCTCAATAAAGTGTGTTGCTTGCGAATAGTTTACATACATGTTTGATGAATACTATGAAGTTATTTGGTCTTTTTAGTAAATGATCCTTTAAGTGTATCAAGATTAGTTCATGAGAGACAAAGATTCATAAGAAAAGAAGAAAGACATGTATTTCCATCTTAAATTCCTCAGGATCATGTTTTGGCTTCTACATTCTGACTCCGTCTCCACTCAATTTTTTTAAAATTCAATTTTTTTTCATTTTCATGACCACATTCTTTCCTTCCCACCTCCCTTTTCCTACGTTGAGAAAAAAAGAAAGAAAAAAAAACCAGAAACCTTTAACAAAAATGTGTAGTCAAGCAAAACAAATTCCCAGACTAGTTATGTCCAAAATGTGTGTGTGTTGTGGTTAGTCATTGTGTTGACAGTTCCTGTCTTTTTAAATTATTTATTTTTACAATATTATTGTCATCGTATAAAATGTTCTCCTGGATCTGTTCACTTGGCTTTGCATTATCCTAGGTTTCTCAGAAATCATCCTTTACTATTTCCTGCAGCACAATAGTATTCTATCACATTCATCCACCATGACTTGTTTAGCAGTTGCCCAACTAATAAACATTCCTTATATCCCAATATTTGGCAACCCCAGAAAGTGATGTTATAAATATTCTTGTACATGAGTCCTTTTCCTTTTTCTTTCATCTCTTTGGGGAATAGACCTAATAGTGGTATCTGTGGGTCAAAGGGTATTCATAGTTTAATAGCTTTGGGGAAATGCTTCTAAATTGCTTTCCAGAAGGCTAGACTAGTTTACAGATCCACCAGCAGTACATGAACTCTCTTTCTTTTTTCTCATAGTGTGCTCAAATGGAAAGAACACTGGATTTCGAGGCCAAGGACCTAGGTTCAAATCCCTACTCTGCTACTATATATCTTGGTCAAGTCACTTAACCTCTCTAGGCCTCAGTTTCCTGGTCTGTACAATGAAAGAGTTGGACCAGATTACCTCAAGGTCCTTCCCAATTCTAAATCTATGATCCTATGGTTTTATCTCTATCAAGGCAAGAAGTGATGGATTTTTTTAAAATGCTGAAACTGTAATCCGAAACCCTTCAGTTCCTCATTGTCATCAAATCTTTTGAAGTATTAACACTGTTAAATATCTGAAAGACTAGCAAATATTCTATAGGCTAGTAAACTCAAAATTGTGAATCTATAGAATTAAACCAGATACATAAGCCTTTTCTTTAAAAAAAAAGTTGTATATATTTGATTTAACTGGTATCTTGGGGAGACTTCCTATTCTGTGAACTATAGCATAAGTTGAGAAAGGCTGCATGTATATGTGGGACAAGGGTGACATTTTATTGTACTCCATATGTCTTCACAATATATGTGATGATAATAATAACTGAACAATGAATTGGGCATGCAACTGCAAAAACTAGAAAAAGAACAAATTGAAAATCCACAATTAAATACCAAATTAGAAATACTAAAAACCAAAGGAGAGATTAATAAAATTGAAATCAAGAAAACTATTGAACTAATAAATAAAACTGAGTTGGTTTTATGAAAAAAGCCAGTCAAATTGATAAACCTTTGGTTAATTTGATTTAAAAAAGAGAAAGAAAACCAAATTACCAGTATGAATTCACCTCCAATGAAGAGGAAATTAAAACAATAATTAGGAATTATTTTGCCCAGTTGTATGCCAATAAGTTTGACAATCTTAGTGAAATAAATGAATGTTTACAAAAATGTAAATTGCCCAGATTAACAGAAGAAGTAAAATACTTAGGTAGTAATAACTGAAGTTTGTATAGTGAGAAGACTTTATTAAGCAATTACCATGGGCTGGCTACTATGCTTTAATAGTTTAAAGTGTTTAGCACTCCTTACCTCATTTGGTCCTCACAACAATCTTGTTGTGAGGAAGCAATATATATTTATTGTCTTCCTTTCATGGGAGAGGAAATTGAGGCTGAGAGAAGATGAGATTTGCCTAAGATCACATATCTAGTAAGTATGTGAGACAGGATTTGAATGTGGGGCCCTCCTGGCTCCAAGCCCAGGTTTTTGCTATGATGTAGTGATGAATGGGTAGGATTGATATATGGCACGTCTTCAGGTTCTATCAATGGCTTCTGTAACAGAACAAAGCTCTAATTTGACATGTTTGTTCATCCTTCACAGAGGACAGAAGAGGGTAGAGCCTCTTATTGAGCTGTCTAAACTGAAGAGCCACTTCAGACCCTTTAAGCAGCGCTGAGTCACACTGGATTCCACCATTGGGAAGCCTGCACTCCAGCTTCCAGCATTTTTTCTTCTGATTTGGGTAAACAGTAAATAATATTTTCTTTAGGCCATATCATCATTGTATTAGATCTTGTCTGCATTAAAGAAGAACCTAAAATATCCAAAAACATGAACTAAACACTGTACTCATTTTTTTATTTTTTAAGAAAAGAAATATCAAAGAGAATGACATAACCAACTCAGCATCTTCTCACTTTCCTTCATTTGGATCAGGGCATGATTTAACTGGTCCTTGGGGAGAGTGAATCTTGAATGTCCTTTGTTCTTATGAGGCAGATGGCGGGCTGGCCAGTCACAGGAACCAGCAGCCCTGTCTGATAACATAGACCACCAATCCTAGAATGTCATTGATATAATCTAGAGAGCAGAGATCAGGTCTGTGGCATTTTCTTTTTGCAGTGCCCAGCATGGTACCAGAAGCCACTGGATATGTCACAACTCTTGATGATGATAAAGCCAGAATCTCACATGAATTATATATAATTATGTATATGATATATAATTACATTATATATCATATACTATACTGTTTATATACATATACATGTATATGTGTGTATATATATGTAAATATAAAATGAAGCCAGATTTCCTAAGGAGTAATTTAGATCAAATACAATGAACACATGCAAGAACAATATAACTTTTAACCTTAGGTATTTGAATTTTTTACACTGCCTCCCAAATTCTCCTGCTTTCTTGAAATTTATTGATTGCAAAAATGAATAAAAATCAACACTTTTCTCGCTCCCTCACATCAATTGTAACTCTTCTAGTGGATTATTTAACACAAAAAAAAAACATTTCCAAGGCTAGAAACAGATTAACCTCCATAAAAGCCGAAGTCACATTGTTGAGAATTCCATCTGGCCATCAGGGACTTTAAGATACTATATCTATTGAAAATAGATTTAACTCAGCTTTTAACTCAGAAGTCCTAAATAATCCACATACTAAACAGCCTTGTCTATTAGGTTTAGGGTATTCACTTATACTTAAGTATTCATAGCATTGCCCATTCCCTTAATAGGATTCAAAGAGGTGAAGGCAAATTCTCCATTGTATCCCTCATCTGGTTCTCTGGAAAGATGCAGCATCCTACCTTTTGACTTGTCCCACAATACCTAGCAGAGTATTTAGAATCCAGTAAATACTGGCTCACTGACTGACCAGTTTAGGTATAGCCCACGCATTCCAGACAACTAGAAGACTATTACCTCTCTCTGTTACACAAGCCAGTGTTTAACAGCCTTTTGAAATTTTCTCCATGTAGACTATGAGTTGTGGGGGTGGGGGAATAAGCAAGTGAGGTGAAAATGACTGCTGAAATGTGAGCTTCCTCATTCAATATGAGATAAAAAATGATCCTCACACCTTATCAACAGTTGTAGACTATTGGATTACCAGAAACAAGGTAGGAAAAAAGAGGACATTGTCTATTTAATCTGCTGCTTGGATCTGCATACTCTATTCATCACTTTGTATCTGTTGTAGGTATTCACACTTTGCAAAATTATCACTCAACACTTAAAGATTTCACATATTGGTTCATTTGTGTTCATCTGTTTCCTACTTTCCTCCATTTCCCAAGTCATCCATGCAAAGCAAAGTACTAAGTATATGTGTATATGCATATTAACACAGATTAGAAGATATAAACAAAAGAAGGCTTAGGGTAAAGGTGAGAGGAGGTAGAGAACAAAAGAACAGATGCCCTTCTTCAGTCATGACCTGAGTTTTAGGAGTTGGGTTGCTCTAAGAATAGAGGATCTTCAACCTGCTGTTAGAGGTCTTCGATAAGTTATAGCCTGGATGCCATGAATAATTGCCCTCTCCAAGACTGTTTAAAGAGAATTTGCCCACCAGGAGGTAAATTCACCCTCCAGGCCTTCATTAAATTGTAAACCTGCTGCCTGCCAGTGATTACCTTCTATTAACTCATTCTACTTTGGTGACACTCCTGGTTCATCATTGCCCAGAGATTTCCCTTGGATACATAGCATATAGATAATAATTCACATTTGCACCTCACTCCTTAGTCTTCTAGAGAGCAAGAGCAACTCCTGAGTACATGTAAAACTCCCCTCTCTTATACCCTAAAAAGCTAACACCAGCATATGCCATACAACTTATTATTAATGATAGGAATATGGACTGGTCCTATTATTTCATAATTATACTAATAATATTCACACAGCTAGGACGTTTCTGAGGTAGGATTTAAACTCATCTTCCTGACTCCAAATCCAGCAGTCTAGTTGCCTTTCCATGCCATTTCATTAGTTTTGAGAGCTCCATTTCCCAGTGCATGTCAGAACTTTCCCTGCAATTTATAATCTGAATTACTTGGAGCACCTAGAGACTAAGTGAATTACCCAAGATCACACAAAGCCAACTTTCTATAACATATGACTAGGTTACAAATTAGTGGAATCTAACTTAATCTTCACAAGCTACAATGGGAAAATCACACTCTATTACCTGTATTGAGAGGAAATACGGTATTGTGGATAGAGAGCTGGTCTCAAAGGAGAAACTTGGGTTCAAGTCCTTCCTCTGACTCTTACTGTCTATATGAACCTGGGCAAGTCACTTAGCTTCTTAATGTTTCAGGGAGCTCTCTTAATCCAATCCTACAAACATTAATTAAGTGCCTACTATGTGCCAAGCACGGTTCTAAGCTCTAGAATAAAAAGACAGCCCCTGCCCCTTAAGGAGTTTACAATCTAATGGATGAAGACAAGGGGTGTCAGTCTCCTTTACTAGAGGGAGTATTCTCACCCAGGAATTCTCTGTATCAATGAAATCATAGGTTTAGTTTATCCCTCTTGCCTATAGCATATAGCACCTCCTCTTATCTCTGATTTTTCCAGCCAGACATCCAGGCTGTAAATCTTTGTCTGTAAATGTACATCCTTGTGGTTTCTTCAGCATCTTAACTTCCCTGTGTTACTAAATGATTACTATTTTAGCTGACCTATGTCCCCTACTCTTACCCATTTGCATCCACATGAAACCATCCCAGGATATATCCCCTTTGCACATCTTGCTTTTCTCTTTCATAATAAAATTCAGTGTGGCATAGTGAATAGAGAGATGACCTCAGGAGGTCCTGGAGCCAGGAAGATCTAGCTTCAAATTCTTCAAATTCATATACTGGCCATGTGACCCTGGACAAGTCATGCTCCCTCTGTTTTTTTCTTTTTTTCCATCTGAAAAAGTGAGTCTTCTGAATGAGCAGACAACCATAACCTATGAGAAGAGCCATATCTAGGGAGGGCAGCTGAGGTTTTACCCCAGGGTGCTGACAACCTTTTATTCCTTTGTCAGGTAGAAGCAGCTAAGAGTTGCTCTATGCAACTATCATAAGACTATGTGTTGCAGAAAAGATGCTGGCTATGCCAATGAAATGGCATATTTAGCTCCTATCTTTATCGATTTCCTCCTTTAGGCCAACTGCATCTGTTAGAAGCAAGTGAGTAATAATCATAATAGCCACACTATAAAATTGCACAATACTTTATATGCATTATCTCATTTGATCCTCACAACAATTCTATTATTACCCCTATTTTACAGATGACTGAGGCAGAGAGATTAAGTGACTTGCTCAGGATTATAACTAGTATCTGAGGCAGCATTCAAAATCAGGTCTTCCTGACTCTAGGACCAGTATTCTATCCACTAAGCTATGCTGTCTTTCCCTGCATAGCCTGACTCTAAAGATATTTTATTTTTTAGATGATAAACCACTAAAGTGGAACACAAATCTGAATTATTGGGATATATATACCCTTCTAAGGCTATGGAGCTATGGAAGCTGAGTACTGAGGATCTCTGAAATATTCCTAGATAGAAAATAGATGGTGCAGCTTTTAAAGACAGCATTATAGTACTAGAATAGTACATGAAGAGATTGAATGCATCTAATAAACTTGAATAATTTTTCAGTGCCCCAGTTACTTTGATCTTTGGGTACCTGGTAGGTGAGGCTTGAGGATATAATCAAAAATTAGAACCTATAGTATCAAATATCAACTCTTCTGTCTGACTTTCAAGGCCTCCCCGAAATAGTATTTCCTATTATTCCTCAATATGTGCCTTCTGCTTTTGTCAGGCTAGTCTCTCCCCTGATCCTGTCTACACCCCATATTTACTCCCTCCTCTGCCTTTATCTTCCTTCCAAGGTGAAAAGCCTAGCCATCCAAAATTAATTCAAATCCTGCAAGTCCCATGAAACTTTTCCTAGCCAATTATGTTCCTTCTGCATGTGTGTGTATATGTATATATATATATATATATATATATATATATATATATATATATATATATATATATATATATATATAAACAAGCAACCAGTCTGAATAAGCAAACACCCACAATCTTTGAGAAGTGCCATAACTAGGAAGGGCAGTGGAGGCTTGTTCAAGGGTGCTGTGAATAATTATATTCCTTTGGCAGATAGAAGCAACTAAGCTTAGTGCCTAGTTAGCTATGATTAGTTAAAACAAATAGCTAATAGATGACCTAATTCCCCTCCCACCCACCTATGACTATTCATGATCATCTGCCTTTCATCCCAGAGTAGCTAGCCATAATGTCTCCAGAAACAGCTTTGCAGTATCTTGTATCCCAAGACCTCTCCCTGAGGTTGTGCCTTAAAAGATTGAATTTATCTTTAAAAGGTAATTTTCATGCTGCTTGACCTAATATCATTTTGCGGTACTTCCTCTAGACACCAGAATTGATAGTTACGTAGTTCTGTGTAAGGACAGCAAACTATGATGGCAAAACTTAAAACAAAAGTTTATTTGACCTCTAATGATAGAGAATCTTTGTGCTTCATGAAAATTAGAGAAAAATGGTAAACATTTCACAAAAATTACAGTAATTATTGTTACCTTTCCACAGTTAAAACCAAACTATTTCTTATTTTCTCACTTTTAGTTCTCTCGTATTAGTATAGTTTTCCTTGATTGAACTTTACATTTAATCACCATCATCTCTTAAAACCCAATCACATAAATGTACATTAAAAAGCAGTGGTATTAGATTTTTCATCCCAATGGCTGCCATACTCTTGCCTTCTAACTTCCTATCTTTTCTTTATCATTCCCCAATTCTGAAATTTTCTAGATTCAGCTTATGTGTTCCCATTTCACCAGTCATCTCCTGTGGTTCCTTCCTTACCTTGTGACCATCACTACTACTGGGAGGGGAGTGGGGGATGGAGGAATCATTAAGCAGCTTTTACCACTCTGTTACCTTAACCCCAAACTAGGTATCTTCGGTGCAGAAGGACCTGAGTTACCAGAAACTCTGAGCTTATGAGATTTTGGATTGCCTGACACTGGAGTGACAGCATAATCAACATATTTTAGATGGAAGTGTTTAGTGGATATATTTCAAGCATCTGTGAACTTGGATGGGAGAGTTTACATTTTTATTTTCACTCACCTCTAACCAAAATTTAGCATTTCTTTCAATTGTTTAAAAGCAGTTATTCTGAGTGTTCTGAGAAGGGATCCATAGACTTTACCAGACTGCCAACAGGGGTATATAACCCTAAAAAGATTAAGAATCTTTACTTTAGAGGGTTGGGAAGAGGAAACACAAACCAAGAAGGTAAAGCAGAATGGCATGGTCATTGCAGACTCTTGGATCTGTGACATCTGGATTCTTGGGCAAAGGGATGGGAGAAATGAGGTTAAGATAAAAAAAATGAGAAAGAGAGGTAGGGTAAGCATCCAACTCTCCTTTTTAATCTATCCCCCCTCTAATACCCTAAAACATCTACAGGACCAGGTTTAGGTATTTTGATTTCAGACACAATGAAAAAATACTCTGTACCACAAAAAAATTTTCCCTCCTCACTCTCCTGCCACTTTCATCTTTTTGTTATCCAAAACTGTGTTTTTTATTCCCCAATTACAGATAAAAATTAAATTTGAATTCATTCCAACAAGCAGCTTGAACACCTGCATGTACATTCCTATACATAGTAACATGGGAACTATGAGAGGCAACATGGTCTAATAGGAAGAGAGCCAGTTCTTGAATCAAATCTGATTTCAGGTTTCATCTCTGACCCGTATATGGTCTGACCCATACATGGACAAGTCATTAAACCTCTAAAGCTCCCCAAGAAATTCCTTAAGACTGTAATTTGTAGAACAATTATAATTCTTCATTGGTTGAGGAAGATCTCTATATGATAAAATCAAAGATCCAATCAAAAGAAATTTACCATATAATAGCTATATTTGTCTGCTATTCCCCCTTTGTTAGCATTTTAGCATCCAGCCATTAGAAGTATTCACTTGTGTTTGTGACCAATATTAAACTAAAGTATAAGAAATAAAGGTTCCATGAATTCTTCATTGTGTGAGACTCCAGTATAATATAAGCCACTAAAACCAACAACTTACATGAAATAGATGAATATTTACAAAAATATAAAATACTCAGATTTAGAGAACAAGAAATTGAGAATTTAACTCAATACCAGACTCAAAAATTGAACAAGCCGTAGATGAACTAAAAAAGGGGGGGAAGCCTAGGACTAGATGAATTAACAAATTAATTTCTAACAAATATTCAAAGAACAATTAATTCCAATATTACGTAAACTGTTTCCTAAAATGGAAAAAGAGGGGATCCTGCCAAATTCTTTTTGTAACAACAACTATTGTCTTGATACCTAAACTGGGAACAATCAAAAAAAAAATACTCCCAGTATGGGAGTGGACTCCCAATGTGGGAGATTCTTCCATTTTAAATGTTTTCCCAGTTGTAGAAATTAAAGGTTAATATGCAATGTGTGAGTTACAAAAAATATAAAATACTCAGAATTGATCCTACCCCATTATCTCATTACAGCATGGAGTTGGCCCTGATTTTTTAAAGGCTCTTCTTTTTTTTGTAAGCTCACTCTTACAGTATGAATCTGGCAAGAGAATATCTGTTGATAGCTCAGATCAGCCTACCTAACTGAAGAGCCTAATTATCAGAAACTTGGCTACCTGGTAATGAATTTTTTCTGCCACAAAATCTCATGTATTGTACTATCTACTAAGGCATGGAAAAATTGGATCCATATCAGCCAAAGGAATATCCACTCCAGTAAAACCATAGGTCTTTTGAAGTATTGAAGAAGGGAATGTACTAATCTAGATTTGCCTTTCTGACCTTTGCTGTCTGGCATTTCAAGGTTTGGGAATTAGTAGTTAACTGGATTCTGTTCTCTTGGATCAGAGGCCATAACTATGGCAATTGGTAAACCAGATAAGTTTTATATCAAAAACAGGTCATAAAAATTTAAACTTCAAAAAAATCTTCTAAATCATCTTGTCCAATAGTTCTCAAACTTTTTGTTCTCAGGACCCCTTTATAATCTTAAAAATTATTAAAGACCCCAAAGAGGATTCGTTTATATAGATGCATGTATTGACATTTCCTGTATTAGAAATTAAACTATCTTAGTATTGTTATGCAAATAACTTTGACCTTGAGGACTCTTTGAAAGGGTCCTTCCCCAGACCATACTTTAAAAACTGCTGAAGTACAACCCTTTTTTTCTACAGATGAGGAATCTGAGGCTCATAGAAGTTAAGCAATTTAACCAAAGTTATAGTTATAGCTTAGAATAAGTCTTCTAACTCTTAATTGAATGCTTCTTCCAACTCCTGACGTTACCTCTTTTTTGATTTTTAAGTTCAAAATGTGGAGCACTTTTCATGACAATTTTAATATACAAATAACTCTTTCACTGACTCCTAAAATATATTTTGGATGAGAAACTTGACATATATTTGGAGAATTTTTGCTAGTTTTCATTTCAATAGTTTCATCTTGGAACATTATTGCCAACTTAAATCATACATGCAAAATCTGTAAAAAGTTCTGTTCTCAAAATAAACTGGTATATGCACTGTTAAGTAAAAGTTTAGCACCGTTCTTTTGTTCTTTGATACTGACAAAATAGTACTGCTTTGGATATAGATGAATGCTAGTTTTCTGCTATCTGTCCTTCTAAAATGTTTGTTTAAAATGCAAACTTAAAAACCACACCAGGATTTGTTTTATCTTTGCTTTAACTTGATGTGTGACCTAATGACAATTGTCGATCTTTGTGTCAATTTTTTACCTTACTAAATGTTGGTAATATTTTTCAATTCAGTAAGCATTTATTAATCTCCTACCATGTGCTCTAGGAATATAAAGTCAAAAATAAAACTATTCCTGGCCTCAGGAAGCTTTAATTCCACTAAGTGGGAGCAATATTTGCACAAGTAAAATAAGATGAAGTGTTTTGGGGAAAGAGCAGTTTCAGTTCCCAAAGGAATAGATTCCACAAGACTTTGAACATGCACTGAGCTTTGAAAGAAATGAGGGTGGTTAAGAGACAAAGGCAAGAAGTAACTTTGTTCCAGGAATGGAGCTAGGAATGTCAAATATCAAATGTAGGTCAACTTGGGTGTAAAAGTATATATAAAGAGGAGTAATACAAAAGAAGTCTGAAAAAGATGTGTTAGAGTTCTATTATGGAAAGATTTAAATGCCAGGCTATTCCCTTCATGCGATAGAAAACTCCTGGAGGTTTGAGTAAGGGAGTAATGTAGTTGTCCTCTGTCTTATAAGGGAAGAATAATTTGGCAGCTGTATGGAGGGTAAGTGGAAGGAAAAAGAGGCTGGAAGCAAAGAGATGAGTTAGGAGGTTGTTTGAACATTCCAGGAGAATGATACTGAGGTATTGATACAGAGTAGAAGCTCTGAGATTGGACAGACTAAGGGATGGATATAAGAGATAATGTGGCAGTAGAGTCAAAAAGACTTAGCAAGTGATTGGATATGGAGAGTAAGGGTGAGGAGAGAGTCAAGGATGATTTCAAAATTATGTACTTGGGTGCTACCTTTAATAGGATTTTGTTGTTCAGTCATTTCAGTTGAGTCCAACTCTCCATGACCCCATTTGGGGTTTTCTTGGCAAAGACACTGAAGTGGTTTTTGCCATTTCCTTCTCCAGGTCATTTTACAGATAAGGAAACTGAGGGAAACAGGGTTAAGTGACTTGTCCAGGGTCACACAACTAGTAAATGTCTGAGGCCAGATTTGAACTCAGGAAGATGAGTCTTTCTGACTCAAGGTCTGGCACTCTATCCACTGCACATATTCAATAGAATATATTTTCCCAAATATCCTTATAATGCAAACTTCTTTATTGATTGAGCCACAAATACAGGTACACAAGTGAGAATTTTTGGGCCTTGTTTTTTTCATTGGTAAAATAAGAGGAGTTGGACATCAGGGGTGGGAAACCTATGGCCTTGAGGCCACATGAGGCCTTCTAGGTCCTCAGGTGCTTTTGAAGTTTGGAGTCAAAGGACTGCACTTGAGGACCTAGAGGGCCACATATAGCCTCAAGCCCACAGGTTCCCCATGCCTGGAGATGATCTTTATGGAGCCTTCTAGCTCTAAGTTTCCATGATTCGTGTCTTCTTTAGTATGAAAAACTTTTTAAGCTGTCTCCTTTTAAGCAGCAGTAGCAGCAGCAGCAGCAGCAGAAGTAGTAGAAGTAGTAGTAGTAGTAGTAGTAGTAGTAGTAGTAGTAGTAGTAGTAGTAATAGCTAACATTTACATAGTGCTCACTATGTGCCAGGCATTGTGCTAAGTGCTTTACAATTATTATTTCATTTGATCCTCACAGGAACCCTGGGAGGTAGGTGCTGTTATTATCCCTATTTTATAGATGGAGAAACTGAGGTAAACAGAAGTGTCTGGGGTCAGATTTGAGCTCAGGTTTTCCTGAATTCAGGCCCAGTACTCTATCCTCTGTACCATCTAGCTAGTTAAAACTGCTAGGACCTTTTCACTTCTTCCCCAAAATATTTAGTGATGAAAATATTTTGTACTGATGTTGGGTGTGTCTTGATGTTATATCTGAATCAGACTAGAAATTTGACTATCTCACAAAAGTCAAAATCTCTTCTGAGTTATTTTTTTAACCATCACGGTGGTGTATAATTGCAGTCAGCCCCCTGAAGGCCTGTGATGAGTTAGATAACAGTCATTCAATACCTCAAGTTCCTTAACTACTTTGCCACCCAGCCTAGTTGATAACAGGGTACTGATAGTCTTTGGTGTTTAATTATTAAATC
The DNA here is from genome assembly GCF_011100635.1 of Trichosurus vulpecula. Classification (NCBI taxonomy): domain Eukaryota; kingdom Metazoa; phylum Chordata; class Mammalia; order Diprotodontia; family Phalangeridae; genus Trichosurus; species Trichosurus vulpecula. The sequence continues at coordinate 150,664,738 of NC_050577.1, forward strand.
ACTGTTGTTGAGCATGAAAATTAAAGAACATTTCACTTCTCTCTCTTTTTTCTGTCTGTCCTCCTCCTCAGTACCAATCATTACCTTATCCCAGTTGACAGATCACAGAAGGGAAAGGAAAAAAAAATCTTTCAACCGATATACATAGTACCCTAATGCTACAAAAGACACTAGTTCCATAGCCCTCTCTGTATCTATTGATAGTACAGATTTTAACCCTTTCTTTTAGCTTAACTGGGAGGCAAGAAAAAGTTTGTGGTCTGAGTTCATCTGAGGCTTTACCTTATTTAGACCTAGATAGAGCCTCTGTGTTAATTCAAGACTGAATTCAGTTCTTCCTCTTTCTTTTCTGCTTAATGAAGTGGAAAGTGTGCTACACTTGGAATCATTAGAGGCCTGGGTTCAAATCCCGCCTCTAGCATTTATTAGCTTGGTGACCACAGACAAGTCACTTAACCCAAGTTTTCTCATCTGCAAAATGAGGGAATGAGACTTATAGTCCAACCTCAGAGTCAGTCTGAAGATCAAATGAGAGAATGTAGGTCAAGCATTTTGCAAACTTTAAAGGACTATGCAAATGTCACTTATTATTATTGTTGTTGTTATCCAATTCTGTTTGAGCTCAAATACCAACTTAGCTGAAGTATCCCACCCCCTACCACCAGCCTTCTCCCTCCCAACTACTCTGTATTTAACTACTTTGTGTTTATGTGTGTTGATTCTCTTTCTATTTATTCTGTATCTCCGCATATATGTTGTTGTCTCTCTATTATTCTCTCTTGAGAACAGAGATTGTTTTGGTCTTGAATTTGTATCCTGAGTGTATAGTATAGTGCCTGGCACATAGTAGGCACTTAACAAATGCTTGTCAATTGATTGATTTGACCCCCCCCCCAATGTTATGCTGCAAGCTCTGGTGTGTTCCCCTTAATCAAGCCCTACACATAAAAATGTGTATAAATTTTGCATTGTCAAGAAATCAGTCTTTGCCACCCAGCTGCTACTTATTCTCTCCCTCTCACAGAACTCTCCTCATTGATTGTTCATCAACTCCCTGCAAAGCAAGAGTTCAGAATTAAAAACTGATAATAGCATCCTAATGCCTTTCATATTAAACTGAGATACATACTTTTTGAGCTTCAAGGCCCGTTTGTCAACTGCCCTCCCCCACCTAATTTACCATTCTCATTATTCCTCAAATACTCCAGCTTATTCCTTATTCCTTACCTTTTCCTCCATATCTCTACATATAGCATTGTCCTCATTTAGAACATACTTCCCCTTCGTCTTTATCAATTCATTTATCTCATGTCTTTCAAAATGCTGCTCAGAGTTCAGTTGCTCCAAGAAGTCCTCCTTGAGTAAACTCATAATCTCTCATTTAAATTTTTACGTAACTTTATATAATTTTTGCTTGCTCACATGATTCTTTCCAAATGTAAGTCTTGTATTTTCTTAAGCATTTTCCTATCTTCCCAATTAGGTTTTAACTTCCTTAAGTGCAGTAAATGTTTTTTTTTGGGGGGGGGGCAGTGAGGAGGGGTTATGTTTGGGAGGGGGATCAGAAAACTATGGCCTGAGAGCCAAATCCTGCTACCTGATATACAGAGCTAAGAATTGTTTTTGCATTTTTAAATACAATAAAACTTTCTTTTTAAAATGTAAAAATCATTCCTAGCTTGAAGATTGTACAAAAACTGGAAGAGGGCTGGATTAGTCCTGCAGGTCATAGTTTGCCCTCCACTGCTGTAGAATCTGAGGCATCTGGGCGGCTCAATGGATAGAGCGCTAGGCCTGGAATCAGGAAGACTAGAATCTCAAATCCAGCCTCAGACACTCACTAGCAGTGTGTCGAAAACCTCTGTTTGTCTGAATCCACTGGAGAAGGAAATGATAAATCACTCCATTATCGTTGCCAAGAAAACCCCATTCGGGATCATGGAGAGTTGGACCTGTCTGAAAAATGGAACAATGATATTCTATAATCTGGAGACAGATTAGATGTTTCATCATAGATCAATATGGGGGCAAGTGACACTGGCAGAAGCAAGCTGGGCAGCTTTTTTAGGGATTATGAAGTCTGGATAAAGAAACTGGAGAACTTAGGGGTGCAGATGATATAGGGAGGGGGAAATATGAATTCATTCTTATTAAAGGGATGATTTGTAAGCATTTTGGAGAGGAAGCACCAGGAACCATGGACAGGCCACTCTCATCTCACTTGGATGGGAGTGGGGAGGGTTACTAGACTATCACTCAATCAATAAGTTTTAAGTGCCTACTATATTTCACTGTTCTGGGCACTGAGGATACAAAGACAAAAAAAAATGAAACAGTTACTGCCTTTGATAAAGTTATATTGTATTGGGGAAAACATTGTGAAAACATAGTTACATACAAACACATCCAATACAAATACAACATAACCTTGAGGAGAAAGTTGCTAGTAGTTAGGGATGCAGGCAAGATCTCGTGCAGAAGGTGGCACTTGGGCAGAATCCTGAAGGAAACTAGGGCTTCTAATTGGTGAGAGTACGGAGGACATACATCATAGGCATGGGGTCAGTCAGTACAAAATCAAGGAGCCGGCTGGACCATAGAATATGGGGGGGCAGTATATGATAAGGTGAAAGTGTGAAAAGTTTTAAGTGCCAGACAGAAGAACTTATATCTGATCTAGCGATAATAGAGAGTCATTGGAATTTATTAAGTTATTGAGAAGATCAGGGTGAGAAGTGTAGCTTTATGAGGCCTTTGATTTAATAAAATCACTTTAACAGCTGGGTGGAGGATAGTGAGAATAAAGAATAAGGAGAGACTAATAGATGAAGAGAATGGCAAAGATAAATTAAGCATTATGAAATTCACATTTTGGAGTATTAAATGAAATCCCTCATGTCATCCTGGTAGACAAGGTGGAGGCATGTGAGCCAGATAGTAAAATTTAAATAGATCTGGAACTTGTTGAGTCGACCCTAAGCTGTTAGTAATGGGTCATTTCAACTTGGAGGTAGGTCTCTAATGGAACAACATAGAGATCTCTTCTTGGCCCTAAGCTTCTCAAAAATGTTATCAATGATTTATTTGAAGGTAATGATGGTGTACCTATCGGATTTCCAGGTGAAACTGGAAGGTATAGGTAACATGTTGTATAATAGAGCTAAGATCCGAAAAGGTTTAGGGGGGTTAGTCATCAAATAAGATGAAATGTAACAGGGACAGTTACAAACTGTTCTTGGGTTCAAAAAATCAACTGCAGAGGCAACCATACTCCTTCACTAGAGATCTTTAGACGGAATCTCAAAAAACTACATATGGCTTTCAAGAACCCAAGGCCACCTCATGAAGCATCCAGAGAGTACTTTAGTGGAGGATATATATATTTATTCTTTAAAATGTTATATTAATAGACCTAGTTCTGCTTTTCTAACTGCCTTCTGAACATATCAATATTGGTGTCCCACAGGCACCTCAAAGTCAGAATGCCCAAGACTAACTTATAATCATCGTCCTATCTCCCCTATAACTTCTTCCCTATTTCATTTTCACAGTAATTCATGTTCAAAACCCTAGGACCACCTTTGCTTCTTCCTTCTTCATTGCCCCTTTATCTAATTTGTAGTCAAGTACTGTCAACTCTATCTCTATAATATTTCTTGAATCTGTTTCATCTTTGCTCATGTTGCAAGCATGCTAGTTCAGGGCTTTATCACCTATTCCTGAGCTATTTGTCAAGCCTGCTCTCTGCCTCTCGTTTCTTCTTCTCTTCACACAGCTGCCAAAAATAGTCTTCTTAATGCACTTCCCCACTCAAAAATCCAAATGACTCCACATTACCTCTAAGATAAAATACAAACTTCCTAGCCTGGTGCTTAAGACCCTTGGAAGTCTGACTCCAATCTACTTTTTCAGCCTTATGTCACATTATTCCCTTTCACAGACAATATCCTTTAGCCAAACTGGTTCTCTGATCTTCTATAGCATGCTATCCCTTGCATCTTTCTGCAGTCATACAGGCTGTCTCCCCTGGTGATAATGGACTCCCCACAGATCTCTGCTGTTTGAAATCTTTCTCTTCCTTCAAGGAAGAGCTCAGCTTTGAGCTCAGCTCAAAGATAGTCTCTTCCATGAAGCCTTCCTCCAGCTAAAAGTGTTCTCTCTTTCCAGAAATTTTCCTAGTACAGTCTGACACTCTTTTTTTTTCATTTTCTAAATGCTTGTTGAATAGTTAATTTGGAAATGTTTTTCATGATTTCCCATGTATAATGGGTGTTGCAATTCTTGCCTTCTCAATGAGTGGAGGAGGAAGTGGGGAAAAAGAAAGAATATGGAGCTGAAAACTTTAAAATGAATGTTTAAAAAAAGAAATCTAAAAAAAATTATTTTAAAAAGATAATAAATGCTTGTAAACTTACTGACTTTCTCCCTCTTCTATTCTATTTTGTATTATATGTATTTGTGTATTTCTTGCATCCCTGTAGTAAACCATAAACTCCTTGAGGGCAAGGCTATGTCATGTTTCATCTTTGTGTTCTCAGTGCCAGCATAGTGCCTTACACAAATCAGATGCTCAACAAATACTTGTCAAAGTGTTTAACTGAATTAAACGGGTATCATAGCCTCATTGGTACTATAGCCTCATTCCATGGGTTTTCTTTGGACTTCTGGTGTAGAACTTTACATTATTTGCATGCTTTTTAACATTATATAGCATTATAGAATCATTCCTATTTAGACAAGTAAAGGAAATGGGGATAGAAAAATAGATTCAGAAGAAAGTCATCCAGGATCCATTTAGGTTGTTGCAGAAGTACTATATGAAGTAGATTGCCTGTGGTCTGAATATCTTCACCTCGCTTATTACTGAAAAGTAAATTGGGACCCAATATAAATATAATTTCACAATCCATGTGACTGATTAAAATATTTGAATAATGAACCAAATTCTCCCAGTGCCCAAATTGGTTTAGGTCAGGTGTAGTTATCTTGGAAGAAAGAAGTAGTATTCAAAATAAAATCAACAATTTAGATAAATGAGCCTTCAGCATCAAAATTATAATCTGTAATTTCATACATCAGGTGGGAAAACATAAAGGAAAAACAAACTAAAAATACACATTGGCTAAAGACAAATATAACTATAAAGGTGGAGGGGGTGGATAGGAAGAAGATCTTGAGATCATGGTAGTTCAATGGTAGTCCAAAGTAGTCGAGACTGAATCATACACATAAGCATATATCAGTATGTATGACATATGACAGAGCAACAGACCTGGACTCAGGAAGGCCTGAATTCAAAACTGGCCTCAGAAGCTAGCTGTGTGACCCAGGGCAAGTCACTTAACTTGCCTCAGTTTCCCCACCTCTAAAATGGGGATAATGATAGTACCTACTTCCCAGGATTGTTGTGAGGATAAAATGAAATAATATTTGTAAAGTATTTAGCACAATTTCTGGCATATGGTACGTGTTATGCACTAGCTCTTACCCAAATACCCAGTTTACTTTAAGGCTGCAGAAAAAAAGAGAAAGGGAAAATTGACAAAACAAGGGAATGGAAAATAGGATTTATAATGAAACATTAAAAATAAATTGGGGAGATTGATACAAATATATAAAAACAAAAGTCATTCTCCAATTAATAAATGGTCAAAGAATATGAATAGTGAGTTCTCAAAAGAAGAAATGTCTCAACAATCATGTAAAAATGCTCCAAGTCACTAATAATGGAAGTAAAAATTAAAACAATTCTGAGGTTCCACCTCATACCTACCCGGTTGGCAAGAAAGACCAAAAGAGAAAGTGATAATTGTTGGAGGAACTGTGGAAGGACAGACATGGTAATGTACTCTTGGTTGAGCTATGGCTTGGCCCAATTATTCTAAAAAGCAACTTAGAACCATACTGAAAAAAGTCGCTAAACTGTACATACCCTTTTATCCAGTGATAACACCAATATGCATATACCCCAGAGAGATCAAAGTGGGAAAGGATCCGTATATACAAAAATAGTGATAGCAGCGCTTTGTGGTATCAAACAACTGGAGACAAAGCAAGTGTCCATCGATTAGGGAATGGCTGGACAAATTAAGGTATATAAATAATGGATTGTTATTTTGCCATAAGAAATGACAGAAGAGATGTGTTCAGAGAAACTTGAAAAAACTTGTGTAAACTGATACAGAGTGAAATGATCAAAACCAGGAAAACAATGCATACAATGACTACAGCACTATAAAAGAAAACAACTTTGAAAGACTTCAGATCTCTTATTAATGTAGTAAGCAATCCAGAAGGGAGGGAAAACAACTTTGAAAGACTTCAGATCTCTTATTAATGTAGTAAGCAATCCAGAAAGGAGGGAAGAAGGAATGAATGAATAAAAAATAAGGAAGGAAGGAAGATGGTTCTCAACTCTTGGCAGAGAAATGATGGATTCTAGGTACACTATGAAAAATTTTCGTAGACAACCAATGTATAAATCTTTTTATACTTATTTGTTACAAGAGAGAAATGTTATTATTTGAAGGGAGAATCAAGGGAGGGTAGTGATAACGATACAAAAAAAGAAATGAAACATTTTAAAAATATGCAGAAGAAAGTCCAGGCAGTGCAGTGTTGGTGCTACCATGTCAAATTTAACATACTTTTAAAGATACCATTTATTGGTAAGAGAGATTCATTCTTTTATATACAATCCTCTATTCAGTTCTTTACATATGGAAAAGTTCATGTTTGTTGTCTGTCAAGCTCCTAATAAAAGAAAATTTGGAGGAAAATAAGAAGTGTATATAGCTAGTTATTTAGATAAGTATAAAGAATGAAACAAGAAAAGTTTCTTGTACAGAGAAAATTCATGTTATGTGAAATGTGTTATTAAAATATTTGTACTTTCCACCATAATTATTATGACTCTGAAAAAGCCCAAAATGATTTAATTATCATTAGAAACAATAATAATAAATTGGGTCATTTAGTCTAAAAGAAATGAGCTGTTGGGTGAGGTCTTCAAGATGTGAAGAGTACTAATAAAGAAGATGCTAACCAATGGTTTTTCACGTCATCAAAGAGGTAGACAATTGGGAGAGGTGTGAAATAAAGTTACTGAAAAGCTCCCTGAACAAACAAAAAACCTGTGAAACACTGGAACAGGTTGCCAAGAGGGGTAGTGGAATTACCTCCTCTTGAATGCTTTAGGAAGATGAAGCAGAAATATCTATGTTTGCACACACACAATCATCTAAATTACCTCTCTTTTTTCCCTTCCCAGTGACATTCAAGCTACGCTTGTCTACTACTAACAATGAATAACTTCCAGGATACTATGGATCACACACAAGAAAATGAAATTCTCGTAGCAACCCAAACGTATTCAGTGGAGCGGCCCATCTATAGCTATCCAGCCCTACATGGGAAGCTGCACAAGAAGGACAAAGTTTCTGACCCTATTGGAGATAAGATAAAACGGGCTTTAAGGTAGTATGTTTGTACATTGGGTATAGGAAAAAAGTGTCAAGGTATTTTGTGTAGTCTGTAATAAGCCTTTGTGAGATATAAGACCAGTAGTCTAGAGAAGTTCTGTTTGTTGAAATAAAGACAAATGAATGGTGGACACTTATAATTCAGAAAGCCATTTGTACCATTCCTGTTAGTGTTGGATGTATGGGCATGTAAATAATGGCATATAGAAACATAAGAACATGGATTGTGATCTTGAAGAGATTTTGGAGGTGATCTAGTCCAACCCCATCATTGTACAGTTGAGGACACTGAAGTTGAGAAGAGTTACAAGTGACTCCTTTTAGCAGATGTCATCTTGAATAAAGATAATGGCATTTGAGGCCCTTAGCCCCCTCCTGCCTTTCCAGTCTTCTTACACCTTACTTCCCACCATGTATTCTTCAATCCAGTGACATTCGCCTCCTTGTTGCATCACAAATTAGATACTCTCTCTCTTGGCTCTGAGTATTTTCTCTAGCTGTCTCTCATTCCGGGAATGCTCTCCTTCCTCATCTCTGCCTATAGGCTTCTCTGGCTGTCCCAACTTCTACAGGAAGTCTCTCCCAAACCATCTTAATTCTAGTGCCTTCTTTCTCAATTTTTTCCTACCTATCCCCTATATAGCTTGTTGCTACATATTCATTTTCTTGTCCCTCCATCAAATTGTGAGCACATTGAGGGCAAGGACTATCTTTTGCCTCTTTTGTATTCTCAAAGCTTACCAGAGTACCTAGGACATAGTAGGCTCTTAGTAAATGTTTACTGAATGTCTGAGTGACAAGTGATATGATTTCATTGGTATAGGGAATTTCCAGTTGAGGAAATTTTCTCTACCAGTTTAGGTCAGCATCTTTTCTTGCAAATTATACTCTTAGAAAGTTGCCTAGAGCACTGAAAGATTAAGTCCCACAGCCATTATATGTCAAAGGCAGAGCTTAATAATCATCTTGAATATGACTGTTTATCAAATGCTTACTACATCTTGCCTATGTGTATGAGTTTGTGAACACCTGGCTCTGTACTTTCCAACTGTCAAAGTAACTACCCACATCTGCTCCCTTTCTCCCTAGAATTTCCCTGCTAAGCATGTTTTCCCATCCTTTCCCTAACTTTTTCACCCTTTGGTAGCATCCTTAGGTTTTATCAAAGAACCCCAGAATAAAAGGACCTCTCATTTTGGGAAGCACTTTGCCTAGGCAGTAACAAGCCTAGAGATACTAACATCCTTTTTATCAAATTTTGTCCTGAAAAGACTATTTACAATATACTACAAAATGTGATTGTATCACCTCCTAGTTTGATTGATAATCAACGTTTACATCTCGATTACAGATATATATTTGCTATTAGAAAGTAGGAATGAGTTGATCAGGTAAGATTCAGATTCCCTGGAGTGTTTCTATTAGCTCTAAGACTTTCCTTAACAGTACCTGTTGGTACATTATTGCAAAAATAAACCCACACAATACCGAGGAAAATAAACAAGCAAAAAGAAATGGTTCATTGCCAACATAATAATAAATTCCAGTCTTTTACTGACACCTTATTAGTCAAAATCCCAGTTTCTCAAGGCCCAAATTGGTTCCAATGGGATAACTACTAACTAATCTTCATGCTAAAAAGACCTGTTGTTGGGAAGTAAAAGACAGGACTCAGAAAAGTTAGCTGTCATTCTATTTTCTTGCTGTTTTAGTGGTCCTGCATCTCCAGGGCCCATCAGATCCCTCATTACCTCAAAAATTAGTACTGGAGACTTGTTTCTGTTAGTGTAGGTGTGGGTGTGGGTGGCAAGAAATATAATTTTAATTGTTTTTCTTTTACATAGGAACATTTCATTAATAGCAGTAAATAAAGAATTCTAAAGGAGGTATTCTGTTCTAATACTTTCTAACTTCTTTAAAGAAATGGAAAAGGATGTATAAGAAGATTATGTAGATTTTGTATTTGTAATAAATATAGTCAATCCTATTAGTGACAGTATTTAGCATCCTTTTAAACTTTCATAAAATAGACAAACACCACCAAAATAAGAAGAGAAATAGGAACACATATGATTTATACTTTTCATGTTTCTGTTCAATTAAATTCACAAATTCAAGTGAAGTGATAGGCAGCAGGTTATATTAAAAGTAGCACTGTACTAGGAGATGGGAGACTTGGGTTCTGGGAGTGATGTTTCAAAAAGTTTTGATGAAATAAATATGATGATGGGAATGATATAAAATATTATTTGTACAATGAATATGAATTATAATGGAACATAGAGAAAAAAGAGAAAAATAGTGAACTAAAAGCTTGCAGTTTTTAGACATTTCTGACCCTTCATAATCACAGTAATTATAGGGTCAGATACAAGGTATTCAAAACATGAAAGAGAAACAGCTAAAAATATACATTGGCTAGTTACAAATATAGCAACAAAAAAAAAAGTTGGAAATGCTCAGACTCATTAACTGTATGATTTTGGATAAGCCATTTTACCTCGGTGCTTCTTAGTTATCTCGTTTGTAATATGGAGATAATAAATATTCTCCTGTCCTAGATCAGATGATCTCTTGAGTTCCTTTACAACTCAGAGATCTAGGATTCTAGGTTAGTGGTTTTTTCCAGAGTACCCTTTATTCAATTACTAGATACAGTTAACCACTAGAGGGCACACTGTACAAAACACAATTCACAGAACAATCAAAATGTCATGCCTTTTCTATGTAACAATAATATTGACACATCAACAAAATGGTACATGGATTTTAAGTCTTATGGTGGTGGTGACAGATGTACACTGGTCCTTACACATTCTTTTGCTTGATTCCTTTTAGGACCAATTGCAATCTTGACTTAAACAGAGCAACCTACTTGAGAAATTCACCTAGGATGCATTCTACTTAGGACAATAGATTAGGTTTCCTGCTCTTACACCTTAGCCAACCTCTCTTAGTCTTGTGTCCTCATCTCATGTCACCAAACTGTCTTTGACATCCTTTTCTACCTTTCCTCCTGAGTGGAAAAATATGCATCCTGTCTGTCTTCAGCTTAGCTCACTCAAGTCTTGAGTTTAGTTTACCAGGTTTCTCTTGTGGTATTTCTCATTGGCTTCTGAATAAAACCTCTACTTTTTTTTCAGTCAGCTACAAATCATTGATCATAGCACTAACTCAGCTTCCCTCATAAAGAAAATGGTTCTAAAACACAAATCTTTCAGTTCTCTAAGTTGTTAAGGATGGGAATGTTATCCAGAGCACAAATTTTGTGACTACTTTATTATAATAGAATAATTACAGGGCAGGAAAGTCTGTTGCTATGAATTTTACTAAGTTATATATCACTAATTTGTCTTTTGTCTCCCTGTCTTTTCCAGCTGTACTCCTAAGAAAATAAGGAATATTATCTATATGTTCTTGCCCATATGTAAATGGTTGCCAGCTTATAAACCAAGGGAATATGTATTTGGGGACTTTGTCTCAGGTATAAGTACAGGGGTGTTACATCTTCCTCAAGGTTAGTAAAACACAATCCATGTTTATTCTACTATCTCAAATAACTGCCTGATTTTAAAATACGTGACTTCCTTATTTTTGTATGTTCTGTTAGAACTTGTACTCATATATAAACCATATTTTATATCAAACTCATAACTTTTTTAACTACCCCTAAAAATTTTTTTGAAAATCACTCTGAAAAAAGAACAACGAAGATGGAACATGGCATAGTAGAGGAGGCAACCTCAGAATCAGAAATGAATGAATGAAAAGGCACTTACCAAATACTTAATATGCACAAAATACTGGACTTTGTGTTGGGAATACAAATAAAAAAGGAAGGTGGCCTCCACTTTCAGTTAATTCAGAGTCTAATAAGGGGAGACAACACATATGGGATAGTTCAACTGCAAATCAGATAGAAAGGCCCATATGGTCCTTAGGGTTCCATGCCATGGCAGATGGTAATATAGCTTATTTTGTGTTGTTTCCATTGATAAAACCATATCCATTTCTGATGGTTAACAATTTGATGATGCAAATGACCTTGGCAGTGAGAACTTTGTTTTCTGAGTTTTCAGTAGCATGCTTTCTGAGAAAATAAGGGCTTTAACACCTGCCGAGGAAGTTGGCAGAACGTGTTGCCTATTACCTCAGCATATACCTTATGCATAGACAGATAAGTATATATGTATATATACACATGCATGTTGTATGTATGCATATATACAGATGTATATATATGCACTCACACATATGTGTATAAGTGCATGCATGCATACATTGACTTTGTGACCCTGGTCAAGTCACAAAAGCTTCTCTTTATAAGATCATAACTTGAAAATAGTCACATATCTACATTGTTAGAAGGAGCTTCCTCACTGAAGACTCTATACATCTATGAAGTCATGGGAGGTTAAAAAAACAATCTTATTTAAAAGAAAATACATATTTTAACTACAACTATATAAAGACTGTTAACTACAGCTGTATAAAGATAATACTAATTACAGCTATGTAAAGAGAATACTAACAGTAACAAAATTTATGTCAAATACATAGGATGGCCCTGACAAAGTTAATATACATCTTTTATTCCTTTTAACAGCTGGCAAGAAATAGAAGTGTATGGTTATATGCAGTCATTTACAATCACTTTTGGATTTTGTTTTGTGTTTTCTTTCTTTTGTTCTTGTTCATATATTTGAATACATGTAACTGCTGATATATGTGAAGATAAGATATTTTATTTTTAAAAAAAACTAATCCTCACAAAGTCCCAAGATAGTAGGAAATGGGGAAATGGTATAAGGTAATATTGATTCCATAGCTATAAAACTTGACAAGTTGGACCCAGGTCTTATCCAGAGCTACACCAAGTCATTCAGTCAACAGATACCTGTTCCTATACACAGGGATGTACCTTTTAGAGGTCTTTGAGGCATTTTTTCCAACTCTCTGATGCAAAATCAGATATACTATGAAGAAAATGTTGTTCTAGTTTGAAGTATTTAACAAGCAAATAAAAAATGTAGCTGAATTACCAGTGAATAGAAAAATGTTTTCAAGATTTCAAGAATGAAACTAAATTATCATCCATTTAATAAAATAATCTCAGTAGTTCAGTGACAATAAGATCAGGAGAAGGAATTGTAAAGAAGGAGGTCTGTACACTTTTGGAATGTGAAAAGGAAAGAGTGAAATTCGAGAGGACTTGAGGATTGCAGTTGCAAGAATAACAGAAAAATCTAACAAGAAGGGAAAAGAAGTTAGTAAGACTAGAGATGAAAAGTAGGGTGTGTCTATCAAGATACTAATAGGGTAAGAGGATACTAATGGAGGTGAGAATGGAGAGAATTCCAGAGTTGAAACACCTCACCAGACTATTTCTACAAAAGAATTAGACCCAAGAGCTACAGGAAAGAATGACAAAAGACTGAGGCTCTAGAAAGTGTGGAGAGCAGTATAATTATTTGATGACCTACATAGTATGTGCAACGGTTGCCTTTCTGCTTTAGCCAAGTAATTCTTTCTAAGAAGAGAAGGTGGGTGGACTTGAGGAATGATTCTCCATTCTCTAAATTATCAAGAAAAATGAGGTGTTCCTTCAAAAAGTAGAATAAAAGTCTCAATGTAATAGAAGGAAAAGGAGGAGGATGAGGAAGAGGAGGAGGAAACAGCAGCTACTATGACGGCTAAGGGAGATTGTTATGCAGTACAAAGAACACTGAACCTGGAGTCAGAGAACCTGACTTCTAATTCTGACTGCTACTTAACACCTGTGTGATAAGTTGCTTAACCTCTCTAGGTTTCAGTTTCCTCATCTATAGAATGAGAGGTTTTACTAGATAAGTTCTAAGGAATTTCTAGCTCTACTATAGGGTCCTAAATACTTTGGAGCTAAGTAATGAGATTCTCTCTAAAGAAGAGTGACCTGGACCATTCAAGAGGAAGTAGCTGTCTTCCAGGGAATGATGATGTAGATCTATCTGTAAGTGCTATCAGCTAACAGGTCACCCTCTCAGAGGAAGAAGAGATTAATAGTGGTAGTTGCTGACTCCATATTGAGAGCTACTGAGGCGTCTATCTGTCAAGCTGACAATAAGAGGATCCTGTTGTCTTCTGGAAACACATACCTAAGATTTGACAGCAAACAATCAGTGAAGCCAAATGATTCCACATAGTGGTCATGTCCAAAAATATATGTCTCTTTCTGTACCTTGTGCCTATCACCTTTCTGTCAGAAGGTGGGTAACATGCTTCATCATAAGTTCTCTATAGTCTCTCATAGTTGGCCATTTCATTGATCAGAGTTCCTAAGTCTTTACATATGTCTTCCTTGTCCCTAAATACATCGTTCTCCAGGTTTTTCTCATTTCGCTGTGCATCAGTTCATGAGTACCAGGATTCTCTGAAGTCATATCACTATTTCTTCTAGTGCAATACTATATGATTATATTCATATACATTGTACCACAATTTGTTTAACCATTCCCCAGCTGACTCTGGATGGTTCCAGAGGAGGAAGTGAGGCTTGCGACTTTGCACAGCTTTCCCTCACTTAAATCCAGTTCACTTGCACGTCATGCAATCGCCTCCATGATGTCATGGTCCCCTTCCCTCCCCTCCTTTCCTTTATCCTTCCCTTCCTGAAATGTTCTAGATTTCTTTCTTAAGGAACACACCTTAAACTCAAATCACTCTGGCTGTCACTGATTGGCCAATATGTTGCCCACAGGGATCTTTATGAACAAATTAATGGCTTCCCTTTCTCTTTGAATTTTACACCACTGTTGCATGATCCTAAATGTTATTCTTCAGTACTTGAACTCTTTCTTTCTGGCTGCTTGCTTTATTTTTTCTTTTGACCTGAAAGTTCTGGCTTTTGGCAAGAAAATTTTTGAGAATTTTCATTGTGAGCTTTTTTTCTGGAGATTACTGGTGAATTCTTTCTATTTCGATTCTGTCATCTAGTCCTAATAAATCTTGACAGAATTAATTATAATTATATATTTCTAAAAATGTGGTATATGGGCTTTGTTTTTGGTAATGGTTTTCAGGTAGTCCAATAATTCTTAAGCTACCTCTCCATGATCTATTTTCCAGATCAAGTATTTTTTTATAGTTCATATCTTATGTTTTCTCTTATTTTTTCAAACTTTTTATTTTTTCCTAATATTTTTTGTTGCCTCATGAAGTCATTGAGGTCTGTTGGGTTCATTCTCATTTCTATGGATTCCAGTACTTGAATAATACTTTCCATATCCTATTCTGAGCTCTTATTCACCTTCCCCCAGAGCGCACTCTTTAGTTGCCTTTCTTCATTTCTTCTAGATATTCTAGGTATATAATCCCTGACACTAAGCCATTGTTTTCTTCAAGTCTCTACCTATAGTTGTTGTGAAGTTACTTTCTTCTGAGTTTCTCTTTTGGCCAACTCTTGACCTATAATATTTCTACATAGCATTTGATACCTTCTGTTTACTCATATCTCCAATGTCAGTTCCTAATTTGTCATTTTTGTCAAGCTCAGACTTGACGCCCTCCTACACTCTGGAATGGTCAGATAGTTAGATCCTATTAAATTCTGCCTCCACTTTCCAAATTGTTGCTGCTGACTCCCCCTTGCCCTCCTGTATCTGGCCTCAGGGTTCTGGCATTGTCCCCATCAGCTTTGTGATTAATCATCTCTACTCAGCATACTACTCATGGACTACTGCTTCTTCTCCATCCCTGGTAGTGTTTTCTCAATCAGGGTACCCCCTGAGGTTTCTCTGGTCATGGCATTGCTATGGTCTACTGCTCCCCCTGGGGCTTTCCTAAAGGTCAGGGTGTTTTGCTACTGGGATCCTTTGTCATGACACTACTGTGGTCTGCTGACCCCTGCAGGGGTTTTTCTACTTGGGACACTATAGCTTCCAGCCTGTCTACTCCTAGCTTCTTTGGCAACACTCTTCTTTAGTGTCCATGGCTTCTGGTTATTTTTTCTGTTCAGTTTCTTATGGACAAAGAAACTTATTGAAGTTCTCTTTGGAATTTTTGGTTACTATTCAATCTGTTTTTAGATCATTGCTGCAGAAAAGTAGGAGAATTGGGCTGCTCCACCCCTTTCATATGGCTATCTTCACCAGAAGCCTTGAGAAATTTCAAAAGATTCAAAAAAGGATAAGTAGAATTTCATGGCATAAAATTCTGCAGAAGAAGTCAGCTCTTTAGAGAAGCAGGAAGCTCTCAAGAATAAAATGCTGAATACAAGGAGAGATAATTCCAAAGAATAAAAGACCTGTCTAAGGAGAGCAATGTGACTGCACCTAGATTTTTAAAAGACATCTAGAGAAGATGAAAGCAAAGTAAAGTAACATAGGATAAATGCAATGTGTGGGATAGTTCTGGAAATATATTGTCAGTGGTGTTAGAACCCAGAATAAGCAGCAGTTGGTGAGACATGCTAAAAACAAGAAAAGAGATGGGTTTTTTTAAAGTTATATTGGGGGAAAAGAGGAGAGTCAGAGATGGTCATACAATGATATGCAACAAAGAGAAAGTATAATTGCTTAACTCTTTCTTAGCTATGTTCTTTGCCAATGAGAATTCTTTGCAACTTCGAACATCAGAACAAAAATTACTGAGAGTAAGTTGAAACCCAAGATAAATGGAAAAATAGGGAAAATACATCTTACCTTCCTTGGTGAGTTCAAGGCACCACCCCCCAGATAAACTACATCTCAGAGTAACAAAAGTGATGGCAGGTGATTGCTGAACCATGAGGAGAGCAGCAGATTGCCAAAGCACTAGAGGAGGGCACATGTCCCAATTTTCAAAAAAAAGAAAAGTATGAGTGGGATGGAGGCAGCAAACTAGATTAGTGAGCTCCACTTTGATTCCTGGAAAAGTTCTAGAACATATTACTAAAGTTTTGCATGGTGAATCCCTAAAAAAAAGTATGGAGTGATAACAAAAAGCCAGGTTACTTAATCAAGAATAGGCCAATCATGTCAAACTAGCCTCACCTCTTTTGATCTGGCTGATCTTAAGAATGCTGTAGATAGTTTGCCTAAATTTTACAAAGCATTGAACAAAGTCTCTCATGTTATTCTTATAGACAAGATGGAAGACTATGAGTTAGGAAATAGACAAGTGAGGTGGAATTAGAACTGATTAAATAGGTTCAATATCAGCTCAGTGTTAATCGGAAAGAAGTCTCTATCCTGACAGGCTAAAATATGGGATTGAACTCAAAATGAAATTTAATAGGGACAAATTTAAAGTCTTGGGTTTTATTTATGCTTGGGTTAAAAAAATAAAATGCAAAAGATAGGGGTAGGCTTTGCCACACACACACACAATCTGAAAATTTTAATGAACTACAAGATCAATGTGAAATGGGAGCCAAAAAAAACCCTAGTGCAATCTTAGGTTGTGTTTTGAATTGTCTAGGAGTTGATAGTACTGCTCTCTTCTACTCTGGTCAAACCACATATGGTGTATGATATTCATTTCAGACTGGCATATTTTACCAGGGATATTGATGACCTGGAGGGTATCCAGAGGAGGGGAACCAACATATTAAACGACCTCGAGATCTTTCTCTATGAGGATCATTTGAATTAATTAGCAATATTTAGTCAGGAGGAATAGCAGATAAAAGTTATAAAGAGAGAGATTTGGGCCTGATATAAGGAAAATCTTTCTAATAATTGGAGCTGTGGCAAAGTATTATGGGGTGCCTCTGGAAGTAAGGGGCTTCGCCTCACTTAGCAATTGGCAAACGCTCTATGACCATTTGCATCATATAGGGGATGTCATACAGGGGATTCTTCCCCTTATATGTTGATTTCTTAAGTGCTAATTCTGAGAGCATGTGTGTGAATTCCAACATTAATACAAACATAGGAACAAAGCATTTCTGTATGTGGAATTTGGCGAGGAGTAAGGTATACCTTTTTTTTTCCTTAGAATTTTTTCTTCTTGAGAACTAAAATCTGTTACTATTTGACAGAGCAGTGGTCTAATTTCTTTAATCATCTTGACAGATCTCTTCAAAGCCTAAATTATAACACTGTATGAGGGGAACTCACTTTACAAAGTAGATATCTTCCTAAAAAGTTGTGTTAATTTTTTTAAATTTTTTTAATTTAAAAAAATTGTAAGTAGAATAAATTAAAATAGACTAGGGGACCTCATTGTTCAAAAGAATATTATAATGAGTTCTTTTGAAAAAAATCACCCTTTGTTTGTTTTTATGTTTTAATTGCTCATATAGAGATTTTTTTTTAAACAGGACACTCATGAACTGTTTAGATTTTTAAGACTTAGATTTTCTCTTACTTAATGGCTACAATTATTTCATTAGGGATAAAGAACCTTTAAATGTGAGTGCATTCACTATATTTTATGACTGTTTTTTTCTGTTCTTTTTTGTATCCCCTAGGTTTAGCTTTTGCAATGTTGGCAGCTGTACCTCCAGTATTTGGCCTGTATTCTTCATTTTATCCTGTTATCCTGTATTGCTTTTTTGGCACTTCCAGGCATGTCTCCATAGGTAAAAGTTAACATTTGATCATCAAGAAATTTTATTTTCTATTTTATATAATATTATAATATATATTTTCTATCATATAATATGATACGTAATATATTTTGTATAATAGTATGATGTAATAAAATTATATATTATATACATATATTTATATGGTATAATAATATGTTTCTGTTTTATAAGTACTATAGTATTTATCTTCAATAAGATTATTGTCAGTTTTTAATTGTATACCTCCATTATTGAATATTCAGCAAGTCATATGGTACTTTTTGTGGAAAATTTCATGTGGTCTCAAAATTCAGTATTCTTACTGTCTTTGAAAAATGCAGAATCAATTTCATCATGTAGGAGGGCTATTTGTTGCAATATGAAAAATAAGATAAAAAATTAATTTTACAATACAAAGTCTTCATACATATAGATTTAAAAATTAAAACCATAGAGATAAACCATAGTACCTAATTACTATGAAGGTGCTAGTTTCATCCACCAGAGAGAGATTAGACAAGAGTCCATGTCCAATGAAACGTTCCTGTGAACGTTAGGATTCTATCACTCTGTATTTCTGTTATAGAGACTGTATGAGTCAGCCAGTCAGTAAGCATTTATTAAACACTACAATGTGCGTGGATATCTATTTGTGTGTATATATACACAATACATATTCCTTCTATAATTGATTTAAGCTTAAGATATTAGCCTAGATAGGCAAAGTTTTCAGAATAATGCCCCCACCTCTTTGCTTCCACCCACCTCTTTCCTTCCTTCCTTTCTCTCTCTCTCTCTCTCTCTCTCTCTCTCTCTCTCTCTCTCTCTCTCTCTCTCTCTCTGTCACACACACACACAGGGCCAATACCGAGAGCTGCTACATGACATAAATAAGATATTTCTTGGCAGCAATAAAACAGTATCTTTTGCCCAAAAGTAGATGAATTAGAATTGAAAACCATTTCCTTGGACTCAAGGACAGTAAATTTGTATTAACCCCTGGATATGTCCTGATTTTAGGGCCCTTTGCTGTGATTAGCCTGATGATTGGCGGAGTGGCTGTCCGATTAGTTCCTGATGACATGTATGTTGGTGGAGGAGGTGCTAATTCAACCAATGGTACAGAGGAAAGAGATGCTATGAGAGTAAAAGTTGCTATGTCTGTAACTTTGCTTTCAGGAATCATTCAGGTAAAATTCCCATTGATGGAGCAACTGGTTTGGATTTTAAATGTTAGCCTGTTGAGTGCTAATTATACTAGATAGAGGCAAAGGCTGTCAGCACATGGATATGTTTATCCATTCATTCAATAAATATTAATCACTTACTATATTTAGAGGCTCTGCCACATCCTGGCTGTGTGATCCTGGGTGAGTTATTTAGTTTCTCAGTGCCTGTAGACAATTCTCTTAGAGAATGTTTTAAAACAGTTACCTTTATGTATCAGTAGGACAGTCCTCACAAGGAGTCCCCCACACCAATGAAATTTCAATTCTACACAAAGAAATGTCCAAGAAACAGAGCTTAGGTTCTAGGGATGCACAAAAAATAATACTAATCTTGCCTCCAAGCAACTTACAATCTAATGGGAAAGGGTGGTTGCACATAAATAACTAATCCTAAGTAATACTTAAAAGGGAGTGAATCATATACTCACACACACAGCCACACACAATGATCTAGCACTAATTGCACAACCAATAACTGACTTAAGTTACTGCTGTGCAGCAGGTAGAATTTCATCACATTGTCTAGGAGAGGCACTAGGATACTGACTGAGTGATTGAGCTCAATGACTGAGTCCTGGACCTGCTCTATGTGATTCAGAACAAAGCATATAATGTCTCTAAGCTTTAATTTCCTTATCTGTAAAATGGCTATATGTCACTTGCTCTACCTCACGGAGTTGTTATCAAGATGAAAAGAGAGAATGTGTACAGAGTGCTTCGTAACCGTAAAATATCTCCATCTTAGCTATATCTCTGTGTATGTCTATGTATGTTTAAGAATGTGAGACGTTGTTGTTACTGTTTTTAAATGTCTGGCCTGTTAAACAATATGCTTCTGTTTGCCATTAAAAATTAGTTTTGCTTGGGTGTACTGCGGTTTGGATTTGTGGCCATATACCTAACCGAGCCCTTGGTCCGTGGCTTCACGACTGCAGCAGCTGTACATGTCTTCACTTCTATGTTAAAATATCTGTTTGGAGTAAAGACAAAGCGGCACAGTGGACCCTTTTCAGTTGTCTATGTAAGTAAGCTACTTCAATTCTTCTCAGCCCTCACATTTCCTCTTTTTTATTTCTAAGAGTTTTCGTAATCAGGAAAAAATTCTACTAAAGCTTTTCCAAGAAAAGCACAGTAAGAAAAAATGGATCTTTAAAATTCCATGAAGGTATGTATATACTCAGAGTATAGAATTCTGTTTAGCTTGATGGTGTATCTTTAGGCTGACTGTCCAAATTCATTGACCAAAATTGTAAGAGTTGTTGATACAAAGTGTTTTCTTTTTATGAACTGTAAGTTAAAATGTGCAGCTGTTCAAAAGTCTTCTCTAAGGAAATGAAAGAGATTCATTGAAGCTGTTCTGCGGCCTTTATTGAAATTGTTACTAGATGTTTATTTTAAACTTGGTTGACAGGATTTTTTAAATATCTGCTACTGTGTACAGCATATGAGACATTGTAGGCAGTGACAAAAGTATGGGCCTTACCCTCAAAAAATTTGCAGAGACATAAAAATGTGTATAATTTGTGTATAATACAGATAATAGATAATAGAAATATGTACATGTGTGTATATATGTATGTGTGTACATGTTTCAAAAACAAATAGTTATATAGTAAATATGTAAATGTATGAATTAATCACAAATTACAATGAGTCGGAAACAAGTAAACCTTTCTATAACCTATCTTGCTTTGGATGAGAAGTTGGATGAGATCAGCAGTGACAAATTTGCTGGCCCACAAAAACTCCTGAGTGTGTCCCAACCAGATTAAAATATAATTGGGAAATGTTTAGTAAAAATCAACAAAAATACAATACAACAAAGGTAATGTTAATTTGTGGTTTTCTACGGCAATATAAAGCCCACTGGGAGCTCCTTCCATTTAAATTTGACTGCCATTGGATTAGATACCTCTAAGGTCCCTTTCAACTCTTAAGATTCTGTTACCTACAGCTCACTGCAAGGATATAGGAGCACTCTGGAAACAAACAAAAAAAAATAAATTATGGTGAATTCATTTTCAGTCCTTAAGCATTACCATAGAGACAAGTAAATACAGATTTCACTGGTTATAAAAAATGAAATTTTCTAAGTGAAATAAGGTACTTAAAGAATCCCAAGGGACCGATTACAAAATAATAGCACACAAGGGTAATGAGCTATGTATTAGCCATAGTTTGACATACTGGCCAGATATTTTCCCAATATCTTGTGTATATTGTTAAAATGATTAAATCAAACCTTTTAATATGCTTAAGTATTCGGTTGTATGTAAAGAAGACATGTGATAAACATAATGCTGAGTCAACTTTTCTTTGTTCTGAATCTGATTTTATCTAACTTTGGAAGCTGTCTTAAATTTTTCAGGCCTCTAGGATAACTTTACCCAAAGCAGTAATTTACTGAACCCTAATTATCTGAAGAAATTATTGTAGTTTCCCAGGACTGTCTAACCAACTATCAGGTGGGAATATCAGATTTTATTTAGAAAGTACAGGAGGATGTTAAATGTAATGTTGCTCAGAAAAATTTTAAGGGCAAAACATGCTTAAATCCTGAGGAATTGGCAGCCCCATTATGAAGACTGTATATAGGACTAATTGCCTTTGTGCTTTTAGGAAAATAATTAATAAGATTTCATCACTGTGTCAGCTCCTAGCATCAATTTATTTACTCCAGCATCTTAAATTCATTACTATCCATAGCCCCAGTATTTTTTTCATTTTTTTTTCTGAATAGAATATAAATTAGATGAATACCTACTTGTGAATTTGCCTTGCCATGTTTGTCTCCCAGGAAACTAGGAGAACCTTGTCCCCTAAGACTTAATTTAAAAGAAAATTTTCATTTGTAAGCATGTGTGTATTATTAATTTATAATCTTTAATGCTCATAGGGGCTTGTTTATTTAGTAGCCTGAGAGATTTCTAAGGCCTAAAAATGCAACATTTAAAAGAATTTAATTTAAGCAATGAATAATTTAACCAGGATATACAGGATATTTTATCTGAAGCTAAATATATTTCGGGCTGGATCTGCATTCTAGAACCTCGAAATAAAAAGAGACTCAGTTATCCAGTTCCTTCATCTATATGATGTTTGATGTTACGTATTTATGGTAGTTCTGACTTCTAGATGTTTGGAATCATGTGCTGATTAAATATTCAGTTTTTATCCAAATATTTTGCCATAGTAGTCAGAGCATTAGACTTTTATTAGAAAAATAAGTGACAGATATCATATTTTGTTTATTCTAGGAGCTCTCATTTTGATTTTATTTGATTGAGTTACTTTTTTATTTTTAAGTAGAGGATGTTATAATAAAACCCCAGTTTATTTCAAAGAGGACTAAACTATAGCCCTAGAACCTATTGAGACCTTCCCCTCTCACTTCAGACATCTGTTAGCTTTTGATACTATGTGATAAAGTCACTTAATCTCTCGGGCCTCAGTATATTCATCTATAAAATGAGGAGGTTGGGATCACTAACCTAAGATTCCTTGCAGCTCAAGTTTTAATCCTCTCTCCTAGGTTGGATTTTTCTTCTCTCTAGATTATCTCTGGGATAGTTCTGGGTTTCAGAAAGAACTCATTGCCACAGTCAGGAGTGCCAGAGATATGAATACCAAGGTACTATAGTAGACATACATAGCAGAGGTAGAGGCATGTAAGTGGCCCTTCTCACCCTACTTATTCTGCTTGCAGGAGTGATGCACTTGACAGGCATCTCAAAACCCAATTCACTCTGGTTTTCACCGAATGGCCAATAATAGCTTCAAACCAACCCTCCGTGGCTCATTGTTTAGGTTTTGACAGCTTAGAAAGAGAAATAGCAACTGTTTACTGTTCCCGACCAGAAACTCAGAAGGTCATCCCTTCTCAGATTGATACCTTTGTGATGGTAAATTGGGCCATCTTTTGTCTCAACTCTTACCTTGCCCTTAGTCTTTGAATGGGCATGGCCTCAGACAAACTGAAATCTGGGAAAGACTTTAATTTAGAAAGGCCAAGGTCACCCCCTGCATCCTGGCCATCACCAGTCATCTTGACCTTTGTCTTGCCACTGGACTTGGATGACTCTTGAGGAGAGAATTGAGAAACTGAGGCTGATGACTTAGGGCAGCTCTGTCCCACTCATATCTAATTCACTCACCAGTCAAGACATCACCTTCATGATGCCATTGGTCTTCTTTGATGAACAACAACAACAACAAGGAATTTCATGAGCAGAAAGTATGACTTCTTTGACTTAATAAGAGAAAAAGAATCTGAGGAATATTCTTCTTAAACCACCGATTCCATCACTTTATTCCCTCGCTCAAAATCTCTTAGTGACTTCTCTTTGCCTACAGGATGAAATCGAAATTCCTTAGCCTTACATTCAAGCTTCCCTATAGTCTGACAATTACTCTCTTTCATGATCATCATGGTAGGCTGAGCCACTCATGTTCCCAACACTCTTTAGGAAACATTCGTGCCTTTAACACCTGTGTACATACACATTCTGCTTACCTAGAATGCTTTCCATTCATCCTTCAAGGTCCTGCTCAAGTCACACATTATCATGAAGCTTTCATTGGACCACTCCATCCCATGGAAAGGAGCAGGCTCTCCTTCTTCTGACCTCCTACATCGTTAGTGTGAGCCACTCATTTGGCAATTAGCTTTACTGACTTTGTATTGTTAGCAGTCTATTCACACAAATTTCTTCTCTTGCTAACCAGATTAGAAACTCCATGAAGAGTTGTATCCCTCATAGACCTTTTTGAAGTTACATAAATAGGAGGATCTTACTAAATTTTTAGTGCTTAGATGGCCCTGAGTAAAGCTGTAGAAACTGTTGTTCTATGAAACTACAGTTTCTTTAAATTACTGGTTATGTATTTCTTCCTTACATTAAAAAAATTCTTCATCACAGAGCTGTCACATTATGACTTTAGTTTTACAGATAACAGCTCCTAATAGCATTTATTCACCTCTCAGAAGGATATAAACTAAAAGTTGGGTATGCTGCTGTCAAGTCTTGAAATAAAGCCATGAGTTGAGGAATGAAGTGTCATTGAGATAACAGGGTAGCAAACCTGCCACCCTGGAGGATATTCTAGAAGTGCAGAGCACAACATTTCCCAACTGCAAAACCTATGCAAAAACTTCTTATACCTCTGGGAGGAGAGGGGGAGGAGTTAGTATGAGGTAGTGTGTGAAGTGAATATTTCTTTCATATCTAATAACTAAACCAAGGAGTTTTCCCCTTTTCTACTTTCTCATCCAGAAACCAACCAGTATGGGAAATCCCTCTTAGAGATTTACCCAGGCCAAAATTGAATCAGACAGTAAAAGAAATTCTGTTTGGGCTAATGAGTGTATTCCTGCTCATTGTGTTTTCTCTGACAGGTCTGGGGAAAGGTTGAATCTCTCTATTATCAGGACAGATGATATGGAAGTTGGTGTGTCTTTGAACAAGATTTGAGAGACCTAAATCGAGTATCCCAAGACCTTCATTTTTATATAGCCCATACCTGTCATTGCATTAACCAAACTGAGTTGAACTCAGGAAGGACATATAAACTGTAACCCCACCGCCATTAGGGGTCTTTGGTCTGAGATAGCCAAATGGCCATCCTTTTATTAATAACATGCTGGCCTTATTAATAAAATGATTAAATTGCACAGAAACTATTTCTCTCAAAGTCACAGCAGCAAGGCCTTGTCATGAGATCCCAGTGGCCCCTGGCAATCCAGGCAAGGAAAACCACTTCATTAATGGCATGAATCCCAACAGAAGGGAGCAAAGACACTAAAAACTGAGATCCAGCTTAAGCTAGGTTCCTTTACAAGGTAAACTCTCTGGGTGGGTGGACTTAGGGTATGGTTCAGCTCAGCCTAACCAAATATATTAAGAGTAGAAATGTAAAGATATTCCTGAAATTCTGACACTAAATAGGATCATTCAGGGAATGGCAAGTAACATTTGGTATTGACAATTTTCTGTCACTGCCATTAGGTTGCTGGGTGGTACCTGAATAATGTGGTATGTAAGGCTGATATTGGACAGCTAAGTGGCACAGTGGATAGAGTGCCTGGGCATGGAGTCAGAAAGATTTATCTTCCTGAGTTCAAATCCAGCCTCAGACACTTACTAGCTGTTGTAACCCTGAGCAAGTCACTTAACCCTGTTTGCCTCAGTTTCCTCATCTATAAAATGAGCTAGAAAAGAAAATGGCAAACCACTCCAGTACCTCTGCCAAGAAAACTCCAACTGCAGTCATGGAGAGTTGGACACAATTGAACAACAAAAAGGTTGATGTTTAGTAAATCTTGACTCAAGGACTAACAGACTTATAACCATGAATTTCCCATGCCTTTTTAGATTAAAAATAGATTTCATTAAAGCAGCAGATTATTATTTGACATTTTTATTTAAAACTTAACATTGAACATATTGCAGGCAATTATATTTTATTAGAAGCTGTTTCCATTTAAATTAATTCAATTTATAAAAAGTTTTTCATTCCTTTCCTTTAAGTTCCCATGAAGATTCTTTGTTCATTCTTTTTTTAATAATTAAGATTTTTTATTTTTAGTTTACAACACTCAGTTCCACATGATTTCAAGTTCCAGATTTTCTTCCCCCCTCTCCCTCCCTCCCCAAGACGGCATGGAATACAACATATTTTCTAAATATAACTTCACATTGAACTTATTTACACAATAGTCAAGTTGTAAAGGAGAATTATGACCAATGGAATGAATCATGAGAAAGAAGAAACAAAACCAAAAAAAAAATTCGTTCTGTTTATCCTTTTACATGGTTGTAGTTGGTGCATTTCCTTCTTCTGCTGCTTCTTTTTTTAATTTTGTTTTGTTTAAGCTTTGCATTATTTCACCTCCTCATTCCTGGACTATTGCAATAGCCTGCTGGTTGGTCTGTCTCTCTTCACTCTAGTCTATCCTCCACTCCTAAACCAAAATGATCTTCCAAAAGCACAGGCCTGACCATGTCACCCTCCTACTCAATAAACTCCAGAGGATCATGATCATCTTGAGGATAATTACAGTCCTATGTCATTCAAAGCCCTTCATAACATACCAACACCCCACCACCCTTTCCTATCATCTTAGACATTACTTTCCTCCCCTGTGTGCTCTTTGATCTAGTGACACTGGCCTCCTTGCTGTTCCTCAAATTAGATAGGTCATCTCCTGACTCCAGAAATTTTTACTAGCTGTACCTGGAGTACCATCCTTGGTCATTCCCACCTCCTGGCTTTTCTGGCTTCCTTCCCTTGGTTGATTATTTCCTGTTTATCCTTTAGATAGCTTGTTTGTACATAATTGTTTTCATGTTATCTTCCTTACTAAATTGGAATCTTCTCGAGGGCAGGGACTATCTTTTGCCCTACTTTGTATCCCCAGCACAGAACTTTGCACATAGGTGCTTAATAAATGTTTAAGTGTATTACTAAAGTATTTTCCAAATTCCTTTTTATTTTATAACACTTACCATGGTTTCTTTAACCATTACCTTATCCAGATTGTGGCAATTTCATATAACGCTACTATAAAAACATTTTAACAGAGAGACCTCTTTTTGTTTTAGATAACACTTTCAGAGTATATTCCCAACAATGGAATTCTTGCCTCAAAAGGTAGAATTATTTTCGTAACTTTTCCTATGAATTTCCAGTTCATTCTCAAAAAAGATTCCATAGTTTACCAGGCAGCAGCAATTCTTGCAATAATGAATGAAGTGCCTATTTTTCCACAACTCCACTAGCGTTGACGTCATTGTGTTTAATTATTTCTGCCAATTTTATAAGTATGAGGTGGTACCTCAAAGTTGTTTTAATTTATGTTTCTGATTATTAGCGATGGTGAGCATTTTTTCAAGTGATTATTAACAGTCTATTATTTTTCCTTTTGAAAATTGGGTTAATATTGTTAGGTCATTTGTCCATTGTGGCCTAGGAATCACAAACAGTTTTTTGTATGTTTTAAATGTGAATAAAATAGCAAATATTAAGGGAGAATTTGTTAACAAAGCTGAAAATACTTTTAGAACATGCTGTTAAAACAAACTCTAGAATATAATCGGTTGACTTTTTTTCCACTAACTCTTCATTATTCTCATTCATAACTTTTTTTCCTATTTTTTCCTGTATTCAGTATCTTAGAGATTTTAGACTTCTTTCTCTCATTTTTGTCATTTCAATATGCAAGCTTCATACTCAGATTTCTAAATCTCAGAGCTTTAGGTGATCTTAGAACTCCGATGACTTCTTTCTCAGCTGCCAGATATGAATATGACTTCTTTCCCAGTCTCTGTGATTCTGTTAGCTATTCTTTTCTATGTTTTTCTTAATTCAATCATCAGTATATCAGAAACATCTCAAGATGCAAAGAACCAAAACCAAACTTCTGCCATATAAAGTGGCTATATATGATACACATTGTATATAATACACACACACGTATCACTAAACATTTATTAAGTGCCTACTATGTGACAGGCACTGTGCTAAAGGCTGAGGATATAAAAAGAGGCAAAAGACAGTCCTGCCCTCAACGAGCTCATGATTGAATGGAGGATATAATATACAAACAACTGTATACAGGATAAGTAGGAAATAATTAAAAGAAGAAAGGCACTAGAATTAAGAGAGTTTTGGAAAGGCTTCCTGTAAAAGATGGAAGTTTAGTTGGGACTTAAAAGAAACCAGGGAAATCATTAGATAGAGTTGAAAAGAGACATTGCTCCAGGAGTGGAGGCCAGCCAAAGAAAATGCCCAGAGCCTAGAGATGGAGTGTCTTGTTTGAGGAACATCAAGGAGACCAGTGTCACCAAGTCAGAGTATGTAGTGGGAATGAGGTGTAAAAAGACTGAAAGTGTAGAAGGGGCCTAGATCATGAAGGGCTTTGAATATCAAAAAGAGGATATTGTATTTGATCCTAGAGGCAAATAGGGAGCCACTGGAGTTTATTGAGTAGGGGAATAACATGGTTAGACCTGCATTTTTAAGAAAATCATTTTGGTGGCTTGATGGAGGATGGATTGGAGTAGGGAGAAACTTAAGGCAGGAAGACCCACTAGCAGGCTATTGCAGTAATCCAGGCATGAGGTGACAAGGGCTGACACCAGAGGCATGACAATGTCAGAGGAGAGAAGGGGATGTATATTCGAAAGATGTTGAAAAGGTGAAATAGATAGTCTTTGGCAACAAATTGGATATAAGGGGATATACATATAATGTCTAAAAGCACTTTACATAGAAGAGGTTTGGTTATACATATATATGTGTGTATGTATACTATATATTATGCACAGATATATATGCACATATGCATGTATTTTATAATTTTATATAAAATACATATATTTGTATACTTGCATATACATATGTATGCATACATATGTATATATCCATACATATACATGTGCATACATATGTATAACAAATGATATTTTTTATCCCTTCGACACCTACCCACACTTCCCTCTCTATAACTTTTTAAATTATTTATTGATGTTATTTTTCTTCTATGTCTATAATTGCCTGCCTTCTACATAGCTTTCCTTTATAATAAATGCATATAGTGGAACAAAACAAAGCAAGCTATTGACCATGTGTGAACTTGCATGGATCCATCATCTCCCTAGCAAAAGGTAGAAGATATGTTTCATCATCAGTCTTTTGAGGTCAGTGTTTTAGTGAGAATTCTGAGGTCTTTCAAACTTGGATCATTTCACATTACTATAATCATCAAGCAAATTATTTTTTCTGGTTCTGCTCACCTTACTCTGCATCAGTTCAAGTATTATTCCATATTTCTCTAAATGTCATATTTCTGAAGGTCCAACAAATTTCCATTGCATTCATAGGTCACATTTTTTTCCAGCAATTCTCCCCTTGGTAGGCACTTATTTTATCTCTAGGGTTTGTTTTTCTAACCACAATAAAAAAGTACTTTTATAAATATTTTTGTACATATATGTCCTTTCCCTCTGTCCATGACCTCCTTTAGGTACATGCTTAATAGTAGGGTCCCTTGGTCAAAGATTGCATATGATTTAGTTACTTTTTTTTAGCATGATTCCAAATTGTTTCCATAATTCACTGTCCTTTTACAACCCAATAATTTCTATTTTAATTTTTTCTCATCTATGCCAAGCTGATGAGTATGAAATGGAACCTCAGTGTTAAATTTGCATTTCTCTTGTTTTAATGACTCAAAGCATTTCATGTGGTTTGTGATAGCTTGAAATTCTTTATTTGAGAATTCTTTTTTCATATATTTTCCACTTATCTATTGGAAAATGCCTTTTATATTATATATTGTCTAAATTATTCATATAAGTTTATACAACTTGGTCATTAGACCCCTTTATCACAGAAATTTTTCGTGAAAATTTTTTCCCAAATTGTTTCCATTTTCATTCTAATTGCATTTGTTTTGTCCATGCAAAGACTTTCAATTCTATATATATCCTCAATTTCTTAATACTAGAGATTCAGCCCTAAGGACAACTCATTTTTTACTGCCTCTGAGGACACTGTACTACCTAAGTGTTCTCCTGTTTCTCTGAGCAATGGATTAAGCAGCTTTGTAAGATACACTAGACATTTTAAAGAACCTTCCCAACAATGCAATATGGTGATTGTAAGATTTGGGGGGATGCTAATCAGTAGATAGAATGTGCCATGAGGCACATTTTTTCACATCATAAAAAATTTCTAACAGTTAGAACTGTCTACTAATCGAATTGATCATCCTGAGGTATGGAACTCCCTGTCACTGAAAGCATTCAAACAGATGCTATCAATCAGGCATGTGCTGGTAAATATTTAACAACTGGATCTCTGGTGGGGGAAAAAGTATGCACAGCACATTTTTAAGTGTAACCTACATTATTAACATTTTCTGCATCACTTTATTTAGTCTAGACAATCAACAGCACAGTCAAACCCTGATCTGTAGCATTTGCTATTTTCTGAGGTATAAATGTTCACACTGAAAATTTAACATTTGGTTCTCGAAAGCTAGTCTGAGCTATCTCCATGACACCGCTACCTAAGAATATTGTAAAAAGGACTACAAAACTAGAGAGAAAGTTGGACTGAATGAACTCAAATTCATCCATCCAAACCATAAGGTTTTATGTGATAATCTTAGGATGCTCTTCTTCCTGAGAATTAATATCAATATGTTTTGGTTTATATTTATGAATTATTTCGGTGGCAGAATTTGTGACTACCAAATCATTACCCCTATGTGGACTTTTTCTTGATGGTAAATGTTTAATGTCTTACAGAGTACTCTTGCAGTGATAGCAAATGTCAAAAAACTCAACATATGCTCCCTCGTCGTTGGATTGATGTGTTTTGCTTTGCTACTGGGTGGCAAGGAGTTTAATGAAAGATTTAAAAACAAATTACCTGCACCTATTCCTTTAGAAATTGTCGCAGTAAGTCAAGTTTCTATTCAAAATTTTGTTGATATCTTTTGTTTTTACATTGCCTAGATCTCCCCCTTCTATCCCTCCTGCTTCTTCTCAAAGAGCTATCTGTTATAACAAATAATTTTTTAAAGAGGGTGAAGAGAAAAAAAATCAGCAAAACCTGTGAATACATAAAAAAATGGCAATATCTGCAATCTTCCACACCTGTATACCTTCCATCACCTCTTCAAAGGAGTAGGAAAAGGTCTTCTCTCTTATCTTTTCTTTGGGGCCATGTTTGTTCTTTGTACTTTTGCAACATTCACTTTTGTTTGTTTCATGGTGTGATTTTGCTTTCCATATATATTGCTGTGGTGATTACATATATTGTTTCTCAAGCTCTGAGTATTTCATTATATATCAGGTCATATAAGTCTTTCTATGCTTCTCTGTATTCATCATATTTGTCATTTCTTACAGCACAGTAATATTCCATTATAATCATATACCAGGATTCATCTAAGCCATTATCCAGTCAAGGGTCATTTGCTTTGTTTCCATTACTTTGTTACCACAAAAAGTGCTGCTATAAATGTTTTGGTATATATGGAACCTTTAGTTTTAACAACACCTCCTTAAAGTATATACCTAGAGGTGGAATCTCTGGGTATGGACATTTTAGCTGCTTTATTTTTAATAATTCCATATTGCTTTCCAGAAGGGTTGTACTAATTCACAGCTCTACCGACAGTGCTTTTAAAATTTTTTTAACTTAAGTATAAAATAAGAAAAGAAAAAAAAAAAGCATTGCCATGTGCACAGCAGAACATTAGAGATGATTCACAAGAAGGCTTTAATATCCATCTTACAACACCTTCTACACTGACTATTCTCATCTTTTGTCATCTTTGTCCAAGTTTTACCAAATTTTGGGGGTGTGTTTTTAATAAGTAGTTTGCGTTAATGATTTGGAACACTCTTTTATATGGTTGTTAATAGTTTGTAGTCTTTTTGGGAACTGTTTGTTCATATCCTTTGACCACTTATCTATTGGGGAATGGCTTTTGGTCCTATATGTCTTAAATACCAAACCCTTATCTGAGAAATGTGATACAAAGTTGGTGGGATTTTTTTCCCATTCAGTTAAATATTTGGGTTTATTTTTGATGCATTTTGTTTTTATATTAAAACATCACTTTCTGATATATCCCTTCACCAGATTGAACCCTCCCTTGTAATGCAGAAAAATGATTAAACAAAACCAACTGACTGCAGAGACTATATGTAACCTATATGTAACAGCATATATGATATCCTGTGCCTCTTATATAGGAAGAATGGAGATATGTTTCATGATCTTTTCTCTGGGACTTAGACTAGTCATTGAAATAAATCAGAGTTCAGCTGATTGCTGCTGTTTTGATTTACATTCTTGTAGTCATTGCATATATTGTTTTCTTAGTTCTGCTTACTTCATTCTGCATCTTTTCATACATGTCAGCAAGCTAGTTTCAAAGAAATGGCCATGCTCAGTGCATTTGACTCCATTTGTCATGCACTCATTTAAAATTTTGCATAGAAATCACTAAGCATCAATGACTATTTTGTCTTGATGTGGGATATGTTGTCAACTTCTCACTCTTTTTTCTTTTATTTTCTACCTTGCCCCTCACCAAGTGTGACACTCAACATTCAGCAATTCTATGTTAAAACAGTATTATGTTATAGAAAATAAAGATGTGATTTGGCATTAGAACAAGACTGAAGCAAAATCATGGCCTGTGTCAAGTATTTTTTAAGTGCCCACAGAATTCCACTCCCAACCCTTGCCTCTGTGACTGGAGGTGGAGAGAAGATGGGTACAGTCTGCTGATGTGAAGACTTCTAATAGCATCCCTCTTTCCCCTCAGTCCTTTTCCCTAATAACTAGTGTTAGGTGAGACATGGAATTAAAGAGTCTATGGACAGGAAACTCTAGCAGGTACTGGTGAGAGTGAGCCCTCCTTCTGTGCTACAGTTCACTGATTTTCATGGCTGGTACCTAGAGTTCCCTGGTTAGAGTTTCACTTCATTCACTTCACAGGGGACCTTATTTCTGGAAAAGAACTGGCTCAGAGAGAGTACCCCTCTCACGTCACTTTGTGTATATTCTGGTTTATCTTCTGTCCCTGAGGTTTATATGTGTAATTTCCCTGATACAATTTAAGCACCTCAAAAGCAGAGACTGTTTTTGTCTTGGTATCTTTGGCTGCTAGCACAGTTCCTGGCACACGTAGGCATTTTTAATCAATTATGCTTGCTTCTCTTTGCTTGATTGCTTGTTTACTTGACTGATTTAATGTACCCAAGCTGCCACACACCATAACGAAGAGAGAGAATTTTTTTAAAAAGGGCTGCTATTATATAAAAACAGTAAAGTGAGCAGAAAAATTAGAAGATACAATGGCTGAGCTATATCTGTTCTTTTAAGAGTATTATGAATGAAAATAGAGTTGGTCAGACACAAGTTTGGGGGGTTTGTTTCTGCAGCTCTGTATTTTTAACTTTGAAGGTAAACTTGAATGTGTTCCATTTTTAGGTGATAATAGGAACTGGCATTTCAGCAGGATTTAATTTAGAAGAATCATACAAAGTGGATGTTGTTGGATCACTCCCCCTGGGGTAGGGAATATACATTTTTATTTGGAGCTGGAATGGAATGATCAGTGAAAGTATTGTTAACCTATTCTATTGCCTACTAATATGCACTTACAACATAGTTACAGATTATTTCTTTCCCATTTTTTAAAAAGCTTGATTTGAATATAATATACTTTCACTTAAGGGGAAATTCCAGAACTTGTTTTGACCACTTTGTGGTTTTTAGATCTATGTAATCCCCTGAAATCATCTATTGTCTTTTATCTACCACTTTTCTACACATTTGTTACCTTATTTCCTCCTCACTTAATACACAGAGCTCATTATTCTATTGCATCTTTTTTTTCTTCTGAAAAAAAATGGCCCTGAAATATAGAGCAGTACATTTTCTTTGCTGTTGAATTCCAGTGGTCCTTTAGCATCTGGCAATCTCATTCATCCCCAGCTGTTTGATGCCATACAAGAATACCCTGAGGTGTATGGGATATAGAAATGATGTTTTTGTTGCCCAAATTCATTCTTACTCATGGTCAGAAGCCCCAAACGTCTGATTACAATGGTGTTAATATCCCTGACCCAGATAAACTTGAAAGAAGGACTCATAAAATGTTGGCAAAGATTCAGCTGTCACTGACTTAATGGCAGTCATCATCACTCTATTCTTTAGTGTCTGGAGTTCCCAAGATCTTGCACAGCATGCAACCCAACCTGACACAAAAGACTTCCCCAGAGACATAAATCACAAAAAAACACAAACACAGACACTCAGAGAAAGCCAAACAGAAACAACAAATCCCCCAACCCTTTCCAACAAAGTCTTAGTGCTCTGCCACAAAGAGAGTTCACCTAACTCTCTCTCTTTTCTTTCTTCCCAATCACCTTTACAACTACAATAGGCCAACTTCCTGGGAGCCAAAGAATCAGAGAGGCTGATGTCGTTCTTAGGACCCTGACCAGCAGCTGTTATCTTTCTACTCACATATATTTTAAATGCCCAGTTATGGTAGCTTTCATTTTCAACCACGATTCAGGAGAGTGGCATGTTATCTGCTTTGGAATGGCACAAACTACTAAATTAGCATTTCTAATATAACTGGGTTTTGCATAGAAAGAACTTCTTTTCACACTTGGTAAGGAATATCCAATCTTCTTTTTGCAAAACTAGATTAACTGTGTACTTCAAGTTGAAGATTTCATTTATGTACTATGGAAATATTCGTGGATTTGTTGATAGATAGTGCTGCCGATCATAGTTTTCATAACTGGTTTAATGTATACTTAGAGCAGGGCTGTCCAACCTTAGGTTTTTATTGAAACAATAGACAATATATTTTGATTTGCCATTTTAATGAGAGCTCTGCGGTAGCTCGGCTTTGTTTACTAAAGCATTTATGTAAATTTCTATGCTCGTAGGCAGGCTACATGCAGTACTCCCACATTTTGGACAGCCCTGACTTAGAGCATAGGCTTATAGTGTCTAAATGACTGCCAAACTGAATTGAGTTTTCAGAGTTTCTTATATATTCTTTAGTTACATCAGCAAGAAGAATATAATTGGTATTTTACAGCACCAAAAGAAAACATTTACATTTCAAAGGTAAATTTGTAAATTTTATAGCAAGCAAATGAAGAGGAAAGAGACTTGCATGTCAAAGACAATAAAAGAAAAAAACTTATATTAGATCCATTTGTAAATTGATTAACAAACATTAGGAAACCTACTCTAGAATTTCCAACCAGCCAATGTTCATCATGAGAACATAAAGTTAATAAAACTGAGCCATAAATTCTTTTATTCCTAACCAGTTAATCCCTTGGGTTCAATTTTTAGAGGTCTCAGCTAAATTCTACACGAAAAGAAAAGGCTTCAACAGGTTATATGATTTTCTTTAACAATAAAATAGCCATGCTAGATGCAAGAGAAAAGAAATTTTAAAATCTCAAAAGAAGTTAAAATCCTTCTGAATAGTGCTGCTCTCTGCTCAGAGGGCTTCCTCGCCGTGTTATCACGTCCATATTAAAGTAAATTCCCCCTTGCAGGTTATTAGCTCCAGCGACCCCGGATTCCAGCCTCTTCCATCTTGTCTACGTTGACGCTATCGCCATTGCGATTGTTGGGTTTTCAGTGACCATCTCAATGGCCAAAATCTTCGCGGTGAAGCACGGCTACCAGGTTGATGGGAATCAGGTAAAATGATAGCATTTCTAGGGAATTGTTCATAAAAATGCAGGGAGATATTTTATTGGTTTTCAACTACAAAGCCAGATGGACTTTGAAAATATCTTGATCCAAAGATCTGGATAGAGAAGCAGTCTTTCTTGCTTTCCCTTCCATCATTAATGTTTAACAATCATCAGCACGTATTTAGGCAATACTGGAGTTTATATTCTACTTCTAGCTTTAATCACATGTGTGAACTAGTTGTTACTGGTAACCTCATTTTATCACATTAGACTCCACGTGGACTTAGGTTGACACAGGTAGGAACAAGCATTAGGAAAGTGGAACCACTCAGGCTGAATCCATTGCATGTGATGCCCCTTCTTTATCTTGAAAGCTTGAAAAATACTTTCGAACTAGGGCAGAATTTCCTCAAGGGGTCACCAGCTGTCATGCATTGAATGGGCTTTTCCCAAAACTTTTTTCATTTCTACCAGGGAGATCACACCTTGTTCATATTGACCTCTATAGTGTTTGATTTTTAGCTATTCACTCATCAGATGGTTCTATAGTTGTCTTTGTTTTCAACTTTTTGATTATCAGAGCTGCAGTTAATGTATTTGCCTCTTACATGAAAGGCTAGATACAACTAAGGATGGCTGGTACTACTATGGATATTGCAACATACTATGTTCTTGATGAGAATATTCAGATATGTACAAATTACAGTTTTTAAAATATGGATTACAGATGTGATCCTTTAAAAAGGGCAACCCAAAGGACATTACTTTGGAATACAGTCACTGTGGCACATAGTACTGTTGGAATTTAAGTGAACGTAGCAATTTTGTATATGTTTACTAAAATAGAGAATTGTGTCCATTCTGCGGGGACTCTTCAGCAAGAATTAACTTCATTTGTGAAATGATCCTACATTTGAACTTGAGAATGGGGCAGAATGGTGATATGTGCCTCTAACACAGAATAAAAACTCACACTGCTTTTCACCCTCTCCAAGACTGTACTAAACAACTACAGTACCTGAGCTGAGAGACAAGATAGAGGTTTATTGACTAGGCTAACACTTGTCTTTTTGAAGAACTGCTTAGGTTTTCTTTGTCTTGTTTTCGTATGAAAAAGGAACTCATCGCCTTAGGCATATGCAATACCATTGGATCACTTTTCCAAACTTTCTCCATTTCGTGTTCCTTGTCTCGGAGTCTTGTCCAAGAGAGTACTGGAGGAAAAACTCAGGTGTGTATGCAGATGGACTTTAGGGAGTCGTGATTGGGGTGGTAATTATACATTTTAACTTCTCAGTTCTCTCCTGAGCCCCAGAAAAGCTACTCTGCATGCAGAGCCAATGGGTGCTCCATGGAGTTCTACATCTCTAATCAACTTTTGGGGGAGAAGGGATTTAGGGAGTTTACAATGAATCATATAGTTCTGCAGAGGAAGGTGTAATTAGTTGAACTGAACTGAACTGCAGAAAGCTAGCTCTGTAAAGAGGAGCTACCGCCCTCAACTAAATTAGATATTTGTACGATACTCTGATTCTAGCACCTGTGCACCCAAAACTTCAGACGTGGGAAACTGTCATATGCTGTGATGAAAACTTATCCCTGCAGGCAGTGACTAAGTATGGGAGGGATGTCAGCAGCTCTAACACCCATCCAAACTATCCCAACCTCTCATGTGTCTCCAGGCCTGCACCGGACATCTCATGAGGATGGGCTTTCAACTTCCCGTCACCCACTTCGGGCAAGGGTATTTGAAATGGTCAGGGTATTTGAGCATTTCTATCTGTAACCAGGACCCATAAGAGCAACTGAAAATTTTAGACAGGGGGAGGGGGCAATGGGGCTAAGTGATGGTTTGGGTGGCTTCTGAATCCATACTCGTTTTATATCTTTACTGGTAATTTCAAGGTATCCAACAGATGAGATCCCACCTAGTAGCCTGCTTTTCTAGAAACCCCTTCAGTGCATTTTGTCTTATTCAGCTTGCAGGTTGCTTAGCCTCTTTATTGATTCTGTTGGTTATATTGGCCATTGGCTTTCTCTTCGAATCATTGCCCCAGGTATGTATTGTGGCTTTGGCTTGGAGTTTTGTGCATGTGCAGGAAGTTTGCTGTTGGAATGCAGGCCCAGCCTTCCAAGCCTAGATTAGCTAACTGAAAATCTCTCATCATTGTGTGGGAAGTGAGATAGAAATGGGAACGGGGATGAGCAGCATGAGAGAAAGTGATGATGCCAAAGCCATGCACCCTGGACATCAGAAAAGGGGAATGCATGGTTGTGATGTGTTTCAGGCGGTGCTCTCAGCCATTGTGATTGTGAACTTGAAAGGAATGTTTATGCAGTTCTCAGATCTCCCCTTTTTCTGGAGGACCAGCAAAATAGAACTGGTAAGTGGTTATAGACAAATCCATCGTAAAAAATCTACCCAGCCACTAAATATGATATAGGCATGTTAAGAACATTTTAACCTGATAAAAACCTGATAAAAGACATATAAAACTGCTGAACATATACCTGAATTTTCATCCAGATCCTCAAGGTGGAGCTCAAAAGTAGCAACTGATTCAACAGTCTCAGAATAATAATAATTATTGCATAGAAAATGCCAGTACTTTCTAATCTGTGAAGGTGGTGACTTAAAGATCTGATGACATACACAAAATCTATTTGCTACAATTACCTGCACTTAATTCTAAATCAAACAGAGGATGCTTATATTTGCTCCAAGTAAAATGACATATGCCCAATTATTTTCTTCTAATTGTGGTTTCTTGACAACTTATTAATTTGAAATTTTCTCTAAAAGAATTATTACTTTCACCAGCCTCAGACACTTGACACACTTACTAGCTGCATGACCTTGGGCAAGTCACTTAACCCCAATTGCCCTGCCTTCCCCCCTGCAAAAAAAAAAAAGAAGAATTATTACTTTCGGTTACCCAGTAATGTCCTATGACATATACAATCTTCCTTTAACTTTCCAAGTGGTATGTCCCTCATCTAATTGCAAATGTGGCTCATACTTAACACTTCCAGGATGTTTACATTAGCTTAAGATCATAGATCTAACTCTGGAAGGGACTTCAGAGGCCTTTAATCTAACCCTCTCATTTTATGGTTTGGGAAATTCCCCTTTTTCAGTTGAGGCCCCAAGAGGCAAAGTGACCTCCCCTTGTCACATAGCTAATAACCATCAGAAGGAGGATCCTAACTGAGGTCCGCAGTCTCCAGATCCTTCCACTGTTCCACATTGCCTCCTACATTCTACAAATATTAGAAATTGGAAGAACAGTAGTAGAATTTGTTTCGTAAACTGGTTTTTAATACAATTACACTCTGGTTTGCCTTGAAACATTCCAAAAGCTTCCATTAACATCTCACACAGAACCACATCATTTGAACTTTTTTTTCCTGTGATCCCCTTGAAATTGATCTATAAAATATCCATCTCAAACTCTTAAATGAATATGTTAATTGAATGTATTGATAAATTTTAAGATGCAGAACACTAACCTTTTCTTCATATAATCTCCCTAGAAGAGAGAATAAGATATAGGAAAAATTACTATATGTGGGTGTGTGTATGCTCAAGAAATATTATTGCCTAACAGAAGAAAAATATTTCATGGTCATTCTGAATCTGCCTACATGCTGTTTGAAAATTCTCCC
Source organism: Trichosurus vulpecula (assembly GCF_011100635.1). Lineage (NCBI taxonomy): Eukaryota > Metazoa > Chordata > Mammalia > Diprotodontia > Phalangeridae > Trichosurus > Trichosurus vulpecula. Next base: position 150,703,904 of record NC_050577.1, read on the forward strand.
TAAAACACCTATGTGAAGGCCTAGAAGAGAAATCTCCCTACTTAGAAAGTACACATGCTATGTTATTCAATGTATGGATGAGAATTTTTTATTTTCAAACATATTTTTAGAAAAAAAATTTAAGTGATTGTTAAGTGAGTATATAATAGAGGTAATTAGGGGATAGTATTGTGAGAAAAGTAACTGAAAGAATTATGAATGTGCTGTCTAGGCAGGGATGTTAAATTAACTGATCACCCTTTTATTAATTATTTTTTTATAATTATTGGGTTTTTTAAATTATTTTAACACAAGGCTTTCTTGTTTTGGTTTAGACTATTTGGCTTACCACTTTTGTTTCCTCCCTGTTCCTTGGATTAGACTATGGTCTGATTACTGCAGTGATAATTGCTCTGATGACTGTAATTTACAGAACACAAAGGTGAGTTGGGTAGCAGGTCTACATGTGGATGTTGTTATACTATATTTAAAGTTAAAATTTTAATCTTATACTGTAGTCTAAATATGGAGTGAAATCAGAGCCCTTTGATTATTTTCATTCAGTCTAAACAAAAAGCAGAAATGGGGGGGGGGGTATACACACACACCCAGACACACACACACACACATTACATATATATATACATATATATATATATAGTGTGAGAAGGGGAGAAGAGCCAGGTAAGACTTGTTGGAATTCAGATCAGTTCAACAAATAGTTGAGTACCTATTATATGCCAGAAACTATGCCAGGCTCTTCAGGGAGTACAAAATGGGCAAGACACAATATCTGCCCTCAAGCAGGTTATAATCTAATAGGAATTTATTCTCTATTAGAGGTAGTAAAACAAGTACGTACATAACTAGAATATGAGCAGGTAGTATTAATTGTCATACGAATAGGACAAAGTTCTACAGGGACTTACATAACACCGATAATTATAAGGAACTGAGAAACTTTTATGAAGGAGAAGGCTAAGTCCCGTAGAATAGTAGAATGCAGATAGAAAGAAATTGGTGGAGAGCATTCCGGGCAGGATGAAGAGTATGAGAAAAGGTTTGGAATTGGTAAAGCATAGTTCGTGTTTGTGAAACAGTGGGAAGTATAGTTTACCTGAAACATGCAGGGAAGTTAGAGATGAAGCTGAAAACGTAGGTTAAAATAAGAGTTTGAAGGTTTGTTGTTGTTTCACAGAAGGAGGGCATAATCAGAGTGGAGCTTCAGGGAGCCTAATCTACCAGTATAGCTAAGGTAGATTAGATAGAGGAAGGGAGGAAGGAAGGAGGGAAAGAAGGAAAGGCTAGAGGAAGGAAGGAAAGGAGGGAAGGAAGGAAAGGATAGAGGAAGGAAGGAAAGAAGTAGGAAAGGAAGGAACGGATAGAGGAAAGAAAGGAGGGAAGGAAGGAAAGGATAGAGGAAAGAAGGAGAGAAGGAAGGAATAGAGGAAGAAAGGAAAGGAGGGAAGGAAGGAAGAAAGGAGGGATTAGGGGGAAGAAGGAAGAAAGGGAAGGAGGGAGGAAGGAAGGAAGAAATAGAGGAGGTAGTAAAAAGAGGGGAGGAGGGAGGAAATAAACATTTATTAAGCGCCTACTACTGTGCTAAGTAATTTACAAATATTGTCTCATTTGATCTCACAACACCCCAGAGATGTAGGTGCTATTGTTATCCCTGTTTTTAGTTGAGGAAACTGAAGCAGACAGAGGTTCAATGACTTGCCCACACAGTGGTGAGTCTCTGAGGCTGGATTTGAACTCAGGTCTCCCTGACTCCAGTCCTAGTGCTCTATCCACTGCACCTCAGTGGACATTAGCAATTTCAAGAAAAGAAAGCATACATTTAATGAGGTTTTGTTAAAGGAATGCCCTTTGTTAGACCATGTGTCCCAACATTTGGTTTGGAAAATAGGCTTTTGCAGTAGAGACAAATAATGAGCTCGAGAATGTCAGCAATAGGATGAATTCGAGACACAGTGGGACAGAACTTGCCAGATTAATGAGAGAAGTCAAAGGTGAATCTGTGGTAAAAATCCCAGCCTAGGTTATGTGGAGAATGATAGGGCCATTAATAGAAGAAATGGGGATGACAGGAAGAAGAATGTATTTAGGGGCAAGATGGTAAGATTTATTGGAACATGCTAAATTCAAATTTCTGACCAGGGTAGTGGTGCAGGAGGCAGTTGGAAACAGGAAACCGGCATTGAAAGAGAGATCTGTTTTGAAGATATAGATTTGGAAGTCATCCACATAGAGAATAGAAGTAGTGAAGGTGAAGTTTGGAGTGCCAAAAACAAAACAAAAAAATTAAAAAAAAAAAAGATGGCCTCATTCTTCCAGGGGACGCTATCTCAGGGATGGCAAGCCTGCAGCATTTTATTAAGGAGATTTGTTCTGTGAAGTTTGGATTCAGTCAAAGGGCTGCACTTGAGGACCTAGAGGGCCACACATGCCCTCGAGGCCGCAGGCTCCCCACCCGTGAGTCTTATCTCATACCATCTTCAGTTTCCTTCTGTTCCTTAATATCAAAAGACCCTAGTTAAGAACAAAATAGCTGTCATCATTAGCAAGCTCATTGTAGTCCTAGAATTTACTGATTCATTCTTAACTTAGACACTAATTCTTACCATTCGCTTTGATCATTCTAATTCCTGATACTCATGAAGTAAAAATAGATGATCTTTACCAAGTATTTCCCGGTCTTTGTTTCCCACACCCACAAACTTTCTCCCTTCTCCTTTAATTTGTACTTCTTGAGAATAGTCTTTCTCACTGAAGTTCAGTCATTTATAGCTACATCTTTGTAGTGATGTATGGATTAACCCACATATTATCTATAACAAATTCATTAATAAATCCATTCATTCAACTGAAGGTGATCTCTCTCTCTCTCTCTGTCTCTCTCTCTCTGTCTCTCTCTCTCTCTCTTTCTGTCTCTCTCTCCCCCCACCCCCTCCTACCTCCCCCTCTCTTTTTCTTCCTCCCTCCCTTCCTCTCTCCTCAAATATACTAGGAATTCTTTATCTGGATATCTTCTTTGCCTCAATTATATGCTGCCTTGTATCAACTGTGCGGCAATGGTTCAGTTGAATAACTGAGTGATTTCAACTAAATTCATAATAATCACCTACTAAGTTGAAAGTTCCATGAGGACAGGGATCGTGTCACACCTGAATCCCTTAACTCGGAGTTAAAAGCCATTCCACAGTATATCTATAGTTCCATTTTACTTCTCAAGAAATATTTATATACTGTGTTCTTCATGTTGAGTAGGATATCAAAAAATATAATAATGATTCCTGCCTTTCAGGAGCATATAATCTCCTTGGAGAAACAAAACATAAACACAGTTAAATAATAATATAATCCAAAATAATTTTCCCAGTACACAATTCTGATGTAATCCTGCTCAGATACTTTCAGTGGCTCCCTATGGCCTGTGGGATAAAAGACAAAGGCCTCAACTGAGCATTTGTCTCCCTAAAAGTCTGATTCCAACCTACTCATTCAACATGATTTTATACCACTCCTCTTCCATGAGTCTATGTTTTCTCAACTATACTACTAACTTTCCTCTGAATTCAGCCTACACCTGTCTGTGTCTTGGCATTCACACAAAGTATGTCCCATGTCTGGAATTCATCACCTCTGCATCTCTACCTTTTGAAATCCATTTCTTTCTTCAAGGCCCAGCTTGAGTCTTCTTCATGAAGTTTTTCCTCAATCTCACCCCCCATCCTTTCATTCCTGGAAGTGTTATCTTTCCCTTTGTATTTTCTTATAGCACATTTCTGGATCACACCTTCACCTATATCATTCTATACCTTGTATCATACTTTGTGTGTGTGTGTGTGTGTGTGTGTGTACACAAATATGAGGACAGCATTACTGGATTTCAGAGTATGGGGAAGGGGGTGATGGAGTGGAAGAGGAGACAGTGAATTCAGTTTAGGATGTCTGCTTTAAAGGATAAAGAGAATCCAACTAGAGATGCCCTTGGGTCAACTGATGATTCAAGGCTGGTACTGAAGTAAAAAGCCAGCACTAGAGCTGATAGTTTAGAGAGTTGTGTCTTATTGATCTCAGGTCCAGGGCTCTATCTACCTGGCTGCCTCTGGGATGACAACAAGCAGATGAAGTAGCAAATGTTAGTGAGTTTCAGCACCTCCTCACTTGTCTTCCTCCTACTATGAGTTTTTACTTCTCTTTCCAGATCTATTAGCAGAGACTTTATGACTCAGTACTCAGGGTTATTTTTTTTGGAGGGGGCAGGCAGGGCAATTGAGGTTAAGTGACTTGCCCAAGGTCACACAGCTAGTAAGTGTGTCAAGTTCCTGAGGCCGGATTTGAACTCGGGTCCTCCTGACTCCAGGGCCGACACTCTACTCACTGTGCCACCTAGCTGCCCCCACTCAGAATTCTTTATGCTGTTTCTCCCTATCTTGGAAATGAGAAAGACACTGTCCTTTTAAATCCATATGATTTGGCAGATATGGAAGGGTATTCTGAAGGAAATAATATCCATTTCTCTTGGCATTTTTCATCCCTCATTCTTTTATTCCCTCAAGACAGGTTCTAATTTTTGCATTGCAATTAGTATTTTTTATCAAACAGTTCTTTAGTACCCAGCATTCAGCCTAGAGATAGACTTATTTATGAAAAGGGATAGGAGTTTCAAAATCTAAAAATACTAGGTTATAACTTTTTAAAAATACATTTAAACAGATTTTTTTCAGGTTTGCAAAGCACTTTATTTTCTTTTTTTTAAAATTAATTTATTTATTTTTAGTTTACACCACTCAGTTCCACAAGCTTTTGAGTTCCAAATTTTCTCCCCTTCCCTCCCCAATTCCCTCCTCAAGATGGCGCACAATCTGATATAGGCTTTACATAAACATTCACATTAAACATATTTTCACATTAGTCATATTGCAAAGAAGAATTATAACCAATAGAATGAACCATGAGAAAGAAGAAACAAAACAAAACAAAAAAAAGAGAGAGCAAATAGTATGCTTCCATCTGTTTTCAGACTCCGTAATTCTTTCTCTGGATATAGATAGCACTTTCTATCATGAGCCTTTTAGAGTTGTCTTAGAACCTTGCATTGCCGAGAAGTAAACAGACTTTAATAAGATTTTTAAGGAGAATTTTCCCCACATTCTTGACAGATGTCTTTTTCTTTTTGTTTTTTCCTGTGGAACCTTGTTTAGAGGGAGGCATAACTAGACCTTGAAGTATAGGTAAGATTTTGGCTAGATGGAAAGAAGATGAGAAATGATGCAACATAGGGAGAATAACATGAGAAAAAACTTGGAATGAAGAATGAACGGAGGTGTTCACAGTACAGTAAAACTGGCACAGCCAGAGGAGGGGAATGTTCCTGTTGAGCAATAGTGGGAGAAAAGGTGGTATGGCTAGGGTGAGAGCAGGCTATGCCAAATTTGGAGTTTCTCCTGGGGAGCAGTAAGTGCTAGAGGTTGTTTTTTGGTTTTGTTTTTTAGTAAAGAAGTATCACAAGTGTGTTTTGCAAAGTTAATTCAGTGTTAATTACATTCGTTCAGTGTCAATATATAGGATGAATTAGAGGGAAAATGAGACTAAAAGGAGAGAGGTCTTTCCTTTACTAAGAGGATTCCCACTCCTCCATCTAAGCAGTATAGCAGGAAGGCAGAATGGAGTCTTAATCTTTTTATGTCATGGATATTTAGTACTATAGTGAAGTCTGTGGATCCCTGAATAATGACTTCAAAGGCATAACATAAAATATATGGGATTACAAAGGAAAACAATTACATTAAAATATTGTCCTCAAAAAAAATTTTTTTAAAGACAAGTTTACAGACCCCAGGTTTTGAAAACCTGGCCTAAGACATAGAGTATAGACTAGGGAGCCAGAACTGGAGTTGTACCATGGCCAGATCTGACCTCCACATGATTGTGCACTTCTCTCTGCCTCATATGTCTCCTGTCTTTTGCATTCTTGGGGAGACTGTAAGAACCTATGTGTTCTCCAAAGGACTCATGATGGAGAGAGCTATCTACATCCAGAGAAAGAACTATAGAGTCTGAATGCAGATTGAGGCAAACTATTTGCTCTCCTTTTCTTTTTCTTTTGTTTTTTTCTCTTTTGTTTTTGCTTTTGTTTATTTGGTTTTGTTTCTTCTTTCTCATGATTCATTCCATTGGTCATAATTCTTCTTTACAACTTGACTATTGTGTAAATAAGTTTAATGCAAAGTTAGATATATAGAAGATATATCGGATTCCATGCCATCTTGGGGAGGGAGAAAATCTAGAACTCAAAATCATGTGAAACTGAGTGTTGTAAACTAAAAATAAAAATCTTAGTTTAAAAAAAATAGCCTATGTGTTAGTGAGCTAGAAGTTACGTTGTGTTTTGGATATTCTTTGAAAAGATCAGACAAAGCTTTGTGTAGCAGATAAAGGTTTGGAGTCTGGATGACCTGGGTAAGTCACTTAAACTCTAAAATTATAAGTTACTAAAGAGTTACAAATCTGCATGGTAAAGGGATTTTCCATACACTGAATACTCCCTAAATGAGGGGTGGGGAACCTGCAACCTCAAGGCCACATGTGGCCCTCTAGGTCTTCAAGTGTAGCTCTTTGATTGAATCCAAATTTCACAGAACTGATCCCCCTAATAAACAAATTTGTTCTGTAAAACCTGGAATCAATCAAAAGGCCACACGCAAGGACCTAGAAGGCCACTTGTAACCTCAAGGCCATAGGTTCCCCACCCCTGTAAAACCAATGAAATCCCAGCATTAGGCCCAAAAAAGGAAGGAAAAAAAAAACCTGTGTAATTATCAGGTATTTCTGGGCTTGTTAACATTGTGATCCATATGTATAAAAACTGTTTCCTTTTCTTCACTGTGATGATACCATAATTTGCTTTCTCTTTTTTCCAGTCCAACCTACACAGTTCTCGGTCAGCTTCCCAACACGGATGTATATATTGATATAGATGCATATGAAGAGGTAGGAGCTTCTTCTACACCTTTCCTTCAGTACATCCTCCACTGGTATAGATCACAACTCCTTTAAGTCCTCATGGATGATCCTTTTGAGTTGACTCTACCAAAATACAGTTCACCACCTGGTAGCCAACCTTATGGTGATAAGACCCTATAAATTTAGTGAAGCTGGTCCTACAGAGGACAGACACAGGATGCATTGTTGTAGCAACAATGTTACTTGCAGCTACCGTGGCTGTGTAAAGCCAATAACACCAGCACATAGGAGGGCTGTTAGCACAGGTTCTTTGATCTGCTTTTCTGAGGAAAGCAACTTTAAGGGGTTAACAATCTTACTTTAATTAAACATACATGTATCATTCACTTAGCTCAGGGGAAAAAGTCAGCACCCTGAACTTCAGAGAAAACACAAACAGAAATTACAAGCAGAAATTATGTAAACAGAGCAAAATAACACAAATCAATAGACAGGCTTCTAGTCATCTGACCAAGACATTACATACGTAGTTACCAGAGAGAGAAGCACCAATATCTGGGTTTTTCAAAGCTGGAGGGCTTAATGGATACCCAGAGTCTAGTCTGGTCAAATCACAGGACACTGTTCCAGTGAGTGAGCCACAAAGCAAAATGCTAACCTCTGAGTATATACATGCTTCTTCAGGGTCAGAGGGTGTCATAACCGTGCCACTCAAACCCATGTGACTTAAGCAGGTCATCAAAACTCCCAATTCAGTCAAAGACTCTTGATTGAAACAAAGGCAAGACTCAAAGGCACTTGATTGCCTTAGTGCTGAGAAGCACTCCAAAACAAAAGACAACAAAAAAGTCCCACTTTGCTTTCCATTACAGTTGTGAAGCCTGGACTCAAAGCTGTAACTGCCTAAGAAAACCTGCCAGAACTTTTTCTCTGATAAACTTTAAGGAACTCAAGATATCACTTCCACACCACAATGAGGCATCAGATCAGGACTCAAGTGAAAGCTAACATTTCAAATGATTAATAATAGATCAGATCAGGACTTGAGTGAAAGCTAACATTTTAAATGATGAATAATAGATTTATAATAATATATTTAAATTTTAAGATTTACAGAGTACATTTTCCACAGCAAATTTATAAAGCAAATAAACTAAACCATATAGTTATTATTTTCCCCATGTTACAGACAAGAAAACTGAAGTGCAGACAGGTTGTGACTCATACGTAATCATATGCGCGCGTGCACGCGCGCACACACACACACACACACACACACACACACACACACCACCAGTAAGTTGGTAAACTATAAAAGCCAGAATTCATATCTAGCCCACCAAGTCTAGAAGTCTTTTCACTACACCATGAAGTCTACATAGTCCCTACCCATAGCACTGCCAATACTGAATTTTATTATTTTTACTTAGTTCTGTTAATTCTGTAGATATGTAGTGATACCTTACAGTTTCTTTTACATTTTCATTTCTCTAATTGCCAGAGGTTACATTTCCCCATATGATCTGAGAGTGTAAACTGTTGGTGTTTTTTCACTGGTGCAATCCATTGTGCTATTAAGTTATCCTTAACTATTTATACAGTGATCTAATAATATATAGGAATGTAATTGGGTTTTGTGAACGTATATCCTGCAGCTTTGCTGAACTTATTTACCTCTAGTAAATTTGAGATTAATTTCCTTAACACATATGCGTGTGCATGCACACACACACACACAAACACACATCACATGTATGAGCAGCTAGGTGGTGGTGGACACAGCACTCGGTCTGAAGGTGGGAAGACCCGAGTTCAAATCCAGCCTCAGACACTTTCCAGCTCTGTGACCCTGGAGAAGTCACTTAATTCTATTTGCCTCAGTTTCTTCATCTGTTAAATTAGGTAGAGAAGGAAATGGCAAGTCACTCTTTTTGCCAAGAAAACCCCAAACAGGACCACAGTCGGGCACAACTGAATTACTTGAACGACAGTATCATACACACACACACACACACACACACACACACACACGCATGGGCACACATGCACATATATGTATATATACACATACACATGTATACACATATGTGTATATGCATATGCACATATACACGGGTATATACATATGCACAAATACATGTGTGTACTTATATACACTATATATATATATATATAAAAATGTATATTTATCTCTAATTTCATACTTTTTATTTCTTCTTTTATAGCTATGGCCAACATTTCTAGTATTACTTTAGATTAGCATAGCCCACATAAAAAGTTCTTCTCCACTAGGTTGCATTGAAGTGACTCTGAGTTATGCAAGAAAAAACAAGTTTTGGCAGATTCTTCCAAGCTTTGAGTAGTATGCCAACAACAGACTGTGTTCACTACCAGAGGACCAACCTAACTAAGGATAAAAAGGCTCATCACCACTCATTTAGCCAACTAAATGATGAATTATTTGGCCATAACAAGCCATATTTACTACGTTAAATAGGAATGATGACAACAAATCCTTACCTTGCTCTTGTTTCTCTATTAAATATGGTTGATTGTTTTTAAATGCATATACTTAATTAATGTTAGGGGGAAAAACCCTCCATGGTTTCATTTTGAAAGTATGTTGAATTGTATCAATTTTCTCCACATCTATTATAGTAAGTATATAATTCTAAATATTTTTCTCACTGTGCTGAATTAAATAATTCTTCTTTATGTATGCCAGCCTTGTATTCTAGGGATAAACCTACTTAATCAAAATATTCAATATTTTTAATGTATCGGATTTTGTTTGCAAAAGTTATATTTAAGATTTTTTCACCTTCCATGTATTTTAATTCCTGTTTCATACTTTTACATTTTATTTTTAGGAGACCACTTCTTGAAGCAGGCCACTTTCATATTTTCTTACTTGTTTTCTCTGCGTCCAAAATAATAGGTTATATCACTACCAAACTTGCCTTTTCTTTTAAGTTCTTAGTTAGCACAATGCCTGGCACATCGTAAGCACTATATAAATATTAGCTGTTACTATTTTATTTATTATTATTATTATTTTATATCATCCACTATTTTTTGGCCAAGCTTTACCAGATTAATGTTGGTTGGTTGTTGTCCTTCATTCTGGAAGAGGACAAAAATGACATCACTATGTTCGAATCAAGTTACAGTGTGTCTTACTGTGGCTGATCAGACCAATGTGCACTCAGAAGGCTCTATCACAGGTTGGGCACAAACGGTCCCTATGAACATTTGGGGTGGATTCTCTAAATTTGTGCATCCCAAATTTCTTTTGAGCTACTTCAGTCCAGCTTTGCTCATAGAGCACAGCACCTTCTCTGATGAGGGTGCACCGTGCTGGGTGGTCCTGTGCCAGTGTCTCCCATGTCACACATTCAATTCCAGAGTTCTTAAGAGAGACCTTGAGAGTGTCCTTGTATAGCTTTTTCTGACCACCATGTGGGCACTTGCCTTGTGTGAGTTCTCTGTAAAATAGTCTTTTAGGCAAGCATACCTTAGGCGTTTGAATATGGCCAGCCCATCAGAGTTAAGCACTCTGCTGTAGAGTCTGAATGCTTGGCAGTTTAGTTCAAGAAAGGACCTCAGTGTCGGCACCTTATTCTGCCAGGTGATCTTCAGAATCTTCCTAAGACAATTCAAATGAAAGCGATTCAGTTTCCTGGCATGGCACTATATGGATCTAGGTACCAAATGTTGATTTATTACCATATTTGCTGATATGGTAATGAAATGAATTGAGGAGATTATGAAAGAATTCAACCAAAAGATACTACCTTGATAGACATCTGGAAACATCCTATTGATTGTGCTCTAAAGGTCCTTGGCAATTATTTGATGTACATATGTAGGTAATGATCCCTTAGAGTGGGTATTTTTTAAAGTATACACATAGATTTGTTTTCAGGTGTCATTTGTTCAGTGAAAAATGTTACAAGTTTTGACTTTAAAGACTCTTAGTCCAGGGGGTTTATTACAGAACATTACTATCATTTTGGACAGGGGATGGTCTATAGGTCAAAGTGAGAAACTTCCTTTTCCATTCCTAACTTGTCTATACCTCAATTTCCACTTCTTTAAAATGACAACAAATACAGTGTTAATGAATATTCACAGCATCATGAGAATGGGTGGGAAACTGATGTGTATTTGTGTCTTTATTCTTTTGACTTCAGAGTATTGCTATAATAACATTTTGTAGCTGTGTAATAATTTGTGAAACTATTCTTTTCCTCTTCCATTTTAATAGTTAATGATGGCCTTGAATTTGAAAATCCCCTTTCTTCTGAAGATCCCAAAGTCCCTTGTTCTTTAGAACAATGTTTTGTGACTGACATAAAGTTCTTGGAATTTCTTTGAAGAAAATCTTAGAAAAAAATATCAGGTGTTAAAGAATAGCATTGGTGTTTACAATTGTTCATTATATCCCTATAATATAGAAAAGGCCCAAGAATTGTGAGTTATATTCCTAGTTTCTAAATTGTGTCCCAACGTGTAAAGAAGCGTCTATAGGAGCTCCATAAAATGAGTATGATAACATCAAATGGTTTTATGTATCTGCCCCATCCCCTTTATGCAATTATATTACACCAAGATTTGGAATTTTGAGACATGAAAAGCCAATCAGATTGGTCCTATGACTTTAAAAAGGTTTGAAAATACAGGTTAGAGAAACCTATATTTCTTTAGGGAAGTGTTACTATTCTTAGAACTATGTGAGACAAAATTATTGAGTGTGTGTATATATAAAGAAAACACACACACACACATACACACATGTATATGTAGCATAATGGCAGTAACACTGATATAGTGTATTCAAGGTCCTTCTTTCCCATTCTTCTCCTTCCTACCTACTTTGAATCCAGTCATTTTTCTCAGTTCATTTGGTTCTCCTTTCTCTTTGCTTAAAACCAACTTTCACAACTTCTTCCTCCTCTTCTAGTTTTCTTTCTGCCACATTCAATTCCTCAATTATGTTTTTGAGAAAAAGAACAAAATGAAAAAGATATGAGGAAAATCAACCCTTTCAACCATTCTAAAGCTTTTTGTTTTTCGCAGTATTAATTTCTCTCAAATATGAATTGAACAGGGAGAGATTTTGAACTTCACAGAATAATGATTAACATGATTCCAAGACACTTAACTGTTTTGGGTAGAGTTGGGAGAGGGAGAAACTGTCGTTGTTAATTCTGAAATGAGTATCTTTGAGTATAATAATATTTTATCCCTCAGGTGAAAGAGCATCCTGGGATAAAAATATTCCAAATAAATGCCCCAATTTATTATGCCAACAGTGACTTGTACAGTAGTGCACTAAGCAGAAAGGTGAGTAAAAGAATCTTTTTAGAAGTTCTTGCTGTTGCAATGGTTTTCTCCTTTTTCTGCTTATATTAAAATTTTATACAGTATGCCCAGGATGCCGAATAGCAAGCACATGCTTAGAGGGGGTACATTCTAGAGATTCTCCTCATATAGAGGAATCCTGTACAAATGATAAAGACTTATGCACAAAAGGAATTTGTACCCAATAAAAAATATTTCAGACAGCTGCCAAAGTTTTTTCTCCAAAGGTTTTCTCTTCTTCAATGCTATTTCAGTTCCTATGATCATATCTGGAAGAGACTCTCTATTAGTTACTAATCTTTGGTTTTATACCTTGTACCAAGTGATTTCAAAGCAGTAGTGTGCCCAGGGTTCAGGTCGGGAATCAGGACATAGCTGAACCTGTGAAGAGTTGTCAGAGTGGGAAACTATGAATCCACAAATCTGGAGGGTTTCCAAATGTAGAATGAGGTGCCCTTTTACCTTTGTTGTTGTTCAGTTGTTCACTTGGGTCTGAGTCTTCATGACCCTGTGGATTATAGCACTCCAGTGGGGTTTTCTTGGCAAAGACATTGGAGTAGTTTGCCATGGCCTTCTCCAGTGGGTTAAGGCAAACAGACGTTAAGTGACTTGCCCAGGGTCACACAGCTAGTAAGGATCTGAGGTCACATTTGAACTCAGGTCTTCCTGACTGCAGGTCCAGCATTCTATCCACCAAGCCACCTAGGTACCTCCTTTTACCTTACCCCGCCAGCCCCACCCCCACTAAATCATGCCTTCACCTCCCATAGAAGTAATGGTAGTCATTTATTGTACACTAATGCTACATAGTAAGAAAGTGGCCAACAAAAGACACACTAATCACCTTTTTTTATAGCTCTCTAAATGTATCTGAAGGGCAATCAGTTTTTTTTTAATTAGTATTATCAACATAATCTCCACCCTCTGAAGGAAAGTTGCACAAGCCTGGAGTCAGGAAGACCTGAGTTCAAATCCAACCTTAGATACTTACTAGCTCTGTGACTGTGCGGAAGTCACTTAACCCTGTTTGCCTTAGTTTCCTCATCTGTAAGATGAGCTGGAGAAGGAAGTGGCAAAGCACTCCAATATCTTTGCCACCAGAACCCCAAAAGGGGTCATGAAGGATTGGACAAGACTGAAATGACTGAACAACAGCAATTTAAATCGAGTTCCCTTTGAGAAAGGTTAGAATGGTCAATCTAGGTGGGCCTTTGGTAGCCTGGAAGCAGATGTGCATATACATTTAATGTTGCATTTCCTTAAAGACAGGAGTTAACCCAGCAGTTATAATGGGAGCAAGGAGAAAAGTCCTGAAGAAGCATGCCAAGGAGTTAGGGACCAAAGGCAAACCCAAATCTTCGGTTGTCAAAGTTGTGAGTAGTCAATAAATTACTTTCTACCTTCTTGATCTGAAATGTTTCTTTATTAAGCTACACAACATACAGCTTCTAAAAAAGGGATGAGAAAGAATTGATGTTTTATAGTGAAGATATTTGCTAAAGATAGTTAAACAAGGAGTGAGATAAGCTTTTTACACCAGCATGCTCTTTAAATTCCTGTCCATCCATTAACATGATTCAGGAGTCACCTTTGCAGGAAGTATTTTCTGAGGACCTTGCTTCATCTAGGACCTCACACACTATGTGGCTTGCTCTTCTCTGATGCGCTTAGGTATGATTTTATATTACAGGTATTTGTGCATCTATCACTATACTCTGAGCTCCATGAAGGCAGAGACCTTAACTGCCCCAGTGACTAGAACAATGTTCTGCACATACAAGGCACTTAATAATTTTTTTATTCAGACTATTTTTGAAGTGATTTCACTAAACCATGGAAGAGTTATTCCTTTTTAAAGAAAAGCACTTTGGTCATTTTAAGCATTCATCCCTTGTTCTAAGTTTACTCAGAGAAATAAAAGGCCTAATGGGCTCTTTATCCATTTAGACCTTCAGTTATCTATAATTATTCATCTTTATTCTCCTAAGTTAGTCATTAATTAATTAATTCAATAAATATTGGGCGTATATTATGTAAAAGATACCTTTTGGGGAGGGAAGAATAGATGTGACTGACAAGGAATAAAAATTAGGTCTTAATGAATTGCATTCTTTATATAACAAAGTTAGGGATTGTTGTTTCAGCAGAAGAAAGTGAGTAATGAGAATTCAAGCACAGTACATAAGGCTTTCAGCAGTAATTTTCTATTACAAATCATACCCAGAATCAAAAATATAAGTCACGTGTGTTCAAAAAATGGAAGAATTGTGGTAGAATGCTGGTCTGTTGTAATTCTAGGATGAGGACGCAGAAACAGGTGGGGAAGAAGATGCAAAACCAGAAGAACAGATAGAGGAAAATGCAAAACCGATGACAATTGATTCGCTGGTCCAAAAAACATTTCCAGAAGAACTGGAAAGATTTTTGCCCCCAGGGCCAAATGTTCACACTATGATTTTGGATTTCTCACAAGTCAATTTTATTGATTCAGTTGGAGTAAAAACTGTAGCAGGGGTAAGTATCTCTCCTTCCTTCCCCTTCTCAACAAGACAGCAATATTTGTTTTTATCACCAGATAAATCACTAAGTTCTCAATTTTTTGCTCCTTTTAGTTAATGTTCTGTACCTTTTGTCTGTAATGACAATCCATGCAAAATTATTTAGTTTTCTCTTTTCCCTATCTCCCATAGCAAATGTATATAAGTCAAAAAAAATGTAGTAATGCTGTAAAAGTGCATCTCAGCAAAGATGTTTTTATTGGGGACAAATAGAGCAAATGCAGGAATTTGTACATCTTAAGTACCGGAAGTGACAATTCAGTAGAAGTATCTCATATCCCTTCTCCTATCCTTAAAAGTCCTTGCTTGACCCTACTGTGCCCTCAAACTATTGTCCTCTATTCTCCTCCCTTTTTCTGCCAAACTCCTAGAAAAACCTATCTATTCTTGCTCCATTCCCTCTCTTTTCAGCTTCCTTCACAGCCCCCAAGTCATCTAGGTAGAGCCATGGATGGATCACTGCGCCTGGAGTCAGGAAGACCTGGGCTCAAATTCAGGTTCAGACACTAGCTGTGTGACCTTGGGCAAATCAGCCTCTGTTTGCCCCAGTTTTCTCAACAGTATAGGAATAATAAAAGTACCTATGTTACAGGGATTGTTGATCTGAGAATCAGAAAATATTTATAAAGCATTTAGCACTGTGCACAGCAGATATTAAACACTGCATAAATGCTTAATCCCCTTCTCATCCCCTCCCCTTCATCACTCAAATGAAACTGCTCCCTCCAAAGTTGCCAGTGATGTCCTATGTGACACATGGAATCATTATGTCTCAATCCTCGGCCTGCTTGGCCTCTCCGTAGCAGCAGACACCAGTGACCTCCCCCTCCCTCTTTTCTCCCATATCCTCCCTCTTTAAGTTTGTGTGTTATTGCCTTCCTTTAGTGGTTCTCTCGCCTTTCTGACCATTCTTCAGTCTCCTTTCTCGTATCATCATATTTGGCCCCTTAACTTGTGTGTTGAGCCCAAGGCTCCTTCCTGGGCCCCCCTTCTCTTCTTCCTCTACACATTTTCCCTTTATGACTTCATTGACTCCCATCATTCTGTCATCTCTAGCAGATGATTCTCATATTCAGGTAGGTATCCAGCTCTCATCTCTCTTTTGAACTCCAGTCCCAATCACCAACTGCCTATTATAGATTTTCAATTAGACGTCCTATAGGCATCTCAGATTCACCATGCCCAAGACAGAACCTCAATTAGCTTTGCCCCAAAGCCCACCCCTCTTCTATTGATTACACCACCATGCTTTCGACCATCCAGCACTGCAAGTCCCTGATTCTTCTTCCTCCCTCACGCCATTTAGCCAATCGTTTGCCAAGCCTGATGCTTCTGCTTGCACGTCTCTACATCCATCTCTTTCTTCTCACATGGTCGCCATCCTAGTGCAGGCTCTCATCACCAGTTGTCTGGACTATTTTAATACCCTCCCACTTGATTTCTCTGCCTCAAGTCTTTTCCCTCTCCAAAATTTCCTTCATACAATTACCAAACCTAACTTCCAGGTGTGACTATGCCACTCCTATAAATTCTAGTGACATCCTATTATATCTAGGATCAAATTTGTCCACCATCAAAATTCTTCACAACACGGCTCCTCCAATCTGCCTTATTGTACATCACTCCCCTTCAAGTACAGCACAGTCCAGCCAGACTGGCCTTCTCGCTACCCCTCACACACTACATTTTGTTTCCCATCACTGCCCCTTAGTATTAGATATTTTCTCTGCCAAGAACGTGATATGCACTCTCTCCTCACCTCTCAGAATCCTTTTACCTTCAATGTATCATTTCCTGCAAGAGGACTTTATTTGGCACGTGTTTTGTATATGTACATAGGCACAAGTACTTATATATGTACCTGATGTCCTCCTAAATCAAATGTAAGTCCCTTGAAGGCAAGGACTGTTTCATTTTCTTTGTATCTCAGTGCCTGATACATAGTAGGTGCTTAATAAATACCTATTGATTGATTAATTGACATAGAAATATATCAGTAGAAACTAAATTTATTTTAATACTATTACAGATCCTAAAAGAATATGGAGATGTTGGTATTTACGTATATTTAGCTGCGTGCAGTGGTAAGTAGACAAAAACCTGGGAGAAATTTTAGCATATTTTTTGGTTCCTTTGTTTAATAGATGTGTTTTGAAAAGTTTACTAGCTTTTTAAAGTTTTTAATAGCAAGTCATTTACCAAAAATCACCTTTAAAACCAGGTTTGAAAATTAACCACTCAGAAGTTAAAACTAACTATTTATCTGTGTATAGATACCTCCTCAAGGCTGGGTTGGGAAAAATATGGACTAATTCATCTTTGTTCTGGGCTGGTAAAGCTTTAGGAGTTATTTGAAGATGGCCATAAATATAAAATAGTTTCAATTTTATTTTTCTATTCAATAAACTCGGAATGTTTTGCTATTAACTGATTACCCTTTCTGTTTTACATCATGTATATCATATATAGAGATATGTACTTATATATTTACATTGTTTTTCATACACACACATTTAGAAATGATGCTCAAACATGAAACCTAAGGGATGAATTAATTTGCTTTTCTTCTCTTCCAGCCCAAGTTGTGAATGACCTCACTCGAAACAGGTTTTTTGAGAATCCTTGTGTAAAGGAGCTACTATTCCACAGCATTCATGATGCAGTTTTAGGCGCTAAAGTTCGAGAAGCCCTTGCACAGCAAGAAGCCTTAGCCCCACCTCCAGAGGAGGACTCGGAGCCAATCGTTGACCCGGAGACATAGAGGAGGCATTAAACACCTAGCATTATAAAACCTCTTGTGAAACTAGGTAGACATTTTGAAATACCAAACATTAAGGATTCTAACTTTTGTAGGTAAATTCTATTAGTTGAGAACTGCTTGACTTGGAGGGTGAATGAAGCATCTCAAGATGTGTCACTTGTATTTTTTCTATCCAATCATTTCCCAAAAAAATTACTCAATCTCTTCTGCAGCTTTGTGCATAGAAAATACATCTACTGCTGTATACAATTGGTATATACAGTGTTCCTTTCTAATGAGGATGAGCTCCTGCCAGGTGAGTGGAGGTGTATTGGTTGATTTTTCAATCTGATCAGATAGCCTTCTAATAGACATGACTGAATGGCAGAGAAAAGCATACTTTGCTATTCAAGTACTTTTTTAAAAACAAAAGTAGAACACTTCATTATGTAACAAAGCATAAATGAGTGAAGTAGGTAGGTACAGTTTGGTACCTTTCTCGGCAATATAGGTTATCAGTCATAGCTTAATTTGACCCTGGTTTTGTCCTCAGATTTTAAACACTTCTTTCAACTCATCCTGAATCTTTACACTCAAAGCGGAAATTCCTTTCTGGCATGTTATAGTAGCTGGGCTACGGTAGGCCATGTTGCTACCTACAGCTCTTACTTATTACTCTACTTATCACTGTGATGAGACCTATTTGCTTGCTGGCATCGAATCAGGTGAAAGGCCTTAGAGCAAAGGGAGCACATTTCCTGACAACAGTGAGCTTTCCTCTTCTAATTCCCTGGTGTCTCCCTTTCTCAGCCAGCCTAACAAGAAATGCCAGATTAAGAGATGTCTGTCCTTTGGTTTCTAGCTTTCCTTCTTCTCCAGATTAGTATATAGCAATGTGATATTGCTGGTCTACGTGAAATCTTAAATCTTCTCCCCTTACTTCAAATCAAAATATTTCTTAGTCACTTTACTACTGCTACTTCCACCTACCCTAACTTGGTATCCTTTGGTATCTTTTTGTATTGTCTTTTCCTTAGTAACCATAATACACAAGATCAGATACATCTGCTTTCTGATACAGACTGCCTTCTGAAAGAGCATGTAGTTACAAAATTTCAGTTTATTCTAGAAACCGTCTTCTAAAAGGTCTGTCATCTTTTTCAGCATCAGCAATTCAAACAGAACTTAATAAGGATTTTAAAGAGAGATGTGATGTGGTTTGGACCACATATGCTTTAGCACCAATAAAGGTCTTAAAGCAGTACCTTGCACATTGTAGGTGCTAAATATTTGTTGACTGGTTAACTATTTGATTCCTTTACAGTATTTTAACCTTTTCTGCATTTTTTATTTCTGTATCATATTATTTCTATTCTTTGTTTTTAACACAATTCTGACGTGTATATAAAAACTGTTGGAGAAGGTCCTGTGTGAGGGGAGGGGAATGTATTTTACTAAAATCAGTTATTTTTGTTTCTTCAAATCTGTTACACCCAAAATTCAAGGTCCCTTCTTGGGTAAAACGTTTATGCAGGATCATGGGATATATTAAAATTACCTATTTTTACAGCAAATGGGATATATTAAAATTACCTATTTTTACAGCAAGTGGGATTTAGGGATTTTGCTATACGGGGGGCTTTATTTTCTTTATTGCTTTGATACTCCAAGACATTTAAGTTGCTACTTCTATGGCTTTCCGTACTTCATATCATTCTGCCTTCATATTTAGAAAGTCATGGATGATTTTTAGGTTAATATTACCCAATTTCTGTTCCAAGCAATTTATTAATGGGTTTGGGGCTCTCCCCCACCATTGCAATCTAGAGGATTCTTGTAGTAAGGATAGACCTGTGACAAAAGTAGTCATCCAATACAGCCTGCCCAAGTCCTAGTCCAAGTAAGGTTACCATTGCTGATCTATACAGAAGTATGGGTATGATGTCAGTGTATGAATGCATGTGACTTTCAGCAAGAGGCAGAGAATTCTCAGTCCCAGACAGACGCTTCCTCTACACAGTCTTGCAGGTAGCTGGTGGGAGGGTTGTCATCAGTAATGAGCAATTCACATTTATATTGTGCTTTACAGTTTACAAAGTGCTTTCCTTCTAACTCAAGGTAGGTAGAGCATTTTCCCCATTTTGCAGAACAGAAAACTGAACCCAAGAGGTTTATTGAAGCACTGGTATCATGGAAACGCTGTTCAGCTTGGAAACATGATCTCGATGGGCTCAAAGTGCAGCTCTGACACTGTGATCACGGGCAAGTCTCTTAAGATCTCTTGAACCTGTTTCCTCAGCTGAAAAAAAAATATTATACACATCTTGTATATGTGTTCTATTTCCTTCACTAGGCTGTTGTAAGGATAAAATGAGATAACATATACAAAGCACTGTGCAAACCTTAAAGTGCCATGTAAATGTCAGCTATTAAAGTTACTCGCTCACCACACAGCTAGCACATGGTGGAACATGTCTTTATAGACGTTTAATACTCTCCATACCATCCATGCTGCCTCTCAGAGCTCAAGCACACGAGGATGGATATGGTTCCTCTCTGGGTCCTCCTGTATGCTGCTTATTCCTGCAGACTTTATTTCAAATACTATATCCTATGTACCTCCTTATTCATGTAGCTGCCTCTACAGAAATGAAGAAAAATGTGATTTCTGTATGTGATAACTGACATTTTTGGTATGGGAAGTATATTGTCTTCCCAGGTATGTGTGTCTAAAGAATGGGAGGAGGCAATAAATTAAATTTGGCCCCGGTGATGGGGGGTGGGAGGGGTTTGTGTCTCTGTGTGTTGTGGGGGAGGGAGGGAAAGGGAGGGTTGTGTGCCTTTGTGTGGGGATTGGGGGAAGGGGTTTGTGTCTACTTCTGTGTGCCCCTACGTGGGGATGGGAAAAAATGTCTGCCCAAGTAAGGGGTGAGAGTGTGTGTGTGCGTGTGTGTGCGCGTCTGCCCCTTTAAAGGTAATAATGCAGTTTCAACTGTGAAATCATACAAGACTGCATGACATTTGACTACGTCTGCTATAACCAATACAAAAATGCTCTGGGCCTTCTTAATACCTGTATACTTTCAACAAGATACTTAGGAGGAATAGTTGCCTTGGTGTGTCCAGATTCCTGCTAATGTAAGCAAGAGCTTAGGACAGATGAAAGTAGTACAAACTATTTAAAACACAGCAAGGTAAAATAACAACTGTAATACTGTTTTGAAATACCTCAAGTCAAAACAATATAATACTGTTAAAACATTCAAAAGCCAGCAATATTCCAAGTAGCCTACCTGCTTAATCATTTCTCAAAGCAGGGTCTATACTGACTATCCAAATGACTGGGTATAATCTATGCTCACAGAAGCACATGGGAATAAGAATGGCTCATAATTCTTCCGATGTACCTTACATTTTGTATAAGAAATGTTTTAAAAAGTGTATAAAACAAGTTTTTATACACCCACACCATTTTAAAGGTATTAAAGAAAATGTAGTAATTATAAGTATCTATACTGACTCTTCTTTGGAAGAATTTTGTATTTTGAATTAACATCCACTAATTTTAGGGACTTTGAAATGTGGGTTTTCATACGTCATTTTTTCAGTGGGATACACCTGTACTGTTGAGATATTCACCTATGTTGGTCTTTTTTTTTTAATTGTCCATTCTTGAATATTTACAGGTACGTCCCAGTTTTCGTTGTAATATGGTCTTAGAAACATTCCCAAAAAATGGATCAAATATTCCCAAAGGAAGAGGTTTTTTTTTTTTTTAAATCAGGTGTAATATATCTGACCAAAGGCTCAGCTTTAATTAAAACTTACCAATGGCCAGCTGCATGTCATAAAAGATACAATACAAAATATTACTTGTTAAGCTGTTAACTATTATTTGGTAAAAACCATCAACATCTTAAAATAATCAGTTGCCTCCTTGATATCTGAGAAGTTGAATTTCTACTTTAGAACCAAAGACAAAAATTGTTCAGAACCTATTTCAACTTTCTTTCCATTACAAGCAAAAGCTTCCTTATAACATCTCCAGATGAGCTTAATGCTGACTTTTGCATTTATTATTAGAATCTAACATCATATAGGTATATGTGAAAAATTGTTGAGAACATGCCCTAATTGTAAATTTACTTAAATCAGAACACTACAAAGTTCAGGTATTCTGCTTATTCCATACACTTCTTCAATCATATATGATATTTTCAGTTTAACCTGCTATTGGCTTACTTTGTTTTACAATTCAAAAAAGGTACAGGGCAGGGGGAATGACTAGAAGTAGGAAAAAGAAAAGCAGGATTTGTCTGATCCTTTTTCTGTGTGAAGCATCAAGAATGAAAATCATGGTTGAGCTTCAAATGTCAGTATATGATACCTTTTTAATTTTTAAAACTATGTATAAAGCAGTTTCCTTTTTTTCTAATTTTTTCCTTGTGAATTTAAAATAGATTTGGCTACTGGATACCTGTGTTGTTGTTGGTTTTTTCCCCCCATAGTTCATAGGCTCATAGATTTGGAGCTGAAAGCAACCTTGAGGGTCAACTCTTTGAAACCCCACCCCCACCCCTTTAACCCATTTTACAGAGAAGAAACTCAGGACCAAAAAGGCTATGAAACTTGACCAAGTTTAAACAGATAGATATGAACTTCAAACTCAGGTCCTAAGTAACATACAATTAAAATACCTGTCCATCTTTTTTTCTTGCTGAATAAGCTAGTTGCAAAAATTACTCTAAAATACCTAATTAAGGACCTTCAAAAGTACCTGCAAGCTCTCCAAAATGAATTTTAATTGTTAAATCATAGCATCACAGACTGCAAGAGCTGCAAGGGCCATAAAATCCAACTAGACTTTAACAGTAATTGCTTCTACATCCCCAACAAGGGATCACCCTGCCTTTCTTTGAAGACCTCCCAACAAAAGCGGGGGAGGGGGGGTTCCCTAAGACTTTAGAATAGCTTCAATTTCACAGGAAATTTTTCCTTATATGGAGCTGAAATTTAGCTTTAAAGCCTCCATGCAGATAACAGAACAGCAGGATGGCTTGGGGGATGAGGGAAGACACTTGGTGAACCACAGCAGGGAGACCTACAGCTCTGAGCAAGAGACAATCTCTCCAGCCAGTGTAGTTGAGGGACTGGCACTTTGAGACTCCATCAACCTACATCACTTGCCAGCTTATTTATACAGCCAATTGTGGATTATCCAAAGGTGAGTGATACTGTTAGGGATCTTGTTCTGCCTTGTCACTCTAGTCAAAGGCTTTACATTGAATGACTCTAGTCATTCCATGGCCTATCAATACCAACTGTAGAAAACCACTTGATATCAAGTACTCCCCCTTCATGTTAAAAGAAAAAAAATATGTTCAGAAGGAGAAAACCTCGACATGCTACCAAACCCACCACAGTGGTTCCTATTTTTATATCCTGATGACACCAAGACCTAAAGTGACTGTGGTATCAAAAAAAACAGAAAACCTTTTAATAATCTTTCTGTAAACTTTTTCCCCTTTTATTTTCCTACACAAAAAGTGAGTCTAAAAAAAGAAAAAAACAAACTTTGGAAAAAGTTTATTTGTATATTAAGCACTAATTATGATGGTTAAACAGGTCTATGTAACTGAGATTTTTCTTTGTAAGAACAAGTTATTCCAATTGAGAATTAATTGAGAAGCAATATACTTTGGAAATTTCCAATGATTAGTTGTATGTCATGTAACGGGGAGTAGCACTGAATTTGGCATATGATTTGATGACCTTATTCACAGCTTCCAAGAAATCCTTCTCAGTGGCAATTTTTCTTCGTGCTCTGATTGCAAACATCCCTGCTTCAGTGCAAACACTTCTGATTTCAGCACCTTTCAAATATAAAAGTAATTTTATTCAGATACTGAATAAATACAAAGTGGACAGAATAATCAAGCAATGAGTAGGACTATTCACTTACCAGTGCTATTGGGACATAGCCGTGCTAACAACTCAAATCTTATATCTCTTTCAACACTCATTGAACGAGCATGAATCTTGAAAATATGTGTCCGACCCTAAAAACAGAGAAATAAACGTTGCTAAAATCACAGAAATGTTGCGGGGGAGGAGGAGGAAGTACTTCTAAAGTAAAAATAAGTTTCTTACCTCCAGATCAGGTAAGCTAAATTCAATCTTTCTATCCAGTCTCCCAGGCCTCATCAATGCTGGGTCCAAAGTATCAGGTCTGTTGGTGGCCATCAGTACTTTAATATTACCTCGAGGATCAAATCCATCCAGCTGATTGATAAGTTCCAACATGGTCCGTTGCACCTCATTGTCACCCCCAGCTCCATCATCAAAACGAGCACCTGAAAAGGGTGAAAACTATTAGGCTGCATTGGCAAAAACAGTATTTCATAAAAGGTAGATACTATTCTATAATTTGATCAAGTTTACTTTCTGTATTCACTATGTTGGAAAAAGGCATGCAAGAAAAATAGTGCTCAATATACCAACAAAAAATCTTGCAAACTATGTATCATTTATAGTAAATATATTCCAAAGCTGGTAAATAAATTTAGCCTATTCCTGTGTTTTTTGGCTCCATTCTTTTCTTCTTCTCAAAGACAGGGTTGAGACTTCACAAATTCTAAAATCATTCACATGTCAACATGGAACATTATGCTTAATATTCAAATTCCTAAGGGAATAATAGGTCAATTTCTTCCCCCTTCTCCCCTACTGAAGAACAGGTATATCTCTTTAAAATAAATCTTGTTTCAACATGAAGCTTTATTCAACATAAAATTCCTATAAATAGGTGCATTTGAAATGGCCTGATAAACAAAATTTCCATTTAAAAATTACTTTTATTGTGGAACATCTGAATACATATCTGGATATCATTATAACATGGAAATCCTGTATAAAGCGTACTAACAATGTATGTTGTATTGTCTTCCTAAATTACTGAACATCTCCAGCATGGTAGGCACAGTGGAAAGTGTTCTAACTCTTCCACTTTACTGCTGTCAGTACAAATAAGGGGTCAAACTAAATGGTCTTCCAGGTCCCTTCCAGCTCTAAATCTATGATCTTAGGATCTTTTAAAATTTCTAATACAGCAGAACATTGTTATAACACAACTTAGAACTGCATAAATCTGAATATATCCCAACTTAAGTCAGGTGTGGCCCTTCCCCATCACAAAAAATAGTTCTCTAAAGCTCTCTAAATTCTATATGTAATATAAGGAATGGAATAACAGGGTAGCTTTTTAAAATTAATAGTGGAAAAAGCAGCTCAAGTCACATAAGCATGCAGCTATAAATACTAATGGAACCCTGAAATGGAACTATACATAAAAAAAGTCAAGTGTAAATTAATTTGTAAGTTGGACATTAGTAAAACTGTGCATAACACTAGCATTACAGAGAGGTCTCACTGTTAATTTAAGTGATTCTCACCATTAAATGGTTCATGGTATGCTAAGCTAAGTATTAAAGAGCCTAGTACACTTAGAAGAAGAAAAAGGCCCTTCTCTATTAGTTATTTCAAGAAGCTTATATAAATACAGTCTATTCCATTTTTTCTTATGTAATTCTCTTAAAATATTAGTCTTCACAGAGGTATGTATCTCAAACATGTTAGAGCTGATAAATAAGTTAGTATACAGCACAGTTTATATACTATAAAGATTTCTATATTTTCACCTTATAACTCTTGCAAATTCTGACCCCAAAGTAGCTTTCTTAAATATTACTCATACCTCCAATAGCATCAATTTCATCAAAGAATATAAGGCATGCTTTTTTGGTTCTGGCCATTTCAAAGAGTTCACGGACCATTCGAGCCCCCTAGTGAGAAAAAGATGAGTTGAGACACATAACTCAGAGTCAGCTTAATAAAACCTTAAGCATAACCCAACAAAAACAGTGCTTCTATCAGCTTCCTTGAGGCCCAAGTACAACACCTTCTTTCCGGGATTCATCTAATCATCTACACAATACTATTTTCATGACCACGTCACCTATTAAAAGCAGGTAATACCTCTAAGTATGACACAGGTCAGATTAATGTCCCTTAAAAAAAACCCAAACCTGGACCAAAGTCCACTTATGACATACGATATTCTATACATAAAAATTCCAATAAATGGAACTCCTGCCTGGTATTCACTGTTATGTAATTTTACCTATAGTGATCAGTGATAGAAGCTGTTTCCCCTTCCATAATTCTCAATCCCTACCTACACCTACAGTATAAGTTTCTGAATTCACAAATTCATCACTGCCACATAGACCACTCAAAGAACCAATGATAAAGAACGAAGAGCCCAGGCTGTTTCATACAGCTAGAATTGTTAACACTGTATATAAACAATGATTGCTGGAGTGAGATATTACTTTAGCCCCTTTCTCCTTGTACTTGTATTGCATTTCTGGTGTATTTGCTCTAAATACCAGAATCACAGAAAGCAGCATCCTTCGACTGGTTCCAAGCGAGCACGTGCTGCTCCAAAATTACTGGAAAGTATGATTAATTAAAGCAGCATAGTTTCTGAGTTGCTTAACTACACAATGCAATTATTAATCATTCAATAATTGTCTTGTTCCAGGCCCATAGAAGTGATCCAGGTAAATAGTTTTTCCTTTTTTATACTCTGCATTATAAATCTCCTGCCAGATCTGTTGCTTTGTTCATAATAAATTAACTTTACCTCTCCAACATATTTCTGCACAAGTTCAGATCCAATAACTCGGATGAAGCAGGCATCTGTCCTGTTAGCAACAGCACGAGCACAAAGAGTCTTTCCCGTCCCTGGGGGACCAAAAAGAAGCACACCTTTGGGGGGTTCAATTCCAAGGTTAACAAACCTCTCTGGCTGCAAAGACAAAAGTTTAATACTAATGCATAAGGGAGAATTTTGTATATGCTTATTTAAGACCAAAGTTTTAAAAACTAAATCTTATGTACTTTATCTACATGAGAAATTTTATCTACTCTCTGGCCTTGGATGCAAAGAACTGTCACATTATTATGTAGTCTATATAACATCATAAAGTTGTTCTCACTGTTCACAATGTCAAGGTGAAAGTAGTTTAAAAACTTACATTTCATGCTAATTTTGATAAAATTTTAACAGAAAACTTAGTACCTTTTCTCTATTTTAAGTAGCCCAGCTTCATATGATGTCCAATTCTCAATATTATGTCTAACTTTCCAATTTAATTTAAACCCATTTTCTATTGCTATCTTTAGAACAATTACTGGTTTTGCTCCACAATAACCCTTTAATACATCAAAAGGTAAGTAATATCTTAATTTCTCATCTTCAAACAAACAATTCCTTCAATTTTTTCATCATATGCCCCCTCCTCAAAACCTTTAAACCTTCTCCTGCTTTTCATCTGGACCATATCAACCTTCTTTTCTTCCCTACTTCAAAGGATGTTTGTTTTTTTTTAAACTGCTTACACTATGAAGAAAGAAATCATTAAATTACAGAGCCTCAAAAAATGGCTACATTCAATCATCACTTCATGCAAAACAATTTAAAGCTGAATAGAAATACCACGTACATGAAGCAATGGGGTTTCAACGACTTCTCTTAGCTTCTCAATCTGTTCTTTGCAACCACCAACATCACTGTATGTGACATCAGGTTTTTCTTCCACCTAAGAGGGAAAAATATACAATATATTTTAAAATTTCACTTCTGTGACCTACTTAAAAATATAGACCATAACCCAAAAGCGAAACTTGAAGCAAATACGGACTTCAATAAAAATGAAACTTGTAGCCTTGGAACTCCCAAACAACCTAAATTTTACTGTGTTGTTAGGAGTAGGAAAATATGTAAGCTGATCAATAGTTTGCAATGCACCCTTTTTTTAGACTACTTTGCAAGACTACTAACCCGTTTAAGAGAAAGTTCACAGGTTTTGTTTTAATACATTAATGTATATATATGAACAGTCTGCCAGTCACAAATTTCAGTTTTTCATGATGGATGCAATTATACTTCAAAGAAAATGAGACATTTTCTTTCCTATCTCATAGTAACTTACCTGCATCATGGTAACTGTTGGGTCAATCTTGGGAGGCAGGGGAATGTGAATTTGATACTTATTTCTGTCCACACTGAGGGAGAAAAACAAAAAGCCTCACTCAGACATTCTCTAGTGGTCAGAAAAAGAAGCCAACATGCTTATATTGAGCTCTAACATGGTTTGGTAGACTAAATACAGATGAAGAAAAGAAGCATAAGTCAATATTTGTTAAAATAATTCTATGGCCTTAGGCAAGTCAAACAAATCTCCATTTGCCACAATCCTGACCTTACATAGTGCATTTGTTGTAAATAACTAATTATGACTGAAATTTTATATTGGAATATAATTTTCCAAATATTTTCCTAATGAGTAATCCGTAACGACAAAAACAAGCTGAAATTTCTTAATATTTTGATATATTTTACTTCTGTATAGCACTTTAAAAATGTTTAATAAGGACTCAGTATCATCTATTATTTCATCTGATCTTTAAAACAACCCTTTAAGAAAATTAAGGCAGAGACAAAAAACAATCAAATGGCCTTCCTAAAATCACCCAATTATTTAGTGACAGTGCTGGGACTGGAATTTATTCACATCTAACTACCATGTCATATGAGCACCAAAATCCTTTTATCTTGGCTAGGTCAAACTATATAAGTGACTTGGTAAACTAAATTACAAAGTCCTTATCCTTAAGCTTTATTCCTATATTGACTCTTTTTGGTATTTAGAGCCATCACTGAGATATAACCAATCAGCTTGGGGATAGAGGAATGGGAGCAAGTAGAGGGATTCAAATAAACAAATATGTAGTATCTACCTAGTGGGTGCTAGGGGGGTATGCAAAGATGAAAAACAGTCCCCTCCCCTCATGGTACTTATCATTTCAAGGGTAAGGTGTGACAGGAAGGAGAATGTAACACGTCTACTATAAAGCATAATGTGAGATCAGAGGAAAGCTCTAGGCAAAGAGCTATAGGGGGAAAGGAAGGAAATAATTATTTAATAAGTGCCTACTGCCTACCATATGCCAGGCACTGTGCTAAGCAGTCTTCAAATATCTATCTCAATTGATCTCCACAACAACCTTGGGAAATAGGTACTGTTACATGATCCCCAATTTGCAACTGAGGAAACAGGCAAACAGCAGCCAAATGACTTGCTCAGGGTTACACAACTAGTAAGTATCTGGGGCCAAATATAAGCTCAGGTCTTTGTGACTCGAGGGCCAGAGCTCAATCGCCTGCATCACCTAGCTGTATCATAAGCATGATAACAGAAGGGTCTTGGAAGAGACAGGACCTGAGTCAGGATTTAAAAGAAAGATTTCAAGAGGCAGAAACAAGTCTGCTTATTGTCAGCATAGGATATAGCTTTTACAAACACATAAAGAATGTACAGAACAAAATTGAGAAATTTTTCCATTCTGGCTAGAAAGTGGTACATGAAGGAGAGTAGTATAAAATATGGCCAGAAAGGCAGGTTGGAGGCAGAGTATAAAGATCTTCTATACCAAGTTAAGAAGTTTGTATTTTACAGAGGCCACAGAGTCATTAAAGGCTTTTCAGCAGGGACATGATATGGCCAGACCTGTGCTTATCTCGGGAAAGCAATACTGTAGAGGGAGAATCGGAAGATTTAGCAACTGTTTGGATGTAAGGGGTGTAAAGAAGAAAGAGTCAAAGTTTATTCTGATGTTTTGAGCCTGGGTGATGGGGGTATCAGCAAAAGAAAACAGCAAAGTAGGGAAGAAAAGCTGGGAGATGAGTTCAGTTTTAAGCAGCACAAATTTCAGATGCCACCAGGACATGTAAATAAAACGTCCAACAGCTGAAGATGTGGCACTCAAGGGAAAGATTAGAGCTGGATATCCAGATTCAGAAGCCATCATCATAGGAGTAAGTATAGAGAAAAGGGATGTGGAGAAAGTCTTTAGACACAAGCACACAAGAGGGCAAGAAACCTACAAATCACCAAAGGAAACAGATCAGAATGGAAGGAGAACCGGGAGAGTGTAGACTCTTGAAAGCCAAGGAGCTGGTTAATGGTGTCAAATGCTACAAGTCAAAGAAGATAAGGACTGAGAAAGGGTCATCTGATTTGGCAATTAAAAGGTCACTGCTCCACTGGAGTAATAAAGTCATTGCACTGATCACAGTTCTCAAAGCTTTCAAACTTGTTTGTGTTTACAATATTGTTGTTACTATATAAATTGTTCTCCTGGTTATGTTCATTTCATTCTTTAGCAGTTTACAAAAGTTTTCAAAATTGTTCACTTTTATAATACTAATGTTATAGAATAAACTGGGTCAATGATGAAACATGTAACCTATCACAGAGAAGTGATGGATTTAGGGTACAGAATACAAACACACACATCCAAGTATATGTGTTTCTCTATACAATCATCAGGGATTTGTTTTGTTTGACTGTGCTTATGTTACAAGAAATTTGTTTTTCTTTTGTTTTCCCAATGGAGTAGGGGATGAGAGGGAAAGAAAACATATTTCTGTTATTTTTTTCTTAAATACAGTTCGGGAGCTGTTGCCACAGACTTGGAATGCTGCATGCACTTTCAGATATGATCACTGTGTGATTAGTTTTACTTAATTGTTTTAGCTGTGAGAGACTTCTCATGAAGTAGAGGTGATAGGTAAAAAACAAAGCACATCAATAACACAATTTTTTTAAAGAAAGGGTCACTGGTGACCTTAGAGAGGGGAGTTTCAGCAGAAAGGTGGGGACCTACAGCAGACTGAAGGGATTTAAGGAGTTTGTGATGAAGAAGTATAAGCAGCAAGAGAAGGGGGAGACCCAACTGCAGTACTTCATTGATAATAATACTTGGTATGCAATGGCCTTGAATAAATTCATTCAAAATAAAGCGTGCACTGTGTCAAAGTATCTGTAGTGAAAGAAGAGAACAGTAAACAGACATCTTACCCAACTCTCATTCCTTCTTCAATGTCAGTAGGTGCTACCTGATCACTGAGATCCACCACAAACTTGGCAAACTGCTTCACATTGATAATATATTTTGGGTCCTCTGAATCAGCATTGATTATCTTTGTACACCTAGCACAGAAATACTTATGATTACAGCAAGGAAAGGATACCATACTGTAACAAGGTAACTGGTACATTCTATACTGTGAACATACCATACAAAAGTAAATTGAGACCTGAAGGTCTCAATTACTGAAAACTAAAACTGCAGAGTTAAATAAAGTAAATAAGATCAAAGGAATCATTTTCTCAAGATACCTTATGACAAACAATGTAAAACACAAGGCTGCATATCCTATTGACCCCAGTTCTAACAGCCTGAAATATCTCAAAGTGCTTTACGTATATTGTCACTTGGGCCTTGTAGCAACTCTGGAAATAGGTATTTCAGTTATGATTCTCCTTAATTTACAGATGAAGTTAATATCAGAGAGGCTTAAGTGATGTGCCCATTATCATACAGATAGTATCAAAAATGGAACTGAAATCTAGGTGTGCCTCTCTCTGAGGCCTGCACTCCTCTCTACACTAGGCTAACACTGCCTCTCCTCATGTCACAATGCTGCTCTTTGTAACAGAAGAAATCAATATATGTACATATTTACAATAATGAATAAAGGATATACTATATTTCCATAATTCTCTATACCCAGAGAAGATGGTAAAAATAAACTCAAACTTTATGAAACAAAAGACACTGTATAGAGAAAACAACCACTTTAACTAATTCACCTGACCAACAAATCAGAAAAATACCTGTGTAAAGAATTTATTTTTCTATCCTATTTTACTAAAAAGCTTCACTGTATAAAGTTTCTCAAGCCTGCTAAATCAAACAAAAAAACAATTCCTTTGTGTCAACAATTCCCAAGGGTTGACTCCAAAGAATTTCTGTAGAAAGCTTAACTTTCTTTGGATTTAGAATGAGACTCTTAATAGACAGTAATGTTATGTATCAGAGACTTCGTGAAGTTTAATAGACTTATCTTTAGACAAAATGAGTCAGGAACACATCAACAGCGGCATTAATACCTTGCAACCTGTAGTGGCTGTTCACTCTGGAGGGTCTGTTTATCTGCAGCCAAATCCCAAAGAGCTGGGGGAGCCAGGCCAGTGTCTGACTCTTTAATGCCTGGAAAGGAATATTAAAGTCACTGACGAGTGTTATATTAGCCTGCTCTGAAACAAGTATCAATCCATATTCTAAAAGTCAAATTTAAAATTTGTGATTGTAATATTTATTACATTTCAAATAACTTAAAACAATTTCACAATAAGATAAACTCCACGTAATAAAAATATTTCCATGCCGTAGACAGTAGTCTATTTGTTATAATAAAACCAAGATTCATCCGATGAAGTCTACTAAACTAGGATTTGGTCTAGAAAATGTCTATCTTAAGGAAAGTAGCTGTATCATAATACATAAGCATTGTAAACAGTTATATGAGACAGTGGAACAGACTGCTAGTTAAATAAAATGAAACTCAATTTGTTAAAAAAAAAAAAAAACAAGAATCCAGAAAATACACATTTAAAGAAAGTGAATTCTGAGTTCAAATTCCAACTCACACATCATTCCTGAAGAAAGGAGAAAACATACCAGTGAGCTCGTTGATTTTCTTAAGGAGTTGCTGGATGTCATCTTCTACCTGTTTGATCTGTCTAGAATAAGTGCTCTGGCCCTAGAACAAAAAAGTAATTCTAATTAGTCCAAACAACTATAACTTGTAAACTATAGCTAAAAATCCAATTTAGGGCGGGGGAGATCTACGATTTTATTATTTCTCACTGCCTCCAAGGTTATGATTGACAATATAATATCTGTATCATTTTCACACTATTCCCTCCAACTACAAATGCAGTCAAACCCTCTACTACTCAGGGTTATAAGCAAAAGTTGTGCCTTGCATTATCAAAAACTCTAGATGCCTTAACAATGCAAACTGGGCAAAGATTGACAACATATAGTAAAAGGTTATATTTTTCACTCATCTCTATATTATTAATGTAGAAATCAACATCTCCTATGTAAATTATGTCAAATTCCATTAAATACAGAAACATATAGCCTTGATTACATATAATAGGAAGTAATTTGTGTAATAATTTATAAAGAAAAGACAATAATTTCTTATTCTGAGCTACTTATAAAATCTCAGTATTTTACTATTGTGATATGATTGGCATCCAACTCATAAATACATACGTGTATTCACATCCTCTTCTTTCCCAAACCCCTACTTCTATGGAAGGTATGCCAACCCAAAGGCATGGTTAATTCACATATTAAATAATGTAATCTCAGGCAATAGTGTTATCACTATGGTTAAGGATCAAGTTAAGGATTAGTTCCAACAAGGCAATCCACAACAGTTTTAGTTTTCATGTCAGAACATAAAAATTGCCACATTATATATACGTGGCTCATCTAGTCCAGTGGTTCTCAAAGCATGATCTGAAAACAGATACGAATCCCTAAAACCCTTTCAGGAGATGTACAAAATCAAAATTACTGTCACAATAATACTAAGACATTATTTGACTCTCTTTTGTCATATGATGCAACCAAAATAACATAATAATATATTAAATGCAGAAGTAAATATGAGAATACAATTTGTCTTCTATGAAGCCAGACATTAAAGAGATTTACAAACACATGTAAAACAGTACCATTCTTCTTAGCTTTTTTTTTTATTTTGGAAAAGTTATTCTTCAAGGAAAATGTTATTTATGTTAATATGGAGTGGGTTTATTATTGGTTTTTTAAATGAATAAATATTATAAAAATGTATCCACTTTAATTTCTTTTTTTTAATTTCTAATACAGTAAAATTTGATAGCTATAACCCATATAAACAAAAAAGCTCTTTGAGGTCCTCAACAAAGAGTTTAAAGAGGTCCTTGAGACCAAAAAGTTTGAGAAATACAGATCTTACCCAATGTTCTCTCAAGCAGACATCAAATATATTGAAGCATAGCATGGATGTTCTCTAAGTTGTCAACACTAGAGGCTAAGAATATTGCTATTTTCTTCAATAGCCCCATTATGAGTCTATTCCTTTTATTTATCTAAACTTCCTTTGAATCTATATTTTTAGCTTACACCACCTCTTATGAGAGTTCCACGCATTTACTAGCCCACATGTGAAGCAATGCTATTTTTTTTAATCTCTTTCAAACTTCAACATATTCCCTTGTTCTAGTCACCTTGGTTTCAGTGACTACCACTAAGTTTTTTTTGTTTTTTTTTTTTTTTGCAGGGGCAATCGGGGTTAAGTGACTTGCCCAAGGTCACACAGCTAGTAAGTATGTCAAGTGTCTGAGGAGGGATGACTACCACTAAGTTTACTTTGCCTCCATTCCTAGTTCCCCACTCCCTCATGGTCTTATAGCCTCCAGTCACACCCCTTCTCTGTTTTTGTTCTTTCAGACTGAAAAGTCTCAAAACTTTGTTAGTCTATCAACATATGGCAGTCATCTCTGACCTCCTAAACCCTTAATCCTGCACTTGGCATTTCATACCTAGTGTTACCTGAGAACCAAAGGGTTTCACTATGCATTCTCTTCATCAGTTCATCTATACTTCATGTATCTGTAATTTTGTCAGTGGTCAAGGGTACTCTCCCCACCAAAGCAGATCACATATATCTTAATTACATGATGATCTTCAAGAGCTGCTGTAGCCAAAAAAATCCATCATTCTGTGACCAACCTGATGATGAGCCTCGCTAAGCTGGTCCTCAGGCAATACACCTATGAGCCATCCCTGAGCCTATACACAAAACCTTTTTAGGTTGGTAAGCCCTGCCAAAGCTTGCATTCTGCTGGCATAACTTTCAAAGACCCCATGTGATTTTACAACAAGCAGAGTAGGGCTTTCGTGAGATCTAGTTAATTTACAAAGGTACTAATTAAATCTAATATTGGAATCGATACCTAGCAGATCAACTCTTTATTTTTCCTACATACAGAGAAATATTAATTCCCTAGACTTGGTTTATTATCTCAAAGCCTCTTCAATCTCTATGACAACGCTGTGCCTCGAATGTTTGATGTAGAACTTTGGCAAAGACTTTCTGGAACCTGACATATCAATGTGCATACAATTTCTTCTTGTAAAGATCACATCTTCCTTTCAACAAATATGCCATTCCTCCTAGATTATTTTGGAGTAAGAAGTTAGTAATCATACCCTTTATTAAAGAGTCTATCCCTTTTTTTTATTCTTTGTTACAAAAGATGACTCACAGAGAAGGAAAAGAATACATGTGAAAGGGAGATGATAACAAAAGATACCAACAACCACCTTTTTAAGTTTGTCCAACATGAAAGTTCCCAGGATGACATCAGGAAACCTTTTCGTCATCATTAACTTAGTGAAGTAAGTAATGGTAAGGAATGTTTGCCAGAATGCAAATAGGACAAGAAATCTGTTCTTCTAGAGAAAAATCTATTATTCTGATAAGCTTAATCTACTAAAATGGCTGAGATCTGACTTGACATTATTCAATTTTTTTTTAAAAAAAACAGCATACCCTCTGATATAAAAGACTAAGGACATATTCAATGAAATTATTTTCAAGACTTGCCATGAGCTACCTATAAGTTTACTTTCATCCATACCTAAACATATGTGAAGTTTTTGTCTACTCAGAGAAAATATCCAAAAATAATTAATATTTTCAAACACAAAACTGAAAAATTAATTTCTTTTCCCTATTATCCACATGCTAATTATGCTTACTAAAGGGCAGTACCATATTACAACTCTGAGTTACACTTAACATTCCCATATTTTACAGTAATACAAGTAACTTACGTAAGTTTTCAACAAGGCAATATCACCCTCATCCAGTGCTGAAAGGACAGAGACAACATGTTAGCTTTAAGATCACAAAACAATAGCCGTGTTTTTATTTTTTTTAAGGGACTCATCTCAAGAAAAAAAATCCTTGGAATTTTAGTGAAAATTTCATTAGATACAACAGATCTAAGGATAATTCTTCACTTTAAATATGATCCACTTACATAAAACAATGATTATAGTTATCATTAAGGTACTGAACCCAAAGAGTAAAACTGCAAGTTGGTTGGTCAATTCCAACACAAATCTCTATGATAAAGTTTTCCAATAGGTGTCCTGGAAACTCCTTGGGTTCCCAGATTTAAAAGATGCTTCCAAGAAGAGAAAGGAGAAAATATGAAATAGGAGCTGGAAGAAGCACTCCTTTTAAAAGGTGCTAGGACTTACAGATATTTAAAAGTACGGGAGATAAGGCCAGGGTGGAAGAAAGGAACACATATGAGAAATATAGTATGAGTATGAGGTATGAGTGGAGCAGCAACAGTTTGATCAAAATAAAAACCTGGAAAAGACAAAATAAGGAAGCTGTTACTACAACTGGATATTATGCCCAAGGCAAGAGGGATCAAAAATCATTCTTGGTTATATGATACTCCATAATCTCCTAAAAAAAAAAAGTACCCCAGTTCTACCACTTGGTGTGAGGCACTGAGCAAGTCATTTAAGCTCTCTGGGAGCTTACTCTCCTCATGTGTAAAATTCCTAGATTTGGGGAAGAGTGGGGGGGTTGGTAGGGGAGTTTTAAGGTCCCTTTCATATCTAAATTGCAGGATCCTAGCCAGACAACAAATCATTATGACAGGAGCAAATAGCACAAAGCAAATGGGAAAGAAACTAGACATTCTCCAAACACTTCCACGAAAAATGACCTTTTTTAATGCTTTAGGGAACACTTAATGTGGCTACAATGAAAAGAAATCCTACCTTGGCTAAGAACGGATTTCCGAGAAAACTCCCTTTGACCCCTCCAGTCCCAGCCAGCAATAACCTTTTTCCCTGAAGACTTCCCATAGCACTTCGCCCCCACCTCACTCTAACACACTTGGGGATCAAACACCCCCAGGACCGTGTCATCCCCCAGCCCACCCCGGCCACACCACGAAGGCCGAAAAGGTGGTCGCTGTAGCCCTCCTGCTTCCTAACCAGGGCTCAGCGCCCAGTAGCCGCTCAATTCACGTTGGCTGGACAGATATGAATTAATGATGATCCCGGAGGGGGGAAGAGACCTCAGACATAGCATGAAATCACCTCCCTTAAAACAGGGGTAGGCCGGGACCCTCCCGGCGAGCCAGGGAGGGAGGCGAGGTCGGGGGAGGGGCAGAGCCGAGGCATCGGGGGCCGCGGCCTGGGCCCCAAGCCCTGCCCCCCCACCCCTGGGCTCCCTCTTTTCCTCTGCCCCTTCTCCTCCCCCGGCCGACCCGCGACAGACCTCTCCCATCCCCCGCTTTCCCTTCTCCCTGCCCACGCAGCTCCGCTCCGCTCACCTCGGATGGGCTTATCGTCCTTTTCCTCCTCTTTGGTTTTCCGCTGATCCGCACCTAGGTAATCCGGCATTTTGGGATTCGTAGCTACCTCGGTTCCTAGGAGCGATTACACAGCACCTTCCCCCGACTTCCGGCGGTCCTACCCCATTTCCGGTCCCTCTGTGGAACTGGGGCCGCAACTCATAGGCCCTGGCGCTGTTGGGGGCTTTCGGAGAGAAATCGGAACAGGCTCGGCCTGAGTTGGCCTCCTGCACTTGGGATCTCCCTGGGGCGTCCCATTCTCTCCGTCTGGGGCTGATCTGCCCGGTCCCAGGGGCCTTGGTCCAGGAGAAGCTCTGTTTGACCCCATCCCAGGCCAGCCTTTCTAACACTCAGAGCTGCCCCACATCGCTAACCCTATAGATCGCGAGCTCCCCACCATTGCAGGTCTTCAGGCAAAGTCTGGATGGCCACATGTCATGTGTCGTCAGTCAATTAGCATTCACTAAGCTACTATTATGTACCAGGCAATGTGCTAAGCATTGAGGATACAAACAAAGGGGAGAAAAAACCGTCCTTAGCTCAGTCTGGTGGAGGGGGGGGGGGGAAGAAATCAATCAACAAACATTTACAAAGTAGGAAATACAAAGATGAAATGAAACATTTTCTGCCCTCAAGGAACTTAAATTCTAAGCAGGATTTTTATTCGGATACCAGTGGGCCAGATGACATTTGAGGCCCCTTCCAGCTCTGACGGTCAGTGAATTTTAAAACCAGCTGATGAGCAATGTGAGGCAGCTAGGTGGCACAGTGGCTCAGAGCATGGTCTGGAGTCAGGAAGACTTAAATGGCCTCTGAAACTTACTAGCTGTGTGACCCTGGACAAGTCACTTAACCCTGTTGGCCTCAGTTTCCTCATCTGTAAAATGAGCTGGAGAAGGAAATGACAAACCACCCCAGTATGTTTGCCAAGAAAACCCCAAATGGGGTCACAAGGAGTTGGACAGGACTGAACAACAGTAGCGATGTGGCCCTCCAAGGAAAGACTTCTCTTGAGATTCATCCACTGTCCAAAGCTCCATCAGGGCAGGAGGTCATGTACAAGTATAGCCTAAACTACTGCATATAACTATAATAATCTATAATTTTATATGTAACTATGATAATCTATAATTCAATCCAACTAGCTTGTTTAAATTTCCTCATAATAGCACCTACCTCCCAGAGTTATTGGGAGGATCAGATTAGATACTAATTGTAAAGTGTTTAGCATGGCGCCTGGCGCATAGTAAGCACAATCTAAGTGGTAGTTTTTATTATTATTATTAAATAAGCTTTTATTATGCACAGCTACATGCAAGTCGCTGTACTAGCTACCTCAGATACAAATGCAAAAAGCAAAACAATGCCTGCCTTCAAAGGCGCCTTCAAGCTAAAGAGAGATGACTGCTTGTCACGGATGTGATAGAAGGGATATTTATTGAGGTGGCATTTGCACTGGATGGCCTCTGAGGTACTCCCAACTCAGAGATTCTGTGATACTTGATACTGGTTCTGGTTCTGTTGTAGAGAGTGACAGAGAAAATTTTTTTTTAATTAAGGGCCTTTAAACAGTCTCCCAGAAAGCCCTAAACTATATGCCAATCACTTTCAGATTCTGGGGAAGACAAAAACTTAGAAAGGATGATTCCTTTTCTCATGGATCTAGTTAACAATCTAGTAGATGAGTTAATTAATAGATAAGTAATTGTAATACGTATCACCTGATTAGTGGATTTAGGGAGGAGAAGAAGCTTCTTCAAGTGAGGGAGGGTGAAGAACAAGGAAGATCATTACTAATGGGAATCTTAAAAGACTTCACCAGAATTTGTGCTCTGTTTTAAAGAATGGGTAGGGATTCAACCCGTTCCCAAGGGAAAGAAGTATACTCCAGGCAAAAGGAACAGCATGACTAAAAGTAAGGAGTGGAGATAAGGAAGGAGAGGAGGTGAGGTAACAGTCTGGGAAAATACCTAGAAGTGGGACAGTCTCAGGGGTGGTGAACCTGCAGCCTCAAGGCCACATGTGACCCTCTAGGTCCTCAAGGTTGGTCCTTTGACTAAACTGAAACTTCACAGGATTTGTTCTGTTCTGTCCAATTCTGTCCACAGGTTCCCCAAACACTGGTAGTTCAAGAAACAGCAAGGAGCCAGTATCACTGGGTCAAAGAACGCATAGAAAGGAATAAGGTTATAGTAAAAAAAAAAAAATCCTAGAAAGGTAGGAAGCAGCCAGGTTATAAATGCGTTTAAAAGCCAAACAGGATTTTATATTTGGTCCTGGAGGCAATAGGGAGCTATTGGAGTTTATTGAATAGGGAGGTGAGATGGGCAATCCTACACTTTAGGAAGATCGATCTGACATTTGGGTGGAAGATGAACTGGAGCGGAGGGAGATGAGTCCAAGAAGCTAACCAGAAGGATGTTGCACTATTGTCACATATCAATTTTGATAGTCAAGTGTAAAGAAAATAGCTAAAACGTTTGTATTGTGAGTTTGGGGAAAACATCTTCTCCCCAGAAGAAATAACCTTAGAGTTCAAAGAAACAGAATTATAAAGTTGTGTAAATAGAAACCTTTGTGTGGTT
Source organism: Trichosurus vulpecula (assembly GCF_011100635.1). Classification (NCBI taxonomy): domain Eukaryota; kingdom Metazoa; phylum Chordata; class Mammalia; order Diprotodontia; family Phalangeridae; genus Trichosurus; species Trichosurus vulpecula. The sequence goes on from NC_050577.1 coordinate 150,743,526, forward strand.
TGTCCTTTGCTTTTGAAGAGGACCATGACATCAGGAAAATGATAACATGACTTGCAATTGACTTTGACTTGAGTGAGGGAGGACTATGCAAAGTCACCAGCCAACTTTCTCTTCCAGAGCCATCTGGGTCCAGTGTCCAGATATCGATCAGAACAACTGAAGATGGCCCAGGATGCAGTGGGAGACCTTGGCCCTTTTAAGCTTAGGTCTTTTCAAGTTCTCACTTTAGTGAGGCAACACCTATTCAGTGAATAAGCCTATTTAAGAAGTTAGTCTAGGGATGGCCCCTTTAATTAAAAAAAAAGAAACCAAACTGGGAGAAGACCCTCCAGTTGCTGGTCAAAAGAGAAACACTTACTATTGACATTCACTCCAACCCCAGAGGGCCCAAAAAATAACCATTAAGTTGTGCTTGTCCAGTCCAGGAGATCCAGAGTGACTTGGGCTTAAGGCTTGGAAATAGAGACCCTTAGGCCATCAAGGACAGGTTGAGTCTTAATGATTTCTCTCTGGGAAAAGGGTCTTCACTATTTTAGAGATCACTTGCCTCACCAGAATATACTAATGAGATTAATTTAACTAGAATGCCCTGATATCCTTCATAGAAAACATCCTCACTGGAACAAACCTGAGACCTTAAGGTTAACACAGTCTTTCCAAAATCATCTGACATCACATCGCTATTACTCAGCCTCACAAAGAAGGAAGTAGATGGGTTCCCTTTCCTTCTGCTAATGTCACCCTAAGGCTGTACAAAACCCCAATGTGTGTGTGGGGAGGGGGGGCATCTATCTCCTTTTGTTCTGTGCTTGGCTATCCATCTGGCAACTGCCCGTTAGTTAAACTTTTAATCTCCTAGCTTTGCCTCCTGATCTATTGGCTTCAGTCGAATGGACTAAGGTGGGGAGGAATCACTTTCTGGGAGGATCTTAGGATCATTGGGTTGAGGAATTCCCCAACACAAGCACACAAAGCAACACCAAGTTTAAACTTTGTAGACCATAGTAGCTGCTAAAGAGGCTTACTATAGTAATAACAAGTCCATCAAATTGAGGGGGATAGAAGACACATTGCAGAAGGATTGGTTAATTCAATAGATTTAATGAGCCCTTACTATGTACAAGGTGCTGTGATGGGTGCTCTGGATAGAAACAGGTTTAAGATATATTCACTGCCTCGAGGACAATCTAGTGGGGGAGAGAGAGAAGACATATATAAGCAACTACAACATAAGGTTATATGTGACACAAAAGTGATACAAACAAACCTCTCTAAGTTCAGATGCTGGATTAATCAATCCTGGAGGAAGCAATATGGGAAGGCTTCACATAAGAGACTGTATTTGAGCTTTGTAACGACGGCTAAGTAGGGTTTTGATACAAAGTGATTGACAGTAGGAAGGATATCAGGACATTTCAAACTAGGGAATAGTATGAGTGAAAGGCATGAAGGCAGGAAATTCAAGGTATATTGAGGGGATATTTAAGTAGAATAGTTTGGAGAGTTCCCCAAAGGGAGGATACACCAGAGTTAATATTGGAAAACAGATAAGATCATGAAAAAACTTGAATGTCAATATAAAGGTGCAGTTCTTAACTTTTTGTGTGTCATGGACCCTTTTGGCAGTCTGGTAAAGTTAAAGGACCCTTCTCAGAATACTGTTTTTAAACATGTAACATAAAATACGTAGGATTACAAAGGAAATCAATTACACTGAGATGTAGTTATTAAGGTACTTTTAAAAACAAGTTCATAGACTCCAGGTTAGAAACCCCTGATTTGGACTTCATTCAATGGGAAGAGAGAACATAAAGATTGATATTTAGCTTAGAAAGGATGGTAATATTCATTAGCAGAAGTAACAGGTTCCTAGCTGTACCTTTAATATATAATGTCCCCATGGAGAGTGAGGCAGGAGAGGTAGAGAACTTTATCACCTATGCCTAGTACACAGACAGATATCTTACTTATACTGGAATGATCCTCTGGAATACAAGGATTCCAAGAAAGCTAGTACTTCCTAAGTTCAGCTTATATTTGCCCCAAAGCCTTATCTAAATTAGGTCTAAGCGTATGATATAAATTACATCTCTCTGCTTATAGACTATCCTGTTTATGAAGAAATTGCACTTGCCTAAGGATATATTAATACCCTCTCTTGCTTGTGGGACTTCCATAAAAGATCTCTTTGCTCACGCTGAAGCAACGATGTGTCTCTGGTCCCTCTAAAGGGCTCAAAACCTCTTCCTTCTGAATCTCTACCCACTCCCATCATAAATCACATCACACAAGAGTTTCTTGGTTTATATTTGGAGACAGGATATTAATGATGGGGGCTGGGGGAGAAGCACAGAGGGAAGGGAATACCAGATCAGAAGTTAATCCACATAAACCAACACTGGCTATTTTTGGCCATAGCTAGGAGCATGTGATGAGAACTTTGTCTCTAACCTATCAGGAAGTAGATTGTGGCCAATGATGAGGGTGGGGAAGGAGGTCACTATGTTACAGCCATAGATACCAGAGTCCCAAAGGAGGGGCAGGGGAACAAGCACATAGGAATCATTTCCCCCTCAACTATGGCTCTTATATTTCTGGAGTGACACAAAGCAGCAAAATGGGAAATTAACTCTTCCTCTGCCACAAAAGCCTCCAAAGCCAAATTCAAAAAGTGATCACTGAACTGATGCATCCTAGGCTAGAGTCTATTTGAAGAGTAGAACATCTCCACAGTAATGTAATACAGGTAAGGAGTATTGGAGGCCAGGGTTACACATGTGATTCATTTGTTCCACTAATATTTCTGTCTATTTGTTGGTCCCTAGACAAGGATCTCACAGCAGACTATCAAAGGTTAAGTTAATGTTTATAGATGGCTAAAAACCTCTGTGGTTTTTAGCATCCTTGATTCAGTCTTCCACCACACCACCATCTTCACAGATGCAGAAGAGGGCCACACAGTGGTAAGGGGCATTTTGTGTTTTGTTCATTTCATGAATTGCCATCATAGCCAAAGAATTAACATAACTAAATGATCAGCCTTTTAGGTGATGAGCTTTCTCACACCCGGCTGGGCTTCCACTCAGAAAACAGACATACTGTACTGAACTTATACTTGAACCTTTCCTGCACAGTGTACCCTGCTACAGCATTTGTTTCACTGGCATTACCTTCAAGAACCCAAGGTCATCTTCTTAACACAATGAGTCATCAGAGGAATATTTTGTGGAGAAAGAAAGAACTATTAGATTTTCAAGGAAGAAGGTTAAAATAATAAAACTAGTATTTTTTATTCATTCAACAAATATTCATTTTTGCCTCTCTTATATGCAAAGCCCTATGGTAATAATGGGGCAGCTAGGTGGTGTAGTGGATAGAGCACTGGGCCTAGAGTAAAGAAGACCTGAGTTCAAATCTGGCCTCATACACTTATTAGATATTTGACCCTGGGCAAGTCACTTAATCTTGTTTGCCTCAGTTTTCTCATCTGTAAAATGAGCTGGAGAAGGAAATGTCAAACCACTCCAGTGTCTTTGCCAAAAAAACCCCAAATGGGGTCACAAAGAGTGGAACACAACTGAACAATAACAATATGGAAATAATAATTATAAAACAATTAATAATGTTCAATAATAATTGACATAATTCTTTAAAGTTTGCAAAGAATTCTAAATTTGATCCTTGTGAAAACCTTGTGAGGTAGGTGCTATTATTATCATCCCCATTTTAATCCCTGAGAGAGGTTAATTCACTTGCCCAGGTTCATACTGCTAGTAAGTATCTGAGGCAGCATTTGAACTCAGGTCTTCCTGATTCTATCCAGCCATGTTATCTAGTGTGCCATCTAGAAGTTTTAGGGATGAATAGGACAGGATCTCTGCCCCTCAGGAATTTTACATATAGCAAGCTTATAAACACTGTAAGCCTTGAGACACAAATAATGAGAGAATGTGATAAAATTCATATAAAAAGCATAATTCAGATGCTCAGAGCAGAGAAAGGCCACTTTTGGCTAGATGAAGAATCTGAAATAGCTTCATGAAGTACATAGCATTTAAGCTGAGCCATTTATGATGGATAGAGAGTTTACTAGTTGTGTTTGTATAGGAATGCTCTCTTTTTCCTTTCCTACTGTGGATGTTAGGGATATTTGGGATACCCCCAAATGTTAGAGTTAATATAGACAGAAGAGAGTGATCCCCACTGACTGCCATTTTAAAAGGAAAAATACTATGCACCTGAAGAGATAGCCCTCATTTAGTACTTTATTCATTAGGCAATGAGGAAGGATCTCCACTAACATCCTACTCTGATGCCTCATATTGGCACAAAAGTGATTCTGGTTTCTCGAAGGCGATGACTACAGGGGGCAGCCTCTGGCAGAGCTTAGCCAAGCTGAAAAGGCTTCAAGTACTGGCTCAATGATGGTCTATTTAGGACCAGCTAAATTGAGAAAGGCTCATGATCAGATCTGCTAAAGGGTGATGAATTTTTCTAAAACATCTCTCAAAGACCATCTGTGAAAGTGAAGAGGAGTTGGGATGTACATCCATGAACAAAGCACCCATGCTGATGAAATCATAGAAGTATATCCACTGAATGGTTTTGAGGAGAGTAACATTAAAAGGGCCATGCTTTAGGAGGGTTAATCTAGCAGGTTGTATATAAGATGTGGGTGGGACAGGGGAGGAGGTGAAGGAGAGACAGGGAGAGAAGGAAAGAGAAAGAGCAGAGAAAGGAAGGGGAGAGAGAGAGAAAGGGAAGACAGAGAAGGGGTGTGGAAAGAGAGAAAAAGAGGAAGGAAAGAGAGGAAGAGAGAGAAAGAATAATTCATGTGTGAAATTATATGCTAAACACAAACCAGTGGCAATAAAAAGGAAGATAGGTGTGAGAAATTATGCCCTCAAAACAGTGAGCAGTGCTTAGCCACCTAAAGCTGAAGCTGAGGGATATGGAGAAGTAAAAGGTGACCGATTTAAGAGCCTCTTTATTGGGAGAATGGCATTACTATTAATAGAGACTAGGAAGGTCGGGAGGAGGAACTGATCTGAGAAATAAAGGGGAGAAAACTAAGAATTTTGTTTTAGACATATTTCAATTGATAATAAGATTTGAGATGCAGAAAGTAAGAGCAGCAAACATACGTGCCACTTGAAGGAATTTAGAAATAAAAGTTCCGTGAGGACAGAGGTTGTCTTTTTTTTGTAAGGAAGAATAGGGAATAGTGGAGTTACATCTAGGATGGTTAGATAAGTTCTTAAATGAGATCATGTATAGTCAAAATTACCCTTAAATCACCCACAAAGTAGGACAGTACCCTTAAATAAGTGTAGCTAGAAAGAGCCTAGGCCTATTTAAAGGAAGGTAGTTTGTATCAGAGAGCAGATGGAGCTGAGATAGTTACTATGGAAACATTTGGATGAAAATTTTATTTTTCCCTCTACCCAGTAAAAATATTGATTGGGGGTTTAGAGGAAACAATCAGGATTCCTGTTCAAATATAAGATAACAAAAACACATAAAGCCAGGTGTCACAGACCACACCTGTAATGCCTGTTGCTAGGGAGGCTAAGGAAGGAGGAGGAGTGTTCAGTCTTTTTCAGTTGTGTCAGACTCTTTGTGACCTTATTTAGGGTTTTCTTGGCAAAGATATTGGACTGATTTGCCATTTTTTTCCCAGCTCATTTTATAGATAAGGAAACTGAGGCAAACAGGGTTAAGTGACTTGCCCAGGGCTACTTAGATACCAGTAAGTATATGAGACCAGATTTGAACTCAGGAAGAGGAGTCTTCCTAACTCTAGGTTTGCACTCTATCCACTGCACCACCTAGTATATAGTATTTAAGATTTGCAAACTGTTTTACTTACGCACATGTTATCTCATTTTAGTTCTTGTAACAACCCTGTGGGGTAGGGGCTATTATTATCCCCATTTTGCGGATGAGGAAATTAAGGCTGATGAGGTGGGTCAAATGACTTGCCCAGGATCTCACAACTTGGAAGTACATGAGGGCCAGATTCAAACTCAGTTCTTGCTGACTCCAGCACTCCATCCACTGCTCCACCTAGCTGTATCATTTGAGTCTGGGAGTCCTAGGATGCAACAGGGTTATAAGTCCAGCATCGTTATGGTAAGCCCCCAGTAGTGGAGTGGAATGCCAAGAAGCTGCCTCAGCAGGGGTAAACTGTCCCAGGTTGGAACAATCAAGCAGACCAAAGTGCCCAGGGGGATCAGAATTGGGACTGGACCATAAGCTAGCTGCCACATCCAGCTCCCAAGTTGAGAAGAGGAGACTCAGGTTCAAAACAAAAACAAAAAACAGGTAAATACTCAGCTGTTGGGAAAACAGATGATTTGGTGGGGAGGGGGGGATAACTCTTGAAAGGGCTTCTCGTACATTAAGTATGATTCTGTTAGAGGGTGTTCATGCCACCTTCTCCTTCCTCAGGATACAAGAGAGGACATGAGGAAGTTAAAGGGCACATAGGCACCTATTGGGAATGGCAGGAAGACTAAGGCTGTTCCTGTCTTAGGCTCTACCCAGTCTAAGCCCATGTACAGACTATCTGTGGGTTTGGAGGAAGAGGAGATCATGCTCAGCAACAGAAAAACAGAATAACCTTCAGGCACATGCTGCTTTTCATGGGTAGGTGGGATCCACACTTTCTAAAGGGTTATTTCTCTCTCTCTTTGGTTGTTGTTATTGCCTAGCCAGATCCATTTAAGTTGTCAGTATCATGTGACTCAATTGTCTTCAAAGATCAGCTCTGAACCTGGGGTCTGGAGACCTGGGCTAGCGCCTGGCCTCCTCTTGCTATCTGTATGTGATTACCAGCCAATCATTTTGCAACTAAGCTTCAGTTTCCTTCTTTTTAAAATGAGATAACATTTACCTACCTTACAGGGTGGTTGTGATGAAAGTGCTTTGTTAATTGTTAAGTGTTATAGAAATGAGCGTAATTCTTTCTTTGTGATATTTGTAAAGTGCTTCCCAAACCTTAAACCATTAGTTATTCTTGATAAGTACTATTATTTGTTGCTATGAATACTAATTAAAATCTATTAGTCAATTATTAATATTATAATATATTATACAATAAACAAATAATTGTTTTCATAGCAACTGTTAAGATTAGTTAATAATTATATTAGCCATAATGTAATTACTAGCTATTATTAACTCATAATTGTTGGTTTTCTATTTAATAATGGTATGTCATTATTAAGACATATATGTGTGTGGGTATGTATATATATATATATATATATATACACATATATATATAGCATATATGCAATATGTGCTATACAATATGGTAGGTATTATCCCTTCCCCCTCCCACTCCAGGGCTTTACATTACTTGGGCAGTCATTTGTTGAAGGCATGACAGAGGAGTAGAATAAATTTCTAATGGGCAGGATTCATGTTTTATACATAATTACAGTCTTCTCACCTTGACTAACCTGTAGTAGGTGCTCCATAAAAGTGAACTGGAGTTGTGGCACATGTGCCCATGGGCTTCTAGCTTATCTCTTATTCTCATGAATATGCAGTGAATCTTCCAGTTTAGACACTCAGATCTAGACCTGGAAAAGGGCTACCAACTCTAACCTCCTTGTTTTACATCTAAGAGAACTGAGGCCCAGGAGAATCAAGACGAGGTTATACAGGTAGTAAATGTTAGAGGTGGGATACTGGATACTGGAGTGCTTTGCCATTTCCTTCTCCATCTTATTTTATAGATGAGGAAACTGAGGCAAACAGGGTTAAGTGACTTGCCCAAGGTCACACAGTTAATAAGTGTCTGAGGGCAAATTTGAACTCAGGTCTTCCTGACTCTCTATCCACTGAGCCATCTAGCAGCAGCAGCATCACCACCACCATCACCACCACCACGCCTCCTCATGGCTGAAATATAAACAGAGGCCCAAGTATTCCAAAGACTTTCTACTTTGATGTCCTCTCTTCCATGGCTCTGGCCTCTCATTCCAGGTCCAAGTTCAGGCAGGAACAATGCTGGGTAAGCCCAGTAAGTCCAGGGTAGTTATCACAATTCCTAAAACAGTGTTTCTGGACACTAGGCATTCAATAAACGAAAGCTGAATTTGTTGTGGCACAATTTTTTTTTTTAAATGGGGGTGCCCAGAATAAAGTATAGAATTAGGCCAATCAAAATCTCCAGGGCCAGATGGTTTTACATGTGAATTCTATCAAACATTTAAAGAACAATTAATTCCTATACTTTGTAGACTATTTGGGAAAATAGGTGAAGAAGGCATCCTACCAAATTCTTTTTATGACACAGATATGGTACTAATACCCAAACCATGTACAGTGAAAACAGAGAAAGAAAATTATAGACCAATTTCCCTAATGAATATTGATGCAAAAATTTTAAACAAAACATTAGCAAAAAAGACTGCAGCAACTCATCACGAGAATAATACACTATGACCAGGTAGGATTTATTCCAGGAATGCAAGGCTAGTCAATATTAGGAAAACTATTAGCATAATTGACCATACCAACAACAAAACTAGCAGAAACCATATGATCATCTCAATAGATGCAGAAAAAGCCTTTGACAAAATACAACACCCATTCCTATTAAAAACACTAGAAAGCATAGGAATAAATGGAGCCTTCCTTAAAATTATAAATAGTATCTACCTAAAACCATCAACAAGCATTATTTGTTATGGGGATAAGCTAGGTGCATTCCCAATAAGATCAGGGATGAAACAAGGATGTTCATTATCACCCCTACTATTCAACTTGGTACTAGAAATGTTAGCTGTAGCAATAAGAGAAAAAAAAGAAATTGAAGGAATTAGAATAGGCAAAGAAGAAGCTAAATTATCACTTTTTGCAGGTAATATGATGATTTACTTAGAGAATCCTAGAGAATCAAGTAAAAAACTACTTGAAATAATAAACAACTTTAGCAAAGTTGCAGAATATAAAATAAACCCACATAAATCCTCAGCATTCCTATACATTACTAACAAAGCCCAACAGCAAGAGGCAGAAAGAGAAATTCCATTCAAAGTTACTGTAGACACTATAAAATATTTGGGAGTCTATCTGCCAATACAAACCCAGGGCCTATATGAACATAATTATGATACACTTTTCACACGAATAAAGTCAGATCTAAATAAATGGAAAAATATCAGTTGCTCATGGTTAGGCCGAGCTAATATAATAAAAATGACAATTTTACCTAAATTAATCTATCTATTCAGTGCCATACCAATTGAACTACCAAAATATTATTTTACAGAGCTGGATAAAATAATAACAAAATTCATCTGGAAGAACAAGGGGTCTAGAATATCTAGGGTATTAATGAAAAGAAATGCTAGAGAAGGTGGCCTAGCCATACCAGATATTAAACTGTACTATAGAGCAGCAGTCATCAAAACTACCTGGTACTGGCTAAGAAACAGAGTTGTGTATCAGTGGAATAGGATAGGTACACAAGATGGAGAAGTCAACGACTATAGCAATCTACTCTTTGAAAAACCCAAAGAGGCCAGCTTCTGGGCTAAGAATTCACTATCTCACAAAAACTGCTGGGAAAATTGGAAAATGGTAGGGCAGAAACTGGGCATAGACCAATATCTTACACCATATACCAAAATAAAGTCAAAATGGGTTCATGATTTAGGAATAAAGGCTGATACTATAAGCAATTTGGGAGAGCAAAGAATAGTTCACCTATCAGATTTATGGGAAAGGAAAGAATTCATGACACAAGAAGAGATAGAGAGCATTACAAAATGCAAAATGGATAATTTTGATTATGTTAAATTGAAATGTTTTTGTACAAAAAAACCAATGCAACATAGATTAGGAGGGAAGCAGAAAATTGGGAGAAAATCTTTACAACTAGTGTCACTGATAAAGGCGTCATTTCTAAAATATACGGGGAACTGAGCCAAATATATAGGAATACAAGTCATTCCCCAATTGAGAAATGGTCAAAGGATATGAACAGGCAGTTTTCAGAGGAAGAAATTAAAGATATCTATAGGCATATGAAAAAATGCTCGAAATCACTAGTGATTAGAGAAATGCAAATCAAAACAACTCTTAGATACCACATCTCTCCTGTCAGATTGACTAAAATAACAAAGCAGGAAAATGATAAATGCTGGAGAGGATGTGGGAAAATTGGAACATTGTTACATTGCTGGTGGAGTTGTGAACTGATCCAGCCATTTTGGAGAGCAATTTGGAATTATGCCCAAAGGGCTATAAAAATGTTCATACCCTTTGACCCAGCAATACCACTTCTAGGGTTGTATCCCAAAGAGATCACACAAGTGGGAAAAGGACCCATATGTACAAAAATATTTATAGTGGCGCTTTTTGTGGTAGCTAAGAATTGGAAATCAAAGGGATACCCATCAATTGGGGAATGGCTGAACAAGCTGTGGTATATGAAGGTAATGGAATACTATTGTGCTATAAGAAATGGGGATGATACGGACTTCATAACAACCTGGAAAAACCTACAGGACATAATGCTGAGTGAGACGAGCAGAGCCAGGAGAACATAGATTCTGTGAGGACTAACCCTGACAGACTTTGCTCTTCTCAGCAACACAAGGTGCAAAGACAACTCCAAAGGACTCACAATGGAGAATGCTATCTATATCCAGAGAAAGAACTATGAAGTATGAATGCAGATTGAGGCATACTTCACGCTCACCTTTTTTTTTTCTCTCTTTTGTTTTTGGGTTGTTTTTTTTGGGGGGGGCAGGGGGCTCTGTTTCTTCTTTCTCAAGATTCATTCCATTGGTCATAATTCTTCTCCACAACTTGACTAGTGTGTAAATTAATTCAATGCAAAGTTATACGTGGAAGTTATATGGGATTCCATGCCATCTTGGGGAGGGAGAGGAGGAGGGAGGGAAGAAAATCTGGAACTCAAAATTATGTAGAACCCACTGTTGTAAACTAAAAATAAAAAAAAAATTTAAAAAATGGGGGTGCCTAGAATACAGTATAGAATTAGGCCAATCTTCCTCACCTCAGGAGAGAGGTCTCAGTGATGTAGGGCATATTTTCATATGAATTTATATATCTGTATAATTACCATATTATGAGTTCACTGAGGGCTGGAGCTGTTCTTCATTTTTGTATACCTTTTGGCACACGGTAGTTACTTTTTACTTGTCAAATGAATCCATTGCCATGGCTACAAATTCTAGTTCACAAATGAAGGATTAGTGAAGAGAAACAACTAGTGTGTTCCCACCCGTGGCACCAGAAATAATAGGGTTTTGTTTGGAATTTCAGCAGCCCCAAGCTGACTGTCCCTTCCTTCAGCTACTATGACCTTCTTTTTAAGATTGCCTTCCATTTACACTGTACGAGTCCTATATGTTATTTGCATATTTGCACTCCCGTTACAACGTGAACTCTTTGAGGGCAGGGAAAAAGTTGTTCAGTGTTTTTCTTTTGGTTTTTTGTCTTTACACCCCAAGCACTGAGCAGAGTGCTTAGCGAACAGTAGGCGCTTAATAAAGGTTGACTAGGAATCCAAGCGCAAATCCTGAGAGCGCGAAGTCTACAAAGAAAATAAACAGGCGGTCCCTACGAAGCGGCCCTTCCAGCTTCGGGAACCTTCGGTGAGGCTTCGGTGCCTGGCCGGGCCGGAGTCAGGGCAAGGCTGTGCCTGTACGTACAACGATGGGGGGCAGGAGAGAGCGTCGCACCCAGAGGGCAATGGCCCGGAAGCAGTTGTGGCCTGTCTCCATGCGCCGGTTCCTGGGCTCAGGAGAGCGAGCGGAGGCGCGAGGGACCCGCCGGGGAGCTGGAGAGGGACCGCGAGGCGTCCCCAACCTGGGAGAGGAACTGCCGCTTGGACCAGCGCCATCATGCTGCTGCTGCCCGGAGCGCCGGACGGCCAGGGCACCGCCGTCACCCGAGCTCTGTCGGCGGGTAAGTGGCCGGACCCGCTTGCTGCCCCCGCCCTCCCCCGCCTGTGCCTCCCCAGCCGGTGGTCCCCAGCCCCTGCCCTCAGCCCGGCCCCAACCTCCCCGCCGGCCTCTGGCCCCGCCCTTTGACCCGGCGGCTCCTGGAGGCAAGAGGGGCCAAAGGACGCCGCCGGCGAACACCGGATCATGGGGACCTGGGACCGGGCGGGAGTCCGCGGAGCGTCCCCGCGCAGGGTCTCGGAGCAGGGAGCTGAATCATGAACGGGGCGCGGGCGATGTCCCCGGGCCCCTCCGGCGCCCCATCCTGTCCGTCCTGGTGGGCAAAAGAAGACCCTAGGTCCGCGGGGAGAAGCCGGTCTTCCCCCCACGTGCCGCCAGCTGCCCTTACAAAGCCATCCCGGTGCCTGGCGCACCATGCCCTCTCCCCCTGGGGGCCCGCTGCGGTGCCCCTCTCGCCCCCGGGTCCTCGAAAGCCTGTGGCTGTCAGCCTGGCCCCCGCGGCTTGTCCCGAGATCGCATTGGCGCGCCCTTAGCGGAGGTCATTTCTGTATAAAGTTCCTTGTTCAGAAGTTGTCCTGCTGCTATAGAAACTTCAGTGTGCAAGCTTCCTGAAACGGCCCCTCAGACCCGACCAGCTTGCACAGGGACGTGCTCTTGGGAACAGCTCTAAGTGTGTTATCCCGGTTGTGTTTAGGAAGTCCTGGTATGTAGTTGACCGATCTTGCCTCCCACTGAAGACCTTCGCTAAGACCCCTTTCTTCACTGGAGGCTGGCGAGCCTGGGTGGCAGAGGTCTGCCCGTAAAGGACTAAATTTGTTAGGTCCCACCTCGCCAGAAAGGTTTGCGTATTCTCGAAGGAAGGGAGGTTCGTTGCCAGAGGCTTGGCCACCAGATGAGTTTTTTTGGATCACAGCCTCTGGTGAGGGTGTTCAGCGAACGGCTTGGACATGTTGCACCGCATAGCAGGAAATAAAATCTGATAAAACGGAGATTTTTGAAATATTAAAGTGCTCATCTTAAAGGAAAAGGAAATGTCAGGAATAATAGTTCATGCCCCGGCTGTGTAGTGCTCTAGAATGTGTTTGAGCTTGATTCCAGGACAGTGCAGTGAGAGTCTTGGACTCTTTAACCAAGGAAAATGTGAACAGGTATTCAGTTCCCTTAAGCATTTGTGGGGGTCGTTTGTGATATCTTTTAGTTATTTGTTATCAAGCAGTGGCAATTTGCTTTCTTACATGTGCTAACCCTTTATTTAGCCCAATTTACATTTTCCCCTCGGTAAAATTTTCTTTATTGTAGTTTTTCCTGAGTTAGAGCAACTTACCCACATAACTCAAGAATTCCTGGTAAATATCCATTATATAATTCAGGAAGGACCTTGGAAAACACACTAAAACATGCTGATAATGCATTCATTTTAGAAATGTGTAACCCGTGTTTTGAACACAGGCTTCGGTACACATTGTTAATAACTGTTTAACATCTTTCCAGATGACCATTGAGGAAGCCTTTTGTTGACCTCCATTAAATAAATTTCACAATGATCACTTTCCTTAGTCTTTGAAAAAATCATTGTTGCTATTATTGGTTTAAAAAAGAGTTTTCAGCATTTCTCCTCTCTTTCCTGACTACCCCCCAATTTCCCAGGAAAGTCAGTAAAAATTTACTTGGGATATGATGTTTAGTACGTGACTGTTGGTGCATGGCACGGAAGGACTTTGGAATATAGGGCTATTAATTGTGTTTTGCTGAGAATTAATTATGTATTACTAATCCTTCTGGTAGCTTGATTAGTACACTTATTTTGGTAAGTGATGATTTTAAAAATTGAAATTTATGATTACATCATTTACTTAACCATGTTATTTCCTGGGGACAAGATTTATTTTAAAATATATTTAAACTAAAGTACATTGAAGCTTCTCAATACTTTTCAATCATAGCTTCTGTAATCTGTCAAGTTGAACCCGTGGGAAGATGGTATGAAGCATTTATTAAGAGGCGAAACAGGAATATTTCAGCCTCCTTTCAGGAGCTGGAGGATAAGAAAGAATTATCAGAGGAGTCAGAAGATGAAGAATTGCAATTAGAGGAGTTTCCTATGCTGAAAACACTTGATCCTAAAGACTGGAAGGTATCGTATATACATACCATTTTAAGTTACATTGTCGTCATATTTTCCTTGAAATTGTTAAATAACGCTCTTTAAGGGTTTTCAGCTGTTCAAGTGTATTTTCCAGCTGTCATAACATTCTAAGATCTTCCTGCCTGCAAGTCCTTTTTATTTTTGTTCTTAGAATTACACTTATTAATTCATCTGGCTTTAAAATGCATCATGTAGTTTGAGTCATGAGAACTGTTTCTAATTGGTGCTCCTATTGTTGAATAAAAAAAGAAATGTGTCCATAATTCTAAGTAACAATATATTGTGTAGCCTTATGAAAAGCCCTTTTTGCGCAAAAGGCCATGAGCACTGCCTACCAATACTACCAATGTTTTTAAAAAATGAGAACTTTTTCTGCTCAGTGTAATACCAGGTTTCTAAATTTCCTAGGCAGGTGGGGAAAGAAAAGAGAGTGTACTAAGTGAAAAGGCAGAGAAGGAAGCATAGCCTACAGGAGAATATACTATTATCTCTACAATGAAGGAGGCGTTGTGATACAGAGGAAAAGAATCTTAGGTTTGAAGAAGACATGGTTTGAATCTTGGCTCTATGTGACTCCAAGGCAAGCCATTTAACTAGGCCTGTTTCCTTACCTATAAAATTAGGAGGTTGTACTGGATGGGCTTCTAGCTCTCATCCTTTGATGCTATGATCCTATAATAGAGGGGGAAACATGGTCACCACTCCTTTTCTTCCCCCCTCCCCCAATTGTTGCAGTTCTTCAGTTTTCTTTGAGTCTAGCCAGTCCATTAGAGTTCCACAGGGAGTATCCTAAGGAATTACCCTAGAAACCTCTATATCACTACAACAATTTCTGGATTCCATATGTTGGTAGCAGAGAGAAATTCAGGCTGTTACATGGAAAAAGCCTTATTTCCAAGGCACTCCATATTCATCCTAACTTTATCTGTTCCCTTGGATGTCTCTAGCCTCTACACCTAACCCAGCCCGCTGAGCAGGCTATTGGGTAGTGTTTTTCAATTTAGCTCTTATTTAGAGAACTTGTATGCTTTCATGAGGAGTTGGGGAACAGTTTCTCCTAGTAAAAGCATCTTTCTCATTACCATTCTTGGGGCCTAAGGAGTTAGTATAACAGCCAAACAAAATGGGCCACAGTTTAAGTTGAAAGCAACAGTGCTTTCCTTGTTATTCTAGAAGTTCATGGAATCTCAAAGATGGCAGCCTGTCAGTCATTAATTAATAAGCATTTGCTAAGCTCCTAAAATGTGCCAGGTACTGTGCTACCTGATGGACATTCAAAGATAAGAAGTGAAAGGATCCTACTCTCAAGCTTATATGCCATTAATACTATTTGGGAGATCCCAGGAGATGGTCTTTTGGGGGCCAAAAGGTCTCAGGCACTTTTCCCACTCAGTAGATTGTGTCTCCTGTTGTTGGTGTAAGCCTAGAGGCAGGAGCCATTCAGCTCTTCTTTCACACATCCCAGATTTTATCCTAGCCATGCCCCGAGGAAGGCTTACTTAGCCATGCTTTGGTATGCGTGACGCAAAAGATGAAAAGCGTATTTTTATTGAATTTAAATTTTTTATATTTGTCTTTCAGAATCAAGATCATTATGCAGTTCTTGGACTTGGACATATAAGATACAGGGCTACTCAGAAACAAATCAAAGCAGCCCGTAAGCATTTTATGTTGGTTACTATTTTGGAATTCTTCAAAGAATACAATTACTCTTTTTAAAGGGTGTGAAAAAGCTCTAGATTTAACTGCCTTTGTAGAATTACATCAGGGAAAAAACACCTTGTGGTTAGGGTATATTTGGACCAAGAAACCAGAAAACAGATTATCAATATGTATTTGTCTACTTCCTTATTCATTAAGGATAAAAAAAAATCGGACTGTGGGGTAAATTTTCCCTTTAGTGTAAAAAGCATTCTTACGATGGTCAGCTTTTAAAAATAAGCTAAGCTTCTGGTCGCTTTGGTAATGAGTCTTACTTGTATTTCTTGAGAGTCAGTGTGCTCTCTTAGGAGGCAGCTTGGTGGCTTAGTGGATAAAGTGCTGGGCATGGATTCAGGAAGATCTGAGTTCAAATCTGCCCTCAGACACTTACTATCTGTGTGACCCTGGGCAGAATTTGCCATTGCAAAGTACTCCAGTATCTTTGCCAGGAAAACCCCCTATGGGGTCATGAAGAGTCAGACAGCTGAAGGACTGAACAGCAATGACTGTGCTCTTAGCTTGTTATTGCTTTGCTCCAGACTTAGGTCACATTATTCTTGAAAATGCCCTATCTTTTTTTCAGTAATAAACAGTTATTTTTGTTAAAGCCTCATTGTGGTTTAAATGATACGGCTAGGAAAATTAGAAATTTTCACCAATCAATTCAAACTTAAGTTGCCTTAACCACGTTTAAACATATTACCCTCCTCCTATTTTAAACACCTGCCTCTTACTATTCCCTATATCTTGTGACTTCACCGTAATCTCGCTTCCATTCCACCAGTTACAACACTGGAGTAGGTGAAGAAAATGACTAGAAATTCATACTTCAGCTTGGGAAGATTTTATCGTATACTATATTGGATATTTTGTAATGTGGGTCAGAGGAGCTAAGATTTATGCTGATACATCTCCAGTTCAGTTTAGCAGATGTTTATGCTAGACACTAGGAATACAAAGACAGAAATGACAAACAGTGCCTGCCCTCAAAAAGCTTACGTTGTAGCAGGAGCTACAACATCAAACAAATGAGTAAATACAATTAAGGAGCTCATGGGGAAAGGCTTCCTTTATGAGATACTCCTTGGAGCTGAGCTTTGAAGGAAGCGAAAGAGTCTAAGAAGTAGAGGTGAAAAGGGAGTATATTCTGTGAATGGGGGATAGTTGGGCAAAACCATAGAGAAGCAAGGCTGAGTTCTGAGAAAAGCACGTGGGCCCGAGCGTGACGAGGAGCATTGTAAATTCAATAAATCTGGAAATGTAGGCTGGAACCAGATTGTGCCTCGCTTTAAGTGTACTGATGAGTTTCTCTTTTATCCTAGAGGAAATAGGGAGCTGCTGAAAATTCTCAAGCAAGGGAGAGACATAATTCTATTTGTCCTTTAGGAAGATTATTTTGGGAGCTGTGTGTAAGATGGATTTGAGAGGGGCTCTTGTGGAAGTTCAGATGAGAGGTGATGAGGTCCTAGATAGGGTGGTGGTCATGTGGGTTGAGAAGAGGAGGTGGACACAAGAGAGCTTATAAAAGATGAACCTATGAGAATTGTCAACAGATCTGGAAGTGAGGAGTCAAAGATAACTCTGATTGAAACCTAAGTGATTGGAAGGATGGTAGTAAATAGTAGAGAAGTTTAAATGAGGTTAGTCTTGGGAAGGAGAGCCACATCTTTGTTAGAGATTGGAACAGAAACGGGAGAGGATAGAGGTGAATAAGGAGAAATTTTGACTTGCAGAATAAGCAAGAAGAAGGAACTTAGAACAGAGAGCCTCTCACCAAAATTGGAGGCAAGTCCCTCTGCTGAGATGCGGTAGGAAAGTAGTGTAGGAGGCTGGATGAGAAGCTTTAGGATAGCTGTTGTGAGGAGTCAATGGTAGGCAGTCAGGGAAGAATAAAATGATTGGTGCCCAGTTTAGATAACAGATTTGTTCTGGACTCAGTCTGCACAGCTCTGTCGCTTCCTCCATGGGTGTTCAGCCTTACTGAGCAGGAGCAGAGAAGGTAGGCATAAGATTTGCCAAGGTGTGAGCTGCAGTAGGACAAGGGTCAGAGTTTCAAGGGTAGCAGACAGTGTGTAGTTGAAATGGCTGTACGGTCAACTGAGAAGGATGGAAAGTGAGGCCAGGACAGGGGTCCTCTCAGCTCTTGGGACTTAGACTTTCATTGTACCTTAGTCACACACAGGGATAGTCAGACCCATGTCCAGAAAATCTGAGCATACCAGTGAGAGCTAATCATCATCCTTTTCTTAGTCCTTTAACTCAGTATCTCAGCAGCATTTGACACTGTTGATATGCTTTCCTGTTTAATATTTTCTCTTGGCTTCTGTGAAACTGCATTCCCTCACCTCTCTTCCCGCCTCTGCTTCTTTTCTTGTTTCTATGCTGTAAGATTCTGTCCTCAACATTTTTCTTTCTCAGTATCCTCAGCCTTGGCCATCTGTCTCCCATGATTTCAGTTGCTGTGTCTCTAGCCCATCTTCTTTCTAGTTCCACACTTACATTTCTGATTGTTTGGACATCTGGATTTCCCGTTACCATCTCAAACTTGTCATGCCCTTGCAATCTGTTCCTTTTTCTGACTCCCCTAATGGTTCCACAATCTTTGTTTTTTCTTGTTCCACGTTTAGTCATCAAGTTCCATAAAATCTAATTCCAAAATTTCCACATAAATCATTCCCACGGCTGCCATACTAGTTCAGTACCTAATTATCTCTTGCTTAGAGTATTACATTAACCCCCTAACTAGTTTTTGTGTCTCTAGTGTTTCCTTTCTTTACATAGCAATGTCAGATCCATGTCTAAGGCACTGCTCTAATCATGCTAATTGTTTGCTCAGAAACCTTCAGTTTCTTCCAGTTGCCTTCTAAATAATGTCTGGATTCTTTAGCATGACATTCGAAGTCCTTCATAATTTGACCCAGGGTACCTTATATTATGACCTCCGTGTGTGTGTGTGTGTGTGTGTGTGTGTGTAAGTGTGTAACACACCTACAACTTCAGTCAAACTGTATTATTTGCCCTTCTTGACTTGGGCTCTTCCTCTTCCCATCCACTATATTTGTAGCTCATTTTTACTGTTCAAATTTTTATTCATCTTTAAAGACTACTTATGAAGATTTTTCTTTTTTTTTTTTTAATTTATTTATTTTTAGTTTTCAACATTCACTTCCATGAGATTTTGAGTTCCAGATTTTCTCCTCATTTCTTCCCTCTACCTACCCCAAGATGGCATGCATTTTGATTACTCCTTCCCCCCGTCTACCCTCCCTTCTATCACACCCTACCCTTCTCCTATCCCCTTCCCCTCTATTTTCTTGTAGGGCAAGATAGATTTCTATACCCCGTTGCCTGTATGTCTTATTTCCCAGTTGCATGTAAAAACAATTTTTAACATTCGTTTTTAAAACTTTGAGTTCCAAATTCTCTCCCTTCCTTCCTCCCCACCTTCCTCTCTCCCCACCC
This sequence comes from Trichosurus vulpecula, assembly GCF_011100635.1. Classification (NCBI taxonomy): domain Eukaryota; kingdom Metazoa; phylum Chordata; class Mammalia; order Diprotodontia; family Phalangeridae; genus Trichosurus; species Trichosurus vulpecula. The sequence goes on from NC_050577.1 coordinate 150,762,786, forward strand.
ACCCCCATTGAGAAGGCAAGCAATTTTATATAGGTTATACATGTGCAGTCATGCAAAACACTTCCATAACACTCATGTTGTAAAAGGCTATATTTCCCTCCATCCTATCCTACCCCCCATTTATTCTTTTCTCTCCTTTGACCCTGTCCCTCAAAAGTGTTTACTTCTGATTATCCCCTCCTCTCATTTGCCTTTCCTTCTTTCATCCCTCTCCCCCCTCATTCCCTCCCCCCCACTTTCCTATAGGGTAAGACAGATTTTCATACCCAATTGAGTGTGTATGTTATTCTGTCCTTAAGCCAAATCTGATGAAAGTTTCACTCATTCCCTCTCACCTCCCCCTTCTTCCCCTCCACTGTAAAAACTTTTTCTTGCCTATTTTATGTGAGATAGTTTATCCCATTCTATCTCTCCCTTTCTCCTTCTCCCAGTACATTCCTCTCTCACTCCTTAATTTTATTTTTTAGATATCATCCTTTCATTTTCAACTCACCCTATGCCCTCTGTCTATGTATATGTGCGTGTGTGTGTATATATATATATATGTATATATATATATATATATATATATATTCCCTACAACTGCCCTAATACTGAGAAAGGTCTTATGAGTTACAAATATCATCTTTCTATATAGCAATGTAAACAGTTCAAATTTAATATATCCCTTATGATTTCTCTTACCTGTTTACCTTTTCATGCTTCTCTATTCTTGTATTTGAAAGTCAGATTTTCTATTCAGCTCTGGTCTTTTCATCAAGAATGCTTGAAAGTGCAGTCAGTAGAGCACCAGCCCTAGAGTCAGGAGGACCTGAGTTCAAATCTGGCCTCAGACACTTACACTTACTAGCTGTGTGATCTTGAACAAGTCACTTAACCCCAATTCCCCTGCCTTCCCCCCTGCAAAAAAAAATGCAGTAAAGGAAAATTTATTAAAAAAAAAGGAAAGCTTGAAAGTCCTCTATTTCATTGAATATCAATTTTTTCCACTGAAGGATTACGCTCAGTTTTGCTGGATAGGTGATCCTTGATTTTAATCCTAGCTCTTTTGACCTCTGGAATACCATATTCCAAGTCCTTCTATCCTTTAATGTAGAGCTGCTAGATGTTGTGTTATCTTTAAAGGTTTTTCTAAACCCCCCAAATGGAGGCAGTATTTCCTTCCTCTAAAATCCTATATCAATTTATTGATGCCCCTTTTATTGTATTTCTCAAATCCTTATAATTATTTCACATACTAGATTATAACCTCTTTGAGGACACAGGCTATTTCTTTGTGTCTTTATATTCTTATACAGCCCTTGGCACAGTATCTTTTGCTTAATTAGATGTTCAATAAATACTTGGATGGGTATAGATGAGTGGATGAGCTTATGCCATGGTAGGAAGTGAGAAATCAGAGCTAGACTATGTACTATTCAAGTAAAGAAAGGGTTGGAATCCCAGGGATAGGCTGAACAGGGACTGTGTGGTGGTCTCAGAAAAGAAAGTAAGGGGGCTAGCTTTCAAACTCCAGTGTCCTCAGCCCTTGTACTGAGAAACATTGTTCTAGACTAAGTAGTTGGTATAATTAACTGTAGGTACTGACTTCTATCACTTTTAAAGGTGTCAGTTGCAATCTCTTTGTGGAAAAATCTAATCCAAGATCAGTTTGGGTTTTAAAAGTTTGATTTATGAACATAAAATATTGTGACTCTGCTTATGTTATACTTTATAATGATAATCTCTGAAAAGTATGTGATGAGAAATTTGAAAACACTCTTTTCTAAACTACTTTCATTGCTGCCTGTCTGCAGTGTTATTTTGGGGATCAGGATGGAGATGGCAACATTGGAAGGATCTTTGTAAATGCCACTCTCACCAGTTTTAGTTCTGCCTGTTCATCTTGTCTTATTTCATGAATTCACAACATGAAATTTGTATGGTAATAGGTATTAACCAGTTTGTCTTATAGTTTATTAGAACAAAGATATCTAAACCAAACATTAATTTTTAATCTAACAGTAGTAGACTTAAACTCAAAATTTGAGGTACAGTAAGCGTCTAAGTAGTTGGAATCCTATGAAAGGAACATTTGTATGTAGAAAACAAAACATGAAACTGTTCCTCTATTAAAGCGCAATACTAGAAAATGAGAAGAGTGTTTTACTCATAGAACACTGTATTTTGAACCCTTTTCGTTTTTCAGCTGCTACATTTTGGGCCATTCTCATACTGCTAGGAAGTGGCAGTTGGATAAGGAAGATTTATGATTGTTGAGCTGACAGAATTCATAGGAATAGAGGGACAGTTTTACATTTTTATTCTAGTATATCCTCCTCTGTTCTGGAAATGACTTAGCTATCTAAACTTGTATCTTTGAGAATTAATTCTATGATAAGCAGTAGATGCATTAGATGAATTCAATGTATGAAATACAATATCTTCATGCTTATATAGTGGCTAATTTTTATTGGTGCTTTATGTAAAATAAAACTAGAAAGTATCATGAGAGGTCAGAGAATAGTTTTGACTATGCTGCTGTATTAGTCAAGGGCCAACATAGGGATGGTGCAGACCTGACAGGCTGTAGATTTATTGGTGCAAACCATACTTTTCCTGGGAAGACTTAACATTGAAGGGCAATATCCTGTCAAATGGATTGCAAAGTTAGCCTGCTTACATGCACTGGGATAGCTGAACTATGCATTTTGGAAGTTAATTGCCAATAATACTGGACATTATGTCTTCCTTAATAAAATATAAATAAGAATAATAATATCTTAATAAAATTTCCTTTCCTTTCTTTTAGATTCTTGGTTGTATGATTGATTCTCTTGTTAGAATAACCATAGAGGACCAGGAATAAGGCATCTTTGTTTCTTTTCAAAGTACAAACATAATATTAAAGTAACACTATGACTAATTACCTAGATGAGAGAAACAGTGTCTAGAGAATCAGCCTAATTGCCAGGAAGATCTGGCTATCAGCCCCACCTTTGACACTTTAGGGTTATCCAAACCTGGATATCATTTAACCACTCAGTTCTTTAGCAAGGTTCTCTGTCTACAAGTTGAAGAGGTGCCAACCTGCATGGGTTAGAGGGAGTTTCCTTATCCGAGAGTTAAAATGAAATCTCGAGTCTAGTCCCTTGTCTATATATGATGAAGAATTAAAAACAATAAATATTAATTGCAATATATGCAGAAATAATTTTCAACCTTTTTTGTTAAATAAAGCATATAAAATAAAAAGCATTACTTTAAAAACCTTGTTTATTTGCAAACTTGATTGTTCACTTTATATGTTTATAATGCAAAATTTATGTTAGCATTAAGGATTTTGGCAGTAGAACAGTTGCTGATCTGCTTTAGTCAAGGAAGCTTCCTCACTGGGAATTCCTTATACTAGTGAAATCTCAGATTTAGTTTAAAAAAAAAAAGCATTCTGGTAGATAGTTGAATTTTTCCTCATTCAGATTATTTTAAAATATTAATAGTAACTAACATTTATGTGGTTCTTTAATGTTTGCAAATCACTTTTCTTCAGAAAAGCCCTGTGAAGTAAGTAGTGTAAATATTGCCCCTTTCAGATAAGGGAAATGAGCATTTGAGAGGTTGGATGACCCACTTATGTTTGCACAACTAATAAGTGTTAGGGGATTCAAACCCAGGTTGTCTGGCCCCAGGTACAGTGTACTTTCCACTGTACAATGCTGGTTAGAGAAATGTGGAGTTTTTATTTATATTTATGGATTCAGAGTCTTTGGTAATTTGAATTGTCTAACTCCTAATGGTAAATCATCCAAGAAGATTTTAGTTTACAGTAACATTTAAATTGGGGGGGGGAAGAATCTGCTCCCTGGCCAACTATTTGTCATGACATTCAAAATTATCCTTAAGATTCCAGAAATGAATCATTTTAACTTGTTTTTATTTTCAAATACAAAACATTAAGTGACAGAACTTATCCAAACCTGACTCATTTGGTAGATAAAGCGATGGTTTTGAAACATCATCCAGACAAACGAAAAGCAGCAGGTGAACCAATAGCAGAAGGGGAAAATGACTACTTTACTTGCATAACTAAAGGTAAGAAAATACTTTCAGTGGTAGGAATTTCTGGTGTCTAAGAGATTAATGTAGATCTTTTTGTAGGCTAATATATCTTAAGCAGTATATTTATTTTACTATGTAGTAACATTAACAAACCAAATTCAATTTAATAAAATTATTTCTAATAATAGCAGAATTGATTTAGGGTTTTTTTTTCTATTTTATGATGACAATTATGACCCACCAGTTTTATGTTCCATTTCAAGTGATAGTCTGAATTAATGTATGACATTGTGTTTCCACCTGAACTCAGTCAAAAGGAAAAATAGTTTCCAAGGCTAGTTTTGCTAGTTAAATAAACTGGTTTAAACCAAATAAACTAGTTTAAACTAAAGTAAGAAAGTTGATTCTGTATTCTAATGCATTGCATAACCCACAATTGGATATAATCTTACGTGCAAGAAACTTTATATTAAACATAGGAGTATTTATACTTTTATTAAGGAAAATAAGAACATATTTTTTCCAGAATAGTAATCACCATTTCCAAATAATCCTTAATCTTAAAAAATGTGTGATTTAAAATGAAGTTAACACATTTTTAGGACCAAAATGAAAAAGTCTTAGATGCACATTGACTCCTGTCACCCCTGTATTCTTTATTCCTGTATTGTAAGGGTCCTTACTTGCTATCCCTGCCCAAGACTGATTTTTGAGTTATTTAAATAATTGCTTAATAAATGGATATTTAAACCATTGCTTAATCATCTTTGCAGCAGAAGGCAACAGTCCACTATCGTACTGTGAAAATAAAAACCTACTTTAACTTGAATACTACTAACACCAGTAGAGTAAGCATTTTCTCATAGAAACATGTGAAGTCAGGTCATATCTGGTGATGTTTTGTGACCTTGTAACTTTTTTTCCTCAGCTTATGAAATGTTGTCTGACCCCGTGAAAAGACGAGCATTTAACAGTATAGATCCTACTTTTGATAACTCAGTTCCTTCTAAAAATGAAGCAAAGGACAATTTCTTTGAAGTGTTTTCACCAGTGTTTGAAAGGAATTCCAGGTGAGCTACGGCATCACCTTTTGAACTTAGAGTCTTGTTGCATGCATATAAAGGTCTTCAGCATTTTCTCCTGAAAAATGATTTCATTTCCTCTTTTTGCACAAGGAAGAAGAAAAAGAATTTTTATCTCTTCTTCCCTTGTAAAAGGATCTAGCAGGCTTCTCCATGTTTCATTCTCTAAAACAATGGCCCTATTTCAACACATTCTAAAATCTATCTTATGTTTTCCTTACCTTCACAATATCTTACATAATATGATAATGACTCAGTCTGATGTAGATACGTTATTTGCTTGTAACTTCATTTCTTTCTCTTTTTTTCCCATTGCTGATTAGTACCCTTTCTCCCTTTTGCCCAGTATTAGTTGTGAAAAACAATTGTTCTCTCTGAGCAACTGATTACCATAAAGCTTCTCTGGATAAGGATGGGTTTATATTTGAGATTTTTTTTGTACCTTTACAATTTTTTAAACTTTCATTGAATCCACTTTTTTTAGCTAGCGTAAACCCTCATAGTGTTTTCCCTTGTTATGGTTCAACCTTTCTGCCCTCAGTTATTTTTTCATATGATTTTATGTGCAGTCTGTTTCCCCACCTATTATTCCTCACCTAAGGTACCTAGTATAACCATTTGTGTCCTTGTTCAGTGCTCAACAACCAGGTAATGAAAGTATATAGTGTGTTTTTTGTGTAACAGTTATTTTAGGTAGGTAACAATCATTTTACCACTCCAGGAACATACTACCAGTTCTTTAATAGATGCAGAGACCTAGTTCAGAGACCATCTAGTCCGGTTATTCTAATTGTAAGTCAAAATCTCTCAATTCAAAGGGTATGAGGGTAGGAAAATTTTTATTTTTCTAAATCTGGGCTCTCAGGTGGGTTTTCTAGACCCTCAATCTACCTGTCTAACCTCTAGATGATTTCCCTAATTTCTAAGCTTAGTTTCTATATCTACTAACTATTATTTTCACTGACATAGAGTATTCTAAAAGAAAAAGTTAAACTAGACATTAGACTTGCCATTCAAATGCCTTCATCATAAGATCATAGGTTTAAAGCCAAATGGACAAAATAGTTTGCCCCTTCGAAACCCACTCACTTTACAGAAGAAGAAATTGAAGCTGTACGGGATTGTAATTTGCTCAAGGTCACCCACAAGTAAACAATAGGACGGATCTGAAGCCAGGCCCTGGATCTCCAGATCCATTATTCTTCTCATTTCACCACATTGACTCTTTTGATGCATCATCAGCAAGTGATTAAATGTTCAGGAGAAGAGCCTGCTTCTTCTTTCCCCATGTTTTGGAGAGGATAGCCAGAGAACCAGAAAGATCATTATTCCACTTTATCCGTCTGTACTTGTGCCATTGCTCCTTGATGTTCACCACTAGCTAGGCTTTTCTTTTTGAACCTTACTTTATATGCAGGGTCCGTCATGTGACTTTACAACCAGGTAGGGAAGTTAGGAACTATACTTTTATAAGAGGCTGTTAGTATTGTAGCTTTTTAGCAAGTCTCATAAAAACAGTAAGGAAAAATCTCAAACCAACTACTTTTTATGTTTTGAGTGTCACAAATTATGACATTCATTCAAGTTTCATACCATTTTTTATGACTGGGTTTACTTTTTATTTTAATATTTCAGATGGTCAAATAAGAAAAATGTTCCTAAACTTGGTGACATGAATTCATCATTCGAAGATGTAGATGCATTTTACTCTTTTTGGTAAGCTAATACACTTATTTGAATACTGTTGCCATATTAAAAGATTGTAATTAAACACATGTTGATCGAGGAGACTGATTCTCAGAAACTTTCATCATAAATTTGCATCATAAACTTACTGAAGCTCATCACTTAGAATTTATTGAAAGTTTTTTGCTTGAAGCTGTTTTCTCTTTCAGCTGTTTAACCTTTCCTGAACAAATTATTCCATCCACTTCCTGTTGGTGCAGGGTCACTAGTTATTAAAGCATTATGATGAAAGTAATTGAAACTTGCATTAACTTGTATTGGTTAATGCAAATTGAATAGACAAAAAAAGATTCTCGTGTCTGTGTTCCCATCTAATCAAGGACAAGGTTACTGATTTTTCATTAGTAATTTCCTGATTTTTATTTATACCAGTTCATACATAAAAGTAAAAATTGAGTGAATTTTGTAATACAGAAAACTGTTTTTTTTGGTTAACCTCAAGTGAGTACTAGGAAGCATGGGCATGAAGTCTTTGTATTAATTAATCATTTAACAAGCAGTTATTAAGTACTTATATATGCCAGTTTGAGGAGGGAAAGAAGATACAAATACAAAGCACAAAGTAGTCCCTGGCCTTAAGGAACTTATAATATAGGAACAGTAAAATTCAGTTTTACTAAATTAATGGTTTTTACTTAACATAAGATATATTAGAGTAGGAAAATGATCACCTGTTATGGTTGCCTGTACCTGGTCACAAAGTTTAAAAATTGTGCGGCAAAGGAGGGATAAGAACCAGAACATTTAGGTGGGAAAAAAATCTGTGACAAACCTCAAACTGAAGACCTGTGGTAATTGGGAGGAAAGGGGTGCAATAAAATTTCCTGTCTAAATTTATTTAAAATTACAACAAGGTAAGATATTCTTTGTTGACAGAATTAAGTAGGTACCAATTAATCTAATAACTGTTTTCATCTTTTTACTAAAATATATATTATTATGCACATAACAGCTTAAAAACTTGAAATTATTTGTAGCTATCATTTCGTTTATCCATTTTCTATTTCAGGTATAACTTTGATTCTTGGAGAGAATTTTCTTATTTAGATGAAGAAGAGAAAGAAAAAGCAGAATGGTAAGTAAAGTCATTAACAAGCAAAGTGATTTAGCCTGTTTTTTTTTTAAATGAAAGGATTTATTTAATTGTGGGTATCTTGAAAGTTATAAAACATTCTTGAGACTTGTTTCACAATGAAGACATCTTCATGAGTTAATATTACTCATCGGATAGTGGTAGCAGGTCTGTTTATGATGTGGTGGCACACTTCCATACCTTTAAGTTATCCAGATGTTTCCAAATGACATCATATGGACTTTAATGGGTAGAAGGTACTTACATGTATGAAAAAGGATATATTCCAGTTGGGAAGTAAGAACCCTGCATCCAGAGCAAAGGATAAATGTCTCTGGTACATGGAACTCTTAGTGCACCATTGGTAGCAGGACAATGCCAACATTCTTATGTAGGGATTTTTCTTACAGTCAGCTACTGTCTTTAATATAATCAGTGTGCCCTCCAAGGTCCAAAACATTAATAGCAGTTAAGAAATCTGTGCCACTTAGCAACTAGGTGGCTCAGTAGGGATAGAGGGCCAAGCCTTGAGTCAGGTCTTCCTGACTTCAGATCTTACCCCAGACCATTAATGAGCTAGAGAAGGAAATGGCAAACCACTTCCAGTATCTTTGCCAAGAACATCCCAAATGGAGACCAGTAGAGTTTTCATGACTGAAAAAAAGACTTACCAGCATCAACAAAAAACCACTTACCATTTACCATGTCAATGTACTCTGAATGGGAATGTGCCGTACCTTACATTCTGTTAGAGATGGGGAGTAAATGAATGACTGAACCTCTGTTAAGTGAGCATTGTGCCAAACACCGGGCATACGTTGTATACAAATACAAAACAAAAACAGTCTTTGTTCTCAAGGAGCTTATGTTCTAACTGGGAGAGGCAACATGTAAAAGGGAATGGTGACCAGGGAGGAGTATTTTGGTTGGGAAAGTAAGGGATGGTAAGTAGAACCGTACAGTAGCAATGTCAGTATTGATTATGGTTCCAGTACTAGAAAGAGGATTAAAGGAAGCAGGTACAGCAGTTAGTGTACATGGCATCCAAGTGGTTGGTGAAATGATTGGGTGGGCAGTAAAGTAACATATGGCTGGAACTGGCAAGTGACCCAGACAGAATGGGTGACATGATATACTTGCCAATCGGCATTGGGGCCAGGGCAAGAGTTCCAGAGGGAATGGTCTTTGTTGTCGGCAGTAAAGTAAAAAGAACGCCTACAAAGTTCTTGCCCTAGAGGCAATCATTAATGCTGGGTTGTTTTTTTTTTTTAAGTTCTAGTAGTCCTGGAATGATAGGATGGATAGAGTCCCTGTGCAATTAGGTCTTCTGTATCATCCGGAAAAGTTTTCCAAAGGTTTCTTGCTCTCTGAAAGTTATTTCAGCACAGAACTGAACCAAACAACAGGAAAAAAAGGATCATAGCAACAAGATCCAAAATAACTTGATTATATCTGAACCAATAGCAATCAGACAAGTAAAAAAAAGAGGGAATAAAAATGGGAATTAAAAAAAGTGGAAACAAAACTATCAGTTTTTGCACATGATATGATGTGTGCATCGTAGGTCTCTGGAAGTGTATCCTCAGGGTAAAGACCAGTTCACTCCAGACTACATCTGGCCACATCTTAACCAAACTCTTGTGAATGTATTTGAGGGATGCTTCTCTATACCATGACCTCCCCTGACTTCACCAGCTTAATATTAGCACCATCCCTTTAAAAATAGTAATTTGCACCATTTTAATCTGAGAAATCATTGCTGCTAAGCATGGAACTTTAGAAAATACCACATTTTTCAAATGTTTACCGTTTTACAGTCGTGATGAGAGGAGGTGGATTGAAAAACAAAACAGAGCAGCCCGGGCACAAAGGAAAAAAGAAGAAATGAACAGAATAAGAACATTAGTTGGTAAGTATACATTGCTTTTCAAAAGATTTAATTATTATGTGGGACTGCATATTCACAGTGTTTTCTTCCTTCTGGTAGACAATGCATATAGCTGTGATCCTAGGATAAAAAAATTTAAGGAAGAAGAAAAAGCCAAGAAGGAAGCAGAAAAGAAAGCAAAAGTAGAAGCAAAGAGAAAGGAGCAAGAGGCAAAAGAAAAAGTAAGTTGACAATTTTCAAAGTTGGCTGGTGGAATGAACTTAGTGAGTAAACACTACTGTGTGCTAGGCTACCGTGCTAAGTACTGGAGATAAAAAAGAAGGAAAAGACAGTCCCTGCCCTCAAGGTGCTTACAATCTAATGGAAACAACATTCAAATAAATATATATAAAGCAGGCTATATACAGGATAAATAGGAAATAATTAACAGAGGAAAGGCACTAGAATTAAGAGGGATTGGGGAAGGCTTCCTGTAGAAGGTTGTAGAAGATTTTAGTTGGGATTTGATGGGAGCCAAGGAGGTCAGTAGTCGGAGTAGAGAAGGAGCAGCATTCTAGGCACAAGGACAGCTAGAGGAATGGAATGTCTTGTTAGTGTAACAGCCATGATGTCAGTGTCACTGGATCAAAGAGTATGTGTTAGCTAGTAAGGTATAAGAAGGCTGGAAAGGTAGATGGGGCTACGTTATGAAGGGATTTGAATACCAAACAGAGCATTTTGTATTTGCTCCTGGAGTTTATAAAAATATACTACGAGATAAAAATTCCTCTTTCATCTACAAGCCTATTAAAAATATAGAACCTAGGGACTTGAACTTAAAAATGTTATTGCTAATAGATAATTTGCATAATTAGTAGCAAGAGAGGAACGTTAACTATAAACACTTATTAAGCATTTACTGAGAATATATTGGATGATAGATGAATGCAGGTAGTGTAAATATCATGGCAGCATCTGATATCTTCCATATCATAGTAGCTAGCATCTAATATTATAGTCCTGTTGAAATAGGACATATTTGGAGGAATTTATTATTCTGACTATACTGTGGTCAGTCTTTGTTCTTCAATAAGATGATTTCAGTGTCACCTATTTTCTGAATCAGAATATTCATTAAAAGATTGGATTAATTGTTTAAGGTCGTTAAACAATGGCACATTCCATTTTCAATGCACGATAGTTTCTTGTTTCCCTGAATATAGCAAAGACAAGCTGAGTTAGAAGCAGCTCGATTAGCAAAGGAGAAAGAAGAAGAAGAAGTTAGACAACAAGCATTACTGGCAAAGAAAGAAAAGGAAATTCAGAAAAAAGCCATTAAAAAGGAAAGGCAAAAACTTCGAACTTCATGCAAGGTATGTCAGTCTTATGAAGCAAAAAATCTTTTCACATGTCAAATAGGATCATAGTTTTGGAACTAGAGGGGACCTCAGAGGCCAGCTTGTCCACCCCCTTTTGTACAGATGAGGAAACTGAGGCCCAGAGAAGTTAAATGACCTATGCAAGGTTACATAATTAGTGTCAAATGCAGGATTTGAACCAATATGCTTTATGTGCTGAGCATCTGCATCTGCTAGGCACAGCGTATCGAAAAGTAAAAACCAACCACTCTCACCCCAGTAGTACACATATGCATAAAATACATTCAAAACAATTTCATTTGGGGTGTGGAGGGCACTGGCAACTGGAGAGGTTAGAATAGGTCTTGGGTTGGAGGTGGCATTTTAAGATAAGCCCTGAATGAAGCTAGGAATTCTAAGTGGCAAAGTTTACAGGAGAGTACATTTCAGGCATGGAGGTAAGCGTATGCAGCAGCACAGAAACACTTTGGAATAGATTAAGTAGCACCTGCATCTTAACTAATGAAGGAAAATTCTATTATGGGAATCACACTATTTCTTTATCCATAAGCAATTTCTTGGGGTCTGTAACAGCAAGCACCCTGGCACACCCAGGATGACCTGCTAGCACAGGTTCTTTGATCTGCTTTTCTAAAGGAAAGGCAACTTTTAAAGGGGTCAACGATCTTAATTACAGATAAGTAGAAAATACAAGCAGAGAAATTAGCACAGAGATTCGACAGGGCTCCAAATTGTCTGAACAAAGTAGTAAAACCACCTACATACAACACCAGATCAGGGGAGCACCAACATCTGAGTCGTCAGGGGGCACTTAACAAATGGCTGCTCAGAGTCCCATCTAGGGAATCAAAAGACCCTTCTCATGAGCAAGCCTCCAAAGCAGAATCTCACCTCAGAATGCATATACACTTTTGGCTAATTGGCTCAGAGCCAGAAGCATCACAACCTTTGTGACTCAGTGCCTCATTAGCTTAGTACCAAAAGGTGTGAAAGCCATCCTACAAGCAGGCCACCCCCTAAGCAAACTCCTTCCCCAGTGGGCTCTGTGTGACTCAGGATGTATCATAGCTGTGGTTGAACACACGTGGTCACATAAGCCTATTAATGGATGGGGAAGATCTTCATATTCCATTAACATTACAGGGTCTTAAATTGGTTCATAATAAGCTATAAGGCTCTTTCATTCTGCATCCATAGCCTACAAAAGATGACTTTTATAGCTGTGAAGAACTTGACCAAATCCTCCTAGGATTTTGACTGAAGGTCAGAAACTATGATGTAAATTAAACTGCCAAGATTTTCAAAGATTCATGTATGAATCTGTTCAGCTATTAAATTAGTCTTGTAAATCAACAGTAATTTGCATCAATATGTATACAACAAAATTATATGTTTGTGCTTTCTAGAATTGGAATTATTTTTCAGACAGTGAGGCAGAATGTGTTAAAATGATGGAAGAGATTGAAAAGCTTTGTGATCGTCTTGAACTAACAAGGTATGATCACCATCTTACTATAGATCTCTATCAAGAAGCCAGCTTTTTGTTTGGTTTTAAAATTATCACCATAATACTTAATATGTTAATTTATTAAAACTCTGAAACAGATAATGTTGCTTTCTAAATGCCTCTGATATATTCTGAGAGAAACTTAGGCCATATATCATGGTTATGATCTTAACAACAATACACAAACTAATCAATATTAATTGCTCAAATGTCTATGTATAGCCACTTGTTTTACAAATGCATATACACAAATATATAAAAATAGATTTCAAGAAAGAAAAACAGCAAATACTGAGATTTGAACTATAGTTGAGCAAAGCTAGAGACTAAAATTGCATGATGAATATTGTGTACTTATTGATTGATTTCTTCATTATGGAAGTTAGATGCTCAAATAGCCACCTTTCAGACATATTGGCATTTAAATTTGTAATAATGAGTTTTGCTAGGCTGTAAAATTGTAATAAGAAGTTACATAAATTAATCTTCACCTTTAGTAAAAGAGAGATGGGCTCTTTCAGTGCGATATCGAAAGGTGGTTCCCCCATGTAAAACACAGTGTCCTTAAACACAAAAAGCCAACCTTTTCTATTAAATTTGGATGAAATTTCATACTCCCTTTTAAAAATTCAGCTTGCAGTGCTTGAATGACATTCTTACGTCTACTACAAAAGAAGAAGGGAAGGCAGCTGTGGAAAAGCAGGTAATGTTCATTTAGCATATGCATTATTACAGTATGTATGATGTGTTGAACTAGTTGGTACACAATATTACATTTACCTTTGCCTCCTAAATATGCATATACATTTAGAGAATTTAGAGCTGACAGGAACCAATCGAGAGCACCTAATCCAATCCCCCTTACTTTACAGATGTGGATGAAACTGAGGAAATTTTCGTTCAATCTTGTTGTACTTTGCAGAATCACTGTTCCCAGCTCTGTTCTAGCTGTTGAGCTGAACCAAAAAGATAGTGAGATTTCTTTTTTTCCTTAAGGATCATTCCAAGATCATTTTGTAGGTGAAAGAGATGAAGATCTAAAGACAATAAAGCAGATTCAGATTTCTTCACCTTAACTCATCTGATCTGATATTTTTTTCCAACTTTGTTATACATCATGGCTTTTTCATTTAGGGTTTGGATATTTTACATTTCATCTTGTGATCTTTCATGGTGAGAGCAAATACTTCATTCAAATTTTTATCATTTATATAGAACAAAATTAGAATCGTGGTTTATTTTAGTTTTTGAAAATCAGACTTAATTGAATATCAGCATATCAGTCAAAGAGTATACTACAATATGAACTTACTAAAGATAGCAGCTAAGGCTTTCTGGGTTGTGTTTGTGCTTTCTTGGTGTAAAAGTCATGTACTAACAGAATTTCTTCTTAAATTTTAACTGGTGGGAAAATAGATGTGTGTCGTCTTATTTTTTCTGTTTGTATTTTATTTACATGAACTAAGCCAAATTGATCTTAGTTGACACACTTAAATTCTAGACATTTTTGAGGAGGTGTTTAATTGGCAATATGTGCCAGCTTTCAATTTAACTTGCCAAGTATTCATACAGTATCAGTTAGGTACCTTGGAGATGACTATGACTATAGTAGGTGTTTACAGAGCACTTCCATAAAGACAGTTCTGTGAGGTAGTCATTTAAAATATCATTATTTCCTTTTTACAGACAAACTTGGCCAGTTGGTGATGAATCCTTTGGCCATGGCAATCCATAAATACAGAATCCCAACCCCCACCCCCACCCCCCGAGTTTGACTTCTGCAGTGATGGTGGTAGAAAAGGGAGAGAGGGTATAAAAAATCATAGCTTTTAGACTGTGGTTGTAAATAAACATTAGCACCTTTGATGCTCAATTTTTTTTTCCCTTATGGCTCACCATTTCTTTTTATACACAATAATAATACCCTCTGAGGAAAACTATAGCTTAGCGTTCAAACAAATCTTGTCCTGAAGCATATATTTTGAAGGCTTTAGGAGTAGTAAGCTTGGACGCAGAGGCCTTAGCACTGGTGTCTTTGGTTTGGCTGCCTGATTGTTCAACCTGGCAAACTTGAGGTTTGTGGGCTTACCCTTAGAATCAATGCGCTTGGTGATGTTGGTGCCAATAGACTTAGTGGGCTTGGTAGCTTCAGGATCAGTGATTGTGGCAACCTTATAGTCTTGCTTGGTGATAGAGACCTGGATGTTTGGCAGCAGTAGCGGGGCTGGTGCATCAGGCGGTAGCTTTAGGGGGCTGTAGTTTTGGCAATCCTGGGCCTGATCTTGTTCTTGGGGACCTTGATGCTAATGCTTCTACTCATGATGGTGTTGATATTGTTGGCCTGCATCTTCTTCATTTCCAGTTCAGCCTCTTTAGCAAAACATGTTTCTTAGGAACTTAGGGTCACCGCTTTCAGAACCTCTTATCTCTGCAATGTGGGTTTCTTGATGCTATTTATGTTCCATTTATGGGACTTGTTGTGGGTGGTATGGTTCTTAGACTTGGCTGTCTTTATATCTCTTACCACTTGTGTTGCTGTCATTCTATGTACTGGAAGAGACCAAGAGTGAGAGAGAAAGCAACTCCGGGACATTTTAAAATGTGAGATCCTCATTCACTTACCAGTGCTAATGGATATACTAATGGAGGAACCGAATTATATAAATTCTAACATTCTTGGTATAAATGAAACCAGAATACAAAATAAAGTTGTAGTTAAAGATAAATAAAAGAATGGTATGAAGAAGACCATTAAGGACTTGAAGCATTTGATTTCATCCAAAGGCAACAAAAAACTGGAAATATTTGTTCATTTTGTATTAACAGTACTCATGATGAACATTTGCAAAAAGACCACCATGAAGACAATTGTAACTTATGCATCAGTATCTGTTACAGAGGATAGGAGATTAAAGAATTCCCTGAAGAACTTAATACTCTCCATGTAAAGTGAGCATATATTGTAATACTTGGTGACTTCTCTGTAAAGGTGGACATAAGAAGAGCTGCAAAAAAAAAAAATAAGTTGGAAAATATGGTTCAAGACTAAGAAATGAGAAAAGTCAAAAGCTTATAGACTATACAAAAGCTTCATACCTAAATATCATGAATATTTCCTTCAAGAAGAGAGTTCGGTGTAGCCCTGATTGATAGAATAAACACCAAATAACATCACAAAAAACATTAAATGAATTAAACCTTAAGAGAGAGGAATGTCTAGTGATGTGAGAGTCATTGCTGAGTCAGCTGTTTTTATAGTCATATCATTGACTCATTAGAGAGCAACCATAAAAATCAATACAAAATTAGAAGAATCAGGATAAGAAGATAGGGTCTCCTCTTGAGTGAACTCCATCTGAACATATTGAAACAAATTATCGACAATGAAAAGTGCAAAGAACAAACATCAATGCTGACCATCACCATTCTTGAGGAAGCTTAATCAATACAAATCAGTTGCCCAAGGATACCAAGAATACCTGGAAGTAGCTCAGCCAGAAGATAAGTGAGGTCAGCCAAAGGCAATGTTGGTTCCTACATTGTGGAACTTGGTGAAATATCACCCCAGGAGCATGATAAGCAGGGTCGCCTCATAGGGTGGTGAGTAGAGGGAAAAACAAGTGGCCAGGGACACAACTAAGCAGTTTATCCCAAGAATATTTCAATATGAAATGGGAGAAAAACACAAGTTGAAAAAGGTACGTTAAGATTTCAGTGACCAATTATTTTCTCCAACAATGAGCATTCAGCCACCACACTCAGACTCTTAACATCACAGCCCTTACAATGCTGCATGAGGAAGTAAAAGTAACACTACAGAAAACAGCTAGAAAGGCTGAAATAAATCCATTATGTACAGCAGAAGTCTGTGATAGAAGCAATATTTTTGAGGGTAGCATGTTATTTTAAAGCTCACGGGGACTTACGGGGCATTTCCCCTACCTTAAAGTAAACTCTACAGTGTGCCCAAGAAGTGGTCATTTGGCCTCTGCTTTAACCCTCTAATGAGGGAGGGGAAGGGGTGGAGAGGTGATGGACCTATGACTTTTCAAGGAAGTCTGTTTTGCTTTTGGATAACTAAATGTATGCAAGTTTTTCCTGAAGTCAAGCCTGAATTTGCCTTTGTCACTCCTACCCATTGCTCCTGTTTCTGCTCTGTGACCACAAAGAGAGTACGTCTAATCCCACTTCCATATAACTTTTTCAGATACTTGAACATGATGCTCATGTACCGTCTGAAATCTCTTCTGTAGGCTAAACATGCTTAGTTCCTTTACTCTATCTTCATGTTACCCAGACTCAAGACTCATCGTCATTCTGATTGCCTTCCTTTAAACATTTTCTGTCAGTGTTTTTCTTCTCTGAAGAACTTTGGGATTGATTGTGTGACATGGGAGACATTGGCAAAGGACTGCCCAGCATGGTATATACCCTTATCAGAGAAGGCTCTGTGCTCTATGAGCAGAGCAGAATTGAAGTAGCTCAAGAGAAATGCAACATGTGTAAATTTAGAATCCACCCTAAACGTCTACATGGACTATTTGTGCCTGATCTGTGGTAGAGCATTCTGAGCTTATGTTGGTCTGATCAGCCACAGTAGGACAAACTGTAACTTGACTCTAACATAGTGATGTCATTTTGGTCCTCTTTGAGAATGATGGACAACAACCAGCCAACTAACCATCAGTCTTCCTTAATCTTTCTTGAACATGGCCCTGAGAATAGAATGCAATAATCCATAGGTAGCCTGAACAGGACATAGTACTTTGCCTATTAAAACAGCTGAAAGAAAGTCACAGCATTTTGGGCTGCCTTGTTACGTTGCTGAGTCATTGAGCCTGCAGTTTTCCAGATCTTTTTCAGACTAATTGCTGTCTGACCTCCCCTATATTGTGACCCAGAAGTTGACTTTTTAAATCTGAATATAAGACTTTTCATGTATTTTCATCATGTCAGCTATCCCTCCAGCTTTATGCAGTGGGCATACCTTCCTTAATTTACATTATTGTTGAAAATGTGAAATAGCACGAAGCCAAGCATAGATCCCTGGGACACTTCAGTAGATTTGCTGAGTTAACATTAAGCATTTGATGACAAAGACGTCCAGGCATTCAACCACTTTACAGTTTAATTGTACTACTGTCTGGTCAACATCTCTCCAACTTTTCTATAAGAATAATGAGTTAGTTTGTCAGATGCTTTGCTAAACTCTAGTTAAATTATATCCATCAATTAAGCACTATGTGTCAGGTACTGTGCTAGGGGATATCAAGAAAAACCAATAACATGGTATGTAAAAAATATGCCCATGTATATATACATGAAACAATATATGTACCTTTATAGGCATATAAATGATTACCTACAAAATAGATATAATCATGAAAGAGGAAGGCACTAACGCCTGGGGAAAGGCCTTTAAGGTGGTGGTCCTTGAATTGAGCCTTGGAAGAAGACAGAGATTCTAAGAGTCAGAGATGAGGAAGTAAAGTATTCTAGGTGTGGGAATAGCCAGGGCAAAAGCATTGTGAAGGGAAATGGAATATTGTGTGTAAAATAATGGCAGAGACTAAAATGATCGAACCATAAAGGCATAAATGAGAGGAATACGTAAGACTGTTTAGGGGCCCTGACCTACTTGTTTAGTGACAGTCAAAAGAGGAAATACATTTAGCTTAGTATGACCTGTTTTTGATGAAGTCAGACTGGCTTTTGGGAATTGCTGCTCTTTCTAGGTATTCAATTGAAGATACTCATTGGCTTTTAGTTTGCAAACTGTTCTCTTCTTTTTTGGAAATTGGAGCAGTATTTACCCTTGTGCTCTATCAATACCACTTCTGTTACTGATAATCTTTCAGATATCAGCCAATTTTTCAAATATCCAAAGATGTGGTTTATTTGTGCCAGGTAACTTGAATTCTTCCAGACTCTTACTTTGTCCTTACTTATTCTGGATAGCAGTTCCTGGTTAGCTATTTTTGTTCTGTCATTTCCAGTGCAAAGGTCATTTTGCTTGGCAGAAAAAGCAGAAGTAAAATAAGAATCCAGTTTCCAAATGCTTGGAAAAAATCAGACCTTATTGTTACCCCAAAAAAGATGACAGAAAATAGCAATACCTACCAATCCAAATGGTAATTTCCCATCTCTGCAAACTCTCTTGAGAACACATTCATGGAGGGTATTTTTGGTGAAGGTATGAAAAGGATAAAATACTGCCTTAAATGCTAAGTGCCTTTAAGTGCCCCCTTGCATGTATCAAAATCATATGAGATTCCTTTAAAAGATTTAACTTTGTTCATTGACTCTCCAAAACATGGAGAGACGTATACTTTTGTCAAAGGTGTTTTCCAATGGCATGTAGAATGTCTGGTTCAAAAAGGGATAGAGTAATCCTCTAAATGTTCCTTTTTTTGCAGATGACACAGTGCTAATTGCATCAAAACATCCTGTAAATATCATCAGTTAACTCTGGAATACAGTAGAGCTTCCTAAGTTTTTTATATATTTATATAAATATATATTTGCTACATGAGGAAGTAAAAGTAAACAGATCAGCTGAAGTAAATGAGTTATATACAAAGTCTGATAGAAACAACATGTATCTGTTTATGTACACACATACATAAGCATATATATAAAAGCAATATATAACTTGCCTGTAGAAATTTGTTTATGTATGTGTATTTGTACACACACATCTAAGTCATTTCACACAAATGAAGAGTTCAACTTGTCTACATGGGAAAACCAAATGAATAAGTCTGTTGTCCATATAAGCCACTGATTTAATATTTCATTAAGTCTAGGTATACACATGCATATATAATCTTTTTTATAGATAAATGTAATATGGGGAGGGGAACTGGACTCAGAATTCAGTGTAAGAGTGAGCTTGATTGCTTTTGGGAAATTTTAATTAACCCATTCATTTCCCTAAATCAAAGTTCTATATTTATTTTTAACATAAATACTCTTCTGGTGATTTCAAAGCTGAGGTAGTATTCCATTCTTGGATGTGAACCTGCATTTTTTTGCCAAAAGAAAATCTTCTAAAACCAGACAAAAAGTTAGTTATGAAAATTAATCATAGTATTTATTACATTGAGACAGGTCATCCATTTGCTCGAGCCAGTTGCTATAGGGGTCTTGCTTGGAAGGCTTAATGACTTAGTGGATGGAGACAAGTAATTCTTGTTTGGATTTTTACTGGCTGGATCAGATGGCCTCTGTGGTCACGTCCATCTTTGAATTTAGTGATGCCATATAGGTAGCAGTCGTGCGGTACCATGGTATTCAAAGAATTAAAGCTGATGGTCACACAAATGATAATTGAAGAGGATGAAGGGGGTGGGTAGGTGGCAATATGATACCAACAAAGAATTTTACAGAAACAGCAATATATAAAGGACATCCCAAGAGTTATATATGAGAAGAAAAGTAGGTTATCCGTTCATATTGAGAACTAATGGACAGCCCGCATGTATCACTGACATCCATGTAATGTTAAGAGATCTAGGACCTTCCTCTTTTTCCATGACCCCTTCCCCCCAGACACACTGGGGATGATTTTTGGGATGTAGAAGGAATTGCATAGGATGAGGTGAAGATTGTATCTGCACCATTAACCCTTCATCTGGCAAGATCAGAGCCATGAAAGTATTTACTGGAGAGTAAATAGGATTAGAAAAGTTGAGTGACTTGCCCACAGTCGTGAACTCGGGTCTTTTGCTTCCGAATCCAGTACTTTTCCCACAATGCTACAGTGCCCCAAAAGAAATACCTAAAAACTATCCCAGACATTAAAGAGTTTATACTCTTGCTAGGAAAATCAGATATTTTTTTTTAATTTATTTTTATTTTTAGTTTACAACAGACGGTTCTACATAATTTTGAGTTCCAGATTTTCTCCCCTCCCTTCCCCCTCCCTCCCCAAGACGGCATGGAATCTCATGTAACTACCACGAATGACTTCACATTGAATTAATTTATACACTAGTCAAGTTGTGGAGAATTATTATGACCAATGGAATGAATAATGAGAAAGAAGGTTTAAAAAAAAATTTTTTTTAAACCCAGGCCTGTTGTTTCATTGATGTTGGAAGCTCCTAGCAAAGACATTCCCTCTACCAGTGCATCTAAACTCTTCTTAAGTTTATAGCCTTTGAAAGTTGCCTGGGGGCACTGAGAAAATGTGTACTCACAGGCAGGGATGGTTTATTTTTGTCTTTTTATGCTCAGCGCCTAGTATAGGGCTGGCATATAGGTGCATAATAAATTCTTTTTGGAGAGCATATAGGTGCATAATAAATACTTGCTGGAGAGATTGACTTGCCCAATATGTGCCAGAGACAATGTGAACTGAAGTCTGATTCCAAGGGTGGCTCTCTTGCCCCATTCTGCCTATTTGTATTGAAAACAGTACAAAATAGTACAGTAAGTACTATATTTCTTTTTTTGTTTGTTTGTTGGTTTTTGGCAGGGCAGTTGGGGTAAAATGACTTGCCCAAGGTCTCGCAGCTAGTACGTGTCAAGTGTCTGAGGTCGGATTTGAACTCGGGTCCTCCTGACTCCAGGGCTGGTGCTCTACTCACTCACTGTGCCACCTAGCTGCCCCTACTATATTTCTTCAGTCAGAGAAGGCAGTAATGGAGCCAGAAAATTGATTAAGGTTCAATAGAGAAAGTGAAGGCTGGTTTTTGAGAGGGCTAAGGCGGAATAGGTGTTAAAGATGGAGGAGGATCAGGAGACCTACTAAACCGTGGAGCAGAGGTGGGAGTGAATAGAGAGCAGTGAGAATGGCTTGATTAGAGTTTGGGTTCTGGAGTAATGTGAGATGAGGCTGATTAGAGGAGAGAAAGCTAGATAAGAATGAGCCTGGAACATCAATAAAGAGTGTATACACCTGGAGGGGGGTGGGGAGGCTGGATGCGTGCTTTAGAAAGATGAATCAAAGCATTATGGAGAATATGTGCATTTAAAAAGGGTAGTGTAGAGGCTGGTGATTAAAGAAGATGCAGAGAAAGAGTACAAATGTGTGGGTACCAGATCCCTTCAGGTTTGAGAAAGGACTAGATTTAATAGCACCAGTGCTAGAATTAATTTTAATGGGGATTAAGAGATGCTTCCCTGAGACTTGAGGAAGAGATGGGAGGGTAGACTGAGAGACCAAGAGGATGAGATGGCACAATTAAATGACCTTTATTAAAGTATGAGGCAGTTATTTTAGAAGATTGCAGAGATAGACTCTTGGAAGCTAGAGAGAGGCCTAAATAAGTATATGCAAGAGCACACTACTGGTTAAGTGTCAAGGAGCAAATTTTCTTAAGTTCTCTTCTGCCTGGGAGCAGGTATATGGAAAGCAAATGAGGGGTGTTCCCAGGTTGGGAATTAGAATGGTCTTGGAAACCTGGGATAATGGTGAGGGTAGTGCTAAATAGTTTACACCAGAAACTAAGTATAACTATTAGTTTTGAGCAGTTGATCTTTACTTATCCCTCATGTAGATAGAAGAAATAAATGAGCAAATAAGAAAAGAGAAGGAGGAAGCTGAAGCTCGAATACGTCAAGCATCTAAGAGTACTGAGAAATCAACTGGTGGAGGTGGCAGTAGCAGTAAAAATTGGTCAGAAGATGACTTGCAGTTACTAATTAAAGCTGTGAATCTTTTCCCTGCTGGAACTAATTCAAGGTACCTCTTTTATTAAAATACTATTCAAAATACACTAACTAGAACCTAGCAATGAGAGTCCATACTTCAGTACGGTTTTTTTATCGTATAGGTGTAGACCAAGAACATTCAAGCAAGCCCCTTGACCCACCCTGTACTGGAGTCTCTTCCAAAATAGGCAGTGTTCTCATAAATGAAATTCCAGTGTGACTTCTAAACTGGCTTTGTTAAAATGTTTAAATAGATTTTTTTGGTTTATGCCACAAAACAACTGAAACCTTGTGTTTTATTTACTTTTTCTCTTCAGTAGTAAGAGACTTATCCACTCGGTGCTGTTTCACTTCTCAAAACTAAAGGCTTTCTTTACAGCTGGCCCCTAGTCAGATAGATAGCCAATTAAGACTCTTGTTCATCTTCTAAATGAAATTATACACTTATTATGACAATATACACAAGAGTGTGATTTATTTACATACAAATAATGCACAGTAGCTTAAGATTTTGTTATGCACTAAAACATTGGATGAGGTTTTGTAGAATATAAAAATCAAAACCTTTGAGTGGCAGTAGTTTCAAGTAATTACAGTAATTTAAGCCAGATTGTCCAGTTTGGTATAATCCTGTAAATAGTTTTCACTACAATAAAACCCCAAACAATATTGCTGCTGTTTTATCTTGTAATAGGTGGGAAGTTATTGCCAATTATATGAACCTGCACTCCTCTTCTGGAATAAAGAGAACTGCAAAAGATGTCATCAACAAGGCAAAGAGTCTTCAGAAACTGGGTATTTAAAACTTTTGTTGAAATCATTAAAGGAAAAAACTGATTTGAGGTATCAAGTACTTTTAGTAATTAAAATCTAGGTGAGAATTCATTGTTGCATGAGCATTGAATTCTCAAGTATCACAAGATGCAAATAAAGCTTTTCTTTCCCCTCAGACCCTCATCAAAAAGATGACATAAACAAAAAAGCTTTTGATAAATTTAAAAAGGAACATGGAGTTGTGTCTCAGTCAGACAGTGCAGCTCCTTCAGAGCGGTTTGAAGGTAACACTTTTTTTTTCCTTTTTAATTAGGTGGGAAATAATTGATGGATACATCCATATCTCCAGGCTACCAAAATCTCTCTTCAGTTCTAGGAATAGGTTTTGTAGTTACTATATTAGGAGAATAAAATGTTCAGCTGATTGAAAAATGCAATGCAGTTAGGTTCATTGCAGATTTTTAGTCCTTGGGGTTTTTTTTGGGGGGAGAGGGGAGTTGGATGTTGGATATAGGCAGATTTCTTATCCTTCCCTTTCAAATGATAGTTTTATTTTTATAGGTTAATTGCTTATTTTCCAATATAAGATTTCTCTAGACTTGTAAATTACTTTTTTCACATTAGTCATTGGGACACAGTTTAAGGGTTCTAATTTTTTCTGTCGTCCATACTTACAGAAAAAAGGAAATTGACATTTTTCCCTAGTGTGTATCTGGAAAGATTTTTCCTCTCTCTATTACCATGAAAAAATTTTTATCGTCTTGTTCTGTCAATTTAAGACAAACAACACTGATAAAATTCTTTAAGCAATTTCTAACAGAGTAAACATAGTAACACAGGTAAAAACATAATACTGGAATTCATTTTTCCCCTAGCAGCTGCCCGTATTAAAATAGGCAAGTAATTTCACTGCCTTTTGTTTTAGTTTCTTTAACTTTTAAGCGCGGGGCAGGGTTGTGTGAAATAAACTCACTATTTAAACCAAGCTAAAAGTAAGGTTATGTTTTTATTTATAATTGTGTATATAAAAAATGTAAATAATATCCTTTCAATAAATAAAGTTAATCTAGGACATAAGAATCTTTGACCATAATATTACATCAAATCACTCTATAAGCTTTTTCCAAATAACTTTTTTTTTTTAGGTCCATGTACAGATTTCACACCTTGGACAACTGAAGAACAAAAACTTTTAGAACAAGCTCTAAAGACATATCCTGTGAATACACCTGAGAGATGGGAAAAAATAGCTTCTGCAGTGCCTGGACGATCAAAAAAGGACTGTATGAAACGATATAAGGTAGTTAGAGAGAAAGGGAGAGTATGTGTGTATGTGTGTGTACACGTATGTATGTAATTCAGTAATTCCCAAATTTTATTCTAAATTAAAATGCATACTGTTGTCTTTCTTGTTGGTTAGGCTTCAGGGTACTAAAAACAAAAAGTCATTACAAAGACATGTCATTTACGTAAAGTAACATTAATTCATAACAGACTTTTGGGGCTAGGTGTACTACAATGAAGAATATCATGTCCAAGTGGTGCCACTTTCCAGAAACCACTTTTCTAAGAAATATTCGTAGATTTTAAAGTCCTACTCCAGAAAGGTAGCCCTGGTTTCTCATAACTATGCCAGCACAGCATAAGCTTTGGTTGTTATGAAGAATAGCTTTAAGAGTGGCCCCTAAGTTAGATGGCTTTCCAAGGAATATCATAAGATCAAAGTAGCTTCTCAACAGAAAATTGGCCACTGCCACTCAAGTTGTCATCTTTAAAGCCACAGAGGGACTGTCACATTAGGCATTTAAATAACTATTTCTTGAATTTTATCGGAAAAAGATGTGTTCATACTATAGACCAAAACTTATTTTACCCATAAGCAGGAATACAACAGCAATTTATTAAATCTAAACCTTACTCTGCCAACCCAGAACCCTCTATTTGTATTTCCTCTAAATGATCCTTTTGGAGGTCATGAACAATAATTGAAAAGCATGAACTATATTGCATATTATCCCCACAAAATCTCCCTGAAATTCTTAAACAAAAGCAGAGTTTTAAAGTTGAAAGTTTTAGTTAACCTTTCTTATTTTTTCTCTAGGAACTTGTCGAAATGGTAAAAGCAAAAAAGGCTGCTCAAGAACAAGTGATGAATGCTAGTCGAGCCAAGAAATGACTAAAATTGACAATCTTTGCTGTGTTTGTTTTTATAATAAAACTGCAAATACTGTATAAATTTTCATTCTTACACTTATAAAAAACTCTATTGTTGTTTCAAATCTGTGTTTTTAGCATTCTGACAGTTCCTCTAATAGAAATAGGAGCTGTTTGTAATTACACTTTCCTTTCCTTACCTATTACCAAAAACTTGAGTCTCTGAAAGTCTGAAAGATTTCCTTATTTGTAATTACCCTTTAAAAGTCTGACACAAATACCACCTCACATTTTCCTGGTAGGTTCCAAAAACATTTTGATTTCTTTTTGGATGAACAGCCTGAATTTCTCAGGTTTTATAAATAACACTTTGAAAATCATTTGATTAAAATCTTCTTATTCCCGAAGCCAATACATGCCACTGCAGATTTTGTTATAATCTGGTAGTTGCTCAATGGGACCTAAAGATTTAAAAGGAACAACAGTTAAAATATAATTAATACTGGTTTCCTCTCTAGAAAAAAGTGAGGAAGAAAGGCTTACCAACAGCAGCCACAGCAGGGTGTTTATTATAAATGTATTTTGTGCATACATCTCGTATATTCTGAGCATCAACAGCCTAAAAGAGGAAGAAAATCAGATATGATGTAACATATTTGAATTTACCTATAGTAAAAACAAGAAATAATTTGAAGTTGAACTCTAGTTCTAGACATGTAAGATTCTTAATCTGCTTATTAATAAGACAATATATCAGATTTCAAAATAGTAATCAAAATTGTTTTAGGCAAATGAAATTCTTTAGACCTAAGAACTTACATCAATTCTCGCTTCAAGCTCAGGAATGGGAATTCTTCGATTATAACATAACATTTGCCGACCAATATCTTCACAGATTGGAGTTGAACCTATTTAAAGAATAAAAATTCTGTTTAACCAAAACACACCCCAAATAAAAATAAAACTCCAGCCTTCAGCCTTACCATCAAGCTGCAGCAGCATATTTGTCTTCAAAAGATTCTTAGCTCGGGCAACCTCACTTTCAGAGACACTTGTACATAGCCGTATCCTAAACAGTGTGAATATATAACAGCTTGAATCAGTTGTTATATCATCCTAGAATGCTTTTCATCATATTAGTGTCTCATAAAACATCTAATGCAATAATATGCCATCACTGGCTATAAGCAGTATTTTACCATCTATTTTAATATCCTTAAAAAAAAAATTACATCCCCAGGAGAGGGACCTGATACACTTCCTGGGGCTAACTAGGAACCTTGCTACCCATAGGAAGCCTATTCCCCACTTCTGGTGATTCAGGTGAGCACAAATGTTATTTCCAGAAGGAATCTTGAAAACACTGCTAAAGGATACAAGGTCTGAGACATGAAAACTTGAAGACCCCTTAGAAAAGGACACCTTCATCATTGCTGCCCTCTCCAGGAGAAAGGCAGACTTGGTAATGAAAAGATGGTTAAGACCGGTATGTGAAAACAGGATTTGGATTCCTAGACCATTGAAATAAATGACAAGCTTCTGGCCAGAGATGGAGGGCACTAAATGAAGAGGTCTGATAAAAACAAAACTGCTCAGAGGCTTGAAAATCTAATCAAAAGAATGCAGTAGAGATGTCTGTAAAGTGAATTAAACACATGCCTCACGGATAACAAGGTAAATTGGCACAAGGAAGCAAATTTGAGACTTGATGGAATGGACAACTTCTGAATGAATTACACAAAATGAGGGCGCAGTAGTGAATGTTAAGACAGGCAGGTACAGTGTGAAAAAGCAATGATTTAAAACTGGGAGATTTGGGTTTGAATCCTACCTATGACAAAAACCTTTACTTCACAAGGATGTGCTGAGGAATAAATGAGATAAATTGAGAGCTTTGCAAACATTAAAGCACTCTGTCACCTATTATATCCAAATGAAGAAATCTCAAAAGCATGATGGGAGAAGATGAAAGAAACAAGTAAAAGAGATGTTGGTACTAATGTGTAGTGGATAGAACACTGAGTTGGGAAGACCTGAGTTCAAATGTCCCCTCTTATACTAGCTAAGTAACCGTATCACTTAATTTCTCAGTTTCCTCATCTGTCAAATGTAAATAATAAAGAGAGTGTAGTAGCTGAAATTACAGTGGGCTAGCTAGCAGCCAGGAAGTAGTTTCTTCTAGTGAAAAGGCCACTGAGCTAGGAAGTTAAAAGGACCTGCTTCTAGACTTGAACCTGTTTCTAATCAGTTGTGTGATCTGAGACAGATTATTCATCTCTGAGTTTCAGCTTTCTCATTTATAAATTGAGGGGTTGGACTAGAACAGGTCTTAATCTTTTTTGTGTCATGTATCCCTCTGCAGTCTGGTAAAGCCTATGGACCCCTTTTCAGAATGTTTTAAAATACATAAAACAGAAAATCAATGATATTGAAATAAAGTTATCAAAATGGTGTTAAAGTTCACAGTCCAGGTTAAGAACCTCTGACCTAGACAAAAAGAAGACACAGATAGGCGTTCAGGGAGAAAAAATAAGCCTGAGGCAGATCAATTAGGCTGTTAGTGCAATCCCACCTTTGCTAGAGCTTCCATTCTCTCAAAAGCACAGTAGCTATTTTTTTTAATTGCTCTGATGAAAATTTCATACTAGAGAGGGTGGAGGAACTAACAAGAGGAACCACTCTTCTGGCTTTGATTCTCACAAATAAGGAGAAGCTGATTGCTAGAGCAGAAATAAGGGCATCTTGAGGAAAGTGACTGCTCCATTTTAGAATGTGTGATAAAGGAGAGTAAAGCTGGGAAGAGTTTGACACGCATCCTTGTCTTTTAGAAACAAAATTTGAAAGGGTTCAAGGAAAAGAAGGGTAAGATCCCACGACATACAATTCTACACAGGAATTTATAACTCTGGAGGGGTGGGGAAATTCACAAAAATTCCGAAGGCACAAAGAATTGATTCAGATGAAGAGAAACTGTCTCAACAGGGTGACATCTTTGCATAGAGATTAACTTAGATTTTAAAATGTACAAAAGATAGAAGCAAGGGGTCCGTAAAGGAGGATAAAGGCAAAGGCCTGGCACAGTCCATAAAAATAGCAGGTGCACTAAGGCTTAGCATGAGGTAAGGTGAGTAAGGAATGCTAAGAACACAAAAAAGTTAGGAATTTTTTAGCTAATGGAAACAAATGATGGATGGGATAGAATAATAAAGGCAAAGATGGCAGAACAACGATTATATTTTGCTTGTTTTCGGAGAAAAAAAATACTAAGTTGTTTCCCAAGATAAGCATTGATAAAGAGTACTAGCTGCCATAATTGAACTGATTAGACCCAAATGAACTACATCCTAGGACATTGAAAGAACCTGTAGAAGTCACTGTTGAGGCACTGTTAGTTATCTCTGCAAGACATCAGAAAACCAAAAAAGTACCATAGGACTGGTGGAATTCAGATATTGTCCAAGTAAAGAAAAAAAAAAGAGTGGAATAAGCAAACCACAGGACAATGAGCTTGACTTCAATGCCTGGCTAAATTCTAGACTACATCATTAAAGGGAAAGTTAGTAAACATGCAGAAAAGGAAGAAATGATCACAAGGTGCCAGTATGACTTCTGAAAAAACAAGTCATGCCATGCTAACCTTTTGACTGACAGGTCATATGGGTAATCGTACTGACTAGAGAATGGTAAATCAATAAATATCATTCACTAGTTTTTCTTATTGACACATTTTGTTTTTATATCACTTTCATTTTTTAATATATTCCTTCTACTTTCCCTTCCCCCAAAAGTCAGACCTTATACCAAAGAATACATAAAACATAAAGACAAAAAAAGGTGTTTAAGAAAACTAACCAAAATAAGTCTAAGAGTTTAAGTTATGTTCCACAGCTACAGTTCCTCACTTCTTCAAAGATTACCTAGATTTTAACAAAGCCTCTCTCCCATTATCTTTGTGGACAAGAGAAAAGATGGGAGCTAGACCATGGTGGAATTAGGTATATTTAGAACAAGCTGAAAACAAATAGTAGTGATTAACTGCTGTTTGTTGTCAATTTAACAGGATATGTCTAGTGGACTATTCCATGGAACTGTCTTTGGCCCTGTGCTGTTCAATGTTTGTCATTTACTTGGATGAAGGCATAAATGGTGTGCTTCTTTGCAGATGACATGAAGTTAGGAGGGGTGTTAACATTTTGGATGCACATCTTTAAGGTGTGGAACAGTACTTCAAAGATATGCTTCACAAGAGAGTAAAAATTTTTGTGATCTGGAATTATAAGGGATAGACACTTTAAAAGGGAGTGGAGAGGGAGAAGGCTTTTGATAGGTAATGTGCCGCCTATGCCGTATATTTTCCCCATTCCAAAGATCACTAGCAAATCAAGCTTAGAAATAATATATTTTTTAATATACTTAGATCACTGTTTCTCAATTCTCATTCTTTAGAAACTTCTAGGTCTCCTAAAAATAGGCCAATGCTGCTATCTTTAGAAACACTTTAAAAGGGTTTTTAGGATTAGATTATTAAATTTCCAATTAATTTTTAATCTATCTTTTCAGATAAGTAACAAATGGCATTATAGTATAGAGGTACATGGAAAAAAATCTGGAGGTGAAGGAAAAATGAAACAAAAATAGTTCACCTATCACTAATCAAATGCCTACCCCTCAGATCTAATTAGTCCAAACTTGGCAAGATAGGTAAGAAAACTGCATAAATTGCTTTTGAAAACTGGCTCATCTGAAAGAAAAATTAAGTGTTGCCTAGAGAAACAAAAGGCAATCCTTAAAGTCTGGCTTAGATCTTCCCACCAAATCTAGTTCTTTATTCAACAAACTGTTGAAATGTAATATTATTAGCAATACAGTAAATTAAAAACTTTAAACCTGATAAGCCTTAACAAGATTTAAACTCATTTATCTGATATTTTCTCACCATTCTCTTTGAACAAAGTGTATCATGTCTGCAACAGTAGCTGGCTCACAAACCATATAGAGTCCCCACAGTCCTGTATCTGTGTAGGAAGTGTTGAAAGACTGGAAGCTATGACAGAGGTTTCCATGACAAGTGATCTGGGCAAGCTTGCTAGACAAATTCTGTAGGAATAACACTAGAATTACTGAAAGGCCACAAAGAGCTTTGTTAGCATAAAAATAAAAATAGTTTTCCTTGACCCTACCTATATCCTCTAAATCTAACATCTCCTCCTTTACTGCCAAACTTCTAGAAAGAATAGTCTGTATTCTTTGCCTCCACTTCTTCTCAAATTACAGTAGTCACAAAACTCCTTGAAATTACCTGGTTTCCATTTACTGAAACTATTCTCTCAAAGGTCACCTGTGACTCCCTTTATCTTAAAATTCAATAATGCTGGCAACTTAATCCCGAAATTCTCTCCTATCTTTTCCATGACACCACACTCTCCTGGTTCTCCTCCTACCTCTCCAATTGCTCTTTTGCTGGTTCCCCTTCCTTCTGCAGGATGGTAAATTTAATCAAATTAACCAATGGTTTATCTATTTTATTGGTTTTTTTTCCCATAAAAGCAGCTTCTAGTTTTATTTACTAGTTCAATGGTTTTCTTACTTTCAATTTTATTAGTATCTCCTTTGATTTTCAGGATTTCCAATTTGGTGTTTAATTGGGGATTTTTAATTTGTTCTTTTTCTAGTTTTTTTTTAGTTGAATGCCCAATTCATTCATCTGCTCTTTCTCTATTTTACTGATGTAAGCAATCAGAGATATAAAATTTTCCCCTAAGTACCATTCTGACTGCAGCTCATAATTTTTTGGTGAGTTGTCTTATTGTTGTCATTTTCTTTAATTATTGATTCTATGATTTATTCTTTGACCTACTTATTTTTTGGGATTAGATTATTAAATTTCCAATTAATTTTTAATCTATCTTTCCATCGCCCATTACTGAATGTAATTTTTATTGCATTATAATCAAGGATGCATTTACTATTTCTGCTTTTCGCATTTAACCGTGAGGTTTTTAATGTCCTAATACATGGTCAATTTTTGTGTAGGTGTCAAGTACTGCTGAGAAAAAGGTATATTTCTTTCTAATCCCATTCAATTTTCTTCAGAGATCTATGATATCTAACTTTTCCAGAATTTTATTCACCTCCTAAAAGTCTTTCTTGTTTGTTTATTGTACTTTCCTGTTGGGTAAGATAGATTTCTATTCCCAAATGAGTAGTTATGTTATTCCCTCTCTGAGCAAATTCCAATGACAGTAATGTTCAGGTGTGGCTGCCCACTACCCAATCTTTCCCTCCATTGTAAAAGCTTTTTTGTACTTCTTTCATATGTGTGATAATTTACCCCATTCTACCTCTTCCTTACCCCATTTCCCAACCCATCGCTTTGTCTCACTCCTTATTTTTTTGCCTCTCAGAGTCAACTCACACTCATGTCTTCTGTCTATGTACATTCCTTCTAACTATTCTGATAATGATAAAGTTCTTGGGATTTACAAGTATAATCTTCCCACATAGGAATGTAAATGGCTTAACCTTATTGCATCCCTTTTGATTTCTTTCCTATTTACCTTTTTAGGCTTTTCTTGAGTCTTCTATTTGAAATCAAATTTTCTATCCAGTTCTAGTCTTTTCCCTAGGAATGCCTAAAAGTGCTCTGTTTCGTCAAATGTCCATTTCTCCACCCCCCGCCCCCCAAAAGGATTATACTCAATTTTGCTCAGTAGCAAAATTCTTGATTGTAATCCTAGCTCCTCTGCCCTCCAGACTATCATATCCCAAGACCTCTGATCCTTCAATATAGAAGCTGCTAAATCTTATGTTATCCTGACTGTGGCTCTATATTTAGGTTGTTTCTTTCTGAATATTTGCAATATTTTCTCCTTGACCTAAGAGCTCTGGAATATGACTATAATATTCCTGGGAGTTTTTATTTTGGTATCTCTTTTCAGGAGGTGATTGGTGGATTCTTTAGATTTCTATTTTACCCTCTGATTCCAGGATATCAGCAGTTTTCTTTGATAATTGCTTGTAATATGATTTCTGTAATCTTTTTTTTGACCATGGCTTTCAGAATAGTCCAATACTTCTTAAAATTATCTCTCCCCGATCTTGCCTCTGACAAATACAGCTATACAATGATGGGCAAGATATTTAACCTCTCAGAGTCTCTAGGCAATTCTCTAAGACTATAAATTACAGACAAATTGCCAATATGTATTGTTTGAGGAAATTTCCATATCAGGAGTCCCTTAAACTAAAGAACCTAGAGGTCCTGACAAAAATCACATATATCCTTCTACTTTTGTCAGGAATATGGAATCACTATCTTCAAAACTCTCATATCTCAAATAAGCTTTAAATGTATATTCCATAGCAGAATTAAGTCATAATGTAAGCTCCTTGAAGCAAGAATTATTTCCTTCTTGCCTTTATAGATCCTTAATCCCTAAAACAGTGTTTTGTACAGAATAGGCGCTTGATGTTTGTTAAATTCAACTGAAATTTACTATTTTGAACTACTAGTTGTTACCTTGCCTTTGTAGAAAGCACTTTCCATTGAGCTGAAAATACCAGTTCCTGACTCTTTTAAATCACAGCTGGCTTATAAGTATAGAAGTAGCAAACAAATTTATACAGCCCACAGGTCTAACTTTTTAAACGCCAAAATTCATAATACCTATTCTACCATACAAAGAAATAAAGGATTGACCCTTGGAAGAACAGTCTTTTAAATCAATCTTACTTAAAATGGAAAATTACCTTTAGGATCACTTACCATTCCTCCTCCAAAAGAGCGATCCCAGTTTCCAATAAGAGTATTTGCAACCATAAGAGAGATTGTGTCTGGGTGAGACCAACCAACTGCTTCAATAGCAAGTGCAATGTGTGCCAAAGGCATCTTGTCATCCCTCACACGAATCTAGTTAAGATTAAGATAAGAAAAAACAACTCTAGCTAAGAGCATGTAAAATACAAGTCCAAATATGGGAAAAGCTTTATAATAAGCTTTTAATACTTCAAAAGTTCCATGATTTCAGCAGTTGTGCATCTTCCCAGGCCAGGCAGGACTAGCTAGGGGCAGGAATTCCAATCTCTGTCTGAGGTCAAGGACTCACCCCAAGGCATGTGCTTTTCACTGGGGAACAGTTAAAGCTGAAAGGGAGATTAGAGATGGCAGGTTCCCACTTTCCCTTTTTAAATTTGGGGTTCTTCTGACATCGCAGCCCTTGCCCCTCCCTTTTCTACTTTGCTTCCCTACATTTTATGGATTATTTCATGGTTACTATGTTAGGAAAAGTGCTTATTTTAACAATGTTTTGTTACAGAAAAGTGGATTTTCAGCAGTCTCTAGCAAAAGGGTATAGTTTCTGCGGTCACAGGAACCTAACACCTCCATTTCCCATAGGTTCAGTGTATCAACAGTCACATTTTTTACTTTTGTGTCCATTTCTAGGAGTGTTACCTCCATGAAAGTTGAGGATTGTGTGTATATACATACATACATATGTACATGTATGTTTACACACCCACCCACATGTATTCAAGTATCACCTTACACTAACCTTTGTTCACTTTTAGCTATCAAATGATAGAAAAGCTTGGAAAAGTATGCTATTCTCCATGTAACCTAACCAAACATGCTTAAAGCTGACAGAAAAATGATTCACCTTTTGCCAAGATCTCCAACTAAACCTGGTTCCCACCACTGTCATCAAGAGTGGAGACTGGAAAGATATCTTTTACCTGTTTGCTACTGCTATGAGTGCAAACCAAAGACAAAGCTCTGGGGTAAAGAGAGCTCAGTTGTCAGCAAACCTAATGTATAAGTGAATTGCAATATAGGAGAAGACTTTAAAAATTTTGTATAGTCAACTAATACTCCAGAAAACATAAAACAGTTCTGATCAAAGATCAAACAAAAGATTTTGTTATAAATGGTTTCACACTGATACTACAGCTAAAAGGAAAAAGCAGCTAAGTATTATTGACTGCCCTGAAGCTCTCCACTGCATTCTAGCTAACTCCACCTATAAAAGACTGTTCTCCTGTCTTTCGAGATTTCACTACCATGGCTGATCTGCAATGTCACCCTGGCACATCCCTCTTCTATGCTGGCCTCAATCTCCCACTGGTGAGTTCCTCCCAGGACCTCCATTTTTGGGAGTGGCCCAAGCCAGCCAACTTTCATTCCTCAACTTGTGCTGTGCTTCTGACTTTTCAGACTTCGACACCATGCCACCAGGCACCCACACTGGATACCTCCACACTGCTCCTCCCTACTCCCCACACCTATTTCCACCTCCCTCTTATGTGTTTTTTTTTTCCATTAAACTAAGCTCCTTGAGGGCAGGACCTGTCTTTTTGCTTATATTTGTGTTCTCAGCACTTAGCATAGTGCCTGGCACACAGTAAGCATTTAATAAATGCTTCCTGCTGATTTGGGACTTAAGTCCCCAACCATCATTCCTATTCATGAATGCTTATATAGCTCTAACTAGCTATATTATGAACATAAATCAATTGACAGTATAAGGAAAGCAATGCAAAATTCTGGTTTAAGTGGCTTGTGAATTTACCTCACTCCCTGTAAATCTGCAGGCAGGCAAAGCTGGTATTTCTCCTTCATGTCCCGATAAAGAATTACCAAAATGAAACTTTGCTAAGTCAAGCAGTTCATCATGAGACACGCCTAAAACAAAAAGAAAATATCTTTATATGTATATAGTTTACATCATACAACTAAATCCTAAAATTTTTTGCTTTACCATAAAGCCTGTATAGAAAAAATTTCAAAGGCATCTAAACTTAAGTAGAAATTATATTTAATTTTAAAAATTCAATTTACATACAACTGCACAGAAATATCTACTAGGTAATGTAACTGCCTACAATTGTTTTTAAAACTATAACCTGAGATATTACAAGAACAGTTAGTCTACATATTAAATCACAGAGAAATGGAGAGTAGATATGGTATAAGGCACTCAGGGAGAGCCTAAAAAGTTGCTTGCATTTATATAGTTCTGTGTGGGACACAAGATTGTTTGTGAAAGCTTCCCATGAATAAATCAAGCAAGGTAATACTCAGGTAGTACAAATTTAGTTAGGATGTAGACCTCGCTAGGCCTAAGTTTCGTTTTCCTGTAAATCATATGATTTCAGGGAAATCAGATGGTCTCCCCCTCTTCCCCTCCCCTAGCCCACTCCCATGCTGTCATCTTAACATTGAGATTTCCCTATAAGGTAATTCTGTAGTTTCTGTGCTAGTATTGGATAAACTTATTCTGGGATAGATTGTGAGGCCACCTGTCCCAGCAAATAGGGACAGGGGTCCAGCCTCTAGGGGTGGAATTTCTTAGAATTGTTTGTACAAGGTTATATATCCCCTTGCTTGCCTTCTCCCCCTTGCCTCTCTGCACTACCATCCCACCCTGGTAGTGGGAGATGCCCAATTCTCGCGAGACTTGATCAAATAAAGCTTCTCTTTTGTTTCTACCTTGAGAAAACCGAGACACCTCTGTTTTTGTTTATTTTGAGCCTGTGGTTTGTCCCACACAGTTCTCGACAGATAAAGACATATTTATACCAAAATTAGCACTCTTAACTAGATGTGCTTGCCCACCCCTGCCCCCCAGCTCCCATCCCACTACTTATCTGCCCTAGTCTGAAGACACAGAAAATCTAGTAACTTAAGTTACAGTTATACCAAGATCCTGGTTAAAAACAAAAAAGATCATCACCAGAAGGTTGGCTATTAGGTACTAAGTTTTTTGACCACAACAACTCACAAAACCACACACTGATCATAAAACATGGGCCTTAATCTTTATCCTGAACTTTAATCCCATATCACCAACTGCCTGACAGACACTGCCTCTTGGTTGTCCTGTGGGCACCTCAAACTCAATATTTCCGAGGATCATCTCTCCCTCTAAATAAATACCTCTGTAATACTATCTCATCCCTATCAAGGTATGAGATCACCAATCACCCAGGTATGTAGCTTCTTTGTCATCTATGACTATTTCCTCTCCCTCACCCACTATCAGACAAGCAGTACGCAATTCTTGTAGATGCTACCTCCAAAAAAATCTCTTTTATTTATCCCCTTTTCTCCACTCACATGTAGCCACCCCCTAGCTCAAGCCTTCATCTCCACTCATTTGGAACATTTTAATAACCCCGCTAATTGATCTCCTATTTCCAGTCTATCCCCTTTCCAATACATCCATTACACAAAAGATTGGTGATTTCACTGGGAAGGAGACTCAGTTCAACTCAATAGCCTACTATGTGCCAGGCTACAAAGGATACAAAGACGAAAATAAAATAACCCGTTAGTCAGTAAACATTTTATTGTGTGCCAAGATCTGCACTAAGCTCGGCGGATACAAATATGGAAAAGACAGTCCCTATCCTCAAGGAGTTTACAATCTAATGGGGGAAGACAAAACATACAAAACAAATCTGAAAAGGGGGGTGGGAAGGGAGGATACCCAGACAAGTGCCAAAGTCACCTTTCTAAGGTACAGTTCTGACCACATCATTCCCTTGCTCAAAACTTTCCACTTACTTTAAAATGCAGATTCTTCAATCCAGCATTAAGGCTTTCCATAATCTAACTTGAACCATTCCACTTTCCTTTTGTGTGCTGTCTTCTCCCACCAGATTGTAAACTCCTTGAGGGCAGGGACTGCCTGTCTTTTCATATTTACATCCCCAGAGCTTAGCACAGTTCCGGGCACATAGAAAACACTTAAGAAATGTTTACTAACTGGCAGGGGATATTTTGTTTTTGT
The DNA here is from genome assembly GCF_011100635.1 of Trichosurus vulpecula. Lineage (NCBI taxonomy): Eukaryota > Metazoa > Chordata > Mammalia > Diprotodontia > Phalangeridae > Trichosurus > Trichosurus vulpecula. The sequence continues at coordinate 150,799,851 of NC_050577.1, forward strand.
CTTTGTATTTTTTGTAGCCTGACACAGTGCCTTGCATGTAAGTAGGCTACAGAATTGAACTGAGTCTCCCTCCCAATGAAATCACCAATCTTTTGAAGTATATGCAAGGTTACATAATAAGCATCAGGAACATAAAGATGAACTGAGACGTACTTCTAACTACAAAGAAAATTACAACCTAGAACAAACATGGAAAACTGGAAAAACTGCAAAAGGAGAAACAAAGCATCTTCATAGTTAACTCAAAATAGGTGGAGGGAAACAATTTAACGGGGAGGGGGGGCCTTTGCTCTACAGTGGTTCTATGTTTTCTTAACTTCGGGAAGCTTTACTGTCATGTCTGAGTATTCAGTTGCCTGCTGTTTCCAATGGAAACAAGTACTTTCCACCCACCTACCCCCAGGATACACGGACCAGCTCCACATTTTGCTGAGAGCAGGCTTAGTAAAAACATAGACAGTGTTCATTCAAAAGAAGTCAAAAGTTGATGCTCAAAAAATATTTGTTAGAGAAATAAACTTAAAAGTCTCCAGAGATTAAACTACCTTCCAGGCAAAAATGTATCCCATATTTCTCTGGTTCTTAACTTTACTACCTGGAAACAGTTAACAATTTGTTCAATAACTGTTCTATAACTTTTTTTTTGCTCTTTCATTTTTTTTATTTTTTAATTTAATATATTTAGTTTTAAGCATTGATTTTCACAAGAGTTTCACAAGAGTTTGAGTTCTACTCTCCCCCCCACTCCAAGATGGCGTATATTCTGGTTGCCCTGTTCCCCAGTCAGCCCTCCCTTCTGTCACCCCACTCCCCTCCCATCCCCTTTTCCTTTCCTTTCTTTTAGGGCAAGATAAATTTCTATGCCCCATTGCCTGTGTATCTTATTTTCTAGTTGCATGCAAAAGCTTTTTTTTTTGTTTTTGAACATCTGTTTTTATAACTATGAGTTCCAAATTCTCTCCCCTTTTCCCTTAACACCCACCCTCCCCAAGAAGTCAAGCAATTCAACATAGGCCACATGCGTATCATTATGTAAAACCCTTCCACAATACTCATGTTGTGAAAGATTATGTTTTGCTCCTTCCTAACCTATTCCCCTTTATTGAATTTTCTCCCTTGACCCTGTCCCTTTTCGAAAGTGTTTGTTTTTGATTACCTCCTCCCCCATCTGTCTTCCCTTCTATCATCCTCCCTTTTTTATCTTCTTCCTCCTCCTTTCCTGTGGGGTAAGATACCCAATTGAGTGTGTATGGTATTCCCTCCTCAGGTCAAATCTGATGAGAGCAAGATTTACTCATTCCCCCTCACCTGCCTTCTCTTCCCTTCCTACAGAACTGCTTTTTCTTGCCACTTTTATGAGAGATAATTTACCCCATTCTCTCTCTTTCTCCCTCTCTCAATATATTTCTCTCTCATCCCTTAATTTGATTTTATTTCTTTTAGGTATCATTCCCTCATTCCCTTCATATTCAACTCACCCTGTACTCACTCACTCTCTCTCTCCCCCCATATATATATATATATATATATATACACACACACACACACACATACATATACATACATACACACACACATATATATACATATACATACACACACACACACATATATATATATATATATGTATATACGCATATTCCCTTCAGCTACTCTAATACTGAGGTCTCATGAATCATACACATCATCTCTCCATGTAGGAATGTAAACAAAACAGTTCAATTTTAGTAAGTCCCTTGCGATTTCTTTTTCTTGATTACCTTTTCATGCTTCTCTTGATTCTTGTGTTTGAAAGTCAAATTTTCTATTCAGCTCTAGTCTTCTCACTGAGAAAGCTTGAAAGTCCTCTATTTTACTGAAAGTCCATATTTTGCCTTGGAGCATGATACTCAGTTTTGCTGGGTAGGTAATTCTTGGTTTTAATCCTAACTCCACTGACCTCCGGAATATCGCATTCCAAGCCCTTCGATCTCTTAACTTAGAAGCTGCCAGATCTTGGATTATTCTGATTGTGTTTCCACAATATTCAAATTGTTTCTTTTTGGCTGCTTGCAGTATTTTCTCCTTGATCTGGGAGCTCTGGAATTTGGCGACAATATTCCTACAAGATTTCTTTTTGGGACTTATTTGAGGAGGCGATCTGTGGATTCTTTCAATTTCTATTTTGCCCTGTGGCTCTAGAATATCAGGGCAGTTCTCCTTGATAATTTCTTGAAAGATGGTATCCAGGCTCTTTTTTTGATCATGGCTTTCAGGTAGTCCAATAATTTTTAAATGATCTCTCCTGGATCTATTTTCCAGGTCAGTGGTTTTTCCAATGAGATATTTCACATTGTCTTCCACTTTTTCATTCCTTTGGTTCTGTTTTATAATATCTTAATTTCTCATAAAGTCACTAGCTTCCACTTGCTCCAATCTAATTTTTAAGGTAGTATTTTCTTCAGTGGTCTTTTGGACCTCCTTTTCCATTTGGCTAATTCTGCCTTTCAAGGCATTCTTCTCCTCAATGGCTTTTTGGAGCTCTTCTGCCATTTCAGTTAGTCTATTTTTTTAAGGTGTTGTTTTCTTCAGTATTTTTTTGGGTCTCCTTTAGCAAGTCATTAACTCGTTTTTCATGGTTTTCTTGCATCATTCTCATTTCTCTTCCCAATTTTTCCTCTACTTCTCTAACTTGCTTTTCCAACTCCTTTTTGAGCTCTTCCATGGCCTGAGACCAGTTCATGTTTTTCTTGGGGGCTTTTGTTGTAGGCTCTTTGACTTTGTTGACTTCTTCTGGCTGTATGTTTTGGTCTTCTTTGTCACCAAAGAAAGATTCCAGAGTCTGAGACTGAATCTGGGTGCCTTTTTGCTGCTTGGCCATGTTCCCAGCCATCTTACTTGACCCTTGAATTTTTCGTCCGGGTATGACTGCTTGCAAAGGGTACTATGTTCCAAGCTTGAGGGGATGTGCTGTTGTTTTCAGAGCTATTACAGCCAGCTCTGCCATACCAGCACTCCTCCTTCCCCAAGAACCCCCAGCCTGGACTGGACTCAGATCTGCAGCAGGCTCTGCACTCCTGCTCTGATCCGCTACTTAATTCCTCCCACCAGGTGGGCCTGGGGCTGGAAGCAACTGCAGCTGTAGTTCTGTAGCTGCCCCACCTGCGCTGCCCCTGGGGCAATGGCCAAAGCATGAACTCCTTCTTTCACTCTGTCCCCAGCAGCTTTTCCCACTAACCTTCTCTGTTGTCTTTGGTGTTCGTGGGTTGAGAAGTCTGGTAACTGCCGCAGCTCACTGATTCAGGGTGCTAGGGCCCGCTCCACCCGGCTCCCTGTCTGGTTGGTCCTTCCACCACCCAGGCGGGGTTCTGCTCCGCCCCGCTCCCAGCTCCGTGCACGACAGATCTCACCCAGCAACCATTCAGGCTGTCCTGGGCTGGAGCCCTGCTTCCCTCTGCTATTTCATGGGTTCTGCAGTTCTTCTCTGTTGTCTTTGGTGTTTGTGGGTTGAGAAGTCTGGCAACTGCCACAGCTCACTGATTCAGGGTGCTAGGGCCTGCTCCACCCAGCTGCTGGTCTGGTTGGTCCATGCAGCCAATGCTGGGCTCTGCTCCACTCTGCTCCCAGCTCCATTCACGATAGACCTCACCCAACAACCATCCAGGATGTCCTGGGCTGGAGTCCTGCTTCCCTCTGCTATTTTGTGGGTTCTGCAGTTCTAGAATTGGTTCAGAGCCATTTTTTTTATAGATTTGTGGAGGGATTTGGCGGGGAGCTCACACTAGTCCCTGCTTTCCAGCCGCCATCTTGGCTCCGCCCGCCCCCCCCCTTCTGTAACTCTTAACTGCAGCTTAAGACACAAAAGACCTTTTATCTTTCAAAATGAATGAAATGTGCACTCCATTTCTCCTTCCCTCCACCCTAGGCTTTTATAGACTTAGTAACTTAGCTATTAAATGAGGAGCTACATGGGGGCACCTCCCAACCAGTTTAAACTAATGTAAGAATCCATGGGAAAGAGCCCTAATGAAATGGACATAAAAACATAACAAATACATTTCTGATCACCTACCTCCAGCAGCAGCAAGCACAATCCTTGGACCCTTATAATGTGTTGTGATGTATTCCACTAAGTCTTTACGGTTTATAGATCTGAAAGCAGAAAAAGAAAGGTAGTTAAAATGGAAAAGAAAGAAAAGTGGAATACCCTTGACTTCTAATATGCCCTTGAAGGTTTCCCATAACATGCCATATATGTAGAAAGAAGCATCTCAACTGTCAGACTTCATACTAAAGAAAAAGGCAGGGGCATCTGTATCTCTCATCTATACCCATGAGTAGCCTTGATTCAACATGAAATCCTGCCTAATAACTGATTCTTCCAAATTTTAAGGGTTTGTAAACTTAAGTGCCAATTCAACAAACATTTATTAGGGAGTCACGTGGGATTAAGTGCAGCAAACTAATATATAGTTATGTTTTCATGGTTATAAGATGATTAAGCCACGAAATCTAGAATATCTAAAATTCACAATCCCAAGCACGGAAGGAACAAGGCTCTCTTATGGCAGCCCATGACAGATGATTTACCAAATTATTTTCTATCATCACAAAATCCTGAGCATTATAGCATATACTCACTTTATGTTTTCTGTTGGCCCTAAAATCGTCCGTCCAAGAGCAGTATTTTGATAGGCTGTAGCATGAAGATAATCAAAAACAACTTCTTGTAAATTGGTTTCAACTTCCTGCATCTCCCGGAGGATAACTCCACGTTCACGTTCAATCTCAGCTTCTCCCAATGTACTATTTTGTATTATATCAGCAAGAATTTCTACAGCTATTAAAAAAAACAAGGAAAAATTCAAGAATTACAATTTTTACATTAATAGAGCATGGTCTAGTTTTTTGACATGCCCTAAGCATCAGGAAGACCTATATTCAAATTTTGTCTCTAAAATATACTCGCTATGTGATGCTGGGCAAGTTACTTAACCTCTCAGTCCCTCAGGTTACTCTGTAAGTTGGATGCCAGAATGAGATTCCTCAATAGTTTTCTATATTAACGAAGTAAGTCTGGGAGAAAAAAAAATGGTTGTCATCAAAGCTACCTGGTGCTAGGCAAAAAAGAGAAATAGATAAGTAAAATACAACAGATACCCAAGGTACCTAATAAAATGTAAACAAAAGATTATTGTTTATAGAAATAAAAAATGGGGAAAGCTTCATTATTCAACAAATGTTTCTATTTTTTGTCTGGACTTAACAGTTTCAGTGGAGTAAAGAAATGTCAGCCAAGAACTCCCTCTATCAATACAGATCAACAATTAATAGGTTTTGCAATTTAATCTTACAACTATCCAAGAACAGGCTGAGGAAATACTGGCTAGGCTGATTTTTTTTAATTTTAGTTGATTGCACTCTCAGTATAAGTCAATAATGAGAAAGAGGAGTCAAAAAAGCTAATTTGGTCTCAAGTGACCAAATATAATATCCGTAATTAGGGAAGTAGAAGTCTCACTCTGCCTTGGTCAGAATGCATATGGAATGCTGTTAGTTCTGGGCATCACATTTTAGAAGGGACCTCTGGCAACAAGACATCAAAACGTGAAAGACTACTATGGTGATGAGATTCAAAACTGCATGATATGAAAATAATTTGAAAAAGCTGAATATATTTACACTGACAATCACACAAGGAATATGTGACATAAGGGTGCTGAAAACTGCTAAGAGTTGTCTTAAAGAACAGGGATAAGACTTATTCTCCTGAAATGGAAGAACTAGAACCAATGGTAGAAGTTGTTAAGAAGGTAGATTTCAGAGCTGTCATCTGTCTTCTATGACAGTGAGTTCTTCATAATTGGAGGTATTCATGCAGATGACTATCAGGAATGTTGTAAAGCATTCATCCATGCAAAAGGGAGTTGGATTAGAAGACTACTAAGATCTTTTCCAACTCTACAATTCTATTCTTCTAAAGCTCTCATGAGAAAATGGAAATGGATAGTAATATGAACCTCAAAAGAAATATAATACCCTTCAAGAAATATTTTCAGAATTTTGTAAATAAATAAATACCTCTTGGCAAATCTTTTGAGAAAGCCTTGGCATAATATACAGTTTGCTCTCTGGATGTGTAGGCATTGAGGTGAGCACCCATGTTCTCAATCTCAAGCTCCAGATCTAACTGAGATCTTTTTTTGGTGCCCTAAAACAAAACAGGGAGAGGAGTGGGTGAAGTGGAGAGTTGGTTAAGTCCACGACATGATCCTTAATTTAACAAATACATCAATTTTTAAAAATTAAATTTTATTTTCTGCTTCAATTCACTCCCTCCCTCTTTCTACTGCCCTAACCATTGAGAAGGCAAAACCAACAAAATTACGAATATGTATAGTTATGCAAAATAAATTCCTGCATTAGCCAAGTCCAAGATAAAAAAATATGCTTCTATCTAATCTGCACTCTGAGTTTTACCCTAAGTCCTTTGGAACTGTGGTTGGTCATCCTGTTGATCAGTGCTACTAAGTCTTTCAAAGTGGTTTATCCTTACAATACTGCTGTTACTGTGTCAATTGTTCTCCTGGTTCTGCTTCCTTCATTTTCCATCAGTTCATACACATCTTTCCAGGTTTTTCTGAAGCCATTTCCTTCATCATTTCTTGCAGCATTATAGCATTCCACCACAGTCATATGCCATAACTTGTTCAGCCACTCCCCAATTGGTAGGTACCCCTCAGTTTCCAAGTCTTTGCCACCACAAAAAGAATTGCTACAAGTATTTCTGTACATATAGATCCTTTTCCTCTTTCTTTTATCTCTTCTAGGTAAAAACCAAAAAGCAGTATGCACAGTTTAATAGCTTTTTGGAAAAAATTCCAAATCGCTTTCCAGAATGGTTGGACCAGTTCAGTTTCACCAACAGTGCATTATCATATTTGTTTTCCCACAGTCCCTCCAGCATTCGTCATTTCCCTTTTTTTTCAACTTAGCCACTGGATTGTGGTGAGATGGTATCTCAAAGAATAACAATTATTTTTAGGTGCCTATTGTGTTCACCTAGGATCTTATATGAGAAAGGTTTCCTGCCCTTATGGAGCTTAAAGTCGGGCTAGATGACATATGACTACTACAAATAAATCAGACATAGTGAGTACATAAGAGTTGCTCTAAACATCACATATGAGGACTAGAAAGTATATGAGCAGAGGTTAATTTCAAGTAAATTGCCTTGATTGCTTAAGGGAAAAGCACCTTGGGCCTTAGAGCAACTAAGTGGTACAATAGATAAGAGGGCTAGGCTTGGAGTCAGGAAGACCTGACCTTGAATCCCATCTCAGATACTTACTAGCTATGTGATCCTTGGCAAGTCACTCAACCTGTTTGCCTCCGCTTCTTCAACGAATATGGTGACCGTAACATCACCTACCTCCCAAGGTCATTGTGAGAATTAATGAGACAATATCTGCAAAGCGCTTAGCAACAGTGCTAATAGAAAACAGTGCTACATAGCAAATGCTTAATAAATCCACTCTTTCTTTTTTTCTTTCCTTTCTTCCCAGGAGGTACCCCATTCAGATTATCCTTAGATCATCAAAAAAACCTTTTTTCTAACTTTAAATTCAAGTATCGACAATGTCTTGAGGGTATTAGTACAGTAGAAATGAATAATGTGCTCCACCACAAATAAGTAAGCAGTATTGCAATTTAATGAATGACTTAGTATTTACCATCTCCTAAAGAAAATACATTAAACAAACGTGACAACTTGCCTTAAAAGCCATATGTTCCAAAAAATGAGCTGTTCCATTATTCTTCTCATTTTCATATCGACTTCCAGCATCAATCCAAAGTCCAACCTTATTAAAATACCAAAAAATAACAAAATACCATCCATTTTGATTTGTGACCTCCTCCCTCTTCTTGAAATATCTCATCCAATATTAATACAAAGCCATGTATTCACTGTAGTGAATTAATAGTTCATTTATAGTAATGAACAGGATTCAAGATACAGGGTCATCATGTTACAAGATACTACAAAATTATACTTGCAACCATGACAAAAATGGCAATACATTATAAGAGCCAAAGGAAATACTAGAAGGTAACCTCTTACACTCTGAGCACACGGCTACCATTGGAAACCAAAGATACAGCTGCTAGGAATCTATCAAGGAAAGGACCTAAGTCCTAAGAGCAGATTTACAGTCAATAGTTGTCCTCTTCAAATGAATGCCCACCCAAATAAGGTTGCCTTATGTTACCTACTGTGCATGTTGAGAGGCCAGAGTCTTCTGAGGCTACCCTGAGTCCATTTTCCAAAGTTGTTACTCTTGTCTCAGGAACATTTAAAACTACTTGTGCAGCTGCTTGTATGCTTCTTAATCTGTTCACTCCAAAATGTACAGGCTGGAAAAAAATTACAACAACTATTATACTCTAACATTAATGTTAAAGAGTCTTTTTCTATAGCCAACTTTCAGCACAAAAATATGAGTTATCTGTATGCCTTAGAATTTTTTACATCTCTTAGGATTTTCCCTTCTCTGAACAGTGTAGTGGAAAGAATTTCAGCCTTAGAGTAAAGAAACTTTAACATAAATCCCAGTTCTGACACTAGCTGTGTAACTATATACAAGTTATTTGAGGAAACTTAGCTCAGTTTCCTCACCTATAAATGGGGATAACATTAGCACCAACTACATCGAAGGGTTGCCAAAGAAAAAATGTCTGTAAACCTTAAAGCACTAAGTAGATGTGAGTCAATAGTATAGAAGCTATTCAAAATGGTGGATCTTTGTTAAGGAACAGTTCATAAAGCCTCTTTGAAAACGGTTGATAGAGCTCTCTTGATCAATGCATCAGAATCAAGTAGGCTCCATCTTTGATAATCCATGTGAAATTCTTGTCTTCTTTCCAACACTTCCATTCTCATCTCGCTTAGTCCCCCACTAGCAAAACAACAATAAGTACAGACTAGCAAATTAGAGTTTGCTATTTGAATCCCAACTTTTCCAAGTTTTCATTTAGTATAACGTAATGAGAAGAGCCTAGACTTGGAATCAGAAGACATAAGACTGAATCCTTCCATCAATCATTTATTAAACATGTACCAAGCAGATGCCAGTGCTAAAGCAATATGCTAACAGCTGAAGTTACAAAAAGAGGCAAAAGACTGTCCCTTCTCTCAAGGAATTCATAATCTAAAGAGGGACAAAACAAACAAACAAATATGTGTATCAAACTATATACAAGATAAATAAGAAATAGATAAGTAAGAGAAGGCACTAGAAATAAGGTTGGGAAAAGCTTCCTGTAGTAGATGGGGCTTTAGATGGGACTTAAAGGAAGCCAGGGAAGCCAAGAAGATGAGGGACAACCAGAGAAAATGCCCAGAGTCAAGAGAAGGAGTGGCTTGTTTAAGGAACAGCAAAGAGGCCAATGTCACTGGATTAAGTGGGGAGTAAGTATAAAAAGACTGGAAAATCAGGTGGGGGCTAGGTTATGAAGGACTTTGAATATTAAACTGAGTATTTTGTATATGATCCTGGAGGCCATAAGGCGTGGCTGGAGTTTTTTGAGTAAGAAGGTGGCATGAATTTATGCTTTAGGAAAATCATTTTGGTGTATGAATGGAGGATGGGCTGAATTGGGGGGACTTGTGGAAGAGAGATCCATCAGCAGGCTACTGCAATAGTGCAAGTATGAGGTGATACACCAGAGTGGTGGCAGTGTGGAAAGAAAAGCATGTATTTGCGAGCTGTTGCAAAGATGAAATCAATCAGCATTGGCAACAGATTGGACATGAAGAGGTGATAGTGAGGAGCTGAAGATAGCAACTAGGTTTCAAGCCTGAGAAACTAGGACAGGCCCTCTAGGTCCTCAAGTGCAGCCCTTTGACTGAATCCAAATTTCACAGAACAAATCCCCTTAATAAAAGGATTTGTTCTACAAAACTTGGACTCAAGTCAAAAGGCCGCACCCAAGACTACATGTGGCCTCAAGGCCACAGGTTCCCCACCCTGGACTAGGAAGACAATGATACCCACTACAATAACAAGGAAGGTAGGAGTGGAGAAGGGTTTAGGAGAAAAGGTAATGAATTCAGTTTTGGAAATGTTGAGTTTAAAATGTCTACTGATATCCAGTTGGAGATGTCCAAAAGGCAATTGGAAATGACAGACAGGAGGTTAACAATAAGGGTGGAGCAGATAGAATCTCCTAACTCTTGCCAGTTAATTTTTTTTAATTACCTTCGGTAAATCTCAATCACACTTGAGTATTTGTACTACCTTCCTCACAATGTTGTTGTAAAGATCAAACAAGATTATAGATTCAAAGTACTTTGTACTCATAAAGTCCTATATAAATAGCAGACATTAAAATTATGATCTAAAGTTATTATGCAACTACAGATAAAAAAACAAGAGACATAGAATCAGATGTCTGGAGCTCAGCCATAAAGGAGACAAAAGTGGGCATAATTGGATTTCAGCTTTTAGACTGTTTGTTAGGATTTCGAAGCAATGTGCTAATTGCCAATTAAAGGCAGCAGAGCAAAAATCTTCCAGGGAGAGAGATCATAGTTAATGAATTTAACTTCACTCAGTTAACTCCCTTCTTCCTCCTGCCCCCTACTCTGACATTTCTTGCTACAGGAACGAGGTCTGGGAAACAGGGAGTTAGCCAGAAGGATTAAGTGGTAAAGTTACTTATAGGAACTGGAATCAGTGCTTCAAGCAGGCACAGGGAATAAAGAAAACTATGAAGTAATCTGTCAAGAGCATGCTACATTTATGTCTCTACAGGTACCAAGTAATACCTATGTATAACAAGTACATCTCCGTCAGTAAAAAATGCAATCTCTTTTCTCCAGTTGAGAGAAAATGAAATGTAGGATCATAGATTCAGAGCTGGAAGGGTCTTTGGAGGTCATCTAATCTAGGCACCAGGTTTTAAAGGTGAGGAAACAGGCATTCCAAGCCAAGAACGGAAGGGGTATTAGAAGGTAAAACTAAAGAAAAAAAAATTTAACAAGATAGAGGGGAATTCCAGACTGGAAGGTAGAAGAAGATTCTGACAAAAATAGGAAATAAGGACCTGAAAATACTTAGAGCAAAGGTAGGGAGCTCTGGAATCTGGGCCATCTCAAGAGGAAGCAGTTTCTTTTGATCCAAGGAATGATGACCTGAACACACAGGCACCACCAATTTAGAGGTTGCCCACAAACAGTCAAAAGAAGTACAGACAAGTAATGGTGGTTGGTGACCCCCAAGTGAGGGATACCAAAATGGTCATGAGTCAGACTGACATGAAAAACGGAGGCCTGCAGTCTTCCCAGTCTCTGTACTGAGTGGAGGGTTTTTTAAAAAAAGTAAATAGTATTTTATCTTTTCCAATTACATGTAAAGATAGTTTTCAACATTCATTTTTTATAAGATTTTGAGTTCCAAATTTTTCTCTCTCCCTCCTACTCCCCCCTCCTCAAGATGGCAAACAATCTGATATAGGTTATACATGTACAATCATGTTAAATATATATCCTCATTAGTCATATTGTGAAAGAAGAAACAGAACAAAAGGGAAAAGCCAGGGAAAAAAAACCCCAAAAAGTGTAAATAGTATGCTTCAATCTGCATTCAGACTTCATAGTTCTTTCTCTGTATATGGACAGCATTTTCCATTATGAGTTTTTTGGAATTGCCTTGGACCACTGGGTTGCTGAGAAGAGCTAAGTCAATCATTGCTGTTACTGTGTACAATGGTCTCCTGGTTCTGCTAACTTCACTCAACATCAGTTCATGTAAGTTTCTTTCCAGGTTATTCTGAAATCTGCCAGCTCATCATTTCTTGTAGCATAACAGTGTTCTATTACATTCATATATTACAACTTGCTCAGCCATTCTCTAATTGATAGGCATTTCCTCAATTTTCAATTCTTTGCCATCACAAAAAGAACTGCTATAAATATTTTTGTATATGTAGGTCCTTTTCCTTTTTTAATGATCTCTTTTGGATACAGACTTGGTAGTGATATTGCTGGATCAAAGGGTATGCATAGTTTGATTGCCCTTTGGGCATAGTTCCAAATTTCTCTCCAAAATAGTTGGATCAGTTCATAACTCTACCAACAATGCACTAGTGTTCCAATTTTCCCACATCTTCTCCACAGGTGATTCTTGTTAATACAAATGAGCCACCAAGAGAACCTAAGGAGTATTTCTAAGGATTATGAAATCCTAGGCAAAAATCTAATGACCTCAGGGACACAAGTGATGTTTTAGTCACTACTGTAGTCAATGAAGGAGTGAATTCAGAAAGTCAGAGTTTAAGAAGATAGTGTCTGAGAATGTGTTTTAAGTATCTTGACCATGGCTTAAAATCTAAGTATCATCCACTGAAATAAAATATTGATGGGCTCTTCAGTAGTGAGAAAGCTTACTTTATAAGGGCTAGTAAAAACAGATTTGCCTGAAATCTTGTAAATCAACAATAAAGAGGGCTTTACAGTGAAAAGAGAGAAAACTCCCAGATAATCTAAGCCCAGCACCACAGAAAATAGTATAACATAGAAAGAAGAGTAACAGGGTAGCTAGATGGCACAGTGAGTAGAGCACCGGCACTGGAGTCAGGAGGACCTGAGTTCAAATGCAGCCTCAGACACTTGACACATGTACTAGCTGTGTGACCTTGGGCAAGTCACTTAACCCCAACTGACCTGCTGAAAAAGGGAAAAAAAAATAACCAGCAGAAAAACAAGTAATTCCTAAGAGACAGTATCCAACAAAAGAACTAGCAATAGAGTCCAAGGTCTTAGAGATATATAAGCAAACGGACAAGGTAGGGATGAAACAGAGAACTTATGATCCTAAAGAAACAATTCTAAAGAAAAGAGGCAAATTTGACCTCACTGGTATCACTGAGATTTGACAGAATGGCCTCATGATCTATGAAATGGTCTTATTTAAAAGGAACAGATCAAAGTAGCGGTGGCATAGTACTGTAAATTAAGGAAAACTTATTCAAGGAAAGGCAGGAACCACAGGGAGGAAATATGGTAAACATTTATGTGTAAAGATTGTTAGAAAAAAAAATACTGTATTGAAAAAATTGCAGACCACCTGACAGGAGGAATTATGTAAGTTTGAGAAACAGACCAAAAATCAAGTATGATCTTCTAGTGATGCAGGATATCACCAGTCTATGCATCTGCAGGACTTCTCTCTTACCAAAGTGGAGCAGTCAAGAAATTTGTGACCTAATGATAACTTCATCTTTTAAAAGGTAGAGAAAGCCTCAAGTGGAACTGCTATTCTAAACCTCTTTCTGACCAGCAAAGAACTGCTTATTGAAGTAGAAATGACAGCAAATGACCAATTAGACATACAACTTGTGAGTTTAAAAAAGCGGAAAGCAGAGCAATTAGGCTGATCTATCTATATTTGAGGAGAATGGATTTCAAAGGGTTTAAAGAAAGAATGGGTGGGATCCACATTAATATGACTAAAAAGGAAACTCACCAATCAATTCAGATTTTTAAAAGACACTACACAAAGTAGAAGGGCAAGTAACTTAAGATGAATATAAAGTAGTACAGTTCTACAAGAATGCCAGAAGTATTAAAGCCCAGAATAAGAGGCTATGAATGCTAAGGATTACTTAGGAAAAAGGAGATTTTAACTTTTGTATATTGGGGTCAAAAGGAGGACCAACGAAAGGATAGGACAATAAGTAAGATGTGATGGCGATGAGAATCCTTATTACTTCTATTTTCTCTTGCAAGAAGAATGGTCTTTGGATGGGGAAGAATAGAACAAAAATGGTTAACAAGGAGCTGAAAAACAAAGATAAGTGAAGTGGTAGTAAAAAAACAAAAATGAACAAAAACCCCATTTATCTGTTCTCAAAGAGCTGAAGTAAGCAGGTGCTGATGAACTATATCTTAGGATACCGAAAAAACTGATTGATATGAATGCTGAGTCACTCTGCTGGCAATATTTGAAAAATTAGGGAGAATGGGAGGGATGCTACAAGACTAGAGTAGGGGAAATGTCCTGATTTTCGGAAGAGGAAAGAGTTTAAAACTATAGTGGATGGGATAGTGACCTTGACTTTGCAAAGTCTTAGAAAATATACATATAAGCATTTATAAAGGGAAGCAGTGATTCCTAAAAGTCAGCATGATCCCTTTAAGATAGGTTATGTTAAAATGACATCATTACCTTTTCTGACTGAGTAATCAGACTGGTAGGTGAGGAGAATGTCAAAGAATATATTTTAGTAAAGATTTTGACAAAGTCTCTTAATAGGGTCACAGACTGAAAGCTGGAAAAAAGCTTACAAGTCATCTACACCAATGGTATCAAATTCAAATTGAAATAGACCCATGCAGGAGCATATTAAATTAAAAACCAAACAGATTACCATTATCTACTTCTTCTAGGCAGCTTGGCAACACGGTGGATGGAGCACTGGGCCTGGAGTCAGGAAGACCTGATTCAAATCCAGCTTCAGCACTTACTGCTACCTGTGTGAACTGTGCAAGTCATTTCACTTCTGTTTGCCTCAGTTTCCTTAACTGTAAAATGGAGGATAACAGCACCTATTTTGCAGTGCTGTTGTGAGAATCAGATAAGATAATATTTGTAAATCGTTTAGTGCAGGGCCTGGCACACAGTGTGTGTTATATAAATGCTATTACTGTTGTATTATACTGTATTTTTATTTATTTTGTTAAACATTTCTCAATTACATCTTAATCTGTTTCCTACAGAACAGGTTGGGGGATGGGGATTGGCAAAGGTGAATCTGAGACCCATCATCTAGACTAACATTAATTTTACATATAAAAAAAAAAAAGCTAGGCCAAGGCAGAGTGACTCTGCTCCTTACTTGGGCAAGTCACTTAAACACTTTAGGCACGAGTCTTCTAATCCAAAACATGGAGTGTTGGACTGGCAGCTGAGGTCCCTTCCACGTATAAATCTATCATACTAAGAATAGTGGGTTCAAGATGTGAAAAAGAGTTTCAACTAGAATGCCGAAGGCTCTGAGTAGGACAGCAGGAGGTGGAACCAAGAGGAAGACTATATGGGTCAAGTACTTTAATCACTGAAAAAATTAGAAGGCTATCCATAGACTCCAGCAACAAGGAGGGCAAAGAGTATGTGGCACGAATGGACTGCAAGGACATTTAAAGAGGGAGGGGAGGAGAAAGAGGGAAGGTGGTAGAGAAATTGGTCTGAAAGTAGGGGAAGGGGAGAGGGAGGACTAGCATTTATTAAACATCTATTATGTACTGCTGGGCCTGGAGTTAGGAAGATCTGACTTCAAATCTGGCCTCAGACACTTACTAGTTGTATGACCTTGTGCAAGTCATTTAACCTCTGTTTACTTTAATCCACTGGACAAAGACACAGCAAACCACTCCAGTATTTTTGCCAAGAAAATCTCTTGGACTGGGACTGTATGGTCCACGGAGTCATGAAGAGTTGGACACAACTGAACAACACCAATGACGACAATATTGTGTGCCAGACACTATGTCAAGTGTTTTTACAAATATTACCTCATTCAATCCTCACAATAGTTCTGGAAGGTAGGTGCTATTATGATCTCTAGTTTACCGTTAAAGTGAAGGCAAGAGCACTGCAACTTGCCCAGGGTCACACAGCTCCTATCTGAGGATGGATTTGAATTCAGGTTTCTAACTCCAGGACCAACTCTCTATTCACTACCCCACCTAGCTGACTCTAGTGAGGAGCAAGGAATATATAACTCAACCCCTTCTCCTTGACCCTGGTGAATCAGGGAGACCGCAAGAAGTCATTTAACCTCTCTGAGCCTCAGTTTCTTCATCTGTAGAATGGGGATAATACCTTATCCACCTCCCTCCCAAAGAAAATTCTTTGTAAACCTTAAAGCACCATATAAATAGGTTATTATGATTATTTCCTGAGCCCAGCTGTGAACTGTCCTCCCATAAGGAAGAAAAAGAAATCAGGCATTGTCACCGGAAATCACTATCCCCAGACCTGCTTCTGGCCTAGGCCTCTCACAACCATCTTCTGGGGAAGTTACTCCTATGAAGAAGGAGCCAGCCATTCCCACCAACTGCCAGCTAACTACCTCACTCCCAACAGGCAAGTCTGCAGCAAGGCGCAGGAGTTAAGTCACAAAGATACAGTTGTGGCTTTCCTCTTCCCACCTCACCCTCCCCTTTTGTATGTTGTCTTCCCCCTTTAGACTGTAGCCTCCTTGAGGGCAAGGGCTGGCTTTCTTTTTGTAGCTGTATCCCTACGGCTGAGCGCAGCACGTGGCACAAAGAAAACACTTTTAATCAGTTTATGGACTATTAACCGAACTCTTTGCTCTGCCCCCACACATCTGAGAGAGGGTCATCCTGTCCATTTCTTGTTTGTACATAGACGTCTGAATGCTGTCTCCCTTGTTAGACTGTGAGCCCCTCGAGGGTGGGGACTTGGCGTAGCGTCTGTTACAAGTTAGCCAAAAATTAAAAAAAAAAAAACCCTCCCCAGAACTTAGCACAGTGATTGGCGCATAGTAAGCACTTCATAAATAAATGCTTCATTCACTCAAGTCCCTGGAAAAGTCTTGTAGATGGCGCAACTCCCCTGATTCACCAGGGTCAAGCAGAAGGGGTTGGGTTATATAAGAATATATATGAATTCGGTTTTATACAAGCAGGCCCCCTAGGGGAAGTTCCAAAATGATTTTTAATACAAGAGCACAGGAGGATTGCACCAATATAACCTGTATACTGGGAGAAACGCGGCTGGCGTTTTTAAGACTTGTACCGCTCGCAAGATGCCATCTACCTAGTTCACACTCATCCCATACTGGAAAGAGGGTCAAGAGGACCTGGGTCTCACGAGAAGAAGGTATTTACTACTGCGAAAGAATGGTCATCACTTAACTTCCCTCGCCCTCCACTACCTCTGGCCTAGACCACCACAACAGCCCTCTTCCAGCTCTAGGAGCCCACGTTCCCGTAATTCCTACAACGCTAAACCTGCGTCTGCAAACCCGTCCCATGAGAAGCTCGTCAGGAGCAGGCGCGCCGCAATGCCCGCCGGGACTTGTAGTCTCCAGGCTCGCGTCAGTTCCGCTCACTCACGCTGGGCGCCACCTAGCGGTGCCAGCTTCGCCACCTCATGCCGAGGCAGCTTCCTGGTGTCCGACTGAGAAACCAGGGCCTGCCGCTCCCCTTCCACTTTACCTAAGGCTGACTCCGTCCCTCCTAAGTTTTCGACCCGCGACCGAATGGCCGGCGCGGCATGTGTAACTCACCCTCCGGGGCAGGAACTTGTTCGACAATCCCCAGAGACGCCTGGGCCCCGGCAGCAGTAAGGAACGGACTCCAGCAAACATCGCCATCTTGACTGGGGATGTGCCGGGATCGAAAAGCATTGAAGGGGGCGGGGGGCAGGGGGGAAGAACTTCCGGGGTCTTATGGAAATATGCTGTCTAGCTGGTGAAGCGGGGCCTCGACCGCCACCGTGTGGCCACGTGGGAGAACGACACGCCTCCTGTAAAGGGAAGGGAGGAATAACTGCATGACATCATTCATCAGTTTCATAAAATAATCAAGCGTTTAAAAAATATTTTATACCTATTTCATTAGGTTTTTTTCACTGTAATCCTATGTATTTTGTTTTATGCGCTTAAAAACATTAATCTTTTAAAAATATTTATCTCATTTGATCCTTGCAACAACTCTGAGAGGTAAGGTGCTATTACTGTCCTTTCACAGTTGTGGAAACTGAGGCAAACAGAAGTTAAGTGAATTGCTCAGGGTCACACATCTTGGAAGTGTCTGAGGCCAAATCTGAACTCAGGGTCTTCCTTATCCCAGGCCCAGCCTCTATGGAAGAACATGTAAGACAGGAAAATTAAAGAAAGAGGCATCTCTTTTTAAGCCTTTCTCCATAAGAAGGAGTGCCCAGTAAGGAGGAATTGGTCAACAGGGGATAGAGATCTCAAGAGGACAGAAAGAAAACAGCCAGTAACAAAGGTGAACAACCTCTGGACTCTTCAGGTTCAAGTATTTACTGCATGGCTTCATTATTTTTTGTCTGAAATATCATTACATCCCACAACACCAGAAAGACCCATATCTAGAAGTAGAAACATGTTCCAGAACCAAAACATATTACTCACCTACCTGTGGCATAGTGAAGAGAATATTAGAGTTTTAGTTTTGGTCTTCCTTCTGGTATTAGTAGTTATTACAACTTTTTTTTCTTTTTAATTTAAATTCATTTATTTAACATATTTGGTTTTCAGCATTGATTTTCACAACAGTTTGAATTACAAATTTTCTCCCCATTTCTACCCTCCCCCCCACTCCAAGATGGCATATATTCTGGTTGCCCTGTTCCCCAGTCAGCCCTCCCCTCTATCACCCCCCTCCCTTCTCATCCCCTTTTCCCTTCCTTTCTTGTAGGGCAAGATAAATTTCTACGCCCCATTGCCTGTGTATCTTATTTTTTAGTTGCATGCAAAAACTTTTTTTTTTTGAACATCTGATTTTAAAACTTTGAGTTCCAAATTCTCTCCCCTCTTCCCTTCCCACCCACCCTCCCCAAGAAGTCGAGCAATTCAACCTAGGCCACACATGTATCATTATGTATAACCCTTCCACAATACTCATGTTGTGAAAGGCTAACTACATTTTGCTCCTTCCCAACCCATCCCGCTTTATTGAATTTTCTCCCTTGACCCTGTCCCCTTTCCAAAGTGTTTGTTTTGATTACCTCCACCCCCATCTGCCCTCCCCTCCATCATTCCCCTCCCTTTTATTTTTTTTTAATCTTCCTCCCTCTTCTTTCCTGTGGGGTAAGATACCCAACTGAGTATGTATGGTATTCCCCCTCAGGCCAAATCTGATGAGAGCAAGGTTCACTCATTCCCCCCTCACCTTCCCTCTCCCCTCCTCCCACAGAACTGCTTCCTCTTGCCACCTTTATGCGAGATAATCCACCCCATTCTATCTCTCCCTATCTCCCTCTCTCAGTATGTTGCTCTGTCATCCCTTAATTTCATTTTATTTCTTTTAGATATCTTCCCTTCATCTTCAACTCACCCTGTGTCTGCTCTCTTTTACTTATATATATATATATATATAAAAACACACACACATATATATATACACATACATACATATACACATAGATATATACATACATACACATTCACTTATATATATATATATATACATAAACATATATATATATATATATATGCATATTCCCTTCAACTACCCTAATACTGAGGTCTCATGAATCATACACATCATCTTTCCATGTAGGAATGTAAACAAAACAGTTCAACTTTAGTAAGTCCCTTGCAATTTCCGTTTCTTGATTACCTTTTCATGCTTCTCTTGATTCTTGTGTTTGAAAGTCAAATTTTCTATTCAGTTCTGGTCTTTTCACTGAGAAAGCTTGAAAGTCCTCTATTTTATTGAAAATCCATATTTTGCCTTGGAGCATGATACTCAGTTTTGCTGGGTAGGTGATTCTAGGTTTTAATCCTAGCTCCATTGACCTCCGGAATATCGCATTCCAAGCCCTTCGATCTCTTAAGATAGAAGCTGCCAGATCTTGGGTTATTCTGATTGGGTTTCCACAATACACAAATTGTTTCTTTCTGGCTGCTTGCAGTATTTTCTCCTTGATCTGGGAGCTCTGGAATTTGGCGACAATATTCCTACGAGATTTCTTTTTGGGATCTATTTGAGGAGGCGATCAATGGATTCTTTCAATTTCTATTTTGCCCTGTGGCTCTAGAATATCAGGGCAGTTCTCCTTGATAATTTCTTGAAAGATGGTATCTAGGCTCTTTTTTTGATCATGGCTTTCAGGTAGTCCAGTAATTTTTAAATTATCTCTCCTGGATCTATTTTCCAGGTCAGTGGTTTTTTTCAAGGAGATATTTCACATTGTCTTCCATTTTTTCATTCCTTTGGTTCTGTTTTATAATATCCTGATTTCTCATAAAGTCACTAGCTTCCACTTGCTCCAATCTAATTTTTAAGGTAGTATTTTCTTCAGTGGTCTTTTGGACCTCCTTTTCCATTTGGCTAATTCTGCCTTTCAAGGCATTCTTCTCATTGGCTTTTTGGAGCTCTTTTGCCATTTGAGTTATTCTGTTTTTTAAGGTGTTGTTTTCTTCAGTGTATTTTTCAGTATTTTTTTGGGTCTCCTTTAGCAAGTCATTGACTTGTTTTTCATGGTTTTCTCGCATCCTTCTCATTTCTCTTCCCAATTTTTCCTCTACTTCTCTAACTTGCTTTTCCAAATCCTTTTTGAGTTCTTCTATGGCCTGGGGCCAGTTCATGTTTTTCTTGGAGGCTTTTGTTGTAGGCTCTATGACTTTGTTGTCTTCTTTAGGCTGTATGTTTTGGTGTTCTTTGTCACCAAAGAAAGAATCCAAAGTCTGAGACTGAATCTGGGCGCGTTTTCGCTGCCTGGCCATATTCCCAACCAACTAACTTGACCCTTGAGTTTTTCAGTGGGGTATGACTGCTTGTAGACTAACGAGTTCTATGTTCCACATTTGGGGGGGAGGTGCCAGCTCTGTCGGACCCGCACTACTCCTTCCCCAAGAACCCCCAGCCCGAACTGGGCTTAGATCTTCGGCAGGCTGTGCACTCCTGCTCTGATCCGCCACTTAATTCCTTCCACCAGGTGGGCCTGGGGCCAGAAGCAGCAGCAACTGTAGCTGCCCCACCTCCACTGCCCCCGGGGCTGGAAGCCGAACCGCGAACTCCTTCCACTCCCGCAGCTTTTCCCACTAACCTTCTCCGCAGTCTTTGGTGTTTGTGGGTCAAGGGGTCTGTTAACTGCTGCAGCTCACATATTCAGGGCGCTAGGGGCCCCATCCGCCTGACTCCAAGTTTCTTTGTTCCACGCCGCTCAGGCTGGGCTCTGCTCCACTCCGTTCCCAGCTCCCAGCTCCCAGCTCCGTGTGGAATAGACCTCACCCAGAGACCATCCAGGCTGTCCTGGGCTGGAGCCCTGCTTCCCTCTGCTGTTCTGTGGGTTCTGCCGTTCTAGAATTGGTTCAGAGCCATTTTTTATAGGTTTTTGAAGGGACTCCGTAGGGAGCTCACTCTAGTCCCTGCTTACCAGCCACCATCTTGGCTCCGCCCCGGTATAATGATTTTGGCCTCCAGTCCTGGCTCAGCACTCCTCGCTCCACGTGGGTCAGCTCTGCTCCCGGCAGCTCAGCTTTGGCCGTAGGTGTCTCTGGCTCCAACCGGAAAAGGAAAGGCTATTACAACTTTTTAAAGCTACCTTTTAAAATCCTTTTTTAAGCTACCAAAAATGTGTAGTAGATTGTGGATAGAGCATTCAAGGCAATCAGACAACTGGGATTTGAGTCCCGGCTCTGTTGCTTTTATGAACCTGGAAGAGTCGATTCACCTAGGAGTCAGTTCTCTCATTCATAAAATTCAGATTATGGTATGAATGTTGCTATTGTTAAACAGAGCTATTGTTAAAAAAAGTGTTTTTATAAGTATTTGGGTTTTCTTTGTTTGCTTTTTGTTCTAGACCTTTGATTTAATCACTGAAGGGCAAGAAAACAATGCAGATCCCTAACTGCTTTGCAGCTTTGCAACTGAGGGAGTCTCCTGGTTTACTTAGAGGTTAATGACTTGCCCAGGATCACACAGCCAGCATCAGGGAGAAGATTTGAATCAAAGTCTTGATTAAAGAGTCAGCTTTTTGTTGACCAGACGTGCTATTTTAAACTTAAGGCACTATACCCACTCTCCATGAGGAGCTAGAGGGGCTTTGAGGTGCTTGGCTGGCGAATTGCAGTGGGAGTTTTACTCCACTAAATCAGCTCAAAAGGTTCTCAAGAAGAAGTCTATCTTTGTTGAATGTCCTCCTGGGTAAATAAATCTTGTGTTAATTGTTGACACTTTTAGGTTTCATTTTGTTCCAATATGGAAACTAAACTATCTCAATTTCTTCCAATATCCTTCTCCTGTTTTGGTTAAATAAATCGCCTTTTGTTAACTGTTGAATAACCTACAGGTGTCCCATTTTGTTCCAATATTTAAACCAAACTACCAGGGCAGTGCCCAAGTTAGGCCCAGCCCCACATCTTCCTTATACCCATCCCTCTTTATAACTTCTCTATTCTGTAAAGGGCATTATTATTTCAGTTGCCTGGCTTCACTACTGTGCTCATTCTCAGTTCCTCACATTTAACCACATATGGTCAATCAGTTGCCAAATCTTGTCAATCCCACCTCCCCAGTATCCCTCACATCTGCCTCCTCACCATTAACACAGCCATTTTCCTAGTTCATGCCTTTTATCATCTTATGTTCGGACTATTGTAATAACCTTCTAATTATTCTTCCTGCTTCCATGCTCTCCCCTTTCTAATCTATCCTCCATAGCTGCCAAACTGATATTTCTCAGTGGTATGTCTGATCATGCTACTCCCCTGCTCAAGATGCTTCAGTTGTTCCCTATTATTTTCAGAATAAAATGTAAATTACTCTATTTGACTTTTAAAGTGCTTCACAATCTGGTTCCAACTTATCCTTGTAGAATGACTTCACATTACTCTCCAGTCACAAACTGGAGAGTAGTTCTAGCCCAACTGGCTTGCTTACTATTTCCCATATACAGTATTCCATCTCTGGAATTCATTCCTTTGCAAAGGCCAGTTCATCATGACTAGTATGTTCTTCCTCTTTTTCCTCTTGGAAACTCTTCACACACACACACACACACACACACACACACACACACACACACACAGACACACACACATACACAGACACACACACACACACCCCTTTTTCTTTTTTTAATTAAGCCCCTAATATGGGTCAGATTTGTGCTAGGCGTTGGAATTTCAAAGATAAGAATCAAACAGTCCTCAGGAGCTTACAGCCTATTAGAAGAAATAAGATGTCCACATAAAAGTAAATTCAAAGTGTATGATACACACACACATGCATATGTGTATGTGTGTATAAATATGTACGTCTGCCCCTCAGAGAAGTAGCATTGTGATCTAGCGGCTCATTTGCCCATAGCTGTTTTCAGAGTTTTGAAGGTTCTGAGAAATTATAAATCCAGTAACTGGAGACTGTGAGGAGGAATTTGGGGGTCATACCTGACACAACGGTGGATTTTTCACTTACCAGGAGACCTTGATTTGAGACATTAGAAGCTAGAGAGGTGATATGAGATAATTAGATGAAAATACACACAGAGAGGAAGCTGAAATTTTCTGGAGGGTTCTCAGATGGTCCTGATTCAGGCCAGTCCTGTGGTAGTTTATGTTCAATATTGGAGTGAAATGAGACACTCATATGTCATTCAACAGTTGACAGAAGGAGATTTACTAAGACATAGTAAGAGAAGAATATCCAACAAGGATACACATTGAGAATACTCCAAGTTGATTCAACTGAGCCAAATTCTCTTGCCTGAGTTGCCATCATTTTCTACAAAATAAGGATCGGAGGACAACTGGAAAACCTCGTGGCAGGTGATTAGGTGGCTCAATGGATGCAGTGCTGGGCCTGGAGTCAGGAAGACCTGAATTCAAATCCAGCCTCAGACACTCACTAGCTGTGTGACCCTGGGCTTGATCTGTTTGCACTAATCCATAGACAAGGAAATGGCAAACCACTCCAGTATCTTTGCCAAGAAAATACCATACAAGATCACAAAAAATTGGACACAACTGAACAATGACCAAAAAGTGATGTCAACAGCCTGTCTTTAGTCCCTAGAATCAATCAAATCTCAAGGATGGATTCAGCATCTTTTATGGAAAAGCTAGCTTAACTTTCATGAAGCAAGAGTTAGGATATTGCTTCCACTACTCTTCATCCCTTGGTAGAAAGGTCCTTGAAGTCTTCTAGAAGACTAACTCTACTTAAATGACTGTAGGGCTGTTAATAGTCAACACTGACCTATGGTATTCAAGAAGCCTAATATAAACAGCATGAAAGAAGAATGGTCCAGACTACTACCACTGCCTTACCTCTCTGGTGACAGAACAGTCTTCTATTAGTGCCACATCAACTCTTTGTCTAAAATTATATAGAAGTTTACATGTTTAAAACTATATATGAATTCCCTGATTGACAAATGATCAGAAAATATGAACAGTTTTCAGATGAAGTAATCAAAGCTATTATAGCCATATGAAAAAATGTTCTAAATCACTCTTAACTGGAGAAGTGCAAATTAAAACAATGCCGAGGTACTATCTCACACTTGTTACATTGGCTAACAGGACAGAAAGGGAGGATGATAAATATTGGAGGGAATGTGGGAAAATTGAGACACAAATGCATTGTTGGTGAAGTTGTGAACTGATTCAACCATTATGTAGAGCAGTTTGGAACTATGCCCAAATATATATACCATCTCTTTTCTGGTGGCAAAGAATTGGAAATTGAGGGGATGCCCATCAATTGGGGAATGGCTGAACAATTTGTGGTATATGATTGTAATGGATATAAGAAATGATGCACTAGATACTCTCAGAAAAGCCTGGAGAGACTTACATCAACTGATGCAAAGTGAAATGAGTAGAACCAGGAGAACATTGTACATAGTAACAGCAATATTGTGAGATGATCAATTGTGAATGACTTAGCTATTCTAAGCAACACAATGATCCAAGACAACTCTGAAGGACTTACCATGAAAAATGCTATTCATCCCCAGAAAAAGAACTGATAGAATCTGAATACATATTGAAGCATATTTTTTGTACTTTATTTTTCATGGGTTTTTATTTTGGTCTATGTTTTCTTTTACAACATGACTAACATGTTTTACATGATTACACATATATAACCTGTATCAAATTGCTTGCCTTCTCAATGAGGGGGGTGAGGAGGGAGAGAATTTGGAACTCAATTTTAAAAATGAATGTTGAAAATGGTTTTTACATGTAATTAGGGGAAAAATAAAATATTAAATTAAAAAACTAACAACAAGAGAGAAAAAAACTATGAGTCTTGGGTGACTGGAGCCTGAGTGACTTTGGAAATAGCATCTTGCTGCATGTTTGAGCCACCAGCCTGCAGGTGTGGCTAAAGGCAATGAAGGCTGTACATCTATGTTCTTCCCCATTGGCATCTGTTCTCCTACAACTGCCATATATGTATGACAGTGTTATTCTTCTGGAATAGTTCCCTCCTCTTTTGTGCTGCAGGAGCTCTACAAACCCATGTGGCTAAACCTAAACAGGTAACCACAGAGCCCTCCACAAAAGAAGGAACTCAGGCCAAATGAAGATACAACATGCTGGAGAAGTTCTTACAGCAAGGCAAGGACTTGGTTCAAGCTGGGAACTGAGTTATTAAAACCGCAAAGCAACAAAATAGAGACTCAATGACAAGGAGCAAGCTTGGATCTTTGCCCTTTACTGGTATTGTATGTCATGTAGGGGCAGCTAGGTGGCACAGTGGATAGAGTGCCAGGCCTGGTGTCAGGCAGACCTGAATTCAAATCCAGCTTCAGATACCTATTAGCTGTGTGACCATGGGCAGGTCATTTAATCTTATTTGACTCAGTTTCTTCATTTGTAAAGTTATCTGGAAAAGGAAATGGTGAACCACTTCAGTATCTTTGCCAAGAAAAAAACTCAAAAAGGGGTCACTAAGAGTCAGACACAATTGAACAGCAACAACATGTCATGTGAAGTCTACCACTCTGGGGGAAAGGGAGAATGGCTTTTTCTGGACCCCAAGTTCTTTCCCTCTTGAGTGGTGCTGTAAGTCTGGGGGATTATATGGATGACTGGGTAATCTGGACCTTGCCATCTTGATCCCTCTCTCCTTTGTGTAGTGGCCCTGTCTAGGGTAATACAATAAAGTCAGAAGGATTTTATAGGTTTCTGAGGGAGAGGACCTTCAGAATCAGGGGTTGCTTAGTTTTAGTAATCCTGAATGCTTTTCCCTTTGGGGGAAGGGCCAGCCAAGACAGTAGCATAAGTTTAGAGGGATTTTTAGGTTTCTGAGGAAGGTAGAGTCCTACCATGAAGAGAAGAGTTGTCTTGACTATTTATTGGCTTTGGTGAGAGTCTTTTGCTGTATGTGTTAGGGGGAGTAAAACCTGTGTGAGTGCATTGTATGAGCTTTATAGACCTTTTGTTGTGGAAATTTAGAGAGGAGCCATACTTGGGTATTCTCCACGTGTGAGGGGAATCCACAGTATCCACCAGGGTCACCTCTCCCCATTCTACAATATGAGTTAGACTAGATTTTCCCAAAAAGGCAACAAAGCCAGGATTTGCTTGGTCCAGGTCCTCATTGGCAAAGTTAAAGTTTTAACTCCCTTGAGACAGGGTCTTGGTAGTCTTTGACTGTATTGATTTGGCTTCCTGATCACTACCTTGACCTAAACAATTGTGTTTCCATATGGAATGGGGAAGGGGAATCCTAAGTGCTATTATATCCTTTATGAATATCCTTGCTATGTTAGGGCTAAGCAGACCTCCTTTTGTTTGCTATTCAGTGACTGATGACTGGCTCATTTCTTTCCAAATTGAACTTAAACTAATAGCATGCCAGTCTCAGGCCCACCCTGAGTACAGAGGAATTTTAGATGGGGACAAAATGAGCAAAACTCTGGTGTCATCAGGGAAAAACTTAGGTGGGCTCGTGAACCAAAAAGAGATTTCATAAAACCTCCAGATTGAACTGGTTGCATGTATTTTTAGAGCTTTGGTATTGCACCAGACCACAGGTTACATTTGTGGAGTTTGTCTAGTTATCTATCATTTGTTTCTTTTATTTGTTGTTACTTTGAAGAAAAGAAATCTAAACTCATTTCACTACCATCCAGAAACCCTAAATAATAAAATAATAATAACAAACTTGAGCATGATAAGAATATATTAAACTATTCCCCCAAACAAAATAAGATGTTTTTGTTTCTTTTTGCTTAGTTTTTCTTTTGTGTTTTTATTTTTAATACTTGGGCTTTCTACTACCAGTAACTGAATTTAGGTAGCACCCTTTAAAGCAACAAAACAAGTATGACACTAGAGGGCATTTGACAATTATATGTTAGGGGTAAGAGTAAGCACCAGTCATTAGACCAGTTTAAATGCATTCAACTGTTACTGTCATGTAATGTGCATCTCTCCATCTTATCCACAAGGTGGACATGAAAGACTTTGTCAAATGCTGTAGGGAAATCCAGACAAACCACATCTGTAGCATTCAGTCTCACCTACAAAACTCCTTACCCTGTCAAAAAAAAAAGTTGGTTTTATATCACAAAGTTTCCTTTGTGATAGTTGTGCTAGCCTTTAGTGATTACCATTTCTCTTTATAAAAGCTCTCAAATAATTTCTTTAATTAATAGAGAATTTTACTAAGAACTAAAGTTTTGATTTTGTCTTACTCTTTTTAAAATTTTAATTTTATTTTTTAAAATTCTGAACTTAGCTAGAAGCAGAGCCAAGATGGCAGAGTAAAGGCAGGGACTTGCCTGAGTTCTCCCCCAAACTCCTCTAAATACCTTTAAAAATGACTCTAAACAAATTCTAGAGCAACAGAACCCATAAAAAGATGGAGTGAAACAAATTTCCAGTCCAAGACAACTTGGAAGGTCGGCAGAAAAGGTCTGTTACACCAGGATGAGCAGGCCTAGACAACACAGACCGGGACCCAGCAACCCAGAGCAGGCCTTGGGGTGACCGACTCAGGCAGCAGTGGTGGTTTCCAGACCTCTCAGCCCGCATACACCAAAGACAACTTAGAAGGTCAGCAGGAAAGGTCGATTGCACTTGGGCGAGAGTGGAAAGCAGTCTAATGCAGGCCATGTCAACCCTTGCCCCAGCAAACCAGGAGCAAGCCTTGGGAATGATTGAATCAGCAGTGGCAGCAGCTGTTTCCAGAGCTCTCAGCCCACAGATGGTAAGGGGATTGAACAACTTGTCAGAAGTAGATTACATGGGTCATTTTGCTAGCACTGAGGCAGGACTCTGTTGCTTTGTCCATACTTGGATCCAAGTTCCAGTCCTGGGTGGCAGTCCAAGGATGAGGAGGAGTACTAGCATAGCAGAGCTTGTGGTCACAGAGGAGGGGGGACCATTCTCATTCACAAACCGGAGCACAGACCAGGAGAGTAGTAAACACCTCTTCTTAGATCATACCACCTTGGAAGAACTGAAAAGTTACTGTGTATCTGTAAAGCTGCACAAAACCCCTGAAGCTTGGGACAAAGGGCCATCCAACCTGGAAGCAGAGCCCTACTTTAACAAAGAGTTAAAAGTCAGGTAATAGGCTGGGAAAATGAGCAAACAACAGAAAAAAAAACCTCTGACTATAGAAAGTTACTATAGTGACAAGGAAAATCAAAACATACATTCAGAAGAAGATAGCAAAGTCAAAATTCCTGCATCCAGAGCCTGTGAGAAAAATATGAATTGGTCACAGGCCGTGGAAGAATTCAAAAAGGATTTTGAAAATCAAGTAAAAGAGGTAGAGGAAAAATTGGGGAGAGAAATGAGAGTGATGCAAGAAAATCATGAGTAAAGAGTCAACAGCTTGGTAAAGAAGACACAAAAAAAAATGAAGAAAATAACGCCTTAAAAAACAGACTAAGGAGGACCTGAGTTCAAATCCAGCCTCAGACACTTGACACACTTACTATCTGTGTGACCTTGGGCAAGTCACTTAACCCCAATTGCCCTGCCTTCCCCACTCCAAAAAAAAAGAAAAAACAAGGAAAAAAGGGGAGCTAGGGTAGCTCAGTGCATAGAGCACTAGGCTTAGAACCAGGGTGGCTCGTATTCATGAATTCAAATCTGGCCTCAGACACTTACTAGCTTTGTGACCCTGGACAAGTCACTTAACCTTATTTGCTTCAGTTCCTCATTTGTAAAATGAGCTAGAGAAGGAAATGGTAAGATACTACAGTAACTTTGCCAAGAAAACCCCAAAATGGGATTACAAAGAGTCACACATGTCTGAAAGGCTGGGAGAATGATGATACTTTAAAAGACTACTTCAAGACTCTATCATTTAAAAGGGGCAGCTAGGTGGTGCAGCACCAGCCCTGGAGTCAGGAGGACCTGAGTTCAAATCTGACCTCAGACACTTGACACATTTACTAGCTGTATGACCTTGGGCAAGTCACTTAACCCCAATTGCCTGCCTTCCCCCCTCCAAAAAAAAAAAGAAAAGAAAAAACAGACTAGGCCAAATGGCAAAAGAGGTCAAAAAAGCCAATGAGGAGAAGAATGTCTTAAAAAGCAGAACTGGCCAAATGGAAAAGGAGGTCCAAAAACTCAGTGAAGAAAATAATTCCTTAAAAATTATAATGGAACAAATGGAAGCTAATGAGTATGAGAAATCAAGAAGAAATAAAACAAAACCAAAAGAATAAAAAAGTGGAAGACAATGTGAAATATCTCACTGGAAAAACAACTGACCTGGAAAATAGATCCAGGAGAGAGAACTTAAAAATTATTGGACTACCTAAAAGCCATGATCAAAAAAGGGCTAGATATCATCTTTCAAAAAATTATCAAGGAAAATTGCCCTGATATTCTAGAATTCAAGTATTGTGGAGCCACAGTCAAGATAACACAAGATTTAGCAGCTTCTACATTAAACAATTGGAGGACTTGGAATATGATATTCTAGAGAATAAAGGAGAAAGATTACAATCAAAAATCATCTACCCAGCAAAACTGAATGTAATCAATAAGGGGGAAAATGGATATTCAGTAAGATAGGACTTTCAAGCATTCTTGATGAGAAGACCAGAGCTGAATAGAAAATTTGACTTTCAAATACAAGACTCAAAGAAGCATAAAAAGATAAACAGGAAAGGGAAATCATAAGGGACTTATTAAAGTTCAACTGTCTGCATTCCTACATGAGAAGATGATATTTGTAACTCATAAGACCTTTCTCATTACTATGGTACTTAGAAGGAGTATATATAGACAGAGGGCACAGGTGTGAGTTGAATATGAAGGGACAATATCTAAAAAATAAAATTAGGGGGTGAGAGAGGAATGTACTGAGAGAAAGAGAAAGGGAGAGGTAGAATGGGGTAAATTCTCTCACATAAAAGAAGCAAGAAAAAGCTTACAGTAGAGGGGAAGATGGGGAATCTGAGGGGGAATAAGTGAACCTTACTCTCATCAGAATTGGCTCAAAGAGGGAATATAACATACACACTCAATTGGGTATACAACTCTATCTTACCCTACAGGAAAGTAGGAGAGGAAGGGGATAAGAGAGGAAAGGGTGGTGGGGGGGTGGTGATAGAAGGGAGGGCAGATTGGCGGAGGAATAGTCAGGAGCAAAACACTTTTGAGGAGGGACAGGGTAAAAGGAGAGAAAGAACAGAATAAATGGGGGTGGGGGGAAAAAGGTGGAGAGAAATACAGTTAGCAATAGTAACTGTGAAAAAAAATTTGAAGCAAGTTTCTCTGATAGAGGCCTCATTTCTCAGACATATAGAGAACTGAGTCAAATTTATAAAAATAAGAGCCATTCCCCAATTCACAAATGATCAAAATATATAATCAGTTTTCAGATGAAGCAATCAAAGCTATCTATAGCCACATGAAAAAATATTCTAACTCACTATTGATTTGAGAAATGAAAATTAAAACAATTCTGGGGTGCTACCTCATACCTGTTAGATTGAATAATAGGACAGAAGAGGTAAATGACAAATGTTGGAGGGAATGTGGGAAAAATGAGACATTAATGCATTGTTGGTGGAGTTGTGAACTGATTCAACCATTTTCTACAGCAAGTTGGAACTATGCCCAAAAGGCTATAAAACCATGCATACTCTGACCTAACAATACCACTACTAGGTCTGTATCCCAAAAGAGATAAAAAAAAACAAAAAGGAAAAGGACTTATAGGTACAAAAATATTTATAGCAGAATTAGAAACTGAGGGGAGGCCCATCAATTGGGGAATGGCTAAATAAGTTATTGCATGTGATTATGATGGAATACATTGTACTGTAAGAAATGATGAGCATGATGCTCTCAGAAAAACCTGGAAAGACTTGCATGATCTGATGCAAAGTGAAATGTATTGTGTACAAAGTAACAACAATATTGTAAGATGATCAGCTGTGAATGACTTAGCCATTCTCAGCGATACAGCAATGCAAGACAGCTATGAAGGACTTAATGATGAAAAGTGCTATCCATCTGCAGAGAAAAAACTGATGGTGTCTGAATACAGATTGAAGCATACTTTTTTTTTTACTTTATTTATCTTGAGGAGTTTTTTTTTGTCTACGTTTTCTTTCACAACATGACTGTTATGGATATGTTTTGCATGTCTACACATGTATATAACCTGCATCGAATTGCTTGCTTTCTCAATGAGGTGGGATGGGGAGAGAGGAAGGGAGAGAATTTGGAACTCAAAGGTTTAAAAACAAATGTTAAAAATAATTTTTCCATATAACTGGTGTTTCAACAATCTGGCTAGCAGCTGCTGGGGTGGGGGGGAGATTTGTAAAACCAACAACAACCAGCTCACAGAATGCTGCGAGCCTAGGTTCTTTTGATCTGCTTTACTAAGGAAAGCAACGTTAAGGGGTTAAAAATCTTACTTTAATCTAGCATTCAAACACCATTCACTCAGTTCAGGGGAAAAATCCAGCACCCTGAACTTCAGAGCAAATACAAACAAATTACAAACAGACCAAATACAATTCATAGTTACCAAGAAAACCATCAACATCTGAGTTCAGCCGAAAGGCACTTAGAGCAGTTGCCCAGAGTCCCATGCCTCCAGGAGTGAGAGCCTTAAGCAAATAGCTCTATCTTCCCTTTTTATGCACTCTTTAGCCATAATCAAATGTCATCTGAGCGACCAGAACTTAAGCTCTTACAATTGGCTCTGGAGTTAGCACCTCCCTTCATTGGCCCCACCTGGAGCCCCACCTTAGTTACCAATTCACACACACATAGGCTTAGCACCTAATAGATAGGGGTTTGGGCCTGGGGCTTAGCACTTAGTAAAACTCAATCAAAGACACTGAATTAATCAAAGGAAACAAAGGCCAAACTCTTCAAGGACCCCCAATACAACTGGAGAAAAATAAAATAATAGAAAACATTGTTATTAAAAAAATTCTGAACTTAAAAAAAACAAATAAAATGACCATTTTGTACATTGTACAAAATAATTGTAGAATAGAAGGTGAAGGCCATATATGGAACTTCAAATCTCTGTTATATAATGCTTGCTTTTCTTTTAAAGTATATAATAAATTCAGCATGTAGTTTTCATAGCTGTCTTGCTTCTCTGTGATTCTAACAATCAAAGTCAAGCTCACTGGCTTATGGTTTGAATGTAATGCAATACTATACAATTAACATTTATTAAGCTTTTGCATGTTATTTGTGAAGACTCTCTTCTCTTTTTTTGAAGATCGGGGCAGAATTTCCCTTTTTACCAATTCTGGGGATCTTTTCTGTTCGCCACGATTTTTTGAAAATTTCTGATGGTGATTCAACAATCACATCTGCTGATTATTTAGAACTTTAGAATGTAATTTATCTGGGCCTTATAATAAATTCATTGAGGGCAATTGGATGCTTCCTGTTCTCAATTTCTCAGTACAAAGGTTTGAGATAAATGACTATTTCTTTCTTGTATGTAATAATTATTGAATTAGGACCAAAGTTTTTCCCCTTTTCTACTTCCTCATTCAGAAATCCACCCCTGTAGGTTATTCAGGCAGACTTTGAAATGCAGGGCTGACACTGAGAGAAAGAACTCAAATCTGTTCAAAAGATAAAGTTAGGTGAATTGATGGATTCCCGATCATTATGTTTACTCAGATAGTTCTGGGAAAATGTGGACTCACCCTTTTGTGAGACAGGTGACAAAAATATTGATAAATCCCTTTGACCAAGACTGGGTGCTCAGTGTCATGACCTCAAGACCCTCATTGGAATAAGCCCACCTCTCATTCTAATCTTTTATTACTTGTTAACCAATCAGAGTTGATTTTCACCCTCAGATGAAGCCCTTTTTCAAAAGACTTTATAAATACCAAAGGTCTGACAGGCTCAGCCTCTTTGCTCACCAAAGGTAACAATGAGCCTCTTTTGTTGACTGCTTTCTAGATATAGTTAATAAAACTGATTATAATTTACCCAGAAACTCTCTCTCAGAAATTTTCAATTGTCACAGGTTATTATTGTTGGAAGAGAGAAGCTAGCTGCACCTTCTCTTATAGCTCCTGACACATAGGACCAGGAGCAGAGCAGATATGAGATGCTTCTTATACCCCCTCTGCTGCTACCTCCAAGAAATTGCCCCTCTGCCTTCACCCTATCCTCTCTCTTAATAAAAAACAAAGAAACAAACCAAAAACAAAAAAAATTGAAACGGGATTCATTATCGGCTTATAACTACAATTGCAATCTTATAGGAGGCTGATATTTAAATAGGTCAGCTTATAGGACTGCTAATTAAACATTTCACATTTTCCTTTGCTCTCTGCTTAATTCCTGGTACACATCTGCTGATAAAATAAGCAGGCTTGGACTATGGCTACTGTTGGTGGCCCTCTTCTCCTATGCAGGTGCTTCCCCTGACATTAGCTCCAATAAGAGGTGTGCTGGTAAATGTTTAGTCTCTCTTTAAAAATATATATCATATACACAAATATACATATAGGCACACATACATATACACATATATAAAGGTAAAATATATGTAAAATGTGTGTATATGTATAATGTGTAAAATGTATGTATATATGTATAACATGTAAGCTGTATGTGTATATATACATGATATGTAAAGTGTATATATGCAAGATAGTAATATATGTATATATGTATAATATATAATATGTAAAGTATATGTATATATATGTATGATATATTAAATATATGTGTTTATATATGAGTATGTGTATATATGTGTGTGATAAGATACCAGGCACTGAGGTCCTTACTCAAACTAAACTGCCAAGCATTCAAACTCTGCTTCAAAGAGTACAACTCCATGGGCTGGCCGTGTTGTTTGAATGCAAAACATACGCTCACCAAAAAGACTATTTTATGGAGAACTCAAGGGCAAGAGTTCACATGGTGGTCCAAAGAAGCAATACAAGGGCATTCTTAAGGTCTCTCTTAAGAACTTTAGAATCGAATGTGTGACATGGGAGACACTGGCACAGGACTACTCAGCATAGCATGCCCACATCAGAGAAGGTGAATTGAAACAGCTCAAAGGAAACACAGGTTGCTCAAATCTGGAGAATCCACCCCAAATGTTCACAGGCATTATTTGTGCCCAACCTGTGGTAGAGCATTTCGAGCTTGTATTGGTCTGATCAGCCACAATTGGACACATTGAAACTTGCCTCTAGCATAGTGATGTCATTTTGATCCTCTTCAAGAACGAAGGATGACAACAATAACATGTGTGTGTATGACATGTTCCTGTTTAATTTGCATTATTAACATTTTCTACATCACTTTTGTCCATCTAAATAGTCAACAAAACAATAAACCAAGTTGATTGATTGTGCTAGCAGATTTCCAAGATGGAAATATTTACATTGAAAATTTAACAATTGGCTCTATGCTCAAGCATTTGTAAGCTGAGTCTAGCACACCCTTGGCTGCAACTTAACAAAGCCTGAGGCCTCTAGACCTCTTGAACTCTTAAGGTCTCTTCTAGTGTCTGGACACTTTCACCTTGAGGCTTAGGTTCAGTGACCTACTCAGCAAAGGAAACCTAAAACAGGAAAGGTAGCCATGGCCCCAGATACAGCTATCTTTACTTTGAATGTTTGCTCCAAGTAGGAGTAACAGGATGGTAGGAAGAAAGAGCACAAGCACATTTCATTCTTTCAATACCTTTTTTTTTGAGAAATCTAGAGAAAGAATATACTATTTGCCACATGGGAGAGTTGCAGACAAGAGACTGAGTCACAAGATGTCTCTTCTTTTAATTAATGTAACAACCTACCTCCTGCTACTGTGACCAGGTGGGAGGATCTTGGGACCACAAAGGGCTCACCATTCATAAAAAAATGTCAAGTCTTCCTAATGCTGGCCAGAAGCAGACCCCAAAGTACTCAAGTGGTAGACTAGAACCAAGAAGGGCAACACCAAGCATGGCAGAGCCCCTGATGTGGGTGTATATTATGGATAGCTGAAAAAAACTAAAGCAACTCCATTTTGCTGCAGTTCCTCTATCTTGGCCCCCTGACCCATGTTCATATTGTAGCCTCAACCTGGTCTTTGACCTTCCTTGCTGCTGAGATAGCAGGGACAGTCCTATCTATTAGGGCCAGATTATAAGAGATAGCTAACCTGAAGAAGAGCCTTTCCTGTTACTAGTCCCAGCAACAAGGGATACCACATCCCCTGTTCCTACCTGCAAGACCCCAGCAACAAGCCGTGTTCAATCCTGAGGCACCCCATACCCAATGTAGCGCTTCCCTAAATTGAGACCTATATAAGCTTTCTCCTTTTGTTCCTTTGAGGAGTGTCTGCCCTTGTAGGTGGGGCTCCTTTGCTGGCAAACTTAATAAATCTTCATTGGTTCCTAAATTTCTGGATTGGGTCTAGATTTGGTTTTGGTTCTGATTTGTTCTAGCACTGACAAGATTATCCATAATATCTATCTACCTATATCTATGTGTATGTATATTTATATACACACATTTATTTATAAGCTAATTTATATTTCTATATATTTATCTATCATCTATCCTTATATATTATACCACTTAATGTGGTTTTGCAATAATACAAGGATGAACTATAGTGAAAAAAAACAAGTAAATTACCCATGTGTTGTTGAAAAGCCTACAGATATTTCACAAGGCATTGAAAAGATATTGCTTCTGGGGCATTGTAAGATAATTGTTCTCACATCTGGGCTGGTGGAGTCTTAAGAGAGACCTCAGCTAAGATTCTTGTACAGCCACTAGGACTCCAGTTTACCTCTCTCTAGAGACGTAAGTCAGTCTCACATTGGTTGGGTTTAAAGGTCAGGCATCTCACAGGTCAGTGACTTCTGGGTGAATGACTTCATAAAATGGCCTGCAGGTCAAAACAATGCCCATCTGATCCTTTGAAATATTCCACTTTGCCTTTAGGGTCATAGTATCACAGATTTAAAGCACAATTGTTGATGTTTCATTTTCTGCTTATAGAATAGATTTGTTGGAGCAATGAGAGTCAATCAGATGAGTAATTCCCTGGTGACAGACTCCAATCCACCAATGAGGTTTGTATGTTGGAGGATGGGGTGTTTAAGGAATGCTTGGGTGGTAGTCATGCATTAGTCAAATTTTATATTTGAATGTTACAAGCAAAGCAGCAATAGAACGTATGTAATAAGAGCTGAGCATTGTCAACCCATATGGTTCACCTAGTCATTACAGTGTCAAATTATTTTAATTCTTATATCAGAATATGACTCCTGACATCGGGATCCAGGCATATTTGGGGGTATGCCTTTCAAAAATCTTTCGTTTGTGCTCCCACCAAGAGAAGCCCTGGAGACTTTCATATCTGACCTTTTTTCTTCCCCAAAGAGCTCTCAGATCTTCTGTAAACACTTAGGCTATGAAACATGTTGAAAATAAAATGTTTTATTTCTTTAATGAGGTTTTGCTACGCATGCCTAAGTCACCAAAGATGGAAGCACCCATATGGGAGATGGCGGGGATCTGCTTCTGGGAGTAAACATCCTGTGTTCCCTTCTACATGGGTGAGAGCAATGCTGCTTAGCGGGAATAAGATGCATCATTAAAAATACCAGAATAGGACCATGTTGGACTCTCTTTCCAGTGGCATCCATGGGATGAAGGTCCTGTTCCCCTCCAGTATGGGCACCATGCACTGAACTGGGGGTGAGGGGTGGAAGTCTACCTCCTCTCCTTTCCTTTATGCCCCATGACCCCCTGAGAATCAGGCTTGGGGTTTGGTTTGGTTTGGTTTGTCCTTTTCTGTTCTAGAAGCAGGAAGTGAAGTTCCCAAACTTGGGAGCTGGAGCCATGGCTACCCTGGAGCCAGATGTTGTTGCCAGCCAAGCAAGAAGCCCTGAGAAGCCAGGGTGCCAGGATTCAAGTCCAGCAGGACTTTAGACTTAGAATTTGGTGGGACTGCAATATAGGAACTGAGCTAAGCTGTCAACACACTTGCTCTCCCTTCCCCAGAGACCGGGGTGGTGTGAGGGAGGGATTATGCCCCTCCAGGTAATGGGGTCAGGGGATAGTGTTTATATGTTTGTCCTTGTTATGCCTTTGAAGTAAATATTCCTTCATAAAAGTAATCTGACTTAAGCAGTTAAATGGAAATGGGGTGCAGAGTACCCCTAACGTCAGGGGAACACAATTGGTAGGGGCTTGAGCAAGTGGCAAAGACAAGACACCCAAACCTCCGTGGGGCTACCAGAGAGTCACAGAGGAGGGGTAAAATGTAACCTATTTGGCCATCAGGCATTTTAATATAAATTTTAAGTTACTTTATAGAACTCCTAATACCTCTTCCACATATGAAGTTAACTACAATTTGGGTCCCTAGTTTATCAAGAATACTTTCCACTTACCTACTCACTCCCCACTTCCCACAGAGATCACTTAAAAATAATAACAATTGGCATTATATAAGACTTTAAAGTTTGCAAAGCCTCTTCTTACATTATCTTAAGATACAACAATCCTGTGAGGTAGATAGTACAGATACCATTATTCCCATTTTATGAGACCAAACATCTTGACCAAGTCTCAGAGCAGCTAGTCTTAGAGCTACTATTTGAATCCAGGTCTTCGTGAAATCTAACTCCAGACTTTATCTACTATACCACACTACCTTTCCTTGTATTACCCTGTATGGTTCAAGGTCATCAGGAAATCAACCTTCTCCTGACCCTGGGACCTCCACAGTGTACATGACTCACAATACCAATGGTGGCAAGATCTAGCTTTGCTCTCCCATATCATGACTGGGTACTTCCGTGGTCCAAGGTTCTTGTCTCTTCTCCAGGATTCAGTTCACTAGTTCCCTGTTGTGTCAATCCTTATCTCCTCCCCTTATCTCCCTTTTTCTTTTTGGTGCTTCTGTCCTTAATTTAGCATCTCTGTATTTCCCTGGCTGCTTCCCTTGGAGACTGCATAGATGGCAGCAGCCTTCAGCACATGCCTCTTTCTACTGTGCAGCTTGCCATCTCTATCTGGCATCCACTTCCATGTCCAAATCTACAAAGAGTCACTCCTTGTCTATGTGTCCCCGCCATGGCTTCCTGGTCCCTCTTACCCAGAAGAAGCATCCCTGTTGCTCTTGTTCCTAGATGCTAGAAGGGAAGATTTCATCCAACTCCTCCTTGCACATGCTCAACATATTATACCTTGCTTTTCTAAAATAGCATAGTCATTTCCTCCTAGGATTTCCATAGTTTCTGCTCCACTCATTGGTTCCTTAAAAAACCAAATTAGTTGCAAACAAGCATGATCCATGTCTCACATGAACCTCTTCATTGTTATTAAGATTATAATAATATCACCCACAATAAATACCTTGTGTGTCTTGCTTTATTGTTAAATTTCTTTCTTACAGAAGAACACAGGAGGATTTTTACACTGAAGGAAAAATTTTACCCCATAATTACTCATAGCTATAGTTGACTACAGCCTGTGTATTCCAAACTAAGAAGATATATTTATTTGCAAATCATAACTAAGCTTTTGTTTCCTTTATGTTTGTTTGTATGCTTTTGGAAAGCCCTGCAGGAGTGGGGAGCCTGAGACCTCGAGGCCACATGTGACCTTCTAGGTCTTCAAGTGTGGTCCTGAATCCAAACTTCACAGGGCTGCACTTGAGGACCTAGAGGACCACATGTGGCCTCAAAGCCACAAGTTGTCCACCACTGTGGGCCTGGGGCATACTAACAAGAATCATAATTTTCCCTTAACTGTGACCAAATTGAATGTTGAAAATAAAATAAATATGTGCCTCTTCCCTATCATCTTAATTTTTGACAGGAAGCAGCAGCAGACAATTGTAGATGAAATACAATATCTTTGTATTTTTTATATATTTGCAAAAGATATCTTTGGTTTGTATATATCATATCAGGACACCAAAAGGGAATTATTTTTAATTTCTAGGTTCAAAATATTCTTTATTCTATGCTGAATATAGGTCTTGAGTATGAACATTAGGTTGACTGTTTCAAGATGATGATAAAAGCTCCGATATAAACTTGATTCAGAATGTTCACCCTTAACTCTCTAGTGATTTAGCATAAGACATAGGTTGTGAAGAGGGTGCCATTAAAAGAAAATCTTTGTTCAAGACTTTGCCCTCAATAGTGAAGCAAACTCAGGTAGAGAAAATTAAAAGGAATTTATAGCAACAGTTTCAAACAGTCCACTGCTTTTATAGACAACTCTTCATAAAACAGCAAGACCATCTTGATAGATACCTAAAGGGGACTTCATCTTCATTTCTTCCTCATTGCAGCATCATAGGGAAATGAAGAACAGAGATAAGATGGATTGTGGGCATGTGGCTATGTGCTGACTAGCAAAGGATGGGATCAGAGTCCATGCCACCTCTTCCAACAGGTCTCTTGATTGACTCTGTACAAATTTCAATACTGCTACGTACAAATTAGGTTTAGGATTTGCCTAAGATATTGAATAGTTTCTATTTGTGGGATCTGAAACAAACAATGCCAGCTTTCATCATTATAGGTAGAGTGGTGCATGTGCAAAAGTAATAATCATAGTAACTCAAAATTATATAATGCTTTAAGAGTTAGGTCTCAACAAATGACATGAGTGAACTTTCCTTTGGACTGTGTAGAAAATCTCTAAATTAGTATAATACTGCTGATCTTAGTTTATCTCTTGAGCTCAACTCAGTTTAGTCAGCACTCACTTCAAGGATGTAGTGAAAGTCAAATGCGATAACATATTAAAGCATTTTGCAAAGCCTAAATTGCTATATAAATACTAGCTATGATTATAATTTTAAAAACTGCCCACAAATTGGGAAACAGCCAGATAAATCATGGTATAAGAATGCGTTGGAATTTTATTACATCATAAGAAATGAGGAATATGACAGATTCACAGAAATATGGAAAGACTTCTATGAACTGATAAACAGTGGAGTGAGCAGAACTAGGAGAAGCACCACTTCCTGGTGGAAGCTGAGGGTCTTGTCTTCTCAGTGGCAAGGAACTTTTACTGTCCTCTAGTCACATGGTGAAGGGGACCAGAACATGAGCAGAATTTCTGCAGGGGTGAATGGCATCGAGGAGAGCCATGCTTTTGGGGACAGTCTGTGATATTGAGACTATCATTTCTTTTCCCATTTGTAATCTAAGAAGTAGTGTAGCTGGTGAAGTGAAATTCTCAGTGTTATGCCACATTATGATCTAAGAAGCCATTACCCAAGGACAAGAAAGTTATTCTAATGCTGAATGGATTCCAGTTCTACCCATGGACACATAGTCTAATAAGATTGTTATCTAGTGAAAATCTGGATTTCGAAAATGTGTTTAGCTATATAGCATTCCATCCTAGAAACAAAACTTCTCCAAGAACAGTTCTTTCTCTTGATGAGGATTCTTGCTTCGATCAATGCTAGGGTAAGATTATTATTTTTTTAATTTACATCTTTCTATAATATTTTGTCTGTTTTTTGCTACAGCTAGTTTATTAATAGTGCATTGTAATTAAATGTCTACCTCTATCTTCAGTTTTTTTTATAGAAATTATGGACCATTATCAGGGTAGAATAGAGGAATTAGGTAAATCAGTTGTCAGAGTAGCATTTGCTAAATATCTACCTCTGTATGGAAGTATATATACTTAAATAAAACTTGGTGTGCCTGTCTCTTAGCACATAAAATCCAAGATGGTCAATGTACGTACACAAGATCATAGATGGATGCCTGGAAGGGACCTTAGAGTTTATCTAGTACAGTCCTCTGACTACAGAGATGAGGAGACTGAGGCCCAAATCAGTGAAAAGACTTACTCATATGGGTAGTAAGTAGCAGAGGTGTGATTTGAATCCAAGACTTCTGACTACAAATAGAGTGTTCTTCCCACCGTACCATGATACAGGTTTATTTTCCAATTCATTGTGTTTCTGTAATTTTGATATTTTTTGCTTGTTTTGTGCCTAGCTATAGACAGTGAGATTAGAGAGCTGATGAAAGTAAAGAGAAGGAACAAAAGAGAGGAGAGTCATCTAGAGGACAGAATTTCATTGTGGAGCCAAAGGAATTACTAGGAATCTAAGTCCTCAACAGGCATAATAATGTAATATATTGTATTATGATGAGCTCTATAAAAATCAATTTCATTAATTTTTGACTGTGTAACAGGATGGCTATTTGAGTTATCCTAGAGAAATGATTTAAGAAAGCATTTTAATTCAAAGTATTTTTTATGTGTTGATCTTAAGATCAGAAGAGACCTGGGTTCGAATCCTACCTTTGACATTTAGTTCTGCAGACATGGCCAATTCACTTAATCTCTCTAAGCTTTGGGTTCAAACACCATTGATTCTTGCCCGTCTTCATCTTTTCCTTTGCACTTAAAAATTTCTTTTCTTTTCTTTTCTTTTCTTTTCTTTTCTTTTCTTTTCTTTTCTCTTCTCTTCTCTTCTCTTCTTTTCTTTTTTCTTTTTTTCTTTTCTTTTCTTTTCTTTTCTTTTCTTTTCTTTTCTTTTCTTTTCTTTTCTTTTCTTTTCTTTCCTTCTTCCTTTCTTTTTTCTTCCTTCCTTCCTTCCTTCCTTCCTTTCTTCCTTCCTTTCTTTCTTGCATACCCTTTGACTCAGCAATACCACTACTATGTATCTCAAAGAGATCATAGAAAAAGGAAAAGGACCTATATGTACAAAAATATTGAGAGCAGTTCTTCTTGTGGTGGCAAAAAATTGGAAACTGAGGGAATGTCCATCAATTAGGGAATGGCTAAACGAGTTGTGGTATATGAATGTAATGGAATACTGCTGCGCCATAAGAGAGGATGAGCAGGATGGTTCCAGAAAAACCTGGTAAGACTTATATGAACTCACAAAAATTGAAATGAACAGAACCAGGAGAACACTGTACACAGTAATAGCAATATGGCAAGGATGATGAACTGAAAAATTTAGTTATTCTCAGCAATACAATGATCTAAGATAATTCCAAAGGACTTACAATGAAAAATGCTATCCACCTCCAGAGAAAGAACTGATAGAGCCTGAATGCAGATTGAAGGATATTTTTTTAAAAAGATTTCATTTTTCTTGGGTTTTTTTTGAGGGGGGCGGTGTCTGTATTTTCTTTCACAACATGACTAATATGGAAATGTTTTATATGATGGCACAGGTACAACCTATATCAAATTGCTCACCTCAATGGGATGGAAGGAGAGAATTTAGAATTTAAAACATTTTAAAATGACTTTTTAAAATTGTTTTTACATGTAATTGGCAAAAATAAAGTATTTTAATTAATAAAAGAAAAATTATTTTTTATCATGAAATTAATGATTAATAAACATTTCAAGACACAAAAATAGTGGAGACTGTGTAAGAAACTAAAATATTAAAGTTTACAAAAATATATTAAATTTAACAAAGTTTAACAAAATTGCTATACTTGTGTCCCTTCTGCACCTTTTTTCTGTGAATAAAGAAAAACATTTTATTGATGCTCTTTTTTTTTAACCTACCTCCTCCTCCCCCAGTAAAAGCCTTCCTCTGTAACAAATATGTATAGCCAAGCCAAACAAATCAATACATTATCCATGTCTAAGAATTCAAGTCTGATTCTCATCACCTCTGTTAAGAAGTGGGAAGTATGTTTCACCTTCAGTCTTTTCAAGCCATTATTGGTCAAGTTTAGTCAAAGTTGTAAAGTCTTTTAAAGTTCTTTCCCCTCACGTTATGATTTTGCTTATCACATAAATTATTCTACTTCTATTTACTTCACTGTCTATCAGTTCATACAAGTCTTTTGATATTATTCTAAATCCATCGAAACCTTCATTTCTTATGGAGCAATAAAGTCCCACTACCTTCATAAACCACAGTCTGGCCATTTCCTAAGCCATGGACACCCATTTCTTTTTTGGTTCTTTGCTAAAGAGTG
The DNA here is from genome assembly GCF_011100635.1 of Trichosurus vulpecula. Lineage (NCBI taxonomy): Eukaryota > Metazoa > Chordata > Mammalia > Diprotodontia > Phalangeridae > Trichosurus > Trichosurus vulpecula. Next base: position 150,842,995 of record NC_050577.1, read on the forward strand.
TTACTATAACCATTCTTTTAAATATGGGTCCTTTCCTTTTGTTCTTGCCTTCCTTGGCATATATGTCTGTCTAACAGTAGCATCTCCAGGTAAAGGAGTATTGTATAATTTAGTAATTCAAAGGATATAGTTCCAAATTATCTTCCATAATGGTTAAACTAATTCACAACTCCACCAACAATGTATAAATGTACTTGTCCCCATTGCTATTTTCCCCTTTGGTCCTTTTTGCCAAGCTGAGGAGTGTGAAGTGGAAACTCAGAGTTTGTAAAATTTTCATTTCTCTTATTTTTAGTGATTTAGAATATTTTTTTCATATGGTTGTTGATAGCTTGCTTTTCTTTATTTGAAAATTGAAATTTTAAAACTGTTTACATACTTTGATCATTTACCTATTAGAGAATATCTCTTATTCTTATATGTTTATATAAATTCTTTGCATCTTTTGGCTATTAGACCTTTGTTAGAGAATTTGATGTGAAGACTTTTCCAACTATTAATTTCCTTTCTGATTCTAATGGCATTTAATTAGCTTGTTTAGAAGCTTTTCCATTTTATATAATCAAAATGGTTTTATCTTTTGGAATTATTTATATCCTTTGTTTAGGTAAGATTTCTCCCTCTAGTCATAGTTGTAAAAGGTATCTCCTTTCTTTCTCCTCTTACTTTTTTATGAAAGGACCTTTTACATTTAAGTCTCATAATCATTTTAAGTTTATTATGGTAAGATGCATGATATGTTGTTTTAAATCTGGTTATTGCTGTGGTCTTGGGTGGCTTTTTTTGAAGATAAATGAGTGTTGCATTTTCAAAAGTTTTTTGTATCTATTGATATATTCATATAATTTTAAATTTATTTTATTATTAATATCGTCATCATGTTTATAGTTTCCTTAATGTTGAAAGACTCTTCATTACCCCTATTCTATCTTTATTGTAGTTAATCTTTAAAATATGTTGCTCTAGCCTCTTTGCTAATATTTTATTAAATATTTCTGTATCTATAATATTAGAGATAGCTATTTGTAGTTTTCTTTATCTTTTCCTGTCTTAGGTATTAGGACAATATTTTTTTCATTTCTCATTGGGCAGTACTCCTTTGGATTAGCTATGTGCTATTATAGTGCTTCCTGAACTGGGGGCTGTGGCCCCATATAGGGTCATGAAAAATTTAGCAGCAGCAAAAGGTTTCTGAACATGCAACAACCAAAAATTAATTAAAAATCAAATATGTAAGGAATCCAAGGTGTTTCTGCCAGCACTTTCCCATATTGCATAACTTAACTTCAGCATTGGTTCTGAATACAAAGCATGTGCACTTTGCACTGTGCATGCCCTCAGGCCACATACAGAAAGGGGTCACAGGGGTCATGAGCAGAAAAAGTTTAAGAAGGCCTTTCTAGGTACTTCCCTCCAGCCCCCTGTCCCCTTTTAGTCAATATTAGTAAATTAATATTAATATGTGCCAGGCACTGTGCTAAACAATGGCAAAAGATAGTCTCTGCCCTTGAAGAGCTCACAGTCTAATGGGGAAGGCAATGCAAAAAACACCATACAAACAAGCTACATACAGGAAAAAATAGGAATTAATCAACAGAGGGAAGGCACTAGAATTGAGAGGGATTGGGAAAGACTTCTTGTAGAGGGGTGGGATTTTAGCTGGGAATTGAAGGAAGTCAGGAAAGCCAGGGGGTGGAGATGCAGAGGAAGAACATTCCATATGTGTGAGGGCCAGCTAGAGAAAATGTCCAGAAGGAAAACAAAGAAAATTAAAGGAGACTTTAGAGAGAGAAAAAAAATCCGTTTCCAGCACACTCATAAGCATTCCAGATCTGTCCTTTTCATTATGTCCTCTGTTAGGGTTAGAGTAATTAAAATTTCTAAAATTTCCTATGAAACATGTAATGTGGTAGCTATGTACTTGTGGTTGTTATGATGGTCATCTTCATGCCTCACCTGGATTCATTAAAGTGCTTCAGTCTGATTCCAATTTTACCTCTTGCTCCTTAATGGAAGTTATACGCAGCATGAAGCAGGCCTAGGGTTGTATGTGGAATCACCAAGGAGACGGTAGCCACAGTGGGACATGGTTCATGCCCTCCATCTTTATTGACAAAGTCTTTCCTGTACATTTTCTCCAGTTTCCATTTGTTGTATATAAAGTTGACTGGCTTATCCTTGAAAATGAGTTAGGCAGTTAACTCTTGATGAAGGTGCGGTTTTGTTTTAGTCACACCGGCACCAGGCCAAAGATAAAGAAGAACGTAATATGCATTATCCCTCATGGTAACATAACTTCCCAACAGTTTCCTCTTGTTTTTCCCGTATTCACATAGATTCATTTTAAAATTGCTTCTACTACCAATAACAATAATACTAATACTAGCTATCATATGTGTAGTGCCTTAATATTAGCAACACAATTTTCTTATATTCTTGTTTAATGTCGTTAACTACTAATTAGACAACTGATTCAACTAACAAAGGGAAGGCATTTTAATCTGAATTCCAAGTTACTTTACAGAGTTCCTCAAACCTTTTCTACATAAGCTAATTACAATTTGACTCAACAAATATTTAATAAATGACTACTATGTGTTGAGCACTGTTGGGGGAGGGAAGAAGATAAAAAGGTTAAATCTGATTTTTTGGCTCACTTGATTACTCATACTGTCTTTCCTTTGTTGATCCCAGAATGCAGCTATCTTTCCTGTTCGCCGAGGTCCTTGAATTCATGAAAGTCTTCTCCATCCCTCTAGCCTCACCCTATATTTTTCTCTCTGATTTAGTTATCCAGCTCTCCTTAATTGGCACAGAAGTCTGTATACTCACAATTACTGGCACTGGACTTCATTAATTCACTCATTCATTTAGCAAATATTTAGGGAGGATTTATCTTTCTTTAACATGTGTATTGGCACAAGATCTCAAACAGAGTTCCCAAACTGCCCCTGGTGTGTTTAATCTGCAGGTGTCTACAATGGTTCCTATTATAAAGCAGACCTTAATGAGGCCAATATGCTATTTAAGAGAAGAGTCCATGAAGCCTTGGGACTTGGCAGTGAGAAAATGAAGTAATTGCTGGGGAAGCATCTCTTTCCTATGTGGAAAAAATGTGAATAAAAATAACATTTTTCTATGTAAAAATGATGGCACCAGGGTCCAATCACATTTCCAGTATCAGTAAATGACCACGAACCTTAGTTATTATTCTCCTATGTAGTAAATAAATCAAAGGATTCTGAAATGAAATGGATTTGTGTTATGGTGGAATAAAGAAATTGAATAGTTACATTCAGACAATGATTTATTTAGCAATGCATGCAGTTGTGAAAAACAAACAACCAAACAAAAAACGGGGTCTAAGGTTCTTGGTAAACCAAGGTCCCAGAAGCTTGAAAAACAGGAAACACAGGATTATACTGATTAAAACATCTAGTTTCTCATTGGTGGTGGTGGGGGTGAGGGTTGGGAAGGGGGCCATCAGGAGACTGAAGTGGGAGGAAAAAGGGTATTCTTGTGATTCTTTGAGTCAGGTGACAGTAGGAAGGGGGAGTACACTTGTGAAATCTAAATCAGATGACTTACATGGAGTTGGAACAACTTCACGAAATGGTAGATAAAAGTAAAATGGAGTCACTAATGCTTCTTTTTAATGTAACATTCCCCACTTTGATCCTGAAATTCTCAACCCTCAGGATCACTTGTTTAAACATTTTATCTATTAGGGATTTTTAGACCAAATGATAGTGTACCTTTAAGGGGCACCAAAGGGATAGGGTGAGAGGCACAAAGAGTACAAGCACAGTCATAATCTTATATACCCCCAGATTAGATAAATCTTGTTAAACCAACTCTATAGGTAATTTAAGTCAGGCTACTGACCAAACTACTTACAGGGCTCATCATGAAATAATCTGAGAGGAGATATTTACCTGTCACCAGGGTGATTAAGTAAACTCAACAAACATAAACATCATGAAATAACATTGTCACCTCGTAACCTGGTAAATCACTCTCAATGTCCATTTAATCAGTACATTTATCATGTGCTGCCAAAACTATGTACCTGATATGGACACTGCTATTAGTAAGTTGAAGGAAGAATCTTAAAAAAAACAATCCATGAGGGCTTAACTCGGAAAATGAGCCCTTCTGCCTCATAAAATTATCAGACACAGACTTCAAAATAGGAAAATAATTTCACTTTCTTTACAATTATCAATGCAGTTTTGCAATATGTAAAAACCTGAATCCAGTTTTGAGAACTTGTTACTAAAACATACCTAAAACCTGTATATTTTATTAGAAACACTTGGAAACCAATTATATATTATATGCGTATGTTACATGTATATATGTGTGTGTATGTGTGGATAGATAAATGTATGTGTCTGTGTGTGTATGTATAGTACATATCTATCTATCTCCTAGTTCTTAGAGAAAACAGTCTGATCTTATTGCTTTTGCAAAATTTATTACTCGAATTAGAAAATTTTTATATCTTTGTCTCATTCGCCCCTATTGAAGGTATTATCCCCATATCACTTTGAAAAAATGAGATACTTTAAGGACCTAATCTTGAACACAAACAAATCAAAAACTAGTAACAAAGGGATGGCAAAGCCAAGAACTCATTTACCTAGTTACATAGGATATGGAATTGACTGCAAATTCTGATTGAAAACAATGAGTTCTTTCATACTTACATCAGTGCATTAGTATTGGAACAACAAAAACTTCTACAATTCACTGCCTTGATTAGAGAGATTTGCTATGAAAGGAAAAGGAGGGACACAGTTATTACAATTTCAAGACTGTCTTCTCAAGGGCACAGACTGACCTGACATAAGCCATAACAGGGGAAAGACTCCGTTAACTCTATTTGATTTCGGTCATGACTTTTATTTAACAGCCAATCATCTAGCAAAGTTCCACATTTATTCACAGGGTATCAAAAGCCAGTCTTAGAATTAACAGGCAGGAAAATTTCCTGTTCAGAAAGGAAATAACATAATGAGAAACTGAGTCAAGAGGATCTTACCTCAGCCTACATCATGGTTATCCCCTTAACTATTCCCAGGGACAGATACCCACCTGTAGCAGTTCCCAGACTGCTCTTCCTATGGGCAACACAACAACCCTGGGAGGTAAATGGTCTTATTACCATTCTCTTTACAGATTAGGGAACTGAGGTAAGTGGAGGTGAAGTAACTAGCATAAGGTTATACAGCTAATAAATTTCTGAGACCAGATTTTAACTCAAGTCTACCTGATCCATTCATTTTCCAGCATATTATTTTAATGCTAAATAGCAAATGTGATTTGTTTTATTTTATTTTTAAATTAAAATAAATTTTATTATATTGGCAGGGCACACCATAAGCATTGAATATTTCTCTGACTATTTAAATTATTCTTAATTTCTTTAAGGAATACTTTGTAATTTTGTGTGCTTTGGTAAGTTGGTCCCCCAATATTTTATGCATTTTATAGTTACTTGGAATGGTATTTCATTTCCTATTATTGCCTCTTGGATTTTGTTATTTTGCTGTTGTTGCTAGTGTTATCGTTGTCTTTGATTCCTATATTTATCTATCTTGTATTTTTGTTTTCTGGGGTGATTGAAAAGCAAATAGTTTGTTCAGATCTGGTTTTCTTTGAAGGAAGGCTTCTAACACCATTTTTTAATTGAACATTTTTTTTTCATTTATGGTTAGGCTCAGGTTTGCAAGTTGACACTTTGGGTTGCATCTTGCACTCCTTTGCTCTTTGAAATACTTTGTTCCATTCCCTCTTGTGGTTTTTGGTAGGTACAAAATAGTCTTATTATTTAAATTTCCTTTCCTTTATACTTGAAGATCTTTCTCCTGGTCACTTGCAGAATTTGTTCTTTATCATTGGAATTATAAAATAGAACAATTATATGTCTTAGAGTTTGTAGCATGGGGTTCTTTTCTGGAAGTGATCTGTGCATTCTTTTGACTAGTTCTTTGTTTTCTGTGTTCAAAAGTTCTGAATAATTTCTTTGTATTATTTCTTGCATTATGGTATTCAGGTTCTTTGAATTGTTTTTTTTTTTCTGGGAGACATAATTTCTTTAAGTTATCTCTATCCATCTTAATGTTAATTTTTTTTTGTTTCTCTTCTTTCAGATTGTCCTTTACTTCCATGTGTTTGCATTCCCAATCAATTATTCTCTCTTCTTTCTTTGCTAAGATTTTTCACTGTGGTTTCAGGTTTTTTTTAAATTTGCCAATTATTTCTGATGTATGAGCCATAGATTCTGCTCTTGTAATTCTTAAAGACTAACTATATTTTGCTCCTTCCTAACCTATCCCCCTTTATTGAATTTTCTCCCTTGACCCTGTCCCATTTCGAAAGTGTTTGCTTTTGATTACCTCCTCCCCCTATCTGCCCTCCCTTCTATCATCCCCCCTTTTTTATCTTCTTCCTCCTTCTCTCCTGTGGGGTAAGATACCCAATTGAGTGTGTATGTTATTCCCTCCTCAAGTCAAATCCGATGAGAGCAAGATTCACTCATCCCCCCTCACCTGCCCCCTCTTCCCTTCCAACCAACTGCTTTTTCTTGCCACTTTTGTGTGAGATAATTTGCCCCATTCTATCTCTCCCTTTCTCCTTCTCTCAATATATTCCTTTCTCATCCCTTAATTTGATTTTTTTTAGATATCATCCCTTCATATTCAACTCACCCTGTGCCCTCTGTCTATATATATATATATGTATGTTATATTCCCTTCAACTACCCTAATACTGAGGTCTCATGAATCATACGCATCATTTTTCCAAGTAGGAATGCAAACAAAACAGTTCAACTTTAGTAAGTCCCTTGTGATTTCTCTTTCTTGTTTACCTTCTCATACTTGTCTTGATTCTTGTGTTTGAAAATCAAATTTTCTATTCAGTTCTGGTCTTTTCACTGAGAAAGCTTGAAAGTCCTCTATTTTATTGAAAATCCATATTTTGCCTTGGAGCATGATACTCAGTTTTGCTGGGTAGGTGATTCTTGGTTTTAATTCTAGCTCCATTGACCTCTGGAATATCATATTCCAAGCCCTTCGATCTCTTAATGTAGAAGCTGCTAGATCTTGTATTATTCTGATTGTGTTCCCACAATACTCAAATTGTTTCTTTCTGGCTGCTTGCAGTATTTTCTCCCTGATCTGGGAACTCTGGAATTTGGCAACATTATTCCTAGGAGTTTTCTTTTTGGGATCTTTTTCAGGAGGTGATGGGTGGATTCTTCCAATTTCTATTTTACCCTCTGGCTCTAGAATATCAGGGCAATTCTCCTTGATAATTTCTTGAAAGATGATATCTAGGTTCTTTTTTTGATCATGGCTTTCAGGTAGTCCAATAATTTTTTAATTATCTCTCTTGGATCTATTTTCCAGGTCAGTGGTTTTTCCAATGAGATATTTCACATTGTCTTCTACTTTTTCATTCCTTTGGTTCTGTTTTATAATATCTTGATTTCTCATCAAGTCACTAGCTTCCACTTGCTCCAATCTAATTTTTAAGGTAGTATTTTCTTCAGTGGTCTTTTGGACCTCTTTTTCCAGCAAATGTGATTTGTATTAAGTTTTGATTTACCACAATTATCCTAATGGGAGAACAGAATTCACTGTCAATGAGATGATATGATGATTTAGTTTCAGAATGAAATTTCACAATAAAGTGCCTACTATGTATAGGGCTCTGTGAGAAGATCTGAGAATAGAGAGATGAAAAATGACATCCTCCTCTGTACTCAAAGAGCTTGCATTCTGCTAGGGGTGATGGATATTCCATGTACACAGGTAGCTCTTGGGAGCATTCCCTAACTCATTGAATAGGTCTTCCTGAAAAGCTAACTCAGGTTCAAGGCACTTTTGGGGTTTATATTCATTGAAAGCAGAGCTTACGAGCCCCTACTGATATGTGTGCTTTTAATAGTCAGCACGAGGACATATTTAGTTCCAAAGCAAAAGCATTTAGTGAAACAACACAGGAAGAGTTGCAACGAAAAATTTCCCCCATTATCTTAGGGCACACTCTCCCACAAATCCAAATACCATTTGTGGGAAGAGTGGACACATGGAAGAAATGTGTATGGAGAGGCACATATATAGGCATCATAAAAGAGATAAAAGGCGCCAGGGAGAAGCACAGAAAGTATCCCGATCTTGGTGCCCTGTGATATAATGCAAATGCTTCCCTCAGGGTTGGGGATGGGGGGTAGCTTCCTATTTTTAACTAATTCTTTCTAACTAGACTAAGTTCAGGGTTCCTTTGCTGTTAAAAGAGCCTAAGAGCTATGGGCACTTTTCAGTTTCAGCACCACTGAGCAAAGTCATGTTGCCTAAGCCTAATTATGTCTCTGGCAATAATGAAACTTATTCTACAATTTAAAGCAAAAACAAAGCTCTTGTCAGAATTTGGCCACAAAGCGGCTTATCCTCGGCACCTTGGAGATGATAGATCAATGTTACCTTTAAAGTAAGGGAAACTGAGAAATGTGAAACTAACCTTTGCTTTTGTAACAGTTATAAAGCAGCAATTGAATAGAGAAATAGCTTTACATCTCCTTTTGTCACACTGTGGCTGTTTTACTTGCACCATTGTCACTGCTTAGTATACAGAATGCTAGACTTAGAGGGAGGAAGAGATAAATTCAAATCCTACCCCAGACACTTACTGACTGCGTGACCCCTGAGCAAATCATTTTAGTTCTATCTACCTCAGTTTTCACTTCTGTAAAATAGGGGCTAATAATGTCACTTCCCAGGGTTGTGAGGATAAATGAAATAATACATGTAAAGCACTTTGCAAACCTTGAAGAACTATATGAATATTAGCTATTCTTATTGGTAATGTTTATTTATAATCTTGTATGGAAATATTCTAATAAATTATATAATACAATGTTCAAGTATTTTTAGCAGTTTCTCTCCAAAATGTGTGTGTATGTAACAATGGGATAGGATTTTAAAGAGGAGCAAAAAGACAAAAACCAGCGGTTTCCTACGAATTAAATAGCATTATAAATTACTTATAATGTATACAAATAGTGTTTTCAAAGTTTGCACTTCTTACATAGATGTTCATTAGTGGTATTTAAATTGCATTTCTTTTTTATATATCTAAGTTCCTTTTGGACAATTAGGTAGAAAATGAAGTTTAGGGTTTTTTTCTTTTTGTTTTTTTCCCATGATTAATCACTGAACTATAGCCTTCAGGGTCTTCGAGGCTTTAAGATTGATTCTTTGTACTCCTGAGTTGTAAGGAAATCTGGTTAAGTAAAACATAATGATTTGGGATTATAATGTTGCTCATTAGCAGAGCTGTGGTTTTTGATGTTGATGATTAGGGTTTTCCTTCAGGGTCAGGCTGAAAGGTCTACACACTGTTTTTCTGCTCCCAGACATTAACAACCAGGGAATTACACACACACACACACACACACACACACACACACACACACACGCACGCACGCACCCCCCAGATCAGTCACTTTAAGTATCAAACCATTCAGAGATAGATGCCACAACCTTTCTCAGGCCTATAGAGATAATGTCATTGATTGATGAAACTTCCCCCAGATCCCACTCAACACTTTAAAAAGCAAGAAAATAAAAGATTAATTTGTATGCAGCAAATAAATGGGGCTTCCGTGGGAGAATTTCTAAGTATAGTATGTATATATGTATATATATATATATATACATATATATATATATACATATGTGTGTGTGTGTGTGTATGTATTTAGAGAGAAGTGGGAGATTACATTTAGTTTATCGTAATATAAAATGTGTTCTAAGTAGGTACTTATTTGCAAGATGCTGTTCCAAGCTCTCCTGTTATTTTCCAGGCATATGCAGAATACATTACTATACTCTCATGGGACTGCTCGAAGAAAGCACTTGGTAAACTTTACAGGGCTCTATAAATATGAATTTATAACTCAACCTCTAATCAATCCCTTAGTTAATGAAATAAATCAATCCATCAACAAGTATTTATGAAGTACCTACTATGTGCCAGCACTGTGCTAGTAGCTGGGGATACATATACAATGAATGAAATAATTCCTATTTGTAAGGAGCTTATATTCTAATGAGGGAGGCCACAGGGACACAGATAAATATATACAGAATTAGTTGATATAGTTTATAAAGTTCTGCATCTAGATTCACAGGAGTGGGGAACCTGTGGCCTTGAGGCCACATGTGTCTCTTTAGGTCCTCTGACTCAATCAGTCAAAGGGCCACATTTGAGGACCTGGAGAGCCACATGTGGCCTTGAGGCTGCAGGTGGGGAACCTGGTCTAGAAGCAAGAAAAACTGAGTTCAAATTCAGCCTCAGACATTTACTAGCTGTGTGACCCTGGGCAAATCACTTAACTTTTGTCTGCTTCAGTTTCCTCTTCTGCAAAATGGTGCTAATAATAGCACCTACCTCCCAGGCTTGCTGTGAGGATAGAAGGTGATATTTGTAAGGTGTTTTGAAAACCTTAAAGTGCTGTATGAATGCCAGGTACTACTACTATTAATAATAATAATAACAAGAACAAATATATACAAAGTAGTTAAATACAATGTAGTTTGGAGGGAGTATCAGAAAAGGCCTCTTACAGAAGGAAGTATTTGAAGGGCTTCTTTAAGGGATTCTGTAATTACAGGAATGAAAAATTGCGAAGGAGACCAAGATGGAGCTTACATATGTATCATGGAAGTTCAGAGAGGTAAGAATGTCCAACAGGAGCTGGCCGACGCTGTGAAATGCAGCAGACAGGCTGTGAAGACGCTGAGGACTGAAAAAAAAGAACATCAGATTAGGAATGAAAGAAGTGATAATATAAAACAATATAACTATGTATTCATGCGTATAGGAATATAGAGTAATGTATATCTATGTATATACCTACATACATATATGTATATACACATACATGTGCGTATATATCCATACATATATACACATGTATGTGTATCTATCTGTCTATCTATCTATCTATCTATCTATCTATCTGTCTATACATCTCTACTGAAGTTCTACTTCTTTCATGGTGGAACAGAGATGATACTGAGTTCTCAAAAGATCTACCAGTGGGATTTTACCAAGGTGTACATGCTTTGAGTATGTACCCATGGTCTGTGCATTTCTCGTTTTGCCAGAACCTACCTAGCAAAGTACAGAAAGGCTCATCAAGTTAGTAGATTTTTCAGGCAGAACAATTTGTGAAGGCTGTTTGCTAATGAAAAAGGTTTGGGATCTGCAACTTTATGGAAGAACTTATGTCCACACCAATGAATGCACAGATTCTCAAAGTATTGAAATACGCATTTGTATACTTATATATACAGATATTGAAATATGCATTTATATATATACATGAGTTCTAAGACCTGACTTTGACACTGGGCAAGTCACTTAACATCTCACTACCTTAGGCAATCTTCTAACACTATAAGTTACAAAGAAGATTGGTACCTTCATTGACAGGGTTTTCTCTCTTGGAACTCCTCTATACCAATGAAATCACAATTCTATTCCCTATCCCTTTTTATATGGATGAAACTACTTTCAAAACAACTCAGCGGTCTTATTTTTGAGTTTCTCCTCCTCTTTGATTTTTTTTAACGGTAGGAGGTGGTTCTTGAGATGCATCTGGATGGAAAAGATGAATTTTATGAGGATGAAATACATTCCAGGCATGAGGAATGGCTGCTGCAAAGGCCTGGAGAAAGTAGATGGACTATCTATTGTGTATGAGGAACAGAGAAGACCCATTTGGTTAGATCACAGAGTGCAGGTGGGAGAGTAATAGTCAACAAGCCTAGAAAGACAGGTGGGGACAAGGGATTTAAAAGCCAAACAGAAGAGTTATATTTGGTTCTAGAGGCAATAGGGAGCCTGATTGAGGAATGGAATGACATGTTTCATTTTTTTAAAATTCAAATGCTGTAATGTAAAACTTTAAATTGTGTTTGAAACAACCATAGCTATCTATTTGGGGATTTTTCTACAGTTATTTGTACAATGTAAACCTAATAATTTTATCATGATTTAAAATTTATTTGTATTTATTTCACCTTATGCTGCTGGTTTGAAAAATACATTAAAATTTTAAATAAAAAACTGATTCTGTAAAATGTTTTATGAAAATAACTTTTATGTCCCTATTCATGAATTATTGAAGATTTTGTAGTGTAGATACATACCTACACAAACACAAAGAATAAATAGACACATATATTCTGTTCCTTTTCCTCTTTTCTAACATTAGCCAAGGTCTTTCTTTGTAAAATATTCATGTTTTAAAAAAATGCTTATGTTTTTCTTTTTTACAAATGGAAGTTATGGTTCCCTTTTAAAATTATTAATTCTATTTTAAATTTGTGGAACAAACACACATTTCCATAAAATAGTACAATAAAAAATGATTGTATATGAAACTGCAAATCTGTTGTACACAACTTGCTAATCTTTTTAAATATATAATAAAGTTATCATGTAATTTTTTTTCTTTTTTTTTCTTCCCTCTCTTCATCTCCCCTCATAGGACTGAGGGGAGATTTAACAAAATAAATAAAAATCCATCTGCCCTAGAGATGGCTACCATTAGACAGAAATATGTGTGTGTGTGTATATATATATATATATATACATATATATATACATATGTATGTAAAATAATTCTAAATATACTTCTATTTATCAATTCTTTCTCTGGATGCAGATAGTATCTTCCTTCAAATGTCCTTTGTATTTAATTTGGGTATTTATAATAGTCAAAATTACTTATTTACTCAAAGTTCTTCTTAAAATAATATTGCTGCTACTGCATACAACATTCTCCTGGTTCTGCTCATTTCATTTGTCATTATTTCATGCAAGTCTCTCCACGTTTTTCTAAGATCATTGAGCTAATAATTTCTTACAGCACAGTATTATTCCATCACATCATATACCACAACTTATTTTCCCTTTCCCTTTTAAGTTTTTTCCTTGTATTCATCTTTTGCTTTGCTCCTATTAATTTCCACATACACTGTGTCTATATTTAGGAGGGAAGAAATTTGTAAACAATTACTTAGGTACTATAGAAAATGCTGTTGAATGATTCAAGTAACATTCTTTCCTTTGACCAGTACCCTTTCCAATATTCTATGGCACTATGCTTGTAGAAGAAATGTAAATGTTTGCATTGTCTTGTTGTCAGCCAGGTGCTATAGCTTGTTGTTGTTTGCAAGTAGATGATATAAACAGGGATTTTGGAACAAAGATTTGGGGTGATTGAGATGGAAGGCAATTTATTTAATTAGGATCCACTTAGGTATTTGTCTTTCCCTAGCCCATTCATTTGCATGGCAGACCAAAAATATCAGCATTAAAAATTGTCATTGAGAAAAACAAGGGGGTCTCAAACCCAGAGAGCCCTTAACAGGTCATTGAAATAGGAACCCTTAAAATTATTTTGAATTGATGCCATTTGTCAACCAGAGTTGACGAGAGTTGAGTGTTACAAGGTATTTCTTATTCTAAGTCATATAAGGATAGATATCTGGACCTTGGTGAGCAGGAAGTTGAGATTTTAAAAATAGACTTAATGCCTGAAGGCTCTGCTTAGAGCTAGCTGTTGGTGTTTCAAAGAGCTTGTCCTTCGGGAACTAGGACTCTTACTTTGGAGTGGAAAAGCATACCAGCACCATGGTTCTGAGAACAGATTCTCCTCATGGGGAAGGAAAACAACTAAACTGCTTTTTTCCCCCGAAGTCTAATACTGGGTATCTGAAGCCTGACCTTTCTAAAAGAGCTGAAGCTTAGTCCTCTGACTCTAAGCTAAAAAAAGAAATGCCAGCATCCATTCCTTTTCCTGCCAAAAAAAAAAGACCAGCTCAGCTGAGGACTCCAGCAAAGTCACACTTGGTTAGGAAAAATGGCAACCACAGGGCGAGATGAACACCATCAAGTGGTATCCATACAAGACCAGAAGACAATAATACCTTATCAAAATTATATACCATACCCATTACATGCTGGACACAGACCACTACTATAAGACAGTGGTTGAAATGGGGTCTAATAAATCATATATAAGTATCCTTGCTGGCTGCATATTGACTAAGAAAATCAAGTTAACTTCATCTATGCTCTATTATACTTTTATTTATTTTGTTAAATATTTCCTGATTTCATTTAAATGTGGTTCAGTCACACTTGGGAGAGTTACAGGCCACCTTGGGGCCTTGTGTTTGAACTCTCTACCATAAAAGACCATTGAAGAGGAGGCCTAGGAGCATTAAACTGTGAGCTCCTTGAGAGCAAGGAGATGATAATTCCACTATACTCTCTTCCCTGGTCAATCCTTATCTTGCATACTGGGTTCAGTTCTGGGTAACATATTTTAGAAAGGTCACTGGAGTCAGAAAGTGTTAAGTGGAGGGCAGCCAGAATAGTGAAAGGCTTCAAGTGCCAGCCACATGAGGGTAGGTTGAAGAAAAGTAGTAAGTTGAGCCTGGAAAAGAGAGGGTTGCAGGGTATATGACAATTTTCATAAAGTTCTTCAAATACAAAGTCAACATGTTGAAAGTGGGATTAGAATTGCTCTGTTTGGCACCAGAGGGCAGAACCAAGAAAAGTGGGAAGAAAATGCAAAAAGGGAGACTTAGGCTTGACATCAGGGAAGACTTTGTACCAGTTAGAGCTATCCAAAAGTGAAATGAACTACTTTCAGAAGTAATGGCTTCCTCTTCTTTGGAGGTCTTCAAGTGCAGGTCGGATGCCCTCCTATTGGAGATCTTGTAGTGAGGATTCTTTTGGGGCCATATGTTAGACTATAGATGGCTACTGAGGTCCTTTCCAACTCTGAAACTCTGTGATTCTGCAATTTTTTGAGAAGAGGGGTGACATAAGAAGACACCTGTTTTAGGGATATTATTCTGGCAGATCTGTGGAAGATGGTTTGGATGCAGGGAGACCAATTAGGAGGCTACCGTACTAGTCCAGGTGAGGGATGATGAAGGCCTAAATTCAGAAGATAGTTATGTCAGTAGAGAGAAGAGGATGGATACAAGAGATGCTATGAAGTAGGAGCTACAAGATCTGGCAACTGATTGGATGTTTGGAGTGAGGGAAAATTAGGAGTCAATGATGACTCTGAATTTGTAAAACCTGGGTGACTAGAAGGTTGGTGCCCTCAATGAGCCATTAGGCAGCTAGGTGGCACAGTGGATGGAATGGTAGGCCTGGAGTAAGGAAGACTGAATTCAAATCTGGCTTCAGACAGTTATTAGCTATGTGACCTTGGGCAAGTTACTTAAACTCTTTTGCCTCAGTTTTCTCATCTGCAGAATGAGGGAAAAAATAGCACCTACCTCCCAGAGCTGTTGTTGTAAAGATTAAATGAGATAATTGTAAAGCACTTAGTATACTGACTGATGTAGAATAAGTACTACAGGATTCCTAAAGTCTGGACACATATGCAAAAATGCATATCTTCAAGAAATGCAATGAATGAAATTTTTATTTAATTGGAATATTAACAAATAACATCTTCAATATGATTTCCATCATTTGTGATGCAAAGGTTGATGCGCTTTGCAAGATTCACATGAACTCGATGCAATAACTCCACATTGCCGTCAATTGCCTATGTGTCCAGACTTTAGGAATACTTTGTATATAAATGTTAGCTATTATTAAAAATAATAATTTTTAATCAACTAATTAATAACTATTAGAAATAGGCAAGCTTTGTATAAGCATACATGCCTAATCCCTCCCATTATCAAAAGGACAAGGTTAGGGTATATGTAGTCTTCGATCAGTTTTTTCTTTTTCTTTTTTTTGGAGTAAGCCTAAGTGGGCTACATAAAGATGAAAAGAATGGTCCTGGTAAGAATTTTTCAAGCTAATTTCTCACCCTCACCTTCCAAGCAAACAAGCAGCAGGACTAGAAGAGCTATCATTTTCTCTTACCAAAATTTGAAAATCCCATATTGCCTTTATTACTATATTAATGCCATTACAACCAAGACTACTCTTCATCCTTCTAAAAGACCTTGTATAGAATTTTCCAAAAGAGAATAATCTTAAACTTTGAAGTCGTTAAGTTTCTCTGTCCTGTTCGTCTATTTTTCTAAGTCCCTTTCCTGAAAACTCATTTATGCATATGCTGCTTTATTTGATCATTTTTCATCTCATCTCATTTCCCCAACTAACATGGTGAAGAAGAATTGGCTTTTGATACCCTTGCATGTATGCCATGGTACAAGGAAATAGTGGCAGAATTCTGAACACTACTCTTGGCAGTTATGTGCCCAATAAATGTTTTCAACAATGATAAGGATAATAACATGCCAATGTAATCACTCTCCTGCTGCCAGACTCATTAGATAATAGTGCCATATATTAAGAATCCACTTCCTTGTCTAGGTTATTGACACTGTATAAGGAAATAAGGATACAGGAGTCAAGTGGCTTTCTGAGCATGAATAGGTTTATGTTTGGGGCAATTTTGCTAATTATGTGACTGGCAAAGCAAAGAGAGATGTTTAAGAGATGTGTGCTTCTTGGCCTCCAACTATACCCAGCACTAATTAGTTAAATGACCTGCCACTAAATAGGCATGAGACCCTGGCCAAGTCACTTAATTTATTAGTATCTTGGTTTTTATAAAGAAGTTGGATTAAATGATCCATTTGTCCTTTCCAATGATAATATTTTATGAGTCAATATGTTGTTTTAATGTTTCCAATAGTTCATGTTGTTTTAATGTTTCCAAAATTACTTTACATATATCATCTTATAAACATTTAAATACACAGTGCATCTCTTACATACTTTTTTTCAAATACATTTATTTGATTCTCAGAGTAACTGTGTTACTTAGATGCTATCATTATCCCCATTTTATCGTTGAGGAGACAGAGATTCAGAGAAATTAAATGGGTTTCCCAGTGTCACAGACCTATTAAGTGTCTGAAGTGGGAACCTCAGTCTTCTGGAAACCAAGTCCAGTGAACTAACCAAGTCTAGTACTCTAGCTACTATGGCACACTGTCTTCCAGATGAGCAATAGGAACTGGGGAGACCCAGTATCTTCTATGAAGACTGGCCATGGAGCAGAGCTATCCTGCCCGCTCTTGACCAGTGCTAAAGGACACCAATGAAGCAATTCCTTTATTGGCTACCAAGCAGGAAGAGCTTCTAGATCTTCAATAGATCTCAAATAGATTTTGAAAAGGGAATAACTGTCCTCAAAGGTGTCTTCTCTTTCTGGCTGTAGATTAGGCTAGGAATATTCATAGAATCACAGTTTTAGAGCTGGTAGGGACCTTAGAAGTTCTCTTGTCCAATTCCCTCATTTTACAGATCAGGAGAACTGGGGCCCAGAAAGGTGACATCATTAGCTCAGATTCACTAGTGAGATAATTGGCAGGGTCTGGATTTGAACCCAGATTCTCCGATTCTAGATCCTCCCTTCTCTTTCCACCGCAGATTAAATGACCTGTCCAAGATCACAGAGGTGGTAAGCAGCAGAGTAGGATTTGAATTCAGGTCATATAACTCCTCATTAAGGGTCTTTTCCACTGTAGCATATTGCCTCTGTCTTATAATGGGAGCATGTGGATAATTAGTTGTTTTCTTAAATAGTATTTTATTTTTTCCAATTACATGTAAACACAATTTTTAACATTCATTATTTTCGAAATTTTGAGTCCCTTCCTCTCTGCACTCCCCACTTCCTAAAACAACAAGCAATAATTGTTTTCATTGTTTTATTGTTATTTTTCAGTTTTTTCAATCGTGTCTTCACGACCCCATTTGGAGGTTTCTTGGCAAAGATATTGGAACGATTTGCCATTTGTATCTCCAGCTTATTTTACAGATGGGAAAACTGAGGCAAACAGGGTTGTGCCTTGTCCAGGGCCACACAGCTAGTAAGGGTCTGAGGCCAGATTTGAATTCAGGATAAGAAGTCTTCCTAACTTCCGGCCCAATGCTCTTTCCATGGCACCATCTAGCTACCTATTGTTCAATTGAAACAATCTTAATTTTGAAAGGATTAAAAATATCATTCAACTGCAGAATAAAGTGCAGCAATATTGCAATGTAAATATGACATTAGTGACCAATTTTCTGGAGATCTGCATTCCCAGTAGCCTTAGAATCACCAGATGTTGCAGTTAGAAAGGATCTCACGAGATGATATAGATTCTGACTCCCTCTCATTTTACAAATGAGTAAACTAAAGCCCAAATTGTTGAGGGGTCTTATCTATGATCTTACCTACCCAGTGGCAGAACTGACACTAGAAGAACCCAAGTCTCCTGATAGCTAGTCTATATCTATCATGAAATGTAGCGTTTAGGTTAGGGTGAGATAGGGTGAGTTAGCACTGACATCTTGGGTCCTGTGACTTTGGACACCCCCTCAGAGAGACTTCTTGATATCCTTGAATAAGATCTGCCTGTTATAACTATAAGTGACATGGATAGTGGGGGAAGGAAGAGAAGTTCCTGTTATAGCTCCCCACATCTACCTACAACTATATATAATTCTAGTTGAGACCCTCTCTTCTTGAGGTTAGTGATTGAGTTTGGCCTTTCTCTTTTTATTAGTGATTTGGAATGTTCTTTCATATAGTTGATGAGTTTAAATTTTTTTGAAAAATAGTTATTTATATCCATTGATTACTTATCTATTGGTGAATGGCTTTTCATCTTATATATTTTTTGTTGATTTTCTATATATCTTAGATACTAAGTCCTTATCTGAGAAATTTAAAACAATTTTTTTCCCATTCAAATACTTCCTTTCTTATCCCAGATGAATTAATTTTGTTTATGCAGAAGCTTTTTAATGTCATATAATCAAAACAATTTATTTTAGCTTTTGTCATGACCTCTAATTCTTTTTTGATTATGGGAGAAAGGTTGCCCTTCCTCCCAACCTGGCTATATTGCAATTGCCCCCCCAAGTGGCAATGAGAGCCAGCTAAGTAAGGTGAATCTAAGCCTTGAGGCCCCTGGCTGCCTCTTCTGTTTTGTGGTTCCTTTTCTGTATACATGCAACCAATCAGTAACTGATCTTGGAGGAAGCTTTTCCAGTCTAAAAGGTTGGAAATGCCGAGTGCCTTAGTCTAAGCCGACTGGCAATATGGGGAATTGTTGCACTGGAGAAGATACTATTGACAGGAAGGCATCCAATCTCCTGGCCTGGCTTTTTCCAGAGGACATAGACCTGAAGGGAATTGTTTTGGCACTGCAGTGCCAAGATGAAACAGAAAATGACTGTTCGATATTCTCATAACCTGCTTCATGTTCCGATGGAGTCTCAACTTCCTGAGGGAGCATAGCAGTAGTTACCGATTATTGAACCCTAATTTAAGTGGTTCTGTCCATGCTGTGCTTGTGAGTGCTGAGCAACGTTTTTGTATGGAGGAAATAAAAACCTGCCTTGTGACTGATTTACACTGAATACCTTTCCATTCCTGACCTTCCTTTGTCTGTTGACTTTCTAGACTTTGTTACCTTTACTTATCTGCAGGAAGCTCCAGCAGCTCAGGTCTCTTCACCATGGAACAATCGTCTGCCATACCATTCCCTTTCTCTTCTTGGTGAGTTCCTTGGCGGAGCTCCATTTTAGGGGATGGGTCAAGGCCAGCCATGCTTCAATCCCCTCTTGGCTGTGTTTCTGACTCTATAAAGTACCACTAGTTCACTCCAGTACCTTTGCTCTTTCTTCTCTCCTTCCACCCCCGGTAAAGCCTGGCACACAGTAATTGCTTAATAAATGCTTGGGGAAGAAATTGTGGGAAGGTAGCAGAATAAGACAGGAAATTACCTGGCCCTTGCAAATTCTCCACCAGATAACTTAAAGTAAGGCCTCAAAGTGAAGTTTAGAGCAGCAGAAATAATTAAAAGTCAGGCTAAAGCAGTCGTCCAGACTATATCTGACTATGTCAGAAAGATCTGACCTACCAGGTAGTGGTCTGGCCTGAGAGAAGTGCAAACTGAAGAATCAGCTAACAGCAAGTCCTAAGGGTAGCTGTGTCTGGAGAGCTTTGGGTTAGGGGTCAGGTGGCTAATCAGGGCAAGACTGGGGTGCAGGGAGGGATGTCCTCTGGTGTTGGATGTGGGGCCCAGGTACCTTGGCTGGACAGTCCCAGCCTGTAGCTATGAGAGACAAGGAGTGAGCACATGAAGTAGTCACAGAGGGGTGGGATCCTACTGGTTGTAGTCACTCAAAGGAGAGCAGAGTCCTTGGTTTCAGTTCCAGGGCAGAGGGACAAACTGCCACTTATGGCCTGTGGAATGCAGGTATGTTGTTCAGGGACTGCAGGGAGTGAGAACATTTGCAGCGGCAGTTGTGGGGGCCTTTGTCCTGGCTCAGGGATGGAGAGGAGTACTCAAGGTCACTCACAGACCAAGGCATAAACCAGAGGAGCAGTGACCCCACCTGGCCTTGGATTGTAGCACATTGAAAGAACCAAAAAATCCAAGGCGAAATATGGACTTTCAATAAAATAGAGGACTTTCAAGCTTTCTCAGTGAAAAGACCAGAGCTGAATAGAAAATTTGACTTTCAAACACAAGAATCAAGAGAAGCATGAAAAGGTAGTCAAGAAAAAGAAATCACAAGGACTTACTAAAGTTGAACTGTTTTGTTTACATTCCTACATAGAAAGATGATGGCTATGATTCATGAGACCTCAATATCATAGTAGCTGAAAGGAATATGCATATATGTATATGTGTATACATATATATATACACATATGTGTGTCTATTTATGTATATATGTATGTATACATATGTATATACATATACATATATACACACACAAAGGGCACAGGGTGAGTTGAATATGAAGGGATGACATCTAAAAAAATAAAATCAATTTAAGGGATAAGAGAGGAATATATTGAGAGAGGGAGAAAGGGAGAGATAGAATGGGGTAAATTATCTCACACAAAAGTGGCAAGAAAAAGTGGTTCTGTAGGAAGGGAAGAGGGGGCAGGTAAGGGGGAATGAGTAAATCTTGCTCTCATCAGATTTGACCTGAAGAGGGAATACCACACACACTCAATTGGGTATCTTACCCCACAGGAAAGAAGGAGGAAGAAGATAAAAAGGGGGGATGATAGAAGGGAGGGCAGATGGGGGGAGGAGGTAATAAAAAACAAACATTTTCGAAAAGGGACAGGGTCAAGGGAGAAAATTCAATAAAGGGGGATAGGTTAGGAAGGAGCAAAACATAGTTAATCTTTCACAACATGAGTATTGTGGTAGGGTTTTACATAATGATACGCATGTGGCCTATGTTGAATTGCTTGACTTCTTAGGGAGGGTGGGTGGGGAGGGAAGAGGGGAGAAAATTGGGAACTCAAAGTTTTAAAAACAGACGTTCAAAAACAACAATAACAACGAAAAAAGTTTTTTCATGCAACGAGGAAATAAGATACACAGGCAATGGGGCATAGAAATTTATCTTGCCCTACAAGAGAAGAAGGGAAAGGGGGATGTGAGGGGAGTGGGGTGACAGATGGGAGGGTTGACTGGGGAACGGGGCAACCAGAATATACGCCATCTTGGAGTGGGGGCAGGGTAGAAATGGGGAGAAAATTTGTAATTCAAACTCTTGTGAAAATCAATGCTGAAAACTAAATATATTAAATAAATATTTATAATCAAGCAAAAAAAAAAAGGAATATAAGACAAATAGAGTACTTTGAAACAGAGGTAATAATCTCTTGGGGGACCCAATCTCTGAGTACAAGCTGGAGAGAGTGTCCCAAAGAGACACGACCTGAAAGTAAATTTACAATTTACTGGCTAAAGTGCTTTCCAGAATCTTGTGACCTCACTGTATTGACTCTCATCTTTGTATCCCCAGTGCCTAGCACAATTTCTGAAACACAGTAGGTCGTTAATAAATGCTTGTTGGTGAACTGAATAATCAATTACGATCTTATATGAAATGTTGATAAGCAAAGCCAACCTTTGCTTTTTTCCATTTCTCATTTTTTAGCATCATTGGCTTATTGGAATAATGTATGTTAAATTGAATATTTAAACTATATAAATATTGAAGTATTAAATATAAATTAAATATAAAAATAAAAAGTAAAAAAAAAGAACCAAAAAAATCAAAGACCTCCAGTAAGAGCATTAAAAACAGCAGCATGAAAAACCTGAAACCCAAGACATTATCCCCCACACCCCAGGAAAAGAGTCTGACCCTAACATAAAGTTAACAGCTAAGAAATAGGCTGTTAAAATGAGTAAACAACAGAGAAAGAACCTGGCCATGGATGTTACTATGGTAATAAAGAAGATCAAGGTTCAAACTCAGAAGAAGACAATGAAGTAAAAACAGCTACTTGTAAAGCTTCAAAGAAAAATGTAAAATGGTCACAAGTCCAAAAAGAGTTATTGGAAGAGCTTAAAAAGGACTTTTAAAATGAAATAAGAGATGTAGAGGAAAAATTGGGAAAATAGATAAGTGTAATGCAAGAAAATCAAGAAAACTATGAAAGGAAAGTCAACCAATTGGAAAAAGATCCAAAAAACTTGCTGAAGAAAATAACTCCTTAAAAATTAGAATTGGGCAAGGGGAAGCTAATGACTTCATAAGACATCAAGAAATAATAAAACAAGATCAAAAGAATGAAAAACATAGATGAGAACATGAACTATCTCAATAGAAAAACAACAGACCTGGAAAACAGATTGAGGAAAGAAATATATTTCTATATGTCACCAACAAAGCCCTGCAAGAAGAGGTAGTAATATATTTTACTCATTTATTCATATTCATTTTATAACAGCAGACAATATAAAATATCTGGGAGTATACCTGCCAAGACAAACCCAGGATCTATATGAACATAATTATAAAACACTTTTTATACAAATAAAGTCAGATTTTAAAAATTGGAGACATAATAATTGTTCATGGGTAGACAGAGCCAATAAAATAAAATGACAATTTTTATAATAAAAATGACAGCTAATCTACTTATTCAGTGCCATCACAACTAAACTACCAAAAATTATTTTAGTAAGCTAGAAAAAATAATAAAATTCATTTGGAAGAACAAAAGGTCAAAAATATTAAAAGAATTAATAAAAAAAAGTTAAGGAAAGGAGACCTAGCAGAACTAGATTTTAAACTGCATTATAAGGTGATAATTACCAAAACTATCTGATACTGGCTGAAACAGAATTTTGGATCAGTGGAATAGAGCAGCATCTCTGAAATTGTGGCTAGCGACCCCACGTGGGATTGTGAAAAATTTGGCAACAGTAAAAAGTTTCTGACTACACAATGACCAAAAATTAATTCAAAATCAAATATCCCAGTGTTGCCAATGTTGCATCACACAGCTTCACTGCAGCCTTGATTCTGAAACCAAAGCATGCCCACTTTGCACTGCACATGCCCTCAAGCCACTCAATGCCAAGGAATGCTGCCAAAATGAGAAAAGGGGTCTCAAGTGGAAAGAGTTTAATAAGCCCTAGAATAGAGTAGGTATATAATACACAGTGCAAATGATTATAGTAACTTTGTGTTTGATATACATAAAAATCTAAACTTTTGGGATAAGAACTCATTAAGTAAAAATTGCTGGGAAAACCGGAAAGCAGTTTGGCGGAAACTAGGTATAGACCCATATCTTATACCGCTGACTAAGATAAGGTCAAAACGGATACATAATCAAGACATAAAGGGAGATATAAGTAAATTAGAAGAATATGGGACATATTACCTATCTCTAGGAGAAGAATTTATGAATAAACAAGAGATAGAGAGTATTATGGGATATAAAATGGTTAATTTTGATTACTTTAAACTAAAAAGGTTTTGTACAAATAAAACCAATGTAGTCAAGATTAGAAGAAAAGCAGAAAATTAGAAAAAATATAGATAGTTTCTCAGATAAAGGCCTCATATCTCAGATATATAGAGAACTGAGTCAAATTTATAAGAATATGAGTCATTCCCCAGTTGATGAATGATCAGAGGACATGAACAGGCAGTTTTTAGAAGAAGAAATTAAAGCTATATGTAGTCATATGAAAAATGCTCTAAGTCATTATTTATTAGCAAAATATACCATCTCATATCTATCAGATTGGCTAAAATGATAGAAGGAGAAAATGTCAAATGTTGGAGGGAATATGGAAAAATTGTAACACTAATACACTGTTTATTGATCCAACCATTGTGGAGAGCAATCTGGAATCGAACCCAAAAAGTTATAAAATAGTGTATACCCTTTGACCCAGCAATACCACCATTAGGTCTGTTTCCCAAGGTGATCAGGGAAAAGGGAAAAGAACCTACATGTTCTAAAACATTCATTGCTGTTGCACAGTCATTTTTTTCAGCATGTCTAACACTTCATGACCCCATTTGGAGTTTTCTTGGCAAAGATACTGAAGTGGTTTGCCATTTCCTTCTCCAGGTGAGGAAACTGAGGTATACAGGATTAAGCAACTTGCCTAGGGTTACTCAGTAAGTGTCTGAGGGAGATTTGAACTCAGGAAAAGGAGTCTTCCTGAATCCAGGCCTGGCACTGCCCAATAAAAATATTTATATCAGTTCTCTTTGTAGTGTCAAAGAACTGGAAATTGAGGGGATGCCCACCAATTGAGAAGTGGCTGAATAAGTTGTGGTATATGATTGCAATGGAATACTACTCTGCTGTAAGAAATGACGAGCAGGTTGATTTTAGAAAAATATGGAAAGACTAACATGAAACAATGAAGAGAAATGAGCAGAATCAAGAGAACGTTGTATACAGTAACAGCAATATTGTTCAAAGAGTAACTGTGAATGACTAAGCTTTTCTGAGTAATATGGATATTCAAATCAACTATGAAGGACTTATGAAGGAAAATGCCATCCACCTCCAGAGAAAGAACTGGTATGTGGAAGTATGTATTGTATAGTTCCACATATATATCTATATCAAATTTTGTCCTTCTACAGTGCAAGGATGGGAGGGAGGGGAGGGAAGGAGGAGACATACAACTTAGAACTCAAAATACAGCAAAAATGAATAAATAAAATACTTAAAAAATAAATTTCTGGTGCCTATAGACTGCCTGCCTAACTTGGGATACTCCAGATATAAGTCAAAATCTAAGTTTTAAGTAATTTTTCCTCCAGGGCACCAAGGTATAACAAGCCAAAGAGTATGAAGAAAGGAGTCTGATCATTCTTTTGGGTGGTCAGGCTCCCCAGGCACTAACCCTCATCATCAAGTGCATGACCTCAGGACTTCTTGGCAGAGAGGGAGAGGGCAGAGTGCCCCAGTCCCCTTGGACCCAGCAGCAACTGTTAATTGTTAAGACACATATTGTTTAGATCTCTGAAAAACCAAACTCCCATGATCTGATGTATGATTCTGACCCTTAAAGTGGAATCGCATTAAGCCAACCACTGAAAACTACAGTTCAATGGATACTGACTTTAAATTCAGCCTTTACGTGTTTCATTAAAGTTACTCTGTTAAAATAAAAACAAGTAAATTTGAATCAAGAGTTCAAAAGTTAACTCTATTTCCCCACAGTGGGTGTGGAAGAACTCTGGACGGCAGATAGTGGATTCAGAATTGTTTTTTAATTATTCTACCATTCTCATTATCTGTAACCCCAAATTCCTAGATACCAATTTAAAAAAAAATTTTCAGGAAATAAAGTAGGTTTATTTTTCAATCATTGAGGGAAGGTGAGTTTCTAGTTATTAATAAACTTTGTAGTTGTTCTTTCTAGCTACTTGATCTAGTTATGGTCCCATTTCTTGTAATCAGATCAATTCATATGCCTGATGCATCATTTCTAATTTTCCCTTTCACATCCAAAGTCTCTCCCTGCATTGGGCCATAATAGAAGCTAGGTTATGATATCCTTGCGTTATTACACTGCATGAAGATAACAGGAGAACCTTAAAATATGTTACGGGAAATTAGGTATTAAATAAGTGTTTTGTAAGATGATGATGATGATTATGGACCAGATGTAATCTCTCTCTGACTACTTGACAAGCTGAATAATGCTTCCACCCATGTCTAAAAAATCAGCTCCTTATTTTTCTTCTTGCCACTATGCGGGAAAAAAGATCAGAAAAATTGTTTGTTGTAATGCATAGTCTTTGAAATCTCCCCAGAAGCTGTATCAGAATACAAATGAGGTTGTAGAATAAGATGAAACTGGGAACAGATAGCGTGAATATGGTTATTGGGTAGGAGTGAGTGGCAAGGTAGAATTGTGAGAGGGAGAGAGGGAAATAAAAGCAATTTATATTTAACCATCCAAATACTTCTCCTTCCTTTTTCACACCTTAGTGAGGCCATGCCATTTGGAATCTCTTAATCTGCTAAAACAAGTGTTATTCTTCTGAACAACATTCTATCTCATCCTCATCATATTAACCTAATAAATAATTAAAATATCTTTTTGCCGGCAGCATCATGCAGTGGAATGAGTCTTGAATTTGGAATGAGAGGACATGGATCCAAAGCCTACCTCTTCCTCTTATCAGCTGCTCCACAGGCAAATCATTTAATCTCTCTGGCACTTGTTTTTCTTATCAGTAAAATGAATGGAGTTGGACTAGATGATCTCAAAGCTTCTTCCATCTCTAAAGCTATGATCATATTTTTGACTTTCTACCTTCTTCTGACTTCTTTCCTTAGCTTCTAGGAGTTGGCTGGCTTCTGGAAGGAGCCAAGACACAAGTCAGGACTGACTTCAGGTTATTAGTCCATTGGAAACATGATGAGAGTAGCCTAGTGAATTTGGAGCAGTTGACTACACCAAACAAAGACTTGTTGCAATTAAATGATCATAGTATTTCAATAGAATACATGTAAAATCTATCAAAAATGGAATGGTCAACCTCTAGAGGTATTCAGTTTTCTTCCCCTGAAGTGTTCTTGCAAGGCTGAATGATGACTTCTTAGGGATGTTTTAGAGGGAGTTGTTCAGTCAATCAATAAGAATTTATTAAGTTCCTACTTTATTCTAGGCACTGTGCTAAGCACTAGGGATACAAAAAGAGGAAAAAAGACAATCCCTGCCTTCAAGGTGCTCAGTCTAGTGGGGAAGATGACAAGCAAACAAATACACAAACAAGCTATATACCAGATGAATAGGAAATAATAAAGAGAAAGCACTAGAATTAATAAGGGTTGGGAGTTGCTTCCTGTAGCAGGTGAGATTTTGGTTGGGATTTGAAGGAAGCCAATGAAGCCAAGAGGTGGAGATAAGGAGGGAGAACGGTCCAGGCATGGGGAACAACCAGAAGAAATGCCCAGAGCTGAAGGATGGAGTATTTTCTTTGTGGAATAGCAAGGAGACCAGAGTCACTGGATTGATGAATACATGGCAGGGAGTAAGGTATAAGAAGACTGGAAAGGTAGGAGTTATGAAGGGCTTTGAATACCAAATAGAGGATTTGGTATTTGATCCTGGAGGTGATAGGGAGCCACTGGAGAAAACTAAGCGGGATGAGGGTAGGTGGGTTGGGCTTTAGGAAAAGCATTTTGGTGGCTTAATGGAGTATGGACTAGATTGGGGAATAACTTGTGGTAGACACCAGATGTCCAAGTGTTAGGTGATGCCCCAGGGCAGTAGTAGGATAGAAGAAAGAAAGAGACATATTTGAGCACTATTGGAAAGGTGAAACTGACAGGCCTTGGCAACAAATCGGATATTAGAGGTCAGAAATGGTGAGGAGTCAAGGATGGCACCTAGATTGTGATCCTTGGGTACTGGGAAGTGTCCTTTATGGTAATAGGGAAGTTTGGAAGTGGGAAGAGTTTGGGGGAAAGACAATGAATTCAGTTTTGTACATTTTGAGTTTAAGATGTCTACTGGATATCCAATTCAAGATGTCTGACAGGTAATTGGAGGACAGCAGAGAGATTGTGGGGTGGGGAGGTTAGAGGTAGTATAGAGAATGAGAATTATCAGCATAGAGATGGTAATTAAATCTATGGGAGCTGATGGGGATCACCAAGTGAAGTAGTAGGGAGGGAGAAGAGAAAAGTTCCAGGAGAAAGCCCTGTGGGACACCTACTATTAGTGGGTGTGGCCAAATTCTATTTTAAATTTCTCTACTTTTTTGTTGGAAGTTACATAAATTCCTTTTTCCCCTAACAACAGAGATTATACTTATTGACTTTACGCAGTAACTATATCTTTGACAGACAATAATCACGGACAATGAGCAGGGCCCAGAATTGAATGAGAAGAGGAGAGTGGTCTGGATTATCTTTAAGAAATTGTGCCACGCTTGTAACTACTCACCCAGCTTCCGTCTGAAATAAAGAAACAGTGTTTTAATAACAATTTTCTTTTGGTGACATTTAGCTGTGATTCATAGGATACCAGAATTTCGGAAAAAAAATGGGGGGTCCACTAAGGAACAATGGAGATACACATAGCAGGTGTTAGTAGCTTGCAACAGATTATCAAATGAAAATCGTGTAAGGGAAGCTGCATTAAAAATATCACTAGAGACACAGATGACCAGAAAGAGAGGTGGATTGGACAAGTAGTAAGAGTGAAGGACAGTTTACAGGCTGAATTGGTATTCATTCAAAGTCAGGAGTAAGGTTCCCAGTATGTTGGGTGGACCCTTTGTGAAGGATTTACAGGAGAATGTGGACAACAGTCACATGAGGTGAGAAGGTACGGAGGGCTTGAGACCTGTATAGTTTGAGGGAATACTCACACAAATTCCATTCCATTCTGCTCCATTCAATCCTGCTCCATACCATTCCATTTCTCAAGCCATTATTAAGCTTCTATCACGTACAAGTCACCATGCTTGTCACTGAGAATACCAGCACAAAAACTGTAAAGTCCCTGCCCTCAGGTACTTACATTCTACTGGATAAGATCATAGATCCATCCTAGTATCTAAGGTTCCAAGCATTAATTACCAAGTAACTGACTATGGTATTGAGCTAGTCACTATATAACACAACCAAACTAACTTGGTACCTTATCTCCAGATGCTTACATACTAAATTCTAAACTGGTATAGACATGCAGCATAAAAGAACAATACGACACATACATCACAGAGGATGAAAATGTACATCACAGAGGGTGATGCATGACTGAAAAAGATTTACATTGTATGGAGACTTTAGTGTTAGAATTATGAAGGGTAAGAGTTGGTCACTCTTTTAGTAGGGTAGAAATAGGCACCTAAACAAACTAGAATTCTGGTCTTTGTAACAAGAGAAGGAAGATACCTAGAGTATTTGAAAATGGAGAACATCCCTGGAATAAAGAATGGCAAATGCGGATGCCTAGAAAGGAAAACTGGATGAAGGTAATAGTATAAATGTATTATTTATTTACCCCAGAAAGACCTAGATGTACAAAGACCAGTCAACTAGCAACTAATGTTGAACTGTGTTGCTTCTTCCCAGAGCCACAGAAGGGTCTAAAACTCTGGCTGGAGCTTTGTGGCTGACTGCCACCTGTATCATTTCAGGAATTCTAATCAAAATAATCCTGTGATCCCAGAAAATTTACACTGATAACACTACTTAGCTTGAAAGTAAGGAAAATGACCTCCCAGTGAGCATTTGAGCATAGACTGGACAATAACTGCTATGCAAATCAGAATAATATTACATAGTTCCTGCTCCTACACTCCAGTTATCATCACATACTGAGCTCTTAGATATAGAAGGACCCAATGACCCTGAAATGAAATATGGTTAGTCATAACTCACAGTGAGAGATTCAGGGACCTTAAAGGCCATTTACTCTAGCGTCACATACAGAAGAGGAAAATGGTCACTTAAGAGCAATGAAATAATTTAAAAGTCGCACAACTTGCTAGTGGCTGAGCCAGGACTAGATCTCAGATATCTTGACATCTACCCACCATTCTTTCCACTATAGCTCATATTTTAAAAATAGCCCCTGAAAGTTTGGAGGCCCAGAGACTAAGAGGACTTCTAAATACCAACCCCAAAGTCACATTAGGGCACCTGAAACAATCTAATGAATGATTTTGCTAAAACTGTCAAGGAAATTTATGTAATATAATCACATCCAGAAGGCCCTATTAAATTTTTTTTTATGAACAGTAAGCACTTTAACTAAAAGCTTGCCTGAAGGATGTACCTATTTACCAAATATCAGTTAATCAATTTATGTCACCCTCTTGGTGATTTGTTATTTGATTAACTGGGGGAAAATACCAAAAAATCCTTTTTTTTTCTTCACCATAATACTATCCAAGTGACACATATTACTGGATGATGAAGATTCATTAGAAAGTTGTGTTCATTTTTTGTAGTTTTGTAGTAAAAGGAAAGAGATTCAGACTGAAATTTTTGCTAACTGACATGACCCACATACATGGCAAAGCCATGACGATTGGCTGGAAACTGAAAGCAAGAGTTTGATTTGATTTTTCAACAATATGTTCGGGTTATAAAATGAGTTACCATGAACTAAACTGACAGTGACTTCATACCCTTCTTCTAATTTGCCTGTGCAACTTGCAACCCAGAGCCACATTCATTGCTTGGTACTTCAGCCTAAACAGTAAAGATCAAATGACTTATACAAAGAAAAACACATATATTCCATACTTCCAGACAACCAAATAGAATACCAAAAGGCAGTGTGTCAACTCTGCCTGGTGATGAGACATTGATGCAAAATTATGGTGGAGATCCTTTTCCTATGCTCGGATAAATGACAGACCAAAAGGAAAATAACTGAATCCCCTCCAAAGCAGCTCAAACTTTCATAACATGCCTCATCTAAGGAACCCAATCAATGTAGTAGATAAAGAATTCTTTTTTGTAAAGCACAACTCCCCACCCTTTGAATCCTTATTGAAAATTTTTTAGGTATTAGAAAAATAAAGATCTGATTCTTTCCTCTAATTTGCCCATCTTTTATCATACTTTCCTAATATGATAGGAAAAGAAACTAAAGAGATGGTCACGAAAATCCTAAAAGATTATTGCAGTATGGTGTTTTTTTTCAAAATGTATGACTTAAACAATCAGTAAATCTTAGAGCTGGACGAGACCTTAGAAGTTGCCTGGTCCAACTCTATTCATTTGTCTTTCTTTCCCTCTAACTCCCTGTTTACAATCCTCTTTCCAAGTTTAGAGTTTGTTTTGCTTATGATTAATCCCTCTCTAAATCTATCCTCCATATCATATGCTTTTTTTCCTCTCTTCTTCTTTCTTCTTGTGTCCTTGCTGAATTGACTGTATCCCACACCACGCTTTATGTATGTATTTCCATCTATGTTGTCTGACCTCTTTTAAGCCATTTAGATGAAAGTGCCATCCAAGTGATACATGCAATACCACTACTCCCACTCCTTCCACATTTGTATGTATTTCTAATTGCACACCCTGATTATATGAGATGAAAGGTTCCCCTATACTTCCTTCCATTTTTATCCTTAGTATATCCTTTCCCTCACTTCCCCATTTCTTTTCTCTTTCAGCATTGTCAAAACATATCAAAAACTATTTCTATGTCTTCTGGCTCATTTGACTACCTCTATGATCACTTATATCATTAGGATTCTGAAAGGACTCTTGTATCATCCCTCCTCCCCCATTATAAAACTTCTGATTGATCGCTTGCGTTTACCTTTTATTTTTTCTTTTGATTCCTGTATTTGCATTTCAGAGTTTCATTTCAGATCTGGTTTTTTTTTCAGCAAGACTGTTTGAAAGTCCTCTAGTTCACTGAAGGTCCATTTTTTTTCCCTCATAAGTTTATATTAATTTTTACTGGTTAAGTTATTCCTAGTTGTAGACTCATATCTTCTGATTTTTGAAATAACATGTCAAGTCAACAAGTCTGGCACATAATGAGTGTGTAATAAAGGTTAGGCGACTTGGAACTGACTTTTAGAATATAACATTCTACTTCTACTTATTAAGGGTGGTAGTTGGTAAATCTTGTGTGATTCTGATTGTGGTTCCTTAACATTTGAATTTTATATTCTAGTTGCTAGCAAGTTTTTTTTTCCTTTGATCTGGAAGCTCTGGATTTTGGCAATGAAATTCCAGGGAGTTGCCCTTTTGTTCTAACCTGTCTGGGTAATTCTCTTTAATGATTTCTTTGCATATGATAATAAGGTCCATTTTTTGGTCATGGATTTCAGGTAGTCCAATAATTTTTGAGTTGCCTCTTCTTGATCTATTTTTCAAGTCAGTTGTTTCTGATACGAAACAGGTTACATTTTCTTCTATTTTTTTCAGTCCTTTGATTTTGCTTAAATATTTCTTGTCTCTTGGAGTCATTAATTTCTATTTGGTCCATTCTAATTTTTAGGCAGTCTGTTACTAGGGAAAGCTTTTGTACTTCTTGTGTTAAGCTATTAATTATTTTTCCAAGTCTCTCCTCCATAATTGACATTTCTTTCATAATTTCATCTTAAAATAAAACAAAAAGTCTCTTACATAATTTCTTCTAGGAAATCTAATCATTCTTTGTTTTTGTTGAGTCGTTTCAGTCATATCCAACTCTTTGAGACCACATTCGGGATCTTCTTGCAAAGATACTGGAGTGGTTTGCCATTTCCTTCTCCAGCTCATTTTAACAGATGAGGAACTGAGGCAAACAGGGTTAAGTGATCTTCCCAGGGTTACACAGTGTCTGAACCTAGATTTGAACTCAAGTCTTCCTGACTTCCAGCCTGGCGCTCTAATCACTGTGCCACCTAGCTGCCCAATTATTCTTTTAGGCAAGCTGTTTTTCCTTTGAGGATTTGATTGTAGGTGTTTTTGAGTTATCATTTCCTTCTGGATATGTGCCTTGTGCACCCCTAGCATCATAAAAGTCTTTTCTGTTTATTTGTTTACTCATCTTTGGTGCCAAGGCTTCAGGAGCTGAGTTCTATGTCAGATCAAGTTGAAGCCCTTTTCTTGGCTACTCAGCCCCTTCCTTCACCACATGGGTCAATCTTTCACCCAGACTCACCTTCCCTTGGGGGTCAGACTAAGTTAGGGCTGCTTCCTTCAGCCTGTACCTTTTCCTTCCAAATTCACCCTTTCTTCTAAGACTGACCTAAATTGAAGCCCTTCCTTTGGAGAGGGAGAAAGAGAAAAGGGAGATTTTTTTAAACTCTTGGCTAAGTTCCTCTAAGGCTAAATTCACTCTTCCTCTGGTGGAATGTTTCTCTTAAAGGCCCTTTCCTGGGGAGCAGGGGTGAAAGTACAAGCGGACAACTTTCATTTTTATTTACTTCACTAGACTGTAGTCTTTCGTTTCTCAGCTCCCTTCCCCCTTCTGTTCTCCCCCTTTTCTTCTAAAAACATGTGAGCATGGGGAAGAGGAGGGAGAGAGAAAGCTTATCTAGGCTTAAGAAAGTGATGAAGGAAACTTTAACAATGCAGATTAAACTTTAAAAATGTGTTGTGCATAGAGTGTACTGGTTGGGTCCCTCCTTCATTCAATGAGCACTTTGAGAAGCAAGTCCACAGAATGCACAGACTCCCAGGACTGAACCCTCATTGCACAGTACTGTTATACTGTAACCCTTGGCTCAAAGGGTTAATTTTATGTGGCTCTCTACTCATTGGTGGAGATAGATTGCTCACTGCCCTAGGCCTCTAAGGGGGCATGCAGAAGGAAGAATAGGCTCTTTTAGTTTCCAACTTCAAGAGAGAATATATGACTTTCCAATCTCTTTTCAGGTCCATAAAGGGAAAGAACACCTCTGAGAAGAAGTCAACATGCAGAGCAACTGGTAATCTCTATCATGTTCCTAATTTCATTTTGCTGCACTAAAGATTTTGGGGAATTTCCCCTTGGGTGAAAGCTAAGACTTTCTCTCTTGGTTGAGCTGAGTTATCTCACTCACAATAGGAAAGCTCATTGACTGTGTATTGTCTGGTACTACTTTCTTAATGTATGCTTTCTCGGATTTCTATTTTGCTATCAACTTAGATAAATAGGTTTATTTTTTATTTGCTATATGTATTCATTGGGAAACTGGTATCTGGTGGGAAGGGAGTCATCTTGTATATATATATATATATAGCTTGGGGCTCCCTTTCCCTATTAAGGGATAATAATTAGGAATATAGCTTGAACCTAAAATTTACTTCTCTTAGTCTGACAATATGTAAAGGAGCAGAAAGATATAATTCTAGCTTGGTTCCCCCTCTCTCTGAGGAAAGCAGAGTGGCCAGCCTCTGTCTCCAATCTCCTGCTTTCCTTCCTAGTAGGAATCAAAGTCTTCCTTGGAGAAGGGTTCAGAAAAGGAACCTCTGGCTCTAATCTCCTGCTTTCCTTCGTCGTAGGAATCAAAGTCTTCCTTGCAGAAGGGTTCAGAAAAGGAGCCATTAGAGATATTTACTCTTGTCTCTCTGTAAACCATATCTGGACAGACTCATGTGGACATACGTGACTTACACAGGCAAAACAAAACAGCATCTATACATCACATCACCCCTTACAGATTGTATAAGAGACCTTCTATAACCAAATCTGATATTCCTCACTAGTTATATTTCACATTACTCCCTATCTCTTGATGTTACATCCAAACTGGAGTAGGATTATCAATTTAAGGTTGGAAGAGGCCCCAGATATCAATCCTACCCCCTTCATTTTATGAGTGACAAAGCTGAGGCCCAGGAATGTTATATGACTTGTCCCAGGTTAGTAAGCATTGGAGAAAGGATGAGAATCCAGATCTTCTGACTCCAGGACCAGGGTACTTTCCACTACAACACATTCCCCTCCCTTGATATTTCCACTGCCAACATCTATGCATCTTCACAAGCCTGAAATGCAATCCTTCCACATTCTCTACCTCATAGAATCATTATTTTCCTTCAAAGTTCAGTCTTCCCTGGTTCTCCCAACCACTTCCCTCCCCAAATGATAATGCACTTTCTGTGTCTTCAAATTACCTTGTATTTATTTATCTTTGTATCTATTCCATCGTTCTGTAGAATGTAAACCCTTTAGAAGGCACAAGCTATTGTGCTTTTATTTTTGTATCCTCAGTGACTAGCATAGGACCTTGCTTAATAAATGCTTATTAAAATGATTTAAGTATATACTATCAAAAAATCTCATGTAATCACAAATGTGCATAGAAGGCTTTTGGAGGAGAGATGTTGAGTCTCCATTCTGTTCTACTGAAACAAATGCTTTTAAGTTATATGTTACAGATATATAACATATACATATAAAGTATGTATTTCAATATGTGAAGCATGTGTACTCATAATATGTCTATTATACCAGTATGCATTGAATAAATATGCATACTTTAGATATTTATAAACTATATGACAACATATATACAGATACACATCATCAACAAACACTCGAGACCACAGAACCTTGTTTTTTTCCATATCTTTTGGTTTATTGTGTGTTCATAAAGATATGTGCATTTGTGAAGATGCGAAATGTTGAGAATGAAATCTCAAGGGAGATTATGTGATTAAGTGGAAAGTACAGTGACGGTGAAGTCAAAGGATAAGGGTTCCCTGTCCCCTTCTCATATCTTTTGCTAGAGCCTGTCTGTTTCCTTCAAGTAATCTTCAACAAGGAAATAGATGAGGACTTTGGTCAACAGATCACAAGCCTGGAACAGTTATGATATATTAGTGATGGGGGATTTAAAGTACTCAGACATCTACTAGACTTCTCTCTCTGACAAAATGCAGAGGAGCTAATAAGTTTTTTTTACTTGCCTTAATGACAAATTCATCTTTAAGAAGTGGAGGAAGCAACAAGGGGGAAAATTCTGTTCTGAATCTGATTTTCCCTAATAAGGAGGGACAGGTTGCTAGAGAGAAACTGATAGCAAATTTGGGGCAAGTGACCATTTCTTCCTAGAATTTATGATGTAGGACAGAAAACCAGTGATTGGGGCAGCTAGGTGGTGCAGTGAGTAGAGCACCGGCCCCGGAGTCAGGAGGACCTGAGTTCAAATCCAGCCTCAGACACTTGATACACTTAATAGCCGTGTGACCTTGGGCAAGTCACTTAACCCCGGTTGCCCTGCCTTCCCCCCCTGCAAAAAAAAAAGAATTAAAAAAAAAGAAAAATCAGTGATCTATAGTCGGTCAGGTACCCTAAGTTTTGGGAAAGCAGATTTCCAAGGGTTCAAAGGAAGGATAGGTAGTATCTCATGAACTAAAATTCTACAGGAAAAAATTAGCACAGCAAGGGAAATTCAAGAATGAAATTCTGAAGACATAAAACGAAATAAAAAGGAGCTTTCTGCAAAGATCAGTGTGAATACACAGAGAACTCACCAGTCAACCTAGATTATAAAAAGATACATGGAGTCAAGGGCAGGCAATTATCATGGAAGATGTCATGTATGAGCCCAAGTAGAAGAGGGTATTCCTATTGATAGTGAGGCATTCCATATATACCATTTTGCAGATGACATTGTGTTAATTGCATCAAGCTCCAGAATATTACAGAAGCAGGGGGTTGATCAAGGGATCTACTTAATCATTTTTGTGAGTTTATCAAGAAGTGAATCTTTATTTGTGACATTGATTATATCTTACCACCTGAGGATGAATTGACTTATCAAACAATTGTGGGTTGAAGCCACAACGAAAGTATACTTTGGATTCTAGGGCAGGGTATGCATATTCCTGTGCAGTGCCATTTTCTCCCCTTCCCCCGAGACTTATTTATCATCCACCTCAAAAACTGTTTAGCAACAGAGATGGTGGCTTCTCAACCTAAGAAATGGTAGCCAATGGGGCAGTGGTGGAGAGCTGGGAGTTCTTGGAACTTGAATTCCTGGACTTTAAGTCCTGGACCCAGCCCTGGGCAGGCAGTGGCAAAGTCAAATGATGGTTATACATGCTTTCAATGATCTCAGGAAAGATGAATCAGGAGGCCAAGTATTTGGAATTCCTAAACTCCAGATTTCTAGAGCAAGGGTTCTCAAACCTGGAGTCTGTGAACCTTTTGAATGTTTGTTTCAACTGTATTTGAAAATATTTTGATAAATATATTTTAATATAATTGGCTTCCTTTGTAATCCTATGCATTTTCTTATATGTATTTAAAAACATTCTGAGAAAGGGTTCACAGACTTCAGCAGAGGGCCTCTCATTCTAGAGAGAAAAGGGAGCCTCTGAGTAGAGCCAATTGTAAATTTAACCTTATAGCAAACCCAAGTTCTTAGGTACACAATCAGGCCTTCTAATGAGAGATCAACATCTTAGAGAAAGGGGAATTTTGAAAGTCCTTGTCCCCCTATCTCCCCTCCCTCACCCTGTCTGCTAGAGGATCAGCAAGGTAAAAAAAAAGACATGGGGTGGGGAAAGCAAAATAACAGCAACCAGAACTCTGGACTTGGTACTCCCCTACTACCATGAGTTATTTGGACAGTATGGGTCCAGTGGAAATACAGTTGCTTCTTTGCCAGTTCAAGTAAATTTCTCTTCTGGGGAAGTGCAAGCTCTTAAGGTACTTTGATAGGGCTGGTTGTCTCTATGGGTATGTCAAGAGGAGAAAGAGGACTCATCAGAATGGTGAAGGGTTGCCTCTCTAGTAACTCCATGTTTATTTTACTTCTGGTGCTAGTCCAAATCTTTAGGGTAGTACTATAAGGGTGAAGAACTATTTGGCTTCCAGAGAATCTCACTGGAATGTTGGAAAGGGGTTGCCTCTCTAGCAATCCCAAGTTCATTTCCAAAGGGAGTATGATATACTAGTCAGCACTATAAGTCTATAGTCCTTGTGGGAGAAGGGGCAATTCAAAAAAGAGGGAAGGAGAATGCTATCAAGGATTTATGAGCTACTATAAGTTATTTATGTATTTCCTGCATTTTCTCCAAGGTAGAATAAGGTATCTTGTACCTGATATGCAAAATTACCTTGAATATTTATATGAGATCAGACACTTTTGCCAATCCTAACCACTCTCCTGAGCTTCAGTCATGAATCTCCAAATGTCTGTTGTATGTTTTAATTACATGTTCTGTATGCATCTCAAACTCAACATGCCTAAAACCCAACTCATTACCCTTCTTCTAAGCATACCCCACTTCTGTACTTCCCTATTTCTGTTGAGAAGTCCATCATATATCCAGTCAAACAGATTTTCAACCGTGGCGTTTTCCTTGATTCTTCAATGTTCTTCATCACACATCTGGTCAGATGCCAAATTTTGTCATTTCTGTCTCTATACTATCTCTCTCACATCTCTCCCCTTCTCTCTTTTCCATGGGCACCACTCGAGTTCAGGTCCCCATTACTTTTCTCCTAGCCTCTTAATTAATCTATTCATATTTTACATAGCTGCCAAAGTGGTTTTTCCTAAATTGTACTTATACTCCACAACTTAATAAACTCCAATAGTTCCCTATTACCTCTAGGATCAAATATAAGCTTCTCTGTTTAGCTCTTAAAACCTTTCAGAACCTGGCCCCAACTTACATTTACAACTTTATTATACAATAGTCCTCTTTTTGCATTCAATGTTATAGCCAAGGTGGCCTGCTTGCAGTACTCACACAGGGCATCTCCTCTTCTGTCTTTGTGCTTTTACATTTACCTGGGGGTCATAGTATGGTCTCCTATGGCTGGCATGTATTCTAGTCTCACCTTGCCTCTTAGAATTCTGTGTCTCCTTCAAAATTCTGCTCAGTTGACATCTTCTACATGAATCCTTTCCTGATTCCCTAAGATACCATTCATTACTCACTCCCACAAAATTTATCCTTTATTATTTGTATATATTCTTGCAAATACTTATCTGTATACTAGTTGTCTCCTATGATAGAATGGAAGCTTATTGATGGCAGGGACTGTTTTATTTTTGTTTTTATATTCCTCAGTCAGGCAAATGCCTGACACCTAGTAAGTAGGTAATAAAAGCTTTGACTGATTGATTGAAATAATAGTGTATAGAGCATCTGCATCTCTATGTTTACCTATATTTTTTGTGACTCAGTATGCGATTGTCACACCTAGAGCTCTTCTAACATGCATGTCTCCTAGAAAGTTTGTACCCATTCAGCCAGAGTTTTTGAGCCTGCCACTGACTTGTTAACTTTTACTAAGCCAATCAAAAAGAACGCAGTTCAAAGTGAAATAATTTAATCAAACAGCACAGTAAAATAAGTGATGTTTTCCCCATGTAATCATACCCATTAGAATATACTTTCTGACTGGCTATTACACCACCCGAAGCACACACAGAGAAAATATATGTGGCCTAGGCACATATAGAGGCAGGTAGGTGGTGCAGTAGATAGAGTGTGGAGCCTGGAGTCAGGAAGTCCTGAGTTCAAATCCAGCCTCAAACACTTACTATCTGTGTGACCCCCAGGCAAGTCACTTAACCCTGTTTGCCTCAGGTTTCTCATCTGTAAAATGAGCTAGAGAAGGAAATGATAAACCACTCCAGTATCTTTGCCAAGAAAACCCCAAGTGGGGTCAACAACAACAACAGGTACATATGAAATAACATTAAATGTCTATGGTCGAGGCACAGGCATGGCTAAGCTCTGTCCAACTGATGTCCTCCAAGAATGTCATTGCGCTCTTCTCTGCCACACTCTCCTACACTTTGCTGGGTGTTATATCATCCCTACTGGCTGCCTTTTGCTGGTATCTAGCTGCCGTGTTTGCTTAGGAGTATTTTTGCTGCCATCTGTTGAGGTGCAACAGGTAATAATTTCTCCCCTTATGAGGGAGGGCTAGAATATTTCAGTCTATATAGCTTAAGGCTTATTGGCCATACTATAGCATACAGTTATATGAATGACTATGGAGCTTGTTTGGCAGTAGATATATCTTGGACACCAGTACAAATTGTTAATCAATCGGTCTCCTCTAATGTTCCCAAACTTCTTCCTGAAGCAAAGGCTCATTTTCAAAATATCACTATTCTATGGATGATATTGAATTTTTTTATGGAAAAATGGTCTCCAAATGAATTAAAAATTAGTACCAGTCTGAGGACAATAGAGAAGAATACAGGGATGGTGCGCATCTGTAGCACATAACAAATTAGGGACTCTGTAAAAGAAACAGAGTAAAAGTTGACAACAAAGAAATGTGTGATTAAAAAGATAAGACCCTCTGTGATCCCACGGTAAGAATGAAGAATAACCAACCAATGTGATGTTAAGAGAAGAAGACAGGCTTTTGGTACACTGGGTGGATACCTTGGGGATAACTTTTTGAAGGACTAGGATAAGAGTTGCATGGATTGGTATGGAAGGTAGGGATGAGCTTAGATCTGCATCATGGTCTAAAGAATCTACATAGATGAGATCACAAACCCCTTTAAATCTTTTAGAACTTGTGATTTTGACCACTATATTCAATCAGGAAGCCAGAAGAATCCAACTGAAGCCTTCAAGTCAGGATTAAGGCTGTTTTTTTCTTTGTTGTTTTTTTTTAATTGTCCTTACTTTGCTACCTCTAGCTCACTGTCCCTTGCCCCATCCAACCAGAATGAAGTTAGAAAATTCCTTTTAAATCTTGTCAAATCAAGCCACTTTGGAGATTCCACCTAAGAAGACCTCCAAGTTGCTCTGCAGAGGTAAGCCAACAAAGCTTTACTCAGTACCATCCCTGGCCCCCTAAATGCTCCTGGTTGGCATGCAAATTGATGTGGGGGCAAGAAAAAAAGGTCTAGGTGAAGTCATTAAAGATATTAGCCTCCAACTTTGATCCTGTTTTCCCTACATTTCTGCTTTGATTATACAATCCCGAAAGTAAAAAGTCTAGCTTCTATAACTCTGTGTAGGATGGATTTTTCTGGGCCTGTGACTGAAAAAAAAGCATATTTTTTTCTTTGTCTCATTTCCCGCCATATACCTATTATACAATTTATTTAATAATCTCTGTTATTTCTTATTTATCTTTTTGTTGGATTTATCATCTGATAGAGAGGTATTAAAATATCTTATTGTTACCAGTTAATATTTCTAGCAGCGTCTCCTAGCAAGACAAATCTTTTCCTTTATACATTTTATTACATAATTCTTAAGTGCCTATATATGTGTGTATATATATTTAACATTTTTATTTAAAGTTTTGAGTTCCAAATTCCATCCCTCCTTTTCTCCCCTCCTCTCCTCCCTCCCTGAGACAGTAAGCAATCAGATATAGGTTATGCACATACATGTAAAACAACATTTCCATATTAGTCATTTTGTACAAGAAGACTGAAAAAAAGTGAAAAATAGCATGTTTCAGTCTGTATTCAAACAATGTTAATTCTTTCTCTGGAGGCCAATCATTAGTCTTTTAGGATTGTCTTAGATCCGCTTAGATCAGCTATTGCTGAGAATAGCTAAGTCATTCACAATTCTTCATCGAACAATATTGCTGTTACTGTGTGCATTGTTCTTCTGGTTCTGTTCACTTCACTTTGCATCAGTTTCCAGGTGTTTCTGAAATCATCCTGCTTGTCATTTCTTATAACACAGTATTATTCCATCACAATTATATACCACGGCTTATTTAGCCATTCCCCAATTGATGGACATCCCTTAGATTTCCAATTCTTAGCCACCACAAAAAGAGCTTCTATAAATATTTTGTACAAATAGTTTCTTTCCCCTTTTTTATGTCCTTGGGATATAAACCTAGCAGTGGCATTGTTGGATCAAAGGGTATGCACATTTTTGTAGCCCTTTGGGTATAGTTCCAGAATGGCTGGATCCAGTTCACAACTCCACCAACAATGCAATATCCCAGTTTTCCCACATCCCCTCCAACATCCCACATTTTCCTTTTTTTGTCATATTAGCTAATGTGAAGTGGTACTTCAGAGCTGTTTTAATATGCATTTCTCTAGTCGATAGTGACTTAGAGAATTTTTCATATGACTATAGGTAGCTTTGACTTCTCTGTCTGAAAACTGCCTGTTTATATCCTTTGACTATTTATCAATTAGGGAATGACTTGTATTTTTATAAATTTGACTCAGTTCTCCACATATTTGAGAAATGAGGCCTTTATCAGAAATAACTTGTTGAAGAAAATTTCCCCAGTTTTCTGCTTTCCTTATGAGCAGAATTGGTTTGAATTGGTTTTGTGTAAAAACTTTTTAATTTTGGTTAAATTGGTTTTGTGCAAAAACTTCTTTTTTTTCACATTGAATTAATTTGTACACTAGTCAAGTTGCGGAGAAGAATTACGACCAATGGAATGAATAATGAGAAAGAAGAAACAGAACCCAAAAAAACCAAACCCAACAACAAAAACAAAAGAAAAGAGAAAAAGGCGAGCATGAAGTGTGCCTCAATCTGCATTCAAACTTCATAGTTCTTTCTCTGGATGTAGATAGCATTCTCCATCGTGAGTCCTTTGGAGTTGTGCCTGCACCTTGTGTTACTGAGAGGAGCGAAGTCTGTCAGGGTTGGTCCTCACGGAATCCATATATCTGTGGTTGTGTACAGTGTTCTCCTGGCTCTGCTCTGCTCACTCATGTGCAAAAACTTTTTAATTTCATATAATCAAAATTATCTATGTTACACTTTGTAATGCTTTCTATGTCTTCTTTGGTCCTAAATTCTCTCTTTATCCATAAATCTAAAAATAAACAATTCCATACTTTCTTAATTTGCTTATGGTATCACCCTTTATGTGCAAATCATGCATCCGCTTTGACCTTAACGTGGTATGCTATGTGAGATGTTAGTCTATACCTAGTTTCTGTCACACTGTTTTCCAGTTTTCCCAGCAGTTTTTGTCAAATAATGAGTCTTTGTTCCAAAAGCTTGAATCTTTGAGTTTATCATATACTAGATTACTATGGTCTTGTACCTAATCTATTCCACTGATCCACAACTTCATTTCTTGGTCAGTATTAATTTTTTTCGGCAATTACTGCTTTATAATACAGGTACCTATACATTTAAAAGCAATATGTTTTCATTGCTTTAGTAGAAAGTATGCTGGATTTGGAATCCAGCTGAGGCTTGAGTTTGAATCCCACCTCTGACAATAGGTATGTGATTTTGGACAAGTTATGGCATATCTTTGGACCTCAGTTTTTCCATCTATAAAATGGGTATAATAATAATACCTATAGTGCTTACCTCACAGGATTGTAGTGAAATTCAAATAAGATAATGTATCTAAAGTGCTTTGTGAAACTATAGGCACTTTGAGATGTGATTATTTTGAATAGAACCTTTTATCAAAATATAATGTGCTTTCAGTTCAGAATGCTTGTTGCAGAAGTGTGCTTATTTATCTTTCAAGGCTTTCTGCTTATATCAGTTTCTGTTGCATGCAATCATTGTATCTCTGGCTTTTCAGGAGTCAGCAGCACCATGGAACATTTTAGACCAACATTTCCATCTGAATGCTTATAAATCTTTAAGGATTAAACATCTTTCCTGTAAACAACATAATGCTAGGTTCTATTTTTTTCATCTATTTTGTAACCTTTCTCCCCTCCCCCCACCTTATATTTGAGGGTTCAATTCATATTTAGTGCTAGTTGTTATATTTGCCTTTGTTTTTTTATTCTTTGTTAAATTACTATTCACTTCCCTAGAAGGGAATGCAATTTTCTCATTCTTTTTACTACTGTTAGTATGAACTTAAGACCACTTGAAACAAATTCCTCTGTCTAATGCTAGATATGTTAGGTTTTTTAAACTCTGGACTTCTTTTTCAAAGGACCTTTGCTTTGGGATCTTCCTGGTCTCACTAATTCACTCTTTTTCTTTCTTTCTCTCTTTCTTTTTCTTTCTTTCTTCCTTCCTTCCTTTCTCTCTCTCTCTCTCTCTTTCCTTCTTTCTTTCTTTCTCTCTCTCTTTCTTTCTTTCCTTCCTTTCTTTCTCCCCATCCCTATCTCCAACATTTGGTTTGGCCAATACAGTATTCTGAAAGTGTTCACATTTAGTTAGCAGGTGGTTTAACTTGATTTGGGAACTTAGGATATTAGTTATTCTTCAAAGTATTTGAAATGCATGTGACTGCAAACTTCTCAAAATCCAAATGATTTGAAAATATACTTGCCTTGACTACCAAACTCGGTTCTGCTAGTTGAATAAAGATTCTAGGTCCATAGTTTTGCCATGAGATGCATATGTCCTATTCTATCTTCTCTAATCATCTCCTCTTCCTTAAGAAATCCACTTTCAGTCCTACAGATGTCCCTTGGCATATTATTTCTGTCTTTTTGGAAAGTTGAAGAATTTTTAAAAAGAAATTTCATTATACTATTAGAGGTTAAGCAGAATATGTATAGATGAGCTTAGACTTAAAAAAAGGTAAGGCTCTTATGGATTCTTTCTACTTATGAATTGTAGCATGTTTTATTCATTCTACAAATTTTTCTCAAATAGTTTCCTATACTATAGTGTTTATATATATTTATATTTCTAAATTTTCTGAGGTGTCAACAATTCTTAGCTTGACATTTTGATACATTATCTAGATTTGTTGTCACTTGTGTCCTTATTTAAATTTTTTTTTTCAGTACTTGGGTCATTTTCTGAACCTCTTTTTGTATTTCATCTCCATTGTCTAAAATTTTGTTCTTTGCTGTAATTCTGGCTTGGACTTGACTCAGGCCACTTCCTTAATAGTTTAGGCTTGTATCCATTAGATTGAAGCTCCTTGAGGGCAGAGACTGTCTTTTGCCTCTTTTTGTATCCCCAGCACTTAGCATAGTGCCTGGTACATGGTAGGTGATTCATTAACATTTATTGACTCAATAAATATTGGAACAAAATGAGACACATAGGTTATTCATAGTTAGTAAAAAGAGATTTACTTAGACATAGCAGTGGAAGAATATTCAACAAAGATAGGCACTGAGAATACCTAAAGTTGATTCAGCTGAGCAAAGTTCCCTTGCC
Organism: Trichosurus vulpecula; assembly: GCF_011100635.1. Classification (NCBI taxonomy): domain Eukaryota; kingdom Metazoa; phylum Chordata; class Mammalia; order Diprotodontia; family Phalangeridae; genus Trichosurus; species Trichosurus vulpecula. The sequence continues at coordinate 150,887,864 of NC_050577.1, forward strand.
TGAATTGCTCATCTTGATCAAACAGAAAAGCATCAGATTGCCACTGGAGCTCATCATGGCTGCTTTGTAGGTAATGAGAAAGTGATGTCAACATTCTGAGCCTTTAGTCCCATGAGCCAATCAAATCTTGAGGAAGTGCTTAGAGGATAAGATAGCCTAACTTTCATGGGGGTTGGTAGGCTGATGGGGTTAGGTTATTGCTGCTACCACAGCTCTATTGTCTGTTATTGATTTTCGATTGCATTCATTGTATTGTTTTTTAAATTTTCTACCAATTTTTAGCATCTTTTTTTTTAGCATCTAGCTTCTCTCGCTCCCATATCTTTGAAATTTTTCTACAAAATCTTTTTTTAATTTGCTCTTACAATTTTCTTACAAATGCTAATTCTTAAATTATTTCAATAGGCCATTTACCAATTTGAGGTCTTCTCCTGGGTAATCTTTCAATATTTCTTTTTTTCCATTTGCATTGCTCCTGTTTCTTTAGTTGTTTCAGTTGCATGTACTAGTGTATTACTTTGTTCATTTTCAGTTTTGTTGGATTTTTATTATTTTTTGTTGTTTTTAGACTATTTTTCTTCTCTTGGGTTTTTATATTGTTTTTAAGGGGGCATTTGCAGAGCCTGGCCCCTTCAGAACCTCTCATTCCATCATACTGATTGGAATGCCATTATGTTGTTTTCTAAATATAACCATGAATTCTAATAACTTGATAATCCATTCTAGAACTATTTCAGGAATTATTAATGCATAGTTTCAACATATGTAATTATATGTACATAACAAATATATTATGTATCTATATAGATGTATATGTTTCACTAGTGTGTTGAACCTTCACATCTTTTTTGAAAGTTGGCACTATATTCTTTCAACTCTGATACTTCTCCCAGATTGTTCAGTGATGTGGTGATATGACTCTGTCCAATATTTTGATATTCTATATTGCATATCCCCCAAAGGCCACCAGAGGGCAGAGGGGCAGTACTAGAATGAAGGTCTGAGGAGGCGTCATGGGATTTTAGAGTTGGAAGACACAATGTTGGTAGGTGAATGAAAGTGCCAGGCTCAGAGAGAAGAATTACATACGTATAAACTTGAAGTACTGGACCATACCCAATGCCTACCTAGGAAGCATATACAAAAGATGAATAAATTCACCATCAAGGGCAGAGCTGGTTAAGAGTAGCTTGAATCTGTATCAGGAAGACTAATGAGAGAGAGAAAAGGGGAGAGGGAAAGGGAGAATATGGAGGAGAGGAAGAAGAGAGAAAAGGAAAGTGCAAACTTTAAGGTTCCAGAATCTCAAGGGTCTCAAGAAAATGACAAAGGCATAAGGCTTCTTTAAAGCCCTAAAAGAAAGCATCTGGCCCAGGCACAAAGCTCCCACACTCATAGATGAAGGCTGGGGAAGCAGATTACCAAAGGCTGAGACATAAGCATCCTTGCCAACTGACTCTCCAGATAACGAATTACAGCTAAAGGCAAGATGATCAGGAGGAGAGGGCGGGAGGAGGGGGGAAGGGAGGGAGAGAGAGAGAGAGAGAGAGAGAGAGAAGAGAAGAGAGAGAGAATAGCTTTTTACTGGGTACCTAGGATCAAGATATGACAAATATAACAAACATTTCAGTACACAAAGCAATATGCTAGGTCAATAGGTGAAGTACAAAGTTTAAATAAGACAAGTTCCCTATTTCCGAGGAGCTTTCAGTCTAATTGGGTGGTTAGACATCAACAATGTGGGCGGACCTATGTGAGGTTACTTCCCCACATTTAAACTAAAACTGACTGAGAAACTATTATTATACATACTCTATCCTGTCTCACCTAGTTTCCCCTCAGTTGCTTTGTAATAAAGGAGAATAGCATCCTATTTTTAGGGAAGAGGGGGAAAGGATGGGCATGGTGATTGAGAGGCAATCCTACAAAGGAGCTGGGTCTTAGGGAACTCAGGAAAAGGAAAGGAAGAGGTGACAGACAGACAATTAGAACAATGGTTCTCAACCTTCATCAGCCTTAAGACCTTTGGGAGATCCAAAAGTACAATGGTTCTGGGATTTCATTTTGATCTAAATAGTAGCAAGAAAATACAAAGTCTGACTTAGATAATAAATAAGCAAACATGCTTTCTATTGATTAAATAAACAACTCTTCATAATACTGACTGACTTAGGCTGGTTGACTCAGTTTTGACACCCATAACCTTTTCAGCTCCCTCAGTTGCCTCTCCCCTCTGATTGGAGAGCTGGAAAGTGAAGTATTAAATTCCTCCTCAAACCTTTCTTTTTTAAGAGATCCTGGACTTTCTAGGTAACTCTCCATTTTCCATCAACAGCTCTGCTTGATTTCAACTCCCGTGGAACATTATAATCTCCTGGTGGTCTCCCTCCTTGCTTTTCAGCTTCCTTTTGTGTGTTGTCATTTCTCCATTACATTGCCTCCTTGAAGGCTGTAACAACAATGCTTCTTGAAGCTTCTGTGGCTATGTAAGACCAATAACACCAGCACACAGGAGGGCTGTTTTCACAAGTTCTTTGATCTGCTTTTCTAAGGAAAGCAACTTTAAGGGGTTTACAATCTTACTTTAATTAAACATACATATATCATTCACTTAGTTCAGGGGAAAAAGCCAGCACCCTAAACTTCAGAGAGTATACAACCAGAAATTACAAGTGTACATTATATAAACAGAGCAAATAAACACAAAACAGTAGACAGGCTTCCAACCATCTAACTATAGCAATACATACAGTTACCAGAGAGAGAAGCATCATCATCTGGGTTTTCAAAGCCAGGGGGCTCCATGATGGCTGCCCAGAGTCTCATCTGGTCAAAGCACCCGACACTCTTCCAGTGAGTGAGAGCCCCAAGCAAAATGCTAATCTCAGAGTATATATACCCTTTTTCAGGGTCGGAGGGCTTCACTACCACGAGACTCAAACCCATGTGACCTAGGCTTTCCTGTGACTTAAGCAGGTCATCAAAGACTCCCATTTCAATCAAAGACTCTTGACTGAAACAAAGGCAAGACTTGATCAAAGGCACTCAATCTCCTTAGTGCTGAGAAGCACTCAAACAAAAAACAGCAAAAAGTCCCACTTTGCTTGCCATTATATTTGAAAGGCAAGACTCAAAGGTACTTGATTACCTCAGTGCAGAGAAACAAAAACAAAGAACAAAAGAGAAAAGGTCCCACTTCACCTGCCCAATTCAAACAAAAGCAAGACTCATTAAAAGCACTTAGCATTCCAGAAGAGAAAACAGTAAAAAAAAAAAAAATGTCCCACCCTTCTTAATGTTAAAAAGGCAGAGACTGTCTTTTTTTTTCCTTATTTGTGTCCCCTGGGCTTAGCATAGTGCCTGGCACATAGCAGGCACTTAGAAAATGTTTACTGAATTAACTGAATATATTAATATTTTAAAAACATGTATGTGTATATATATATGTGTGTGTGTGTGTGTGTGTGTGTGATTAATATAGAGCATCCTCTCTGTGCTTAGCACAGTGCCTGCACATAGTATGTGATTAATAAATATTTGACTGACTGACTATTCCCCCAAAGGATGGTTACCAATATCACAGGTTCTATTGTATATTCAAACTATAACACATAAGCACTGTTGTGCTTCCCCGTCAAGAGTCATTAGATACAATTAGCTCTTAGCAAAGGTATTTATGAACTTGGTATAGTAAGAATAGAAGCTATAAAACATTCCTCCCCTCATAAACATGGGAAGCATTCTTCTACAAATATACATATGTATGGCTTCCACGGAAAGAAAGGACCCAAACTTGGATGACAATGGGAATAAGTCACACATATAGGGAATCCATGTGGCCAGTGCTACTTACTCTTTCTGGACTAGTATATTTTGAAGTCTTTTCTAGAGAAGCCCTTACAAAGCTCTATTCTTGACTGCCAGGACTAACACCTTCTTGAGTCCATAGCAGGTATCTATCTCCAGAGGTTACGTTTCTTTAAGTTATATCTGGCCTCAAGTGACTGATTCTCTGTATCTATGCCTGTCTTCAATATGTATTTCTGCTCCTTCAACTATGCCTTGAATTCTCTCGAACTGACTCTCCAATTCCTGGGTGAAGTATTTTCTTCTGGGGTGGGGGGTAGGGGAGGTAGGGGGTGGTAGCTCCCAGTCTTAACTTGCTTTATTTATATAGGCCCAAAGAACATGACTGATTATCTTAGTGGCTTAGCCTATCAGGAGATGTTTTCTCTGTGTCCTCAGTTTCTAAGACTATAATTCTATCAAGGTGACAGAGGAATTTCTTCACACCCTGTTGTGGGATTGTAGGAAAATTCTTTAATATCTCCTTTACAAACAAAACACAGATTTATTTAAAAGTATGACTGAATTCTTCAGAGGAACATAGATTTAGACAGGAAAGAAATCTTGGAGAACAACTAGTACAATCTTCTCATTTTTCAAATTTTTTTCAAATTCTTTCAAAAAGAAGCAGATAATGAGCAGCAGAACCAAGATTCAAACCCAGGTACTATGATGTCATAACCAGCATACTTCTACTATACCATAAAACTTCCCATAATTAATAGCAGCTTTAAAATTTTGTTTCTCAATCAACAGATGTTAAGTCATAACTCCTATCATGTGGGGATCCTTTTAATTTTTGTATCTTAAGAAAGCAATCTTCATTTGCAAAAAAAGTTGAGAACCATTGTAGTAAGAGGGCTATTGGTATTAGGAAGAAGAGAAGTGGCACAACTAGGTCCATGCTATTTCTTTGTATTCGAACTTAGCTGTTTGTCCCCAATTCCTTCTTTTGTGGTTGTATTTTTTTAATCTGATCTTCTATGTAGTGAGATTGATCACTTGATTGGTTTCCCCTTTTAGTTCCTAATCAGGATCATTTATAATTCTGTCTTCAGAATTTGGTTCTCAAGGATTATGGTTGACTCAAGCCATGGGATCATATTTGTATTTCCTTCTCCAAAAAGCTTCTGTCTTCTTCAAATCAAAGTATTTGGGCTAATGCGGGAAGGTAGTCTCCCTCTTTGAGGGAAAGTGGAGCTGGCTTATTTTTTCCTATTCCTTTTAGCACTATGGTTTCTCCTCCCCATTTAGAAGAATCAGTTTGGAACCCCAATGGATTTTTCAGGGTGATCAAACTTATAAGACCATTGATCCAGAACAAGAAGTGACCGTAGAAAAAATGTAGCCATAAAGTGAAGTCCAACCCTTGCCTCATTTTAAAGGGGAGAAAATTGAGACTCATAGGAGTTCAGTGACTTGTCTAAGGCCACACAGACAGTATCAGAGGTGCAATTTCAACCCAGATCTTCTGATTTCTCAGAATGACTCCTGGAATCTCTTTCCCTTTTTCTTCTTCCCAACCTCTCATCCTTCCATTAACAAGTTCCAGAATTTGGGTTACTGACACTTTCTTCTAGTGACTGGGTGGCACCACCACCACCACCACCTCTCCTTTTTAAAACTAGGTACCCATAATACCTCACTTAGCCTGAGACAACTGACCTGTCCCTTTTCCTTGGTCCTTATCCTACTATGTGAAAACACTGTAAAACTCTTCTTTTAGGTATGACCCATAGCTCATAGCTTCTCTGGACTCCCACAGACCTAAATTCATACCTTAGAGATATATCAGAAAATAATATTCTCTATCCAAAGTATAAAATCTTGGGTACATCTGAATCCGGATTGTTTTGACTTTTCCCATGGGTATTCATTTTATTTACTATAGACATCGGGAATATGGAAAAAGTTTCTATTAATATGCATGTAAAGAACAGAAAAGGGATATAAGTCAATTCAGAAAGGAAATATATATCTCCCACCTACTAGTGAATGTTCTTCCACAATTCACCAGAATGGTTCCATTTTAGTTGCCTGTAACAACAATGTTGCTAGCAGCTGCTCTGGGAGTAAAGACCAACAACAAGAGCACAAAGGAGGGCTGCTAGCACAGATCCTTTGATCTGCTTTTCTAAGGAAAGCAACTTTAAGGGATTGACAATCTTACTTTAATTAAACATACATATATCATTCACTGAGTTCAGGGGAAAAAGTCAGGACCCTGAACTTCAGAGAGTATACAAACAGAAATAACAAACAGATCAACAAACAGGCTTTTGTCTGATCATAGCAATACATGCATAGTTACCAGAGAGAAAAGCACCACCATCTGGGTTTTCAAACCCAAGGGGACTCTTTCAATGGCTACCCAGAGTCTCATCACTAAGACTCTTTTAATGAATGTGCCCCCAAAACAAAATGCCAACCTCAGATCTTATATACACATCTCAAGGCCCTGGGGCACTTGATTACCTCATTGCTGAGAAACACTCAAACAAAAAACAGCAAAAAGTCCTACTTTGCTTGCCAATACATTCAAAAGGTAAGACTCAAAGGGACTTGATCACTTCAGCATTCCAAAAGAGAAAACAGTAAAAAAGCCCCACCCTAATTACCATAAAATTGCCATAAAAAAGGATTCACGATAATCCTTTCATTGTGGTTACTGGGCAGGTACAGGTTCCACAATTCAAAAGGACTGGAGTCCATTCATTTATATTTTTTAAATGTTATGATAACTTTATTTCAACCTAGGTTTCTTTTACAATCCTATGTGTTTTATTTTGTGCATTTAAAAAGATTTACCAGATGGCCAAAAGGTGTCCATGACAAAAAAAGTCAAGTCTCTTTTCTGTATCTTTTTCTGTTGCTTACCTTCTTCCCAGTGGGCTCAGCGCTACCCCTAAAGCTCTCTACTTTCTCTTGTCACTAGACTGTATCCACTGCAATACCATTACCACTCATGTATGATTGTTATGTAAATTTTAAAAGTTTCAATTATTATTACAGAGAAATAAATAAAGAACATGATAATAGCTTAAAGGCAAAGTTCCAAACTTTATAATCAGTTAATTCTTGTCCTCCATGATCACTCATGGGAGCCAGGCCTATGAGGGATTTTTTATTTTTTCTTACTCTCTCTCTGTCTCTCTCTCTAAAACATCACAGACTGGATTAATTCTCCTCCCTAACCAGTGGATTTAGCTTCACAAAGCTATAGGTATCTGACTGCTTCAAAAATCTAATTCTCCAATCTCAGCTCTAAGTAATTGTGAGCCCTGGGCCTTGAAAGGCACTACTCCTTCCTAAAATCCTATTGCAAACCCCTCCTGCCCATGTAAATTCCACTGTAAACTATCTGACGTCTCTAGACCCATTGTGTTCACACCACAGCCAGGAAAGAATCATGGTACCATACAGAATCACAGAATTCTAGAAGTAGGAAGGATTGAGACTTTTTCCTTCTGAATTCAACACCAAAAAAGAGAGAATATTTCCGTATATTGTTGTACCAGAAGCGAGCGAGACACACCACAGAGTATAAGTTTTAAGTGGAGAATTTATTAGTCGGCGGCCATTGGGGTACGGCACCACAAATCAATGGCAAATGTGTTGGGGTGATGGCTTGGCTTATATAGGATATGGGGGTACAGAGTGGGGGGGGGGAACAGGAACAAAGGTCCTGGCTGATCAAAAGATTCAGTCAGGTTATCCCACTAGTGGGATAATCTCATTTACATTCCTTGGTGGAGTCACAGAGCCTCAGGGATATCTGCTAGACAGGGTCTGCCAGGTTATCCTTCAGTGGGATGGTCCTATCTATTGAGATTCCTTGGTGGAGTCATGGAGTCCCAGGGGGTTTGCTAAATGCCAAAGATATCTGAGTCCATTCTTTCTGGGGGTGCTTGTCAGTAGCTAGGGGTTACTCAGGGGTTCCTAATTTTCCTTGTATTACAATATGAAGTATAGCAAAAATAGGAGATTTATTTGTGAAGTCATGTATCTCCATTATGTACAGCTTGCTTTAAAAAAAAGGATATGATAACTGAATGTTATCAATCCACAAATTTTTAACCCCTACTGTGCTGTAATACTCACTACCACTGATTGCCTACAGTCTCTGATACAGATCACCACCCACTGATACCTTCTCATCTTTCGTGACTGTTGTCCGTGTCTTCTTGCACATCATGCACAGGAAGTCCTCCTAACATTCTAGAGGCCTCCAGATCACTTCATATAGCTTAGGCATCCAATGAAGCAGGTGAGGTATTCATAAATTATTTCTCACTCTCATCACATGACCAATCCTTATTTTGTGTTTTTTTTTAAATGATTCAATGATCCTCTTTTTTATTGTTTTTTGTTGTTGTTGGTAACACTATCCCTAGATCCCTTTTCTTCTCCAAATTCCCCAACTGACAAAAGGAAAAACAGTATTTGTCACAGATAAGCATACTCAAGCCAAACAAATCTGCACACTTGCCATGTCCAAAAATATATGGCTCATTTGCACCTTGAGTGCATCACCTTTCTTTCAGGAGGTAGATAGCATGCTTCATCATTGGTGCCCAGGAGTCTGGTCTGTCATTGCTTTGATCAGAGCTCTTGAATCTTTCAAAGTTGTTTTTCTTTACAATGTTATTATGCTACAAATAGTTTTGCATCATCCAAGTCTTTCTAGATTTCTCTGAAACTGACCCTTTCATAAACTCTTATGTAAAATAATATCATATTACATTAATATACCATCATCTGTTCAGCCATTCCCTGAATAATCTTTAGGTCTTAGGAAACCACTGTTTTTCAGAACTCTACATGATCCATGTAGCAGCCACCTTATAACCGATTCCAGAAAAACTGGTTACATCAAGCACAAACCAAAGCTACTAAGTTTAATGTAATTATTACTTCAATACTTTGATGGATCTTTAACTTAGGTAATCCTTCCAATCAATCCACAAGTTTTTAACACCTACTGTGCTATAATACTTAATACCGCAGATTGCCTACAATCTTGGATACAGATCGCCACCCATCGATACCTTCTTATCCTTTGTGACTACTGTCTATGTCTTCTTGCACATCATGCACAGGAAGTCCTCCTAACATTCTAGAAGTCTTCATATAGCTTGGGCATCCAATGAAGCAGATAGGTTCTTCATATGTTATTTCTCACTCCCATCACATGACCGAACTACTTCCTCTTTTCATTATACTTTTCTCTGATAATGTCTTTTGCACTACTTTTGTTGTGTAATTCTTTGTTAATAATATAGTTTGGCTCATTTGTGTTCCTCTCCAACGCTCTTTTGATGTTACACAAGTTTAGTTCTTTTGAGAATGTGGTTTTCCTTCACTTGCAGTCATACAGCCTTATTAGAAGAATATTGATGTTAAAAAGATAGGTTTTTGTTTCAGAAAGAAACTTGAAATTATTAAAAGCACTGGTATGAAATGAGATACTATTCATAAAGTAATTAGCACAGTGCCCAGCACATAGTAGGTGCTATACTAGTGTTAGCTATTATTATCACAGGATCCCAAAAACAATCTAGTCCACTCTCCTGCTCTTATTCAATTCTGCGCCCAATTCATTGTCCACCTGCAGAGGTGTCTAAGATATATATGTACCAGCTCTATGGGTTGTCCATTCAATTGCATATCATATTCTGAAAATTAGGCATTCTTCATCCACTAGGTTTTTCCTGTAACTAAACTACTCTGAGTGATTATAGATCTTGTTTAGAAGACTTAGTCTTGTGGAACTTGATGCAATTAGCACGATGTCAACTGCAAAAAGGAGCATCTGAAGGACCTCAACAAGTATACAAAATCCTTTTAGCATCTGGACTCTCTGCTGGACATCTCCAATGACAATGGCAAACCCCTTTTGGGGAGCATGTGTCATCCTGGTTTATACCTTGCTCAATATTGGTCATCAGGCTTGTCACAGTTTTCTCTGTTACATCTGTCAAGAAATTTTGTATAATTTCAGCACATGCATGGGAGATTTGTTGGAGCAGGGTCTTCAAGGAAGTATTTTGTTCTACCAATAAAATCCTTTTTAAAAACCATGAACAGTCTAAACACAGTGTGATCTTGTATTCTTTACAACTTTACAATGGTATGATGGCAACGATATGCCCTGCTGTAGAATACCACTTGAGAAAGCCTGCCTGTTCCCTTTCTCATACTTCCATCAAGCATGTCCTTGAAAAGCATGTAGGTTATAAGATTTTGTAGAGGTGATAAATTAGGCATAAGAGTTGGTACTTGCTGATATTTTTTCTGCCACCATTTTGGGGTAATAATATCTTTCCCCCAAGTATTTAGTATCCTCCTTCTTTTCAGATAATAATTCCTGGGTTTGATTGCATTGTGTATTTATTATTTTTAGAATAATACTTTGAAGTCTTTAAATGAGAGAAGAGTAAACACACTGAGAGGCAGATATTACTTTTTATATTACTAAATATTATTATCTTCTTTCTAGCCTATTTTTTCCTATTTCTGATAAATGCTGCAGTGAAAGTACAATCGTACACCTAGAAGAATGAAATTACTGTTGTGACATAAAAAGCTTTTGTTTATAGCTTTCCTTTCCTTCTGCTAGTTGCTTCCTCATGTTGCTGTTGCTCTCCTTTAAGGTGACAACAGGCAGACTCTTCAAAGCACCTCTTCTCCAACTATTAACTCTGAAAGACTCATTAGGTAGTTGGGCTGGGAAAGTATTACTTTAATACTTTCCTGAAGGACACATTAATGTTGAAAATTGGATCCTATCTACACATCTCTGAGTCCTGTACTATATTTCTGAATTCCAACTTTCCTGCCTAAAATGTACTTTAAAAAACTCCTTTTGTTGTTCTTTGTTGTCAGAATGTTAAACTGGTGATAGAGATAAGTTCTGGAACTTGGAAAATTTGAGGGCTGGAGTATCTGGGGGTGGGGTCCATGGAGAAATTTCAAGGAATACTTGAACTTGGATGGGAAAAAAAAATTACATCTTTATTTCAATATAATTGGCTTCCTTTGTAATCCTGTTTTTTTCTTTTATTTTATGCATTTAAAAATATTATTCTGAGAAGGAGTCCACAGGCTTCATCAGACTACTAAAGGTATCCATTGTATAAAAAAAGGTTAAGACCTCTTGTTTTAGTTCAACCCTCTCATTTTATAGATGAGAAAGCTGAAACTCAGAGAAGGTGAATGATCTGTCTGAGATCACACAGCTGATTAGAAACAGGGTCAGGTCTAGAACCAGGTCCTTTTACTTTCTAGTTCACTAGCCTTTCCATTAGAAGAAACTATTTTCTGGCTGCTAGCTACTGTATTCTCAACTCCTAGACTACTTCTGAGAGTAGTTATCTATAAAACTTTAAGGATAATCAAAATGTTTCAATTGCAGGTTGGCCTGGGGATAAATAATGTATTTAATGGAACTATAAATAAGCTTGTGGTTAGCTTTCTCTATGCACTTAGCTTCTGGCCTTGCCATACCTGAAATTCCTGAGCCAAAAGCTCTAGGAAAGGCAAAGATGTCACTTCTCTAGAGATATGGGCTCCTCAGTCAGCATTCTTTTAATCTAATTCCTCTGAAGTTATAATTATAACTTCGATTTGGGTAATAACTAATATCTTGCCCAGTGTTTTATTAACATTATTACTATTCTCAAAAAAAATTCCTATTAGTGACTAACCACTCCTAGAGGATTGTTGGAGTGTAACTTTTATCTTTTCCTTTCTGATGGAAGACATTTCAAAGTAAGTGATATTTTGAAAATTGAGAAGAAAGTAAAATCATTAGAGAGAGAAAAGTAAAAATCATTATTTCTAATGGACTGGGTAAGTATGTGTGCTAGCTGTAGCATAGAACAAAAGGACAAACAAGGCCCAATTCAGCCAAGTGACAATCTGAAATAGTCATGAATAAAATGCAGAGAGGGCATTGTGCAAGCTGTACCATGCAATGGGGCTTGCTAGACGATTTGTATGGGGGGGTTATATAAATGGTAACACAGAACAATGCCTTTTCATTGTCTGCAGAACAGAACTCCTAAGCTTTTTTTTTTTCTTTTTTCTGTAAATAGGCTGTGTTGGTTAGAAATCCTGTGGTCTTTTATTCAGAGAGTGTAGGAAAGTGTATACATCATGGTCATTTATTACTTTTTTCCCCCCTTTTGGTCCAGTTTTGTGATTTCATCTCCATGGGGAACTTTCTATCTAGCTAAAGCGCCCATAAACAAATGCAGATTGGCAACTTGTCTATAATTTAGAGTACTAATGGAGTTTGAGAAGCTATTTGGTGAACACACTGCTTTTGGGGTCAGATTTTGTTAGGTCCTTTCTTCATCACTTAACACATAGGGGTGACTGCGGCGATTCACTTAGCTCCTCTGGGGCTCAGTATTCTTATTTGTAACATGAGGAAACAGAAATTCAGAGAAGCAGAATGATCTGCCTGACAGCACACAGCTAATTAGAAACAGGATCAAGTCTTTTTACCTTCCAGCTCAGTAGCCTTTCTACTGGAAGAAACTACTTCCTGGCTGCTAGATAGCTCACTGTATTTTCATCTACTAGACTCTCAAATGACTAGATAATCGCTGGGATCTTCCAGCTCCAAATCTATGATTCTATCAAGCAGAATGGGCTGCTAGGTGTTGCAGTGCTGGGCCTGGAGTCAGAAAGACATAACTTCCTGAGTTTAAATCTGGCCTCACACATTTACTAGCTAGTGTGACCTGGGCAGGTCACTTAACTCTGCTTCAGTTCCTCTTCTGTAAAATGAGCTGCAAAAGGAAATGGCAAACTCCAGTATCTTGGGCAAGAAAACCCCAAATGGGGTCACCAAGAGTTGTCCATGATTGAACAACAAATGAATTAAAGGTTGTCTGAGTTACTTAGAGGTTAAAAAAATAAACAAAATTTTACCATGGTGACATAGATATTATATGAGAGAAATAAGATATGAACCTAGGTCTTTCTAACTTCTAGGTGGGCCCTCTATCCACTTTGTCACCTTGCACCTCTATTTATTATGTAATCAATTTTGCTTAATGCTGAATTGGAAGACTATTCTTTCTTAGGCTTTTCCTTGTATACATGGAAAGATCTGTTTATCTATAAGCACTTGCTCTCCTAATGCCCAGACTGAGCACAGTGTTTGATGAGTCTATCTTAGCATATGACATGTTAGGTGGGAATGAGTGTAGAAGTCGGTCTGCATTCATTAAAGATTGCCTCCTTTTTTGTAGTGGTGGTGGTGTGTTTGTGCCTTCTCAAAAGTCTGCAAATGATCATTAACAGTAATCTAGGTCACTCCATCAGTTGTTATTTCTGGGGCTGAGACTACTTTCTAAGCCTGGGGCAAGATGGCATGTTCTTAGCTCCACCCAGACTCAGCCTGGGCTTAAGCATACTGTAAGTCAACTAATACCCAGCTATTAGGGAAGTTCTAGCCTGGGGAATCCTAGGATCATAAATTTACAGCTGGAAGGAAATTTAGAGCCCATCCAGTCCAAACACTTGATTTTGCAGATAAGGAAACTGAGACTCAAAGAAACTAAATGATTTGTCCAAGGTCACACTGGGATAAAGTCTGTGCTTGACACCAACCTTATTATTGCAAATAATAAGGAAAACCCAACTTTTACTACCCAACAGCATAGCTACTTTAACCATATAAAGCAGACTGGGTTTGCAGCTTCCTGAAGTTACCTCTATATTCTGTACCATTATTTTATAACACTTCTTGGTCCTCCCTTGAGACACTTGGCCTCGGGCAAGGAAAGCAAAGTTGGCAGGTGGAGCCAGGACCTAGCATTGAGAGAGATTCAGCTTCTGATAATTAAGTTAGTCCTCACACTCTCCAGTCCAGTTTCTTCATTTGTAAAAATAGAGATAATAACAGAGAGGGTTGTTGTGAGGATCAAATGAGGTAATGCAAATGTATTATTTAAGGTGCAACATAAATAAATGTCAGCTATTATTATCCTTGGGGATCGCAGATGCTGCTTAGTCCAACTCTGGCAATTTTAAACATATAGGGAATTCAACAGAGCCACAGTGCAACCTTGTAGCTTCAACACCATAGGAGAAAAAATAAGATGTTAATTTAAATAAGAACTGTATTATCTGGGAGGGTACAACATCTGTTTTAAATAGTTGAACGTTTCCAGAGTAATAACATTGTTACCATTAATATTTAATATCTACTTCACACCATGAGCTCCACATACTTCAGATTAAAATATCACTTCTTTCAAGCTGGGCATATAGCATAGCTGTCACATTTTTAAGGACTATTAAACTATTCTAAGTTGGAGATGTTAGCTAGCTCAGTCCCGAGGTAGGGGAATCTATATTTAAGTAAGATAAATCTGGAAGGGATTTGATTTGCGAGGAAATGCCCACTTTGAGGAAGTGGGAGTACTTAAGTATTCCCATCTCCAGTGGTCCTGGTGAATATCAGATGGCCTTGGAAGAGAAAGTGAGGCTGGTGACCTTGAGCAGCCCTCCCTCACTCAAATCAAAGTCAACTGCAAGTCATGTCATCATTTCCCTGATGTCATGGTCCTCTTCGAGAAGGAAGGGCAAACACAACAGCCTAATATAAATTTCGTAGGAAGATGCTGACATTGTACACTTCCGTGAAAGGACTGCAGTATCTACAGTCAGAGGGCCTGTGTTCAGATGCTGGCTCAACCACTACCTACCTACCTGTAGCATACATCACTTAACCTCTCTGGCCTCAGTTTCCTCATGTGAAAAAGATTGGACTGGATGATTTCTAAGGGCCTTTCCAGCTCTGATTGATAATCTTGTTAGCTACCACAGTTAAAATCAACGCAATGTTGCTTTTTTATACCTGGAAGGAGATGATTTAGAGTGCCCTGGAACTCTGTGGGAAGCAGTCCCAGCCGTTAGCTATCAAGAGCAAAGCAGGTGTAGAGGTGGCCTGGGTGGCAGCAGCTGTTGTCCAGAGGAGTGAAGAGAGTTTTCCATATATGGATGTCCGAGACTGACGGCCCCCTTTACCAAGATGGCTTCGGCAGCAGGAAAACAGCGTGAGCGGCCATCTTGGTAAAGGTCCAGGTATGAGGACACTAAGGTCACTATTGGCAGGAGTGAGTAAGGGGCAAGGGGCACTCAGGGTCACGGTGAGGTGCAGACCCGGCTGCTATGGTGAGGCTCCGGGCGCTGGGCAGCTGCCTGGGCTTGCTGGCTCTCTGGGCCACCAGCCAGTCCGACGCGAGCGGAGCCTGGATGAAGACATGTCAGGTCCTCACCCGGGACGGCTGCGGGGGCCCGCGTGCGGGGCCGCGTGCAGGGGGCTGGAGCCCCAGGGAAAGATGGAACCTGGGCCGGGGGAGGAGGGCGAGCGCGAGCCAGAGCGCGAGCCCGAGCCGGAGCGCGAGCCCGAGAGCCGGGAGGCCAAGATCTTTCTGCTGGAGAGGTGAAGATGCGCTGCGCTCTAAATCGAGGGCAACCCTGCCCGCTCAGCCCGCCCATCTTTCGTCCCCTTCCCGGGAGGACCCCCGAGAACCGAGCCTGAGTGGGGAGGGGTGCTCCCAGCTCGGCACCCCGGCCCTCCAATAACCCTCTTTTTCGGAGTGGCTCTTGATTCCTCACGACTCCAGGGTGCAGTGTGCAGATTTCTCCGGACTCTTCCCACCTCTTTCCCCTCCTTCCTCTCTTTTGGCTCTCTCCCGCCTCCAGATCTTTGCTCTCCTAGGGGAGCAGCCCGCATGCCCCAAGTCTCCTGCAAAGTAGGACAGGCTAGGGGGTGGGCCCGAGCCTGGGGTTTCATGGGTTATTAAAAAGCCCCGGTTCATCCCCAGCTGCTGCTACTTCTGGAGCCGCGCGGGGCTGCGTTTAACTCGCTGCAGGTTGCGGTTGCTGGTGCATCCTCTGCCACAGTGAAGATAACATTTGCCGGATTTTTTTTGGAAGGTGTCCAGGAGAATAATCCTTTTTTGGGGGGGAGGGACGCAGACCCCATCTTGATTGTGGATTACCCTGTTAAATCTCTTCTGCAATGGAAAATATGTAGGTGTTTCTCTTAAAAATTATTTCTGATAGAATGAATTGACAACTTCAGAGCACCCACACCCCTCACCCCACCCCACCCCCTAGCATTGGAAATCTATTTCAACAGATCTTTTGGTTACCCAAAAAGTAACCCATGGAATGGAAAGGAGAAGCAAATGAATGGAGTTAAGCGGGTGGCGAGAGATTGTTCTGAGTTCTGTGTTCTTTTGGGGGGGGGGCGGGGAGGCGGTGCTGCTGAAGTCTTTGTAGAAAATGTATTCCCATAGACTTTTTTCCCCTGGACAGAACTTGCTGTTGTTTCTTTCCCTGGTAGCTGAGGGGAATTCATCCCCTGTTACAGGCTTGTGTTTGATGATTTCTCTTCCCAGTGGGGTGTGAGAGAATTAGGAAAATTGATCGAAGTTCTAACACTTTGGAGCTCTTGTAGCTCGTGCCCCGGCCGCTGCTGTATTTTTCTTTTTTACGTTTATGAGTAGGACGGCATAATTGTATTTAACAATGCCATGAAACTCTAGTGTTTGCTTTGGATTAACATGAAGTAGCTGGTATTTTATAGTTGCCGTGATGATTTATTTTTGAAGTCTTTCTTGAGTTGCTTTTCTCTGGAAGTTCAGATGTAAAATGACCATTCCTTGCTGAAAATGAATGTTTAGTAGTCTCATTGCATTTTTTTTTGTAGTTGCTGTAATTTTGATTTAGCGTCACGAAAATATTAGCATGTGGTAGCATTGTTCAGAAAAGGAAGTTATATAATCTTTAAAAAGAAAATGTTTCCTGCCTATTGGAGCATTTGTGCTTCAAGGAAACACCAAATCGTGGATGGAAATTTAGAGCAAAAGTATTTATTTATAATAAAATGTTAAGGGCAAGCTTGGGGGATGTGAACACTCAATTACAAATTAAAATGTTTGTGATTTGTAAACATTTTATATGCCACATACTAAATGTTTGTTTGTAGCAGAGATTTTAGTAGTCTCTTTAGAAGACAAACGCGTTAAGTGTGTTTCTACTATATTTATTTCCTTTTGTAATATCATGCAACATTTCACAAATTTTGGATTACCATCTTTGGAGGAAAGTTATGTACATTTTAAAAACTTGATCAGTCCAGGCCTCTAATTAGATTATTTTTTTTAAAACAATCACTGAATTTTGCTATTACTTTTTTGCTGGACATAAAATTAACCTTGTACATTTGAAAGAGAGTATTTTGGTTGCTTAGACAAGTGAGTGAATTTTGAATGAGAATTGAACATTGAGAGTTTAGTCTAGATTCGGATAAGTGAGGCTTGACTAAAATTATTTCTCCATCCTTACCTTGGGTTCATTTTTCTTTTTTCATGTGTTAAATGGCCCTCCCTACTTCCCCTTTATGTAAGTAAATGTAGAATAAAAGCAAGAAATGACTTTATATGGGTTTATATTTAATTAGACAGAAGTTTTAGAACCACTTCATTGTCATGGCTCTTTCGCATAGCGTATAAGGTACATAATTAATCATTGAAGTGCATGCAGGCATGTGGGAGTGGATATAAAACTGGGACAAATAAAGTAAAATCCGCTTGTCATATGCAACATAACATTTTGTTAAATGTTTAATTCTAAGTACTGTAATACTAATGGATGCAGTATTACCTGTGACATTTTATAGTGTTTATCTAGATTTCCATGTTTTATTGATATTCTTCTCTTTAGTCATACCTTACTTCAGGCAAGTCACTAAGTGACTCTGTTTCCTCAGTTTCCTCATCTGAGAACAATGTGATTGGACTAAATGATCTCTGAGGTTCCTTCCAGTTTTAAACCTATGGGCCTATAGCTTTAAATGACTAGACTTGTATATTAGTGCAGAGGCAATAGGGAGCCAGGGCAGGTAGGTGGTGCAGTAGAGTACAGGTCTAGAGTCAGAAGACTCATCTTCTTGGGTTCAAATCTAGCCTTAGATACTTACTTGCTTTGTGACCTTTTGTAAGTCACTTAACCCTGTTTGCCTCAGTTTCATCATCTGTAAAATGAACTGGAGAAGGAGATGGCAAACCTCTCCATTATCTCTGCCAAGAAAACCCCAAATGGGGTCACCAAGAGTTGGTCATGACTGAACAACAACAAAAGTAGGAAGCCATTGGAGAAATAAGTTCTTGGAGGATGTAATTTTGAGAGCTGTGTGGCAGATGGGTTAAAGAAGGAAAAGAAGGGAAACGAAGAGCCCAATGAGGAGATTATTTGAATAGTACAAATGAGAGATGACAAATGTTGGCATTGGTGTGGTGGCCTTATGAGTGAAAGAAAGGAGATGGAAAAATTCTTGATTTTCTCTGAATTAAGCAGGATAAAGTCTTGGTCAGAGGAAAAAAAAAGCATCAAGTTTCTTGGTTGTTAAAATAGCTAATCCTTAAAAAAAAATTTGTGATACCATAAAATTATTATGTCCATTCATAATACTGTTATCAAGACAAAATTGTGTATAAAATGCTCATTTGTGAAATTGTTGGACGCTTCAAATTGCTAAATGATCCATTTCGGGGCCTGAGATATCTATCAGCTCTTTTCTTTAGATTTAGATGCAAATAAGCTTTTTATAATACAATAGAAGAAATATAGCTATAAATTAAGAATACCATTAACATCCCTATTGTGGTCCGAGTCCCCATTTTGGTTTCAGTTTATTTAATTCACTTATTCCCCCAAACTAACTAAAAAAAATACCAGGTAAAGTAAAATATAGTACTTCTTTCACAATGAAGATCATTCTACTAAAAAGCATCCCTAGAAAAATAATTAGAAGAAGTAAGTAATTAATACCAACTGAATTACTGCCTAATATTACTCCACAAAATTTATAATGCATGAAATGGGAAGTAAAAAGTGAAAACCCAAATAATTGTAGACATAAGATTCTCTTTTTCTAGTTGTGTACTCTATTTGGAGATGACCTTCTATTAGGCAATTTGGGAGATTAAGTGGAAAAATCTAGATTTTTTTCCACTTTAATCATGTATTGGTAATTAGGGTGGGATTTTTTTTTTTTTTTCACTGTTTTCTCTTTGAGAATGCTAATGTAATCAAGTGGCTTTGATTAAGTCTTCCTAGGTGCTAAGCAACCCCCAGGCCCACACCCTTTTGCTAATGAGGTATGAAGCCTTTGGGCCCTAAACAGGGTATACAAACTCAGAGGTTAGCATTTTGTTTGGGGCTCTCACTCACTGGAAGAGTGTTGGTGTGGAGACTCTGGGTAGCCCTTGTTAAGAGCCCCGGCTTTGAAGAAAACCCAGATGTTGGTACTTCTCTCACCTGGTAACTGTATATTGTGATTTGGTTAGACAGAAATGTTGATCTATTTATATTGTCTCTGTTTGTAATTTCAGTTTGTGTTTGCCCTGAAGTTCAGGGGACTGATCTTTTCTCTTTGAACTAAGTGAATGATATATGTATGTTTGATTAAAGTGAGATGTTAACCCCTTAAAGTTGCTTTCCTTGGAAAAGCAGATCAAAGAACCTGTGCTGGCAGCTCTTGTCGCTGGTCTTGTTGGGTCTTATACCCCTACAGCAGCTGCTAGCCACATTGTTGTTACAAATCGTTACTGAGCATTTCAGCTAAGCAAATTGCCAGTAAACTTCAGTTTAATCATCTAAATATTATTTTTTAAAATCATTTCACATAGATGTCATAACAGTTTTTGGTTGAAAGATGCTAGTATTTACAGTATCTTACTCAATTTTATATGGAAATTAGGTTCAGTACCAGTTAAAATTGTAGGATATTGAGGTCTTGGAAAAGGAATATATCAATTAGATGATCCAGGGCTTCTTACCATGAGGTCTGTGACTCTTTTAAAAAATATTTTGATAAGCATTTCAGTATAATTACTTTCTTCTGTGATCTTATATATGCTGCTTTATGCATTTAAAAACATTATGCTAAGACAGGTTCTATAGACTTCACCAGAATGTCAAAGGGATCAATGACACAAAATAAGTTAAGAACCCATGATCTGGTACAAAACCCCAGTGTCTACTTGTGTCTGGAGCATAGTAGGTGCTTAATAAAGTTTTGTTCAATTGATCTGAATGGTCAAGACCTGTTCTGCCCTGCATCAGTATATTTTTGGTAGTGAGTAAATATCCAGCATCAATGCATATGTTGAAATGGTCAAACTAGGTAACATGAGGACTTTGATATAATTAAAATTGAAGCCACAAAATATGCCATTTTTTTCTCATGAGTTATCATCCTTTTAATTGGAACATAATTTCATTGAAGATTTTAATCTTGTAATTATTAGTCCAACTAAAGTAGGTCAAGATTGTACTTTGCAGTATCTTAGAGGATTGTATTTCAAGTTAAATATAAATATAGACATCACACGTATATTGTTTGCCGATGACATAAATGTATTTATATGATTCTCTGAAGGTATTTCTTCAGTTTACAGTGCCTTATTAACAACTCTGGTTCTTGACTAAGAGGCCATACATTTCCTGAACCGAGAATGAGGCCTCTTAGGAAAACAATGGAGAATCTGCCAGACTCCCTGCACATTTTGTTTTTATATCAGCTTTTAATCTGTGAAATCTAACTATTATTATTCTCTTCCCATAATTTTTTAAAGTAGAAATGTCTATTAATTAACTAGAAGTAGTCCCACAGTTTGCACTCTATTCTTTACAAAATTAGAAGCCTCAAAAAATTCAATAATTTTCTGATGGAATGTGTGCTCAGGTGGCTTCCATTCAATGAAAATGACCACCTGGCTTTTAGTTTAAACTTTGTTTTCTCTCTTTTCATATAGAAATTATTAAACATTTCAATTGAGCATCTCTCCTGCCTCACACTCGTTAGCTTTATGATCTTTGACAAGTCATTAAACTTCTCTGTCTCGGTTTCTCATAGGTAAAAAATAGGGATAATAATATCACCAACTTTGCAGAGTTGTGAAGATAAAATGAGACAATATTTGTTAAGCAATTTGCAAAAATCTTGAATTACTACATAAAAAGAAGGGAAGGAAAAACCCAGAGAAATATTGATACACGAGCAAGCATTCTGTTAAGAACTTATCTTTTTAAAACATGTTTACAATAATTACTTTAAACGATGTTGAAATTTTTTTTTAAATTTTTCAGAACACCATAGAATTTAGATCTAGATGGGACTTTTAGATGGGTTTATTCAATTCTGGTCTCTTCATTTTACAGTTGAGGAAATAAATGTCCATTTTGAAAAGAAGTAACTTGCGTAGCAGAATGAGGCTTCGCAACCAGGTCCTGTGACTTCAGACCCAGTGCTCGTCTTTCTAATACACTAAGATGTCTCTGTTTTTAGGGTCTGGAGCTTACTCATTAATTCCATCCAAGTTGGGATCCTCTTTATTATGGGGTACCCCTTTTGAGACTTGAGGGTTTTTTTTTTTACTTAATTTCCTGGTATATATAGCTTCATAGAATTGGGAGTTGGAAATGACTGTAAGAGAAATCTGGTTCAAATCTCCTATTTTACAGATAAGGAAAATGAGTCCCAGAAAGTTTGTGACTTCTTCAAGGTTTCTGGAACAATCAGTTATCCAACCTGTTTGCTGTATTCTTTTTTCTCCACTATTAGAATCTAAGTCTTCTCTACTCAGAATCACCAGAGAGTTATTTTACTTTTGTGGTCTGTCAGTATTCTGCCAAAGAAGCTTTATAGTTAGTCAGGGTGTGGTAAAGTATTCCTGAAGATTTATGATTGATTTCCCTATTGAATAACTGAAAACAAAACAAAACAAAACAAAACTTTGCCTTCAGGGAAGGGAGGGGAGAAGTGCTGGGGGTTTTCAAATCCACCCCCCTCGATTTTTTCTTTTCTTTCACTGTCAAAGTGCTGTTGAAATTCAAAGAGACCAGTCTTGTGGGCGAGGCCAGAACTGTTGGCCAAATGCCACCACTTTTCGAATCTAACTATTAAATAGCAAAACTATTTTCCGTATGTATTTATTGTACCACACTGATTAATACACATATTTGTTTGGGGCGGGAGTTGGCATATCTTGGAGCATTTTCTTAGAGCCTCCTTGGCTTTCTGGCCACTATACCATGCTATTCAAACAGGATAAAAGAAGCAGTACCCTAAGCACCAAGTTCTTATATAATTAAACAGAGCTGGTGATAGTATCCTCTGGAGGATTTAGTCATAATCTTTTATTTGTTTTTACTCTTATAATGTGCCCGCCCAGCAGGTGACCTTTTCCAAACAATTAAGTGAGAGCCTCCAAGGAAGGGTGTAAACTATAAATATATTTAGCAGTTGGGGCCAGTATTTTATTTCAGTTTAAGGTGCTGCTATCTCTAGCTGCTTATTGGGGGTGATTTTCAGGGTCTCAGGAGCCTTTCTCTCCACTGCCAAAAACGCTGCTACTGTTCTTTCCTTTGTCTTCACATTTTTTTTTTGTCTTGTTAGGATGCAAATACTACTGGAAGAAGAGTAGGATTTTAAGATTTATGGGTCATATGGACCTGCCTACATATCTTCCTTTTAAATTTCAGGTGCTATCTCTTTTGTGTAGCTTACCTTAAAGGTCCTCTGTTTGGCATGTTTGACATACATATAATTTGTCTTATAGTGACTTCCAGCTCCTAATCCTATGTAGCAATAGACATTTGAACACGGAAGTAAAAACCTCAAATCTCAAAAGGGTCACCCCATAGGAAAGAGGTTCCTAACTTGGATGTGTGTGGGGCGGGGGGAGAGTGTTGGGAGCTTTTTTGCTGGAGAGTTAAGAGGATGACAATGTTCTTATTGGATAGGGGGCTTATGTCATAAGGTAGCCTTTTCTTTTCCTTTAGGATAATCATAAAAACATTGTATTAACATTATCACATGTTCTTATTGATATCCTAAAAGTTTTGGGAAAGCACATTTCCTAGATATGGCCATGAGGTGATACAGTGTGTGGCATAAAGCTATTTTCTGTTCACTTTGAGAAAGACAACACTTTAACCATGAGGTTTCTAGGAGATGGGGAGTCTCATGGTGAATCCAGGATAGATGGCAAGGGTAGGGGGGTTGATGTGGTATAATGGGAAGAACACCTGATTTGGAGGCAAAGGACATGATTTGAGTCCTAGTTCTATGTTGTTGTTGAGTTGTTTCAGTCATGTGTCTTCGTGACCCCAATTGGGGTTTTCTTGGCAGAGATAGTAGAGTGGTGTGTCATTTCCTTCTCCAGTTCATTTTACAGATAAGGAACTGAGGCAAACAAGGCTAAATGACTTGCTTAGGGTCACAGAGCTAGTAAGTATCTAGGCCGGATTTGAACTTAGGTTTTCCTGACTCTAGGCCCAGCACTCTATCCATTTCACCACCTAGTTCTACTATTCATTACTATTATAACTTCGGATAAGTCAGTTTACCTCTTGGGGCCTCAAATGAAGGACTTGGAATAGATCGTGTGTAAGCTTTCTTTCAGTTTGAAATCCTTTAATTTTTATAAGGAATAGGTGTTTGAGGACATGTACTATGAAAGAGTTGGATAACTCTCTAGTTCCCATCCTGTCATTTCCTCAAAGTATAAATTCATTATTTTGCCAACTTTCTGTGATTGCATCTCAGTGGATTCTCCTATAACCTACCAGTAGTACAGATCCTGATTCCTCTATCCCTTTATAAACAGTTTAGAGTTGCTATGGCTGAAAATTTCATTCTCTGTGGCCTACCTGAGGATGTGAATTTCAGTAGATTGTCCCTGTCCCTGTACTTATAATCTCTCTCATCCTTGGTAGTTGATGCCAGAGTTTGTACTCCACTGGCAGAGTCTCTGGATTATTCTGTAGACACCTCTGCCTGGATAATGTTCATCAAGCATTTGAAACTCAGTAGGTCTAAAACTGAACTCAAGATCTTTCCCCTTAAACTCACTCTTTCTCCTAACTAGCCTGTTTTTGCCCAGGGTATCACTATCATTTATCCAGGTTTGCTACTTGAGAGGTGGTTCTTGACTCTTTAGTCACTCTCCTCCACCCCCTCCATCTCTCAGTATCCAAACAAGTACCAAGTCTGCCTCCTCAAATGATCTCTTACAACCATCCCATTCTGTCTACTTCCACATAACCACCATCAATCCAGGCCCTAGATACTTCTCTCTTGGTCTGTCGGATCATTGTTTATCTCAGAGCTTTTGCAGAGACTTCTCCCCATGACTGGAATGCCCTTCTTCTAATCTTTGTGTCTAGAAACTCTTAGCTCCCCCTGAAGGCTCAACTCAAGTGCCACTTCCTTCATTGGCATTCTCATCTATCTCCCATCATTCAGTCTGTCCAGTCTCTAATCCATCCTCCCCACTGCTGCCAAATTGATAATCTTAAAGCTCAGGTCTAAACATGTCGCCCGTCTGCTCAAGCAGCTCAAGGCTCTCAAATGCCTTAAGACTAAAAAACAAAGTCCTCTGTTTGGCATTTAAAGCCCTACACAATGTGGCTCTGGTTTATCTTTCCAGCTCCATTGTATCTTACTCCCCTTTTCGCAAACTACATTCCAGTCAAACTGGCTTGCTTACTGTTTCCATACAGGACATTCCATTGTCTGTCTCAAAGCCTTTGCAGGGGAACCATTGTCCGTATCAAAGCCTTTGCAAAGACATGTCCCCCATGACTAGAATGCTCTGCCTTTCTCCGTGTCTTAGAAATCGAATTCACTTTAAGTCTCAGCTTAAATGCCACCTCCTTCAAGAGTCAGTTAATAAACATTTTAAGTGCGTACTGTGTGCCAAGCATTGTGCCATTGTATGCCAGACATACAAAGAATGGCAAGAGACAATCCTATTCTCAGGGAGCCCATAGTCTAATGGGGGAGACAACATGGGAACCACTAGGTACAAACAAGCTATATCCAGGGTAATGTGGAAATAATCGACAGAGGGAAGGTACTAGGATGAGGGAGTTTGGGAAAGGCTTCATATAGAAGATGGGATTTTAGCTGGGAGCTGAAAGAAGCCAGTAAATCCAGGAAGTAGAGATGAAGAGGGAGGGCATTCCAGGCATGGGGGACAGTTAGTGAAAATGCCTGGAGTTGGGAGATGAAGTATCTTTCTTGAGGAACGAGGAGGCTATGTGGATCACAGAGTATGTAAGGTGTAAAAGGGTTGGATGGTATAAGAAGGTATAAGAAGACTGGAAAGGTAGGAAGGGGGCATGCTGTAAAGGGCTTTGAACACCAGACAGAGGATTTTATATTTGATGGTGGAGGTGATAGGGAGTCATAGGAGTTATTTATGCAGTGTGTGTGTGTGTGTTGGAAGGTGGCAAGGTCAAACCTGTGCTTTAGGGAGAGCAATTTGATAGTTGAGTGAGGATGGACTGAATGAGAAGAGACTTGTGGAAGGAAGACCAACTATCAGGGTATTGTAATAGTTCAGCCGTGAATGAGGTGATAAGGGTCTGTGCCAGGGTTGTGGCAGCATCTGAGGAGAGAAGGGAGTATACTGGAGGTGTTATGGAGGTAAAATAACAAGCCTTGTGAACAAATTGAATGTGGCAGTGGGTGGGGCATGGAGTGAGAGAGAGAAGGCTGATACCTGGGTTGTGAGCCTGGGTGACTTAGGAAGATAGTGGTACCTCAGCAAGAATAGGGAAGTTAAGAAGGGGGAAAGGTTTGGGAGAAAGATAATGAATTTAAGAGTTCTTTCCTGATACTCCCAGGGGAATCTACCCAGGTTAATTCACCCAAGTGTTAATCTACCCCCTTCCCATCACTGGGCATTTCTTTTATATATACCCTCTATTTACTTGTCTGTGAATATGTTATCCTCACCCCTTGTAGAATGTAAGCTCCTTGTGGGAATTTTAACATACGTATTCCCAGAACCCAACATTCCTAGTACGTTGTAGGCACGGGTAGACTCTAAGCTTCCTTCCAGCTCTAAATCTTTTTTTTTCCCAGCTCTGAATCTTAATAAATACTTCTCGATTGGGTGATTAATGAACCTTGGGTCACCTACATGCTGCAAAGAGATTTTGTTTATAAGTTTCATAAATTTTTGAACTTCAGAATTCTCATATTCAAATGAAAGTATAACAATATAATCCAAACATAATAAAATAATAGAAATAATTTTTGGTCATATATCATTGTCCTTGGTCCTCATTTCTCATTAGTACAGATTGTTAAAAATTGAATAGATATTATGCAGTTTGTCCTCACAGAAGGGTATAAGTGATTGTACCAGTTTATCAGTACACAGAACTTTTATCTCCCGTAGTAGGTAGTAATTAAAGGAATATCTTCGTTCAGCTTTCATGGGGAATGTGTCATTCTGGAGATATGAGATCTTCCCACACCTAATAACTAGACAGCTATACACTTGAAGTGGTGGAATTTTATTTCTAATACTTGTTATGGCAGCCCCAGTTGTTACTATGTTATAAAATGTACTGTTTAATTTCATTACTTTTAAAATAGAACATGAGGAATGGGATGACATTTAGGTACCCTTTAGAGATTCTATAAATATAATTCAACATTTTTTTGTGCTGTAGATGCAAGTTTAGATGATATAGGACATTGGACTAAATGGGCATTGACCCAGTCAGTTTCCTTGGGATTTACTTCTCTGAAAAAAGTCCTTGATGTCAGCTTTCTTTTTGATGATTTGCCTCTTCCCCCTAGAGGCAGATGAGCAGCTGCTTGACCTCTTGGGTAGGATGTAAAGGCTGCTTATCTGGAAGATTAATTAGTTAATTAAAACCAAAATAGCCTTCTTACCAATGCTTTTCTCACCCTTCTTTGCAACTGGCTGTTGCTGTTATTACCCTTTGACTTGTTAGCTGTTAAGTATTATTTCTGCATCATTAACACCATGGATCATTGGCACTTCTTCATCAGCTTCATCCATCTACTCTTATCTCACGAATTACTTGTTGTGGATATGTCTAAAGGAAGACTTCACCTCACTTTTTAAAAAGAATTTGTGCTGTGTGTTTTTGGATAGAGTACCTGACTTTGAAACAGTAAATTCTTCATCATTATGATGAGGGCACAATCTCTGGGAACCCCCTCGAACCTGGAATACAGTCTCTAGGAGCCCCCTTGAACTCTCCTTGAGTCTTCCAACTAGATCTGGCCTTTCCCTAAGGCCATGGGCCTTGCATTATCATTGGGCCCAAGTCTCTGCCAAGCCTAGCCTAGCCCTCTATTGTCCAGCTGTTTCCCCACCCCCCCCACTTAATCCTGATCAAAATATCTATACCCTAGTGCTGTTACCCCAGCCCTCTATTGTCTGTATGTCTCCATGTAGCCTTCAGCTATTTCCCACTCAGGAGTCTGACCTCATCTCAGTCCCATCAAGCTCCTCCTTAGACTTCTCCTCAAGTCCCTCCCTAAATCCCTCCTCTGGTCACCTCAGACCACCCCTCAATCCCTCCCACAATCTTTGTGTATATAATGTCCATCTTGCCTCCATGAAGATGGTCAGATCCAACCTAGCTCAGATTGATCTGGCCCGCTTTCATTACAGGCGTCACAAAGGGTGGGATATCTTGGGGCAGGCCTATTTGGCTAACTCTTAATAAACTTTGTCTTTTCCCTTGGCTGAGAAAGCTTGAGTCGAATTCTTTCGGCAGGACCTGGTGTGTCGGTACTTTGAGGTGTCGAGCACCTCTCAACCTCAAACCTCTTCAGGTGGTTCCCTGACCGGGAAACACTGCTAATCTCAAGTTCCTTTCCAGCCAAGGACTTGAAGGTAAGCCTCCCCCTCTTCCAATTCCCCCCCTCCCCCTCGCTCTCCAAGCATTTTGGAGGTGCTTTTTTGGGCCTGACGTCAGCAGGTCCCAGTAGATCAGACAGCTAGAGGCTGTCTTGTTGTACTCAGCCTGACGCTCTCAGGTGGTTCTTGGTCCAGTGGCTATATTGGAAGCCATGGACCCAAGCATGGCTTCTGAAGCGAGCAGGTCCCAGTAGGTCAGACAGCTAGGAGGCTGTCTTGTTGTACTCAGCCTGACACTCTCAGGTGGTTCTTGGTCCAGTGGCTATTGGAAGCCATGGACCTAGGCACGGCTTCTGAAGCATGGAGGACATGGACAGATGCTCCATCCAGAAGCATATACCAGATTATTTCAATTATCTTCGCACTAGGGAATTGGGAAACTCCAGCAGGTACTTTCTTGTGGGTTTTTTTGTCTTGTTTTATTTTCTTTGTCTCTCTACACTTACTCCTAACTTCTCCTTTATTAAGGAGGAAGGGACTTCCAGCCCAAATGCCCGAAATGGGTCAAACCTTTTCAATTCCTGCAAGTTCACCTTTAGGTTGTCTCTTGCAAAATTGGGAAAAATCTAGTTTCTCTACAGAACTTAAAAAGAAAAAGCTGGTGCGGCTTTGCAATACTGTTTGGCCTCAGTATCACTTAGAAGGCCACGAAATATGGCTTATTTTGGGGACTTTAAAACGTAATACTATTTTGTAGTTAGAATTATACTGTCGCAAAGAAGGAAAATGGATAGAAGTTGCCTACATGATGGCCTTCGTGGAGCTCTCTTGGAACCCTGTCCTCAGAAAGGATTGTAAGATGCTTGTAGCTAAAGCTGCCCCACAAAAGGGCAATGGGGGTGAACAGGGCATTTTGGATGACCCCCTTCTTCTTATGGCCCCCAGGGCTTTGGCTCCTCCCCCCTTGGCGACCCCTGCTCAGGTCCCAGCCAAAGGTCTGGTTGAGATGCCTCCCTCTGTGGCCTCTTTCCCTGAAGGGACCCCTACTCAGGTTTTGGCCTCCTGGCCTGCCTCTACTGCAGGCCGTGCAATATCTATCATCATGGGCCCTTCCCCCAAGGCAATCCCTACTCAGGTTCTAGCCTCGGGCCCTGCCCACACGGCAATATCTCCTTCCCTAGCTCCTCTCTCTGAGGTAGCACCCACTTGGGTCTCTGGGGTATCTTCCCCTCTGACCTCTACCCCTCTTCAGGTATCAACTGATTTTCTCCCTTGTCAGCCTGATCCACTGGCCTTGCAGTCCAATCTAGTTCAGCCAGCTCTGCCTAGTCCCTACCTCACAAGAAGTGGGACTTCCTATATCCCTCCCCAAGCCTCAGTCTCCACAGCTCCTTCAAGGCTTTTTCCCCTGAGGGAAGTGCCTGCCTCCTCTACAGGGACAATCAGGGTACACTTTCCATTCTCCATTTCAGAGATCATTCAGGTTAAAGAGAAGCTGGGGAGATACTCAGAAGACCCCACTAAGTTTACTGAGGGTTTTAGGGATCTGTCCCTACAATTTGAGCTTTCTTGGGGTGAATTGCACATCTTCTTCTCTATCTGTTGTACCACTGAGGAGAAGAGGAAGATCTGGGAACAAGCCCAAGAATTTGGGGATCGTTTGGCTAGCGATAACCCCATAAAATACCCCCCAGGAACAGCTGCTGTTCCCACTAGTGACCCAGGATGGAATTATCAAAAGAGTGAGGATAGAGAAAAGAGAGACCATATGGTAATTTGCCTGATAGAAGGCCTAAGAACAGCATTTCAAAAGCAGATAAGTTTTCAAAAAATTAGGGAAATTACTCAGGGAGAAAAGGAAAACCCTGCCCTTTTCCAAAACCTTCTAGTAGAAGCTATTAAGAAGTAGGCAAATTTGGATCCTGATTCTGTTGAAGGGGCAGCAATCCTTAGCATGTATTTCATTAATCAGCCTGCCCCAGATATTAGGAAGAAACTGCAGAAATTGGCAATGGGACCCCAAACACCTCAGGTCCAATTGCTGGAGACGGCCTTTGGAGTTTTCAACAATAGAGACCTGGTTGCAACAGAGGAAAGAAAATGCAAGGAAAGGGCTAGAGACGGAGAACATGCTCTATTCTTGGCTGCTGCCGTGGCCAGGAAAAGACCCAAGGAGTGCCCTTCCAGGGCACTTCCTCCCCTTGGAGGAAGCCTGGCAGTGTGGGCCGTGGGGAAACCTACTTTCGACACCACAAGGAGGGTCACTGGTCCAAAGAGTGCCCCTCTAGGGCGGCCCCCTGGAGGAAGCCTCCAGGATCCGCGCCTCCAGGACCATGCCCAGCATGTAACCAGGAGGGACATTGGAGAAAGGATTGTCCCCAAGGTTGGAAAAGTGGTAGAGTCTCCTCCCAGTACCCTGTCCTCCAGTCTTCTGAAGACTTGGAAGGAGGGGAAAGCCTGGCGCTTGGCAGTGCTCCCACTTTCTCCACCTCTCTCGCGGAGCCCTGGGCGAAATTGAGGCTGAAGGTAAGGTTACCCACTTTATCACGGCTATGTTCTCTTGTTTTAACTAATTGCTCTGGCCTTATGCACCCCTTGACCCATCAGGTCATGGGCATTAAGGATCTGTTCTTTGGACACTCCTTCCTTACACTCTCTTCTGGCCCTGCCCCCTTGTTGGGAAGGGACCTGATGGTGACATTGGGGAGCCAATTTTCTCTAGTTCAACCTTGTAGTTCCCTTTTCCCTCTGCTCACCAGACCACCCCCAGAAGTATGGGAGACAGTCAAGCCAGTTGTTTGGGATCAGGGAATTCTTGGGAAAGCTGCTCAGGCCACCCCTGTCCTTAGTCGCCCCAGAGAGTCTAATGTGTTCGCCAATTGCTGTCAATATCCAATTAAGCCCAAGGCCTGGGAGGGACTGCAACCATTAATTGAAAGATCCCTTAGGCATAAAATCCTTGTCCCTTGTCAATCTCCTTGCAACATTCCAATCCTTCCCATAAGGAAGCCTAATGGAGAGTACTGAATGGTTCTAGATCTCAGGGCTGTTAATGAAGCTGTTATTCCTATGCATTGCCACAACCCATATTGGGGTACCCAATGGTTTTCCACCCTGGACCTCAAAGATGCCTTTTTCTGTATACCTTTGCACACAGATTCACAATTTATTTTTGTCTTTGAATGGATACTTCTAGGGGAATCAAGTTCATGTCTGCTAATATGTACAGTTTTGCCCCAAGGGTTTCGAGATAGCCCTCATTTATTTGACCAGGCTTTGGGAAAAGATTTAAGGGACCTTAAATTAACTGACAGGAGCTTAATTCAATATGTGGATGATATTCTTATTTGTAGCCCCACCTGGAAGGCTTCTTTGGCTGTGGCCCCAGAAACCCTGAACTTCTTGGGTACTCGAGGCTACAGGGCCTCCTTGAACAAAGTCCAGATAGCATGCCAATGTGTAAAGTATCTGGGCCACGAACTAATGCCTACCTTTCAATCTTTAACCTCGGAGAAGAAGAGGACAATACTGCCCATTAAACAACTCCAAACTTTTCTAGGCATGCCTAGATTTTGTAGATTCTGGATTCCTAATTTTGGTCTCATTGCTAAACCTCTTTATGACTCCACTCAAGGCCCTGACTTGCTCCCTCTAGAGTGGGGCCCCTACCAGGCTAAAGTTTTTGAGGTTTGAAAACTAAAGTGACCACCACTCCAGCATTAGCTTTACCTAATTTAGAAAAATCTTTCACTTAGTATGTTGATGGAAGGAGAGGACAGGCTTTGGGAATCCTAATCCAGTCCTTAGGATCTAACCCCTGTTTTCCAAAACAATTAGATCCTCTGGCTGCTATAGCCATTCCAATTGAGGAAGCTTCTAAGCCTCTAACAGACCAGCCCCTAGAAGCTCTGACTTGCCAGAGCACCCTGGAAGCAGAGGGCCACCAGTGCCTGGCTAACCACAGGCTCACCAAATATCAAACCTTGCTCTTAGATACCCCTGACCTAATTTGGATGTGCTACACACTCGTGAACCCCAAAGCAGTGTGGTACACAGAACAAGTGGTTAGGGGAGCTAGGTATGAAATAGTCATCTTTAATTCCCTCTGGGGAAATTGTCTTTTCTCTATACTCCTATACTGCCTGTTTGCTGCTTGTTTGCTTAACCTCTTTGCCAAGTTTATCTCCTCCAGGCTTCAAGCCACCAACTTCCAGATGACTGCTCAGACCGGGACCCATCCAGGCAGGGACAACTCTACGCCCCTTGCCAGCAGGAAGCAATTTCAGAAGCTGAGACCTTCATCCCTGACCCCAAAAGAAACTGGGTCCCATTTGTTTGAGGGGGGAATGATGAGGTTTAGACTGTGGGAATTTCCTTGGACCCCAAAAGAATTTGGGTCCTATTTGTTTGAGGGGGGAATGATGAGGGCACAATCTCTGGGAATCCCCTCGAACCTGGAATACAGTCTCTAGGAGCCCCCTTGAACTCTCCTTGAGTCTTCCAACTAGATCTGGCCTTCCCCTAAGGCCATGGGCCTTGCATTATCATTGGCCCCAAGTCTCTGCCTAGCCTAGCCTAGCCCTCTATTGTCCAGCTGTTCCCCCCCCCTTAATCCTGATCAAAATACCATACCCTAGTGCTGTTACCCCAGCCCTCTATTGTCTGTATGTCTCCATGTAGCCTTCAGCTATTTCCTGCTCAGGAAGTCTGACCTCATCTCAGTCCCATCAAGCTCCTCCTTAGACTTCTCCTCAAGTTCTTCCCTAAACCCCTCCTCTGGTCACCCCAGACCACCCCTCAATCCCTCCCACAATCTTTGTGTATATAATGTCCATCTTGCCTCCATGAAGATGGTCAGATCCAACCTAGCTCAGATTGATCTGGCCCGCTTTCATTACAGGCGTCACAAGGGGTGGGATCTCTTGGGGCAGGCCTATTTGGCTAACTCTTAATAAACTTTGTCTTTTCCCTTGGCTGAGAAAGCTTGAGTCGAATTCTTTCGGCAGGACCTGGTGTGTCGGTACTTTGGGGTGTCAAGCACCTCTCAACCTCAAACCTCTTTAATTATGTAACCTGCATTATAGACAATATAATAATTTCTTTTCGTTTGAGACACTAGGTATCTTGAAGTTGGGAACTTCGAGAGTCAAACTTGGGTCTGAATATAGAGTAATCACTATACTAACAGGCCAGGTAGGAACTGTACATTGAAATAGTAACATATTTAATGGGGCCAAGCAAATCAATGGCAAAGCACCTCTCAACATTTATTTTTGAATGAGTGAAATCTCCTCTCTGAGGAGGAGACCAGCCAGGTTCTTTTAAACTCAATTCTCCAAAATGGAGGTGGGACAAGTGGGTAGGAATGGCATAGCTCTATTGGGATTGCCAAGATTTGCCTCAGTAGCAATGTTTCCATTCAGACTACTTTCCATTTTCACCACCTCTGCTACCTGGATATCTGATCTTTTTACTCTGTGGCATCTCAGGACCATAATGGAACTCTTGGGTTTCTTGAATATTTCCATTATACTTTTAAATGTTCTCCTGTGAACAAGCTTCTCTTCTCATAAGACTCTGCAACAAACAGAACCCATTCTCCATTGTGTATATGTCCTATACACACATTTTCATGGGAATTGAAGTCCTGAGAACTTCAGTTAGGCTGCTTCCCAAGGCCTCATGGGAAATAACAATCCTGTTCCACCTTGGTGATTATCATAGTCTATGATCTTTAGTTCAGTCTGTGCCATTGACTAGTTTTGGCCTATCAGTAAATTATATAAACCTTCAGGGCCTTAGTTTCTTCTCTAAAAAATGATTTCTTAAAAAACCTTATCTTAAAAAATAGATTTCTTAAATTTTTTCCTAGCACCAACATGCTATCACTTTTTTATTAGCTCTCCTTACTGTTTGATGTATAGCAGAATTCCAGGTACAAACAACATTAAAAGAAATTATGAAGTTCTAGATGGTGTCTCTTCTGTGATAACATTTCATGTTCTAAATAACACCCTATAGGTTAAATGGAATGTGGTAGGCAGGAAGATCATAGAACTATTGTCAGATTGCAACCATGCTTATTAAAGATAAACTATACACTTGTCTAAATAAATAGAATAGCTTTGCTAGCAAGGGTTGTGAGGTACTTTGATTCATAGAATGCATGATTCACATCCAGAGTACTGAGGGCAAAGTTTGGAACTGGAGTCATTCTAAATAGAGATTCAGGATTAAGGATGTTGCTTAGGTCTAGCGAGTTAGTGCTGCTGAAGCTGGTCAAAGAGCACAGAAGTAGGCAACTTCTTGTATAGGTGATCTAGAGGTTGATTACTGATGATTCTGATCTTCTGGTAGGTCACGGAGCCTACGTTGGTGGAAAATGGAAGTAGAGAGTCAGAATAGTCTAATGCCATGGGGGGAGATGTTGGCATTGTGGGCAAAAATGAAAGCTAAATGGGGAGAGAGTGGAGAGAAAGGCTGGGGCTGGATTGAGATCTGAGATCAAGCTAGAATCTCCCCAGAAGGGAAGTATTACTAACAGAGGATTGTTGACTGATATTTCCTAAGTAGAACATTACCACACTGGGGAATCCTACAGGTAGAGTGGTCTTTCCAAGTATTAAGGGGTCTGGATATATTGAGGGTGTGTGTTTAAGGAATTATCTAGCTTTGTTAGAGCAGTAGATGCCTGTTCTTTAGCCCGGGAGTTCTCTGGCTCTGGTAGTGGCTGTGCTACTACTTCCTTGTGGGGGAAGGGTTCTACTGGGGCCCATGTGTACTGTCTCTCTGAGGCAGGGCTATGTTGCCATCTGATTTGTCCCTTGGAGTCTGAGTATGGGTCTTATAATAGTTGAGAGGCCTAACAAGCTTTGTTATACTTTTGAATTGTTTATAGTTTTGAAGTGATTTTTCATTACAGGTACAAAAAGATAAGATCAAAGCCAAACAAAAACCAAATCCTGAAACATTCCTTGTTCATCAGTGCATAAACTGATTTGAAGTTAAACAGAAGGCAAATGTGGGGCAACTTTTGGTTCCTGAAAAATTTCATCCTTCTAGAAATTAGAAATTTTCAAAGGATTTAAGAAAAAAAAAGCCTTCATCATTGGCACATAAAAGAACAACCTTCTAGTCATTGTCACCAGCACTGACTTGCAGAAAAAAAAAAGAAAGTGCTGTAGTCAGCAATGTCTTTTTTTTTTTTTTTTTGCATTTCCTAAGCTATTATGAAACTTCAGCAAATGGTCATATTTGTCAAAGCTTTTTTGAGTGGTAGGTAACAGGCATTTATTAAGAACCAAACTGTGTCAGGAACTGTGCTAAGTGCTTGGGCTATAAAAAAGGGCGAAAACCAGTCCCTGCTCTCTAGAAACTCACAGCCTGAGGGAGACAGTATGAAAAAACTATGGATAAACAAGATGTACACAGGGTAAACTGGAGATAATTCCAGAGGGAAGGCACTAGATGAGACCTGAAGGGAAGCCAGGAAGTAGAGATGAGGAGGGAGAGAATTCCAGGGATGGGGGACAGCCAGTGAGAAGACTGAGTTAGGAGATGGAGTGTCTCATTCAAGAAACTAAGGAAGCCAGTGCCACTGGATCAAAGAGTAAGTTGAGAGGAGTGAAGTTTAGCAAGATTGGAAAGGTAATAAAGTTCTAGATTTTGAAAAAGGCTGAGTAGAGATTTTATATTTTCTTCTAGAGGCAAAAGGGAGCCTCTGAAATTTATTCAGTGGGTGTAGGGGTAGAGTAACATGGTCAGATCTGTGTTTTAGGAAGATCAGTTTGACATCTTAGTGGTGGATGAACTGGAGTGGAGTAAATACAGTGGCAACATAACTTAAAAGTATTTAATATAGATTTTTGAGCTTCACAAAATAACTTAATTTCTTCCTCTCTCTTTTATTTCCCCCATTAATGATCACTCTGCATTATTTAAACACTGCAGAAATTCTTTATTTGACTGTTTCACCTTTCTATTAGGTTAGGTTTCAGTATATGCTATCTATATATTACTATAGGAATATTTAGTATTATATCAGTCATTTAATCTAACTTCCTAATATGTCATTCTGGTTATTTTAAACATTAGAAATGAGAAATTCTAATAAGTTCTTTACTCAAAGGAGTTTGTTCTTGAGCATAGTTTTGCTTTCCTCAACTTAGTATATTATTTATATCTTTAATCAAGACTTGTTTTTCACAATTACACACAGAAATAAGCCCTTTAATTTAAGGGAGAGAAGAAACCTATTTTGGGAATTGTCCCAGAGTCCAAGAATTGCTAATATATTCTTTTTTCTTTCAATGTACTTTCAAAATGTTTAGTAATCATGAAAGCTATTCTTCCTTGACTGCTTATTGAAAGCAGAAATCTAGCCAGTAAACCCCAAGTTAAGTGGGCAGCTTTTGGCCATCAAAATTTACCTTCCTTTGGAGAGGAGAAGAAGTGCAGGGAGAGGGAGAGGGAACCTTCTTTACTCCCTCCCTCCCTTCCTCCCTTTCTCCCTTTCTCCCTTCCTTTCTTCCTTTCTTCCTTTCTTTCTTCTCTTTCTCTTTTTTTTCTTTCACAAAACCTTAAACCCAGTTCACTCTGAAGCTCATACATTGGACCACGATAAGTCCCTCCCTAAGTTCCACTTCATGGCTGTATTTTGGGCCCTCCCGGCTTACAGTGAATGTCAATGTAACTTTCTATTTGGAACAGCAACCCTGAGGGTCTTCCCCTCCCGGCTTCATTTTTTTTTCCTTTTTCCTAATTAAAGGGGCCATCCCTTGACTCCCTTCTTACAGAAGCTTATTCACTGAATGGGCATTACCTCACTAAGTGAGTACATGAAAAGGCCTTAGCCTAAAAGGGCCAGTGTCTCCAATTGCATCATGGGTCATCTCCAGTCATCCTGGTGAATATCTGGTCACGGGACCCAGATGGCTGTGGAGGAGAAAGTGAGGCTGGTGACCTTGTACAGCCCTCCCTCAATCAAATCAAAGTCAACTGCAAGGCATGTCATCATCTCCCTGTTGTCATGGTCCTCTTCGAAAATGAAGGACAAACATAACAACAACAACAATTGAAAGCAGAAGTTGTTCTGGATTTACTTAATGAGGGACACAATTGCTTTCTGGCAAAATGGGCACCCATTTGTCTTGAAGTTTCCCTCTGATTTTAGATATACTTTTGATTACGCTAAATTTTGTCGAAAGTTTCATTATATACAATCATAAGATGATGGATCTAGAGTTTAAAGGACCTCAAGTCTAGTCCAGCTCTGTCATTTTATACATGAGGAGTCTAACTGCTAAGTTCTAGATATTACCCAGTGTTATCTCTTGAATTTCTCCCTTTTTCTCCACTCTTATAACCTCTGCCCTAGTTATGGCCCTCATCAACTCTTGCCTGGGCTATTGAAATGAACTTCCTGCTTGGTCCCTTACCATTGCTTCCTTCTCTAACGCCTACTACACACTGATGCCAAATTGATACTCCTAAAACATAGGTTTGACCATGTCACTCTCCTATTAATGTTTTTTGTGTGATTCCCTGTTGCTTATAAGGTAAATTATAAACTTCTTAACCTGTCACTTAAATCCTTTCCCAATTTTATCCCACCTACCTTTATATAGTCTTAGTAAATATTACTCCTCTGTATTCCTCTCAAAGTGCCTTGCTAGCTATTTTCCAGTCAACAAACATTTATTAAGTAACTGCTATACAGAGAAAGGCAAAAGACAGTCCCTAACCTCAAGGACCTCACAGTCTAATGCTGGAGACAACATGCAAACAACTATGTTCAAATAAGATGTATAAAGTATAAATTGGGAGATTACCAGCCAAAGCAAGGCACTAGCATTAAGGAAGATTATGAAGGGTTTCTTGAAGAAGGTGAGATTTTAGCTGAGACTTGAGGGAAGCCAGTAGATAGAGATGAAGAGGGAGAGGACCCCAGGCATGGGGGATATTCAGTGAAAATGGCTGCAGTTGGGACATGGAGTGTCTTGTGCAAGGAACAGTAATGAGGCCAGTATTGGCAGGATCAGTAGATCATAGAATACGTGTCATGTGGGGGTGTGCATTGGGAGTGGGAGGATGGAGGCTAAATTATAAAGGGCTTTAAACACTAAATGAGATTTTGTACTTTATTTTGGAGGTGGTAGGGAGCTACTGGAATTTATTGAATAAGAGGGTGATATGACCAGACCAGTGTTTTAGGAAGATAGTTTGACAGCTGAGTGGAAGTTGAATTGTAGTGGAGAGAGATTTGAGGCAGGGAGGCCAAGCAGTAGGTTCTTGTAGTAGTCCAGGTTTGATGTGATGAGGGCCTGTACTAGGGTGGTAGCAGTATTAGAGGAGAGAATGAGATTTATGAGAAATGTTACGAAGGTAGAAATGACAAGTCTTGGCAATAGATTGAGAGGGTGAGAGAGAGTCAAGGATGATACTGAAGTTTTGAGTTTGGTGATTGGGAGAATGATGGTATTCTTAACAATAATAGGAATGTTAGGAAGAGGAGGAGGTCTGGGGTGGGGGGAAGATAATGAGTTCAGTTTTAGATGTGTTCAGATTAAGATGTCCACAGGATATCCAGTTCAAGATATCCAGTAAAGAGTTGGAGATGTGAGACTTAAGGTTGGCAGAGAGGTTACGGCTAGATAAGTAGATTTGAGAATCATCCATTTAGAGATGATAATTAAATCCGTGCAAATTGATAAGATCACCAAATGAAATAATTTAGAGGGAGAAATAAAAGAGAACCCAGGACCAAAACCACAGTGAGAGGGCATGACTGGATGAAGACCCTGCAAATGAAAATGAGAAGGAACCAGAGGATAGGTTGGAGGAGAACCAAGAGAGAGTGGCATCACAAAAACCCAGATAGAAGAGAGTCTCAAGGAGAAGAGGGTTATCAGTAGTATCAAAGACTGCAAGAAAGGTGAAGATTGAGGAATGAGAAAAAATCCATTAGATTTGACAATTGAGAGATCATTGGTGGGGCAGCTAGGTGGTGAAGTGAATAGAGTACCAGCCCTAGAATCTGCAGGACCTGAGTTCAAATGTGACCTCAGACACTTGACACACTTACTAGCTGTGTGATCTTGGGCAAGTCACTTAACCCCAATTGCCCTGACTTCCACCCTCCAAAAAAAAAAAAAGATCATTGGTAACTTTGGAAAGAGCAATTTTAGCAGAATGATGAAGTCAGAAGCCAGACTGTGGAATGTTAAGAAGAAAATTAAGAGGATTCATCCATTCGTTTATTTTAAACATTCATTTAAGAAAATTGAGTCCCAAATTTATACCTCTCGTTAGTCTCTCCCCTGCCCATTGGGAAAGTAAGCAATATGTTATCAATAATACATGTACAGTTATGCAAAACATTTCTATATTAGTCATATTCCCTCCTTTTTCCCCTCCCCCACCTATGACAAGAAAAATAAAGAAAGCAGAAAAAAATATGTTTCACTCTGTACTCAGAATTCATCAGTTCTCTCTCTGGAGATGGGTATCATTTTTCATCATGGGTCCTTTGGAATTGTCTTGGATCATTGTATTGATCAGAGTAGCTAAGCCTTTTATAGTAGATCATCCTTTCTGTATTCAGTATACAGTAGATCATCCTATTACTGTATACTATGTTCTCTTGATTCTGCTCACTTCACTTTGCATCAGTTCATATAAGTCTTCCCATGTTTTTCTGAAACCCTCCTCTTCCTCATTTCTTATAGCACACTAGTATTCCACTACAATCATATACTACAACTTGTTCAGCCATTTCCTAGTTGATGGGCATCCCCTTAATTTCCAATTCTTTACCAACACAAAAAGAGCTGCTATAAATATTTGTGTACATATTGGTCCTTTTTGCATTTTCTCTGATCTTTTTAGGGTACAGGCTAATTAGTGGGTCAAAGCGTATGCACAGTTTAATAGCTCTTTGGGCATAGCTCCACATTGTTCTCCAGAATGGTTGAACCAGTTTACAACTCTACCAATAATGCATTAGTATACCTGTTTTTCTCTTCCCCTCCAGCATTTGTCACTTTTCTTTTTTATCATATGAGTCAATCAAGATCAGTCAAGGTGTGAGATAATACCTCAGAGTTGTTCTAATTTGTATTTTTCTAGTCAATAGTGATTTAGAGCATTTTTTTCTGTGACTATTAATTGCTTTGATTTCTTCTTCTGGAAATGGCCTATTCATATCCTTTAACCATTTATCAATTGGGAAATGACTATTTTTTAAAATAAATTTGGCTCAGATTCCCTTTTGAGAAATGAGGTCTTTTTCAGAGAAAGGAGCTGTCTTTACTGCTTGTCTTTATTAGCTCATTGTCTTCTTACTGCTTTCTTATTATACACTATATAGTCTATAGTAGCTACATTACCTAATATTGCACCTCTGGGCACTTTTCTTTGGTAAAAACAATTTGAAATGTGCTGTTATTCCAACATTTGGATTGTTATGTTAAAAATATTAGTATCTAAGTCTATTTTATGGAGTTAAAGTCAGTTGCTTCATTGGCATGTCATAGACAACCAGTCAACAAATCAAAAAGTATTGTTTGCTTCAGTAATGATAATTTGGAATTTTTTTGATTGTATGAGTGTGTTAGAATCTTAACAACAATGTTGAATTAAACTTCTGAAATTATGAAAGCTCATTGAATTCTAACTACTTAGTAAATCATAGATGTAAGGGAAGAAAGTGATAAAACACTTGCTTTTGGAGTGTAACTATTGAATTCCTGCTCTTCTGAAAGCTCATACTCAAGTGTATAGAACATATTTGTGCTGGCAGACTTGTCTTCTGAAAATGGCAGAGATCAGACTTTCTTCCATTTAGAGAAATGAGAGTGTGTTCTTGAACTGTAAAATAGGCAGTTGATTTCAACAGAAGTTTAGAGAATATGCTTTGGACATTTACTAGGTAGAATATCTTCCTTTTAATACTCACTATGGAACCCAATACAGAAACTAATCTTATATAGTTAATAGAATTTTAAATTTTATGTAAAATAAACATTTTTAGAGCATTGCTAATTAACTTAGTACACTAGAACTTCTTAAAGCATATAATTCAATATCAGATGAATTATCCTAACTATTCAAGTTATTTCTGGAAGTCTTATTGTTGTTGTTGAGTCATATCCGACTCTCCGTGACCCCATTTGGGGTTTTCTTGGCAAAGATACTGGAGTGGTTTGCCATTTCCTTCTTCAGTTTATTTTATACATGAGGAAACTGAGGCAAAAAGGGTTAAATGACTTGCCCAGCATCAGCTAGTAAGTGTCTAAGGCTGAATTTGACTCAAGCCCTTCTGACTTTAGGCCCAGCCCTCTACGCACTGTGCCACCTAGCTGCCCATTTTAGAAGCCATAAGAGAATTTTTAAAAACTATTATCTATTTGTATAGACCCATGCATGGACTTCACAAGTTGGGGAGGTTCCAGCTTGTTTCTAAAAGCAGATAATTCTTTGACCAGGAAATTTGGTTCCCCAAACCCGTTTGGTTTGTTTAAGTTCATGCTTCATATAAGGGTAAGAGTTATTATTAGAATTCTCTGTCTTTGAGATTCTGCTTTGTTTTTTCATCCAATGAACCATGATGCTGACCCAGTGAATAAATACACTGGAATGTTTATTAGACTGTTTTCTTTTTTTGTTCAGTGAAATAGGGAAACTTTTGAGCAATTTCAAATGTATGTCTTAGGGGCTGGTGCGTGTTGCAGTGGATGGAGTGCACGACCTGAAATCAGGAAGACTTATCTTCCTGAGTTAAAATCCGGCCTCAGACACTAGTTGTGTGACCCTGGGTAAGTCACTTAACCCTGTTTGCCTCAATTTTCTCATCTGTAAAATGAGCTGGAAAAGGAAATGGCAAACCACTCCAGTATCTTTGCCAAGAAAACCCCAAATGGGGTCACAAAAAATTGGACATGACTGAGAAACAACTGAACAACAAAAACAAAACATATGTCTTCACTTAGGAGATTGTTATAATAGTCATGAAGAAACATTAAACAACAGAGCACTGGACTTGGGGGCAAGAAGACCTCGACTTGAATCCTGCTTTGCATACTTACTAGAGGTGTGACCCTAGGCAAGCCACTTAACTTTTCTCAGGCTTCCTATGTAAAATGGGAACAGTGATAATATCTATTTAATAAGGTCATTGTAAGGATCAAATGGTGTAATATAGGTAGTATTTTGTGACCTTTAAAGCACTATATAAATGTGGGTGATCATCATCATCATTATTATTTTCACAAAGTGAGAGTGTTCTATACTGTTTCACTTAGTGATATCATTAGCTCTTGTGGTTTTATCCTGTACCCTATGCAGATGATTCTCAGGTCTGTTTGTCTAGCTTCTTTCCTGATTTCCAGGCTTTCATCTCTCTCTTAGACACCTTAAATTGGGTATCCTATAAATTTCTTAAACTTAACATGTCTAAAACTGAACTCATTATCTTCTCGTTCCCCACACCCTCCCCTCTTCCTAATGTCTCTCTTACTATTGAGAGTACCACCATCGTCCCAGTCACCCAGGCTCACAATATAGATGCCATCCTTGACTCCTCACTCTTACTTCTTATGCCTAATCTGCTGAAAAGGCCTGTCATTTCTATCTTTGTACTTTCTCTTTTATTATCCCCCTTCTCTACTCTGGCACTGCCACCACCCTGGTGCAGGCCCTCACCATCTTACGCTATCATGTGTTACTATCTCCTTCTTTACCTCGGTCTCCGTTACTCCTGACTTACACGAAAAGGGGTTTTACTTTTTGCTCAGGCAAACTTCTCCACCTGCGCAAGTCATCCCGTTCCTTCCTGTCTCCTCCAGCGGATTGAGTCCTCTGTAACTGTAATCCTCTTAGTTGTCTTCACTCTCTCCCTGTCTATTGGCTCCTCCCCTACAAATATGTCTTTGTCTCCTTTGTTCTCAAAAAATCCTCACTAGGTCCTTCCATCCCCACTAACTATTGTCCTATAACTTCTCTGCCCTTTGTGGCTGAATTCCTTGAGAAGGCCTTCTGTGATAGGTGTCTCCATTTCCTCTCTTCTCATTCTCTTCTTAACTCCCTCCATCTTGGTTTCCTTCCTCAGCTGCTCTGTCCAAAATTATCAGTGGTGATCCAATTCCAGATC
This sequence comes from Trichosurus vulpecula, assembly GCF_011100635.1. Classification (NCBI taxonomy): domain Eukaryota; kingdom Metazoa; phylum Chordata; class Mammalia; order Diprotodontia; family Phalangeridae; genus Trichosurus; species Trichosurus vulpecula. The sequence goes on from NC_050577.1 coordinate 150,930,590, forward strand.
CAATGGCTATTTCCCGGTCTTCATTCTTCTTTACCTCTCTGCAGCCTTTGACACTGTAGGTCACTCTTCTCTTTAATACTCTCTTCGCTAGGTTTTTTGCAACACTATCTCTCCTGGCTCTCTTCCAGCCCATTTTACAGTTTCTTCTTGGTCTCCTTTTGCTGGATCCTCTTTCAGATACCACCTATTAACAGTAAGATGTCCTACAGGGCTCTCTCCTTTTCTCCCTCCAGACTACTTCGCTGGTGATCTCACCAGCTCCCATGGATTTAATTATCATCTCTATGTTGATCATTCTCAAATCTGTTTATCTAGGCCTACTCTCTCTGCTGAACTCCATTCTTGCATCTCCAACTGCTTTTCAGACATCTTGAACTGGGATGTCCAGTAGTCATCTTAAACTCAACAGGTATGAAATGTAACTCATTATCTTTCTTTCTAAACCCTCCCCACTTCCAAACTTGCCCACAACTCATCCTCCACTCCTCACTCTCTCAACCCTCCCCCTGTCCCCACATCCAATTTGTTGCCAGTGTTTAACTAAATCTGATGGTTGGAAGTTACAGGAAAACAGATTTTAGCTGCCAGGGATATTGTAGGATAAGGAACATCTATTAATAATAGGAGCCAGAAACTGCTAGGGGCTAGGGATATAAATACAAGAATGAGATAGTTCATGTCTTCAAAGAATTTTTATTGTCATGAGAGGAAAGCTTCTTCTGGTCAAGGACTGTTTTTACCTTTTTGTTTTTCAGTCCCCAGAATTTAGCGCAGTGCCTGGCACACAGTAGGGACTAAATGAGGATATAGCATTTTCACAGATAAGTAAATACAAGTTATACACAAAACAAATGTGGTTGGGGAGGGCTTACCAATTTCTTAAAAAAGGAATCAAGAAAGTCCTTCTGAAAGAAGTTGGTACCTGAACTAAGCTTTGAAGAGAACTGTGGTTTCCAAGAGGTGGAGGTGAGGAGGAAGAGCATTCCATGCATAGGTGAATGTTTGTTCCAAGATAAAGAGGTGGGAAATGGGATGTCACATATGAGGAAAAGCAAGAAGGCCATTATGTCTGGAGCATAGAGTGTTAAGCAGACTGAATCTGGAATAATAGGATGTAGTCAGACTGTGAAGGTTTTAAAATGCTAGACCCAATAGTTTGTATTTAATCCTTTGGGAATCCACTGAATCTTTGCGAGCCAGGGACTGGCCCAGTTTGATCTGTACTTTAGGCATGTATATTGAGTATCTGTGTGGAGGATGGGTTGGTGAAGGGCAAGACTAGCTATAGAAAGATCAACTATATATGTATATATATCTATATATATATCTGTATCTATATATATCCACTGTTTGCAACAGTCCAGGAAAGAGGTAATTAAGTGTATTAATTCTTAATATTTAATTTGTCTAAAGAAAATTCTAAGATTCTAATCTAATTCCATGGTTCAAATAATTCTGTAATATTTTCTCTAGCAACAAAGTTTTGTTATCTTTGCCTTGCTTTCTTATGGGGAGGTTGGGTACAATTCAATTAAAAGCCAAGCCTAACTGAATATTTTAAAAGGGGCCAAAAAGTATAATAACTTGGTTGTGGCTAGAATTATGACCAAAATGTGGAAAATAGAATCATACTCATTACCTAAACTGCATAATATCTCCATTAGGACTGTGGAACAAGATTTAAAAAAATTATTTATTTATTTTTAGTTTTTAACATTTACTTCCATAAGATTTTGAGTTCCAAATTTTCTCCCTCTCCCTCACCTCTCCCCACCCCAAGATAACGTGCAGTCCGATATAGGCTCTATATACACGTTCATATTAAACATTTTCACATTGGTTATGTTGTAAAGAAGAATTAGAACCAATGGGAGGAAACATAAGAAAGAAGAAACAAAGAGCAAATAGTATACTTCAATCTGCATTCTGACTCCATAATTCTTTTTCTGGGTGTGAATAGTATTTTCCACCATGAGTCTTTTAGAGTTGTCCTGGATCCTTGCATTGCTGAGAAGAGCTAAGTCTACCCAAGATAGTCATCACAGAATATTGCTGTTATTGTGTACGATGTTCCCCTGGTTCTGCTCATTTCACTAAGCATCAGTTCATATAAGCCTTTCCAGGTTTTTCTGAAATCTGCCTGCTCATCATTTTTTATGGAATAATAGTATTCCGTTACATTCATATACCACAATTTGTGTTGAACAAAATTTTTGAACAGCGATTATCAAAATTCTCTGATGAAAACAGTTTTAAATGGGTAGTTATGGTTCATGTAAAAAACAAGAAAAAAATTTTATCCTAGGAGACATCTATCTCCTTTTTGTAATAAGTAAGGCAGCAGACAACTATTACTCATTGGTGGCTTTTTATTTATTATTTTATTTATTATTAAGTGTGGAGTGATATGATCAGGCCTGTGCTTTGAGAAAAATTACTGAGTGAAAGATGGATTGGGTTAGGGAGAGACTTGATTGAGGCAGGGAAACTAATTAGGAGGCTCTTGCAGCCATTCAGGTGAGAGGTGATGAGGGCTTAAATTGGGGTGGTGCCTGAGTAATTGAGAGAAGGGGACGTCTAGAAGAAGTGTTGTGGATATAGAAATGACAAGATTTAGCAACTGATTAGGTAGTGAGGGTGAGGGAGCCTGAGGAGTTGGGGATGTTATAACACTGAGGTCGTGAATCTGGGTAGCTGGGACAATGGTGGTGCCATTGACATTAGTAGGAAAATTAATAGGGAAATTTGAGAGAAAGGTGGGTTTTTGGAGAAAGATAATGAGTTCTGTTGTGGACATAATTGTAGGGAGTTAGTGCCGACCCCGGGACTGCTCGGACCCTAGCGCTTGGCCTGTTTCCTGGGTAATACCAGACAGGCTTAGTAGGAGTTGGAATGGTAGGCGCCTGGAGGAGACTTCCGTCCCTAGCAGCCCCCCTAACAGCCCCCCTCCCGCTCTGGTAGCCATCCTTTCTCATGCAGGCAGAGTCCATCCACCAAGGACTCACAAGCCCAGTAGGAGGAACCCAGCTGGCCATTACCGAATGCTCTTGAACCAGTGCCTAACACAAACATGCTTTAATTAATGGGAACTTCTTTGATACTTTACAAGGGCATCCTGCCCCGTGCCTCACATAGCTCATACAGCTCTGAGATCAGCTGGCTACATGCCTGAGCCTTCCCATGCCTCCATAGATACTGTAGGACAGCACCCCCTCCTGTTCCCATACTCCTATGGAAACCACCTTACCACAACCCTAGTTTTCCCATACACTTGTAGGCAATATAGTTTACAATAATCCAGATTCTTCCCACCAGATATCACTACTTACATCTAATCTAAGTGCAGCAATACATTGCTGAAGCACATCTCTTTTTTCCCACGCCTTCATCCCCTTGAACACCTGCTTCTGCTTATGTAGTGCAAAAACCTATAAATATGGATAATGGCTTCCAATAAATCGGAGTTATAACCATCTTTGCTCCTGCCTCATCATTGTGTACTGAGATAGGGCAACTTGCTGGTCAAGACCCTAGCACATAATTTGACATGACTCTATGAAATTATGAAATTGAATGAATGAAAATATGAAATATTTGAATTTGACATGAATGTATGAAATGTCTAGTTTGAAATGTCCAACAAGTAGTTGGTCATATGAGACTGGAACTCAGGAGAGAGAATAGATCTAGGTATCTAGAACTTGAAACTGTATGCGGAGAGATGATAATTGACCCTGCAGAAGCTATGGAGATGATCAAGTGAGTATAGAGAGCAAAGAGAAGAGCACCCAGGTCAGAGCCTTGGGATATGTTCACATTTGGGGCATGTGACATGGATAAAGAGCCAGCATGCAAGACCGAGGAGTAGTCAGAAAGGTAGAAGGAAAACTAAGGAAAAAAGAAACAGTAAGGAAAATCCAGCAAGGAAGAAGTATTCAGAAGAGAAGGTGATCAGCCTTGCTACAGCCATGCTTCAGAGGAGTCAAGACAGGTGAGGCCTGAGAAGAGGCCATTAGATTTGTCAAGAAAGAAATTCTCAGCTGGCAGAGAGGGAGAAGGGATGTTTTGGGTGGCTTGAAGAGAGAAGAAACAGCCTAGAACAGCCGCTGTTGTGAGTGAGATAAAGAATCAAATAGGGAAGATTGGGCATGTTGCAGTGAAGTTTGCAGTTGATTAAATAGCATACGTTTATAGCGGGGCTATTGAGCAGGATTTTATGACTTCCAGATGCAGATTAAAAATATCAATATCATGCAGCAGAAAATAGATATATGGTGGGTGTGAACAAGCTGCAATATATAAGCAATAAGGAACTAGGAATAAATAAAGTAGTAAAAGATATTATCAAGAGAATGTATGTGTTATGTGGGCTGGTCAGGGAGTGAGGGAAGGGGAGGGCAGGTGGACTGCCAGAGTACTCCTAAAGGTGCCTTGAAATGCCAGGAGAAAGCAAGGAAGGCCTTCAGCCTGTTGGATAGACCCCCTTTAGTGAGCTTAAGGGACAAGATTTTCCACAGGTTAGGACAGGTATGGAAAGATTGCAATCTGTGAGACTGAGGGGAACTTTCAAACTGATGTTAGCAGAGTTTTCCACAACATGGAGAAAATGAATAACCAATGCAGCTGCTGTATGTGAACTCATGAGGGAAAATGTAAACACTGGGGGAACAATTCACTATTTGATGAAAACTGGGCTATGACACGAGGTATTGTTTGAGCATTTGAATATCTTCCTAGTGTTTCTTTTGAATGCTGTTTATCCTTTTTTAGTTTATTATATTTTATTTTTATTTTTCAAGTAACAAGTGTAAATGTAAATCAGTTCTTATGTCTTGGAAATGAGAAATTAGATCTTTATCAGAGAAACTTGTGGCAAAGATTGTTTCCCCTACCAACTTGTTTCCCTTCAATTTTTACTACATTAGATTTGTTTGTGCAAAACCTTAAATTTTATATGATCAAAACTGCCATTTTATCCCTATCATTTGTTTAGTTGTGAACTCTTCCTCTTTGCATAGATCGAAAAGGTAATTTCTTCCTTGTTCCTTTAATTTGTTTATTAAGTAATTTAAAAAAAATAGGTCATATATCCATTTGGAACTTCTCTCGTGCTATAGTGTATAGTTTTGTTCTGAATCTAATTTGTGTGAATCTCTTCTCCAGTTTTCTCATATTTGTCAAATAGTGAATCCCCCTCCCTCCTCCCCACCCCCAGCCAATGTTTACACTTTCTCCACATGAGTTCACATACAGTAGCTGCATTCATTCTCTCCAGTCCTTTTGTCCAGTGGTATCCCTGGAGAATGTGTTGTAGGTAGCAGAATTCAGCTTTCTGCTTTTTTATTAGCAGTGACAATTTTTGGTCATGGGTAAGAGTTTTCCTGATTTTGAGGTCTGATTTTACTTTAGTCATTGTTCATTCAATTCATGCATTCACCAAACATTTATTAAGTGACTATTATATGTTATTCAGTATGTTAGGCTTATCCTTTGTAATATTACTCAGACCCAGCAAAACATACCCTTCATTTTGATCCAGTTCTGTGTTTTCGTTGATGTAGGGAAATCCTGGTAAAGTTTCTTTTAAAAGTGCATCACAGTAATTGGTCTGTAATTTGGGGTCTTAGAGAATTACTTGGGGTACTTAGAAGTTAAGTGACTTAACCAGGGTCTCACAGTCAGAAATGACTCTTGAAGGGAGGTTGTCCTGTTTCTGATACTTATTCTATCCACGATGACATGTTGTCTTTTCCAAAAGTTTTTTAAAGTGTCTTTTTATACTGTTGTGTCTGATATTTATCAAAAGCCTTTAAGTGACTATTTTAAGAATTGTTGATGATTAAAGTAGCCAGAAAGAACCATAGGATTGCAGAGTAAGAAGGGACCCTAAAGTTAGTCATCTAGTCTAATCCTTACTTGAATTATGAACCTTGTCAGTAATAGAATTTTCTAGAGTACTAAGTGCACTAGTTTTCACTATCCTTGCTGTATCCTGAGGCCTGAATACATAAATTGAATACAGTTGTGCATATAAAGGTAAGTTTACCATTTCATTGGCTATACAAGACACCTTCAGCATGACTTTTTTGACCAAACTTTAGGTAATCTCTAATTGTTGTGTAGTGCAGGATGTAAACTGTTGGTAGCTACCAAATCTTCCTGTTGCCTTGCATGAATTTTCATGAGATTTATGAATAATAATAAGTTGTATGAACATCCCCTTGCCTTCTAAGAAATCTGCATTTACAGCTTTTTAAAAAAAAGTTTAATAGTATTTTATTTTTTTCCCCTAGTTACATGTCAGGGAAATTTTTAGCATTCATTTTTACAAGATTTCGAGTTCCAAATTTTCTCCCTCCTTCCCCTTCCTCCCCTCTTCTGAAAATGGTAGGCAGTTTGATATAGTTCATACATGTGCTACATATGAAATGTAAAAAAAAATTTCCCTATTAGTCACAGTCGTGAAAGAAGAAACAGATTTAAAAAAAACACAAGAAAGAATAAAGTAAATGAAAAAGAATATGTTTTGATCTTCACTCAAAGTCCACCAGTTCTTTATCTGGATGTGGATAGCATTTTCCTTCATGAGTCCTTTGTGCTTATCTTGGATCATTGTGTTGCTGAGAAGAGCTGATTTATTCATAGTAGATCATCACACAATGTTGCTGATACTATTTACAATGTTTTCCTGGTTCTGCTCTTTTCATTTTGTTTCAATCCGTATAGATCTTTCCAGGATTTTCTGAAATCTGTGTGTTCATCATTTCTTATTAAACAATAGCATTCCATTACATTCCTATACCACAGCTTGTTCAGCCATTTCCCAGTTGACAGGCATCCCCTCAATTTTCAATATTTTGCCATCACAAAAAGGGCTGCTATAAATATTTTTGCACATGTAGGTCCTTTCCTCCTTTTTATGATCTCTTTGGGATGCAGACCTAGTAGTGGTATTGCTGAAATAAAGGGTATGAACAATTTGGTTGCCCTTTGGATATAGTTCCAAATTGTTCTCCAGAATAATTGGATCAGTTCATAACTCTACCACCAATACATCAGTGTCCCAATTTTCCCACATCCTCTCCAACATTTATCATTTTCCTTTTTTGTCATTTTAGCCAATCTGATAGATAAGAATTAACTTTAATTTGTATTTCTGTAATCAAAAGTGACTTAGAGCACTTATTCGTATGCCTATGGATATTTTTGATTTCTTCATCTGAAAACTGCTTGTTCATATCCTTTGACCATTTGTCAATTGGGGAATGACTTGTATTTTTATAAATTTGACTCAGTTCAATATATATTTTAGAAATGAGGCCTTTATCAGAAACACTAGAAGTAAATGTTGTTTCCCAGCTTTCTGCTTTCCTTCTAATCTTGGTTGCATTGGCTTTGTTTGTGCAAAACCTTTTTAATTTATTGTAATCAAAATTATCCATTTTGTATTTCATAATGTTCTCTATCTCATTTAGTCATAAATTCTTCCCTTCTCTGACAAGTAAACTATTCCTTGCTCTCCTAATTTGCTTATGGTATCACCCTTTATGTCTAAATCATATAATAATGAATTGTATGAATATCCCCTTGTCTTATTTAAGAAATCCGATTTTATAGCTTTTATAACTATGTGGGCTCTGGAACGTGCCCTCCTGCTTTGTAGCTGCCCATGATCTTACACTGACATACAAAGCACATGCTGCAGTATTTTCAGTATCATCATAACACCAAAGATTTTCTTATCTGTGACTTCTTGCCAACATTTATTTACCCACACCATCAAGCTTTTTGAGATTAAGGCAGAGCGCATTTATCTTTTGTCCTTGGATCAACAATCATAACACAGTTGTGTCCCTTAAGTGGATTTGAATTGGATCTTGGGATTCTGTTCTTGGGCCTCTTCCTGGAATCTGCTTCTTGCCTATTACCTTCTGTGAAGTCCAGATTCCAGAACACTGGTCCAAGCCTCTTTACCTGGAATCTCCTTCCTCTTTGGTTTTTCTGAGATTCTTGACCTTGGTAAAGCATAGCTGATTTCCTAGTATAGCGTCATTGACCTTAAATTTCAAGTCCTAGTCTCCTGCCCTGCCCTCCTTTACAGCTGCCCGTAGTCTAGCACTGAAATAAAAACATTTATAGAGTCTTCAATTTCATTATGACACAAGAGATTCAGTTTTAAATGTTGCTAATGTCAACTGGACCGAAACCAGTCTCTAACCTGCAGGTGGTCAGAGTCTAACAAAGCTGGCCGGAGACAGGAGTCAGGAATCAAACAGAAGGTTAATTTCAAAGTGAGGAAAACATGTTTGCAAACTGAAGTCCTCTTGAGGAGGACGTTAGTGACTAGAATTCTGTTAACATTTAAATTTTAAGAAAGGGTGAGAGAAAACTTAGCCTACTGTGATATTTATAGAAATATTTTCATCTGATGATTGGGAAGAATTTGTATGTTTTGGCATACATTACAATTACACAAGCACAAATTCTTGAAATGTTGAGATTCTTTGAATTGCTTCAACCAGCAATGTTAATAAGATAGAAAACTGGGTTTAATTCAATTAGATGAACTTTATTGTACTTATAGTACATTGTTTAAATATTTAAATGAGTAGAAAAAGCCCCAGGCTCTGAAATTAGAGGACCTTTTCTCAAATCCCACCTCTGATGTTACTGACCCGTGAGACTTCAGAAAAGTCACAACCTTCCTGAGCCTCAGGTATCTCATTCAGAATATGGGGGGGTCAGTGTGGAGGGAGATGTTAAACCATTTAACTGTAATCAAGTGGTGCTTTGTAGTGTGACTTTTGCATATAAACCATTAATATTTCTTATATTTTTTATATTCCTTATATTTTAATGTGATAAATGATAAGTAATATATTTACTTGAAATTCTTTACTTTTTTGAGCGTTCAGCAGACAAACCTTAGGATGCTAATAAACAAGATGACCAAAACTTTTCACTACAGTCTCTTTATTTTTGTATAAATAGCTATCCTGAAGGCAGGGGCTGTATTATGATTTTATTGAGATAAAGTCTTACCATGTAATACCATGGTAAAATATTTACCATATAATAGTGTATTTTTGCCTTGGGAAGTAATGGTTATGTCTTTAATCAGTTTTTAAATCCATTTTTCAATTAATTCTCTCCCTTTTTTATAAAAGCTAAATGAACATTTATAGCTCTGCTGACATTCATTTCATTTATTTTGTATTTATGCCGACTTAATGTTTGAACCTATGGATTTGAAGACTTTAAAAAGTAGAAGGAAATATCTCAAAATATTTTGGGGGCTCATAGGAAACAAAACTTCATTGTAACTTCTAATTCATTAGATGCTTATTTGTAAGTAACTAAAAAATTTAATCTACTTTCTGGTTAAATTTTATAAATAAATTATTTTAAATGGGTGATTTTCATTAAGCTAAAACTTACTTGCTCAATTGAAAACTTAGTCTCTTTGGTACCGTAAGAGGGCAATGCTGTGCTTGTGTTGATTACAGATCAGATTTATTTCTCTAACGACTTTTGTTGTAATTAAATTACTTATTAACATTTGTCAAAGTAGGAGTAGTATTGTCATTTTAAAAAAAATCTATCAAAGAGTTACCATAAGTCTAAAAAAAAGGTCTAGCCTATTGTCCTGCCCTGCTTTACAGCTGCCCATGCTCTAGTACTGAAATAAAAACAATTGGAGAGTTTTCAATTTCTTTAAAACCAAAAGATTCAATTTTAAATGTTACTAGTAACCAGAATTTTGTTTAAATTCCCCCCCCCCCCCATTGGCATGTCTGCTGTCTGTATCTTCTGCTTTGTACAGATCTCCATCCTTTTGTCTTTTTTCCTTTTTCTAGTTGAATTTTTGGGTTTTGGTACCAGTTGGCTTTGACCATTTTGCCCATGAAAAGAGCATTTTTCCCCCTTTCTGTTCACATATTTCTCTGTCGAATCATGGCAGATTCAAATGAAAACATGGCTACTAAACCATACTTAAGAATCGCTTCAGGCAGCATATTGAAATAGAAAACTACATATTAACGTTATCTTTGTTCTCTTGTATTTTAATGTTGTTAAATATTTCCCAATTACATTTTAATCTGGCTTGGGCTGCCTTACCAATCTTATGAAACTACATCTGATATATGCTATCTAAATTTCATCTCTTCTAGAGTGTTTTTTATTACTCGTGCTGAGAAAATTTTTTTTCTCCTTCTAAGTTTATGGTTGTTCCAGAGACTTAATAAAGAGAAACTGGTGAAATCAAAACCAGAACCTTGGAAGGAAATGACTATGTTATCTTAGGAGTTGAAATAGATTTTAGGCTTTTAGATTTAGAACTGGAAGGAACCTTGGGAGTCATTGAGTCCTTGAGTCCAAACCCCTCATTTTACAAGAGGTCCAAGTGATTTGGATTCAAACTTGGTTCTTCTTGACTCCAAATACCACATTTTATTCACCAAACCATGAGGCATAATCTGACATCTACACTAAACTTTAAGAGAGTGGGTTATGGATTTTAGGAAGTTCGCAAAAAAGATAGTTATCTTCCAGTGACTTAACACTCTAAAAGGGCTTTGTCATGAAATGTAGAAGCTTGTCAGGAAGGAAATTTTGCCCCAACAATTGGAAATAATTGCAATGGGGAACATAAGGGGAAGGTGTTTAAAGAGAGTGATGTGGCTTCTTGGGGAGCTCTGTAATTAACTCAAACATAAAAAAGGACTGGTACCAAAAAATGAGAATAACTTGGTTTGAATATGAGAGTGGCATGATCTTTTTTTTTTGCATTTCCCCCCTTTTTTATTTATTTTATTTTTATTTTCCCCCAGTTATATGTAAAAATAATTTTTAACATTCGCTTTTAAAACTTTAAATTCCAAATTTTCTCCCTTCCTCTCTTCCCAGCTCCCCCCAACCCCCACATTGAGAAGGCAAGTAATTCAATATAAGTTATACATGTGTAGTTAGGGTTAGAGTAAGGGTTAGAAAAAAGAAAGTAAAGAAAAAAAAGTAAAAAAAAAACAAAACTATGCTTTAATCTGTATTCAGAAACCATCAGTTCTTTCTCTGGGTATGGATAGCATTTTTCATCATAAATCCTCCAGAGTTGTCGTGGATCATTGTACTGCTGAGAACAGCCAAGTCATTTACATCTGATCATCTTACAATATTGCTGTTACTTTGTATATAGTGCATTTCACTTTGCAGCAGCCTGTGCAAGCATTTCCAGGTTTTTCTGAGAACATTCTGCTCATCATTTATTATAGTACAATATTCCATTGGCATGATCTTTTAAGAATAGTTTAAGGTGGTTTAAACCTTGAACTAATTGAGGCTTTTGAAACCTGTGTGAGCTTTGTACCTGCGTGATAGTAGCCAAATCACTTAACCTCCTTGGCATTCAATTTCCTGTTTTGTAAAATAAAGGGATTTGATAAGACATTTAAAGGCTCTTCCAGTTCTACACCCCGTGATCCTTTATTTAGAGATCATAAGCATGTCTCTCATCTAGATTTTCTCAGATCCAAACTAAGAATAGTCAATTCATGTAATTCTCCCCTGCATGGTTTTCATGACCGCCTTGCTTGCCTTCTTCTGGTTGAGTTCTAGTTTGTCAATATCCATTCTAAAATGTTAGGTCTAGAATTAAATGCAGTATTCTAGATGTGATCCGATTTTGGCCATGTCTGACAACGTTATTCCACAATTTACTCTCCAGCTCCTGAGGCAATTCAATATTATTTCCATTAAGAAATTAAGGTTTAGTGATTGCTTTAGGAAATATAGTGGAATGGAATTAGAGCACTGGGACTGGTGCTTTGTAGCAGTATGTATGTCTTTAGGTTCCCTACGATGGCAAAGGTGTCCCCAGAGTAGCATCTTTGACTCAGTCTAATGATTACTTTGTTTCTTTGACTCTGTTGTGGTTGTATGGTTGTGGCTTGTCCTTCATTCTTGAAGAGGACCATGAAATCAGGGAGATGATGACATGACTTGCAATTGACTTTGATTTGAGTGAGGGAGGGCTGGGCAAGGTCACCAGCCTCACTTCCTCCTCCAGGGCCATCTGGGTCCAGTGGCCAGAGATACATCAGGACAACCAGAGATGGCCCAGGATGCATTGGGAGACATTGGCCCTTTTAAGCTAAGGTCTTTTCAAGTTCTCACTTTGAGTGAGGCAATGCCCATTCAGTGAATAGGCCTCTTTAAGAAGTGAGTCAAGGGATGACCCTTTAATTAAAAAAAAAAATCAAAATCGAACTAGATGGAGAAGACTCTCAGGGTTGCTGGCCAAAAGAGAACAATTATTATTTACATTCACTCTGAAGCAGGAGGGCCCAAAAAATAACCATTAAGTGGTGCTTGGGCAGGAACCTATTATTGTCCAATCCATGAGATCCAGAGTGAATTGGGTTTAAGGTTTAGTGTTTGAGAAAGAAATCTAGCCAGTAAACCCCAAATTAACTGGGTAGCTTTCATGTGTCAAAATTTACCTTCCTTTGGGCAGAATACCCTCAAGGTTAGAGAATAAATGGAAACATGAGCTCTTCATGGCTACAAATTTTCTTCAAACTCTACCATTTATGTATTTTGTGTAACTGTGCAATGGGTAGAATGTTGGACTTGGAATCAGGAAGGCTTGAGTTTGAATCCTGCCTCAGAGACTTACTAGTTGTATGTTATCCTGGGCAAGGCACTTGACCTCTATTAACCTCAGTTTGTTGTTGTTCAGTCATGTCTGAGTCTTCATGAGCCCATAGGCCATAGAATGCCAGGCCCTTCTGTCCTCTATTATCTGTCTGTCCAAGTTCATGTTTGTTGTTTCCATGACACTCTCTATCCATCTCATGTTCCTTTTGTCTTCAATCTTTCCCAACATCACGGTCTTTTCCAATGAGTCCTGTCTTTGCCTTATGTGGCCAAAATATCGTGGTGCTGGAGAAGACTCTTGAAAGTCCCTTGGATAGCAAAGAGAAAAAAATCAGTCAATACTTAAAGAAATTAAGTCAGTATATTCACTGGAAGGTCAAATATTGAAGCTGAAGCTTAAATACTTTGACTAAATACTTTAGCCTCAGTTTCCCCAACTGTGAAATGGAAATAATAATAGTACCTAACTCACAGGGTTGTTGGTGAGGATCAAATGAGATAACATATAAAGCAATTTCCAAACTTTAAAGTGACATATAAATGGTAGCTATTGTTAATAATTATTTGCCTTCACTCTCTGTAGTATTAAACAAGTATGTTTGTATTCTAAATCAGCATTGCCTGTGTCTGTCTTTTATCCCTTCTTGGCAAGGAGAATTAAGTGGTTTTTGGCTAGGTTGGTTTCTGGCTGCTTTGAACCTCCTTATTGACTACTTTACGTGAGTTAAACTTTTGAAGGAAATGGTGATAATCAGTGTCAATATATTTGTCTTTTTTCTGCTTAACATTTTAAAGCATTTAATAGCTTATATGAACAGGTCAGGTTGATGGTGTTGCTGATGTCCAGTGTGTTTACTTGTTTCAGAGGATTTTGTCACGTTTCCAACCAGCAGAATATAAACTCTTTGAATACAAAGCTACTTGCATTTTTGCTTTGGTATCCCTAGCACTTAGTATAATGCCTGGCACATAGGTGTTTAATACATGCCTGCTGAATTCAGTTGAAAACTTGTCCTAGATTCTGCCTTGTCATTTTCTGTTATACATGTTTGTGCATAAACTAAAGTTTTCTTCATAATATACCTTTTTCTCTCGCTAATCACGAACTTACTATAAGGTGAGATGACCAAGTGTACTGCAAGGTACATGATGAAATCAGCTCCTCCATTTGTTTGCCTAAGAAGAACCTGTGAGCTCTCCTTCTATGAAAAAGCAGCTTTTCGGCTTCTAGTTTTCTTTCATTTATCGTGATGTCGTCCCTAACAGTGTATCTTACTTTACTGGTCATTGTGCAAAGACCATACATTTAGAGGACGAACAATTTATTTAGTGTTTATACATAGTATACACATGTATGAACTGTGCAGTTGTTAGCATCCTTTTTTTTAGCCACTTTTTTTTCTATTCCCTTCCCACATCTCCAGCCACCATGAAAGCAAGCTGCTAAATGGATACAAAGCAAGGCAGCAGTAGTCTCTGCCTTTAAGGGACTTGTATTTTAAGCTTAAGGTTTGTTTTGTTTACGGCAGATCCCTCCTTGAATCTTCCTTCCCTCTTAGACTTCCTTTTCCTTTCTTCCTGTTCCTATCCATATCATTGTTGAGTTGAATGTATTCCTATGCAAAATTTTTTGCGTATGCACATGGGTGTTTTGCCCTCTTTTGACCAGGACACAACAGGCAAACAAATATGTATGTGTAAGAATGTGTGTGTGTGTGTGTGTGTGTGGGTGTGTGTGTGTGTATGTATATATACATACACATCTATAGATGGAGATATCCATATATTTATCTACTTATCTCTATTTCTACCCATCTCAATCTATTTATCATAAATCAGAAATAATATGAGAGTGAAGATACTTTTAGTGAAGGAGGATCAGAGGCAGGACTGAGAAAGGCCTCTATCAGAAGGTGAGATTTCAATTGCCTCTTACAGAAGCCAGGGAAGCAAGGAGGTGACAGTGAGGAGGGAGCACATTCCAGCCATGGGAAGTAGCCAGCAGAAAGACATGGAGTTGGGAGATGGCGTGTTATATTTGAGAAACAGTAAGAAATTCAGTTTTCTGACAAGATAAAACATTAAATTTATTGGCAGAAACATTTCCCCCCTAAAACCAAACTCAAAAAGAGAATACAGAGAAATGCACTGTTATTCCTTATATGTGTAGTAGATCCTTTCCTATTGATCATGTGTGGGGATAGGCCTGTGCTTTGGCCCCTTCTGATGGGCTACGTTTGCCCTGGATCTTTTCTCTTTTCTTTTTTCTTTTTATTTTTTGGAGGGCGGAAGGCAGAGCAATTGGGGTTAAGTCACTTGCCCAAGGTCACACAGCTAGTAAGTGTGTCAAGTGTTTGAGACCGGACTTTAACTCAAGTGCTCCTGACTCCAGGACGGGTGTTCTACTCACTGTGCCACCTAACTGCCCCGCCCTGGAACCTTTCTAAAGCACTTGCACAACCAGAGCTTCCTGGTTGGTCTCTTAGTTCCTGTGACAGTGTAAGGGCAAGCAGAATGGGACTTTTTACTGTTTTTTTCTTTTGGAGTGCTTCTCAGCACTAAGGCAATCAAGTGCCTTTGAGTGAATTTTGCTTTTGTTTGTAGGAAGGCCCACACCCTTTTGCTAATTAGGTCCCAAGAGGTGTGAAGTTCTCTGATCCTGAAGAAGTATACATATATTCTGAGGTTAGCATTTTGTTTGGGCCTCACTCATTGGAAGAGTGTTGGTATGGAGACTCTGGGCAGCTGTTAAGGAACCCCCAGACGTTTGTGCTTCTCTCTCTGGTAATTGTATATATTGCTGTAGTCAGACAGTTAGAAGCCTATCTGTTGATTTGTGTTATTTTTCTCTGCTTGTAATTCCTGCTTGTAATTTGTGTTTGTATTTTCTCTAAAGTTCAGGGTGCTGACTTTTTCCCCTGAACTAAGTGAATGATATATGTATGTTTAACTAAAGTGAGATTGTAAACCCCTTAAAGTTGCTTTCCTTAGCAAAGCAGATCAAAGGACCTGTGCTAGTAGCCCTCCTGTGTGCTGATGTCATTGGCCTTACACAGCCACAGTAGTTGCAAGTAGCATTGTTGTTATAGACAGCTGGATGAACTAGGAAGAGCAGTTCCCTTTGATAGCCCTTAGACTTTTTTTGATAGGGTAATGTAACCTTTGTTGCTGTGGAGTAGTTGCCTAATTGGTACAACTTTCTGCTTCCTCCTCCCTGCTAAATTGGGTGGTGCTGAATACTGCCCAGCCTTGCCTATCTTCTCCCAGAGAATAAGTTTAGAGTGGGATCATTTCTTTATCCACCATCCTTTTCTCCTTATCTCCTTCTTTCTCATCACCCTTTCCTCCTTATCTCTTTCTTTCTGGAGATTTGATCAGCCATACACTTACATCAATTAGGCTGATTTTATCCTAGAAGCAATATGATGGTCTTGATGTCCATGCGGTAACCTCCTTTACTATTTTATGGAGTTTATTTATCATGAAAAATTAGTAATACAATCACTATAGCTCAGAAACCTCAGTAAGGAAAATTCCTAACGTTTATATAAGGCTTGCGTTTTTGCCCTAATTTAATATTTTTGTGTATTTCCAGTTAGTCCCTGACTTTTATGTATTTAAGGCAAGATCAGGATAAATGTAGCAGAGCTGAGGATATTATAGTGTTTGTTACTAGATAGGGATGGTAAGGGACGGTTAAGGAAAGAACAGGACCTTTTTTTGGGAACTTCCCATAGTCTTTGAAAAGTTGTGTAAAACTAGTAACTTCAGCCCTGATCTTCTTTTCTCCAACAGAGATACTTCATCTCCTGATTCTGGGCATTTTCACTGATTGACCTCTGTGCATGGAATGCCCTTCCTCTTCATTTCTGCCTTCTGGCATCCTTCATGTCCCAGCTAAAATTCTACCTCCTATAGGAAGGCTTTCCTGATCCTTCTTAAATCTAGTGCCTTCCCTCCATTGATTATTTCTAATTTATTCTATATATAGCTTGTCTGTACATAGTGATCTATCTCTCCTATTGGAGTGGGATCTTCTTGAGTGCTGGGACCATCTTTTATCTTTCTTTGTATCCCTACTGCATAGCCTAATGCCTGGCACAGAGTAGGCACTTAATAAATGTTCATCAACTGACTGCTTTGTAATATAGCAGAAGCATGATGACCTACCTTGATCTCTCCTCTGTTCCAGCTCCTCCCTCCTTTAGATTTTTTTCTATTGGTTAGTCCCTCTGTGCTGCCAAATGCTTTTCATTTTTTTTCCTTAAAATTCAGATGGGGTTAGGGACACTGTATCTCCACTCCTTTCTCTGTTTTCCTTCTCACAAGCTATGCTCCTTTTACAAAATTCCTGGCCAGGATTCAAAGATCGATGTAATTTACATCACTCTTAAAGTTGGGCGGGAATACTTGTCCTTCTGAACTTAAAAACACAAGCGTGAAAGGTCTGTTAGTATTGTTAAGGAGAAGAAACATTTCTCTTTTTAAAAAATAGTGAGCAGTAATACTGGAGCATAAAATTGTATTCTATAGGAAGAAAAATTGAGCTAATGAAAATCTGAGCCTTTTGAAAGTCCTGTGATGTCTTGGAATCCCAGTAGCAAATGGATATAAGTATTTTTCATTTTATCTGAAGAGGCAGAAAGTATGATAAAAGAAAACTGAATAAGGAAACTATGACAATGCTTTTGTGTTAGTATTTAATTATTTTTCCCTTTCTATTTTTAGATCATCAACAAATAATATGGAGGAAAACCAAGAGGATAGTGAGACATCTATAACAATAAGTAACAGCCAACTCTTGGAAGAAGTGAAGAAAAAATGCAAGGATTCAACCAAACGTAACATAAAAGATTCTGAGAGGTCATTCAGAAAAAGCTTCAGGCTAGACTACAGGTTAGAGGAAGCTGTAACTAAATCACAGAAGGGAAAGGATGGAAGATACATCAATCCTTGGCCAACATGGAAATATCCATCTCTTACGGATGTTTTGAAATGGATAATACTGGAAAAAGATAACAGCAAAATTCCACGTTGTAAAGAGGTAGATGATTTTATTTAGTATCTTATATTTTCTTACTGTATAATATTGGGTTATAACATTGAATTGTCATAGTTAAATGAGTTATCTTAGTAAGTTCTTAGAGAATCAGCTATGACTATGTTCTTAATGTGCTTTGTTTAGGTGATTTGACCATTCTGCCCCTCTGTCAATCAGCAATTGAAATTACAGGGAAATTTTAAAGTTTTTTTTCCCACAAACATCTTTACATTGGGTCCAGGGGATCTTAGTGTCTCTAATGAATTGGTACTTCTTCAGTTTCATTTTTAAAAATTGCTGGTTAAAAGAAGTATATGTCAAAAGTTTTACTTATGGTAGAATTTAACATTTTTTGTCAAGAGGGAATCCAGGTAATCTCTCTCTCTCTCTCTCTCTCTCTCTCTCTCTCTCTCTCTCTCTCTCTCTCTCTCTCTCTGTCTCCCCCCCCCTCTCTCTCTCTTCCTCTCTCTTTCTCTGTCTCTCTCTCTCTCTATCTCTCTGTCTACCCCCCCCCCCCCATCTGACGGGGTGTGTGTGTGTGTGTGTGTGTGTGTGTGTGTGTGATCAGGAAATCACTACTTATAGAAAAAAAAACTCAGAGCACCTAGCCTGGGTTTAAAGTGTCACTACTGTATATGAAAGACAACCATTTATTTTATCCTTACAACAGATTTTAGGTGGTAGGCATGTTGTATTTATGGACTTTACAATTTATTAGTAGTATTGGGAATGCCATGTAGCTTTGTAGACTATTATAAAATAATGAGAGGTTTATTTTGGTGACTTTTTATGATCAACTTTAATTCTCTGTTTGTTTTTTAATATCTTTTTAGAAGAATAAAGTTAAGGGAAATTTTTAAAATAAAACCAAACTTGTATTTTCACCAGGCTTCTAAAACAATGATTAGTGGCAGTCGTCAATGAAAATTTTTTTATCCTAATACAGTAATGAAGAGGTGCATTATTAGTACTAGTTCATATATTTGACTCAGGCACCTGGGTCCTTAAGGACAATTATAATTTTGGTGCTAAGTCCTTGGAAAATGATTTTAGTGTGAACACATTTTTCATATTAGGGAAACAGTAATGAGGGTTTTGGTTGTATGTAAAGGAATAGAATACTGGGTAGAGAAAAATAACTGAATTAGGTAAAAGTTACAAGGCTTGTAAAAATTAAGGTTATTAGAACTTATTTTCTTTTATTTCTAAAACCTCTCTTGTTATTTATTTAGAATAAAATCTACTTAAATGGGTATATCTGATTCCTCTTTCAACCTAGAATCATTGATAGATATGTGGTTTTTGACCAGACATCTGGGTTGATTAGGGAAACTAATGACAGTGTTAATCCCTCTCAGGTAGAGTTATAAAGTATGCATCAATCTTTGATTCTGTAAGGATCCTGAATTCAGAGTTTTTAATCTGTAACTACACCAGCTTCTAATTCTGAAAGTCAATGGATAGAATAGTAGGTAGTCATATTATTACTGTCTCTACTGTCTATTCAAACGTCCAGATTTTTTCTTCACTTTTTTTTTTTAAGAAAACTGGTTGATTCAGTTTGTTTGACTCCTGCTACAGTAGCTTTAAATCCACAATAGTAGGACACCGCAGTACTGTGTGCTCGAGGGCCTTGTTCTTCATCAAAACTATTCAATAGTATACAACCAAGGGGCCTCATTTCAGCATTCTTTTTGTAGATCTTAGAAATAGCTGCATCTACACTCTTTTTACACAACATTTTTCGCAAGAATCTTCTATTTCCAATTTGCAGCCTCAAAGTGAGTTCTTTATACCTGGGACCTGCTCTCAGCCATGATTCCTGTCATCACATAGTGAATGTTTTCAGTTATTTTGATTAAGTAAGTCACTGTGCTAGAAGTCAGTAACTTGTTTACTTTATTCTATGTGACGGTTACTGCACAATCTTTGCTTGTATACTTACTGACGTAAGGCTATTATGGTTAGTAGCTTTAAAAACATTCTGTGGGTTAAAGATGAGCTTCTGGGGAGAAGATGATAATATGCTGACCAAAACTGGCATTGGTCAAGCTCTGACTAAACTAGCCCTGACAAGATCTCCACAGTCCTAGAAACTATTTTCTTTCTATTTTTTGTAAATGCTATTTTATTTTTTCCAATTACACATAAAGTTTTTAACATACATTTTTTCCACTTAATAGTATTTTATTTTTTTCCCAATTACATGTAAAGAAAGTTTTCAACATTCACTTTTATAATATTTTGAGTTCCAAACTTTTCTCTTCCCTCCCTTCTGTAACAACAATACTGCTAGCAGCTGCTGTGGAGGTGTAAGGCCAATAACAACAGCACACAGGAGGGCTGCTAGCACAGATTCTTTGATCTGCTTTACTAAGGGAAGCAACTTTAAGGGGTTTACAATCTCACTTTAATCAAACATACATATATCATTTACTTAGTTCAGGGGAAAAAGTCAGCACCCTGAACTTCAGAGAAAACAAACAGAAATTATAAGCAAAAATTATATAAATAGAGCCAAATAACACAGATCAACAGACAGGCATCTAGCCATCTGACCAAGACATTACATACATAGTTACCAGAGAAAGAAACACCAACATCTGGATTTTTCAAAGCTGGGGGCTCCTTAATGGCTACCTAGAGTCTTGTCTGGTCAAATCACACAACATTCTTCCAGTGAGTGAGCCCCAAGCAAAATGCTAACCTCAGAGTATATATATCCTTTTTCGGGGCTTGAGGGCTTCACACCTCTCGTGACCTAATTAGCAAAAGGGTATGGGCCTTCCTACAAACAAAGGCAAGCTCAAAGGCACTTGATTGCCTTAGTGCTGAGAAGAATTCCAAAGCAAAGGAGTAAAAAGTCCCATATTGCTTGCCCTTACACCTTCCTGTCTCCCTCCCTAAGACAGCAATGTACAATCATATTAATCATATTTC
Organism: Trichosurus vulpecula; assembly: GCF_011100635.1. NCBI lineage: Eukaryota > Metazoa > Chordata > Mammalia > Diprotodontia > Phalangeridae > Trichosurus > Trichosurus vulpecula. The sequence continues at coordinate 150,951,225 of NC_050577.1, forward strand.
TATGTTATGTTGTGAAAGAATAATCAGAACAAAAGGGAAAAACCACAAGAAAGAAAAATTTGTATTTCTCTAACCAGTAGTAATTTAGGGCATTTTTTTCATATGACTATAGATAGCTTTGATATCTTCTTCTGAAAACTGCCTGTTCATATCCTTTGACCATTTATCAGTTGGAGAATGGCTTGTATTCTTATAAATTTGACTCGGTTCTCTATATATTTGAGAAATGAGGCCTTTATCAGAAACACTGGCTGTAAAAATTCAACATTCATTTTCACTAAAATTTTTGAGTTCCAAATTTTTTTTCCCTCCCTTCTTTCCATTCCTCTCTCCCCAAGATGGCAAGCATTCTGATATAGGTTATACATGTGCAATCATGTTATACATATTTCCACATTAGTCAAATTGTGAAAGAAGAAACAGAACAAAAGTGAAAAGTCATGAAAAACAAAAAAAACAGTGAAAATATTATGCTTTGATCCATATTCAGACTCCATAATTCTTCTCTGGATGTGAATAGCATCCAGAGTCTTTGGAATTAGCTATTTTCTTTAAAGAGAAAGAAAGAGAACGGAAGGAGTGGAGAGATGGACATACACACACAGGCATGGTGAAGAGGCCTACCTCTGGAATGTTTCATTCAGTGAAGAAAAGGTAACTAGATTAATGTAAAACCAAAACAAAACAGAAAACCATCCCCTCTCATCATTAGTTTGTTGGTATAGTAGTTAATGATTTTTTTTTTGGAGGCAGGAAGGCAGGGTAGTTGGGATTAAGTGACTTGCCCAAGGTCGCACCACTAGTAAGTGTGTCAGGTATCTGAGGCCAGATTTAAACTCAGGACCTCCTGACTCCAGGGCCGGTGCTCTACTCACTGCATCACCTAGCTGCCCCGTAGTTAATGAGTTTTACTTGAGACTGGGTTGGATCTAGACGCAAGTTGGTCTCTTTTGGATTCTCTAGGAATTTGGATACTTGGACACTATGTACCAATTTAGATTCGGCTCCTTATATACAATTAGACAGACATTTCAGATGGCTAGTGAGTGGGACGCTGGGTTTAATAAAATGAGATCAAATTTTATCAAATCTGTGAGTTGTACAGTACTTTCAATCACCCTAAGCTGCATGCTGTGTGCCTCGAGGTCACATGTGGCCATCTAGGCCCTCAAGTGCGGCCCTTTGAACCCAAACTTCACAGAACAAATCCCCTTAATAAAAGATTTGTTCTGGGGGCAGCTAAATGGCACAGTGAGTAGAGCACCGGCCCTGGAATCAGGAGGACCTGAGTTCAAATCCGGCCTCAGACACTTGACACATGTACTAGCTGTGTGACCTTGGGCAAGTCACTTAATCCCAATTGCCCTGCCTTCCCCCCTCAAAAAAAAAAAGATTTGCTCTGTAAAACTTGGACTCAGTTGAAAGACTGCACCTGAAGACCTAGAAGGCCACATGTGGCCCTAAGGCCACAGGTTCCCCACCTCTGAACACAGAGGGAAAATCTGTACTGGAGACAACAGACTCTTGAAAGTATTAAGGCAGATTAGGATTAGATAAATGAGGTATAGGGTCAAAGAGAATTTTATTCTATGGACAGCACGGTGATGTGGAAATGGTTTGAGAATAGGAGTCAGGAGACATAGCATAATGTAGTCCTTGCACCTCCACTAATAAGCTATTATTATACAATCTTGGGAAAGTCACTCAAAGTTCTCTTTGATTCATAATACTAAAGAGGTTGCCATAAGGGGAAAATCTATGTAAAGCAACCTACAAATAGAAACTGTTATGGTTTAGAATGGTATCCAAAAACTGTTGCTGCTGCTTCTGTTGGTGTTTCATTTCAGTTGTGTCTGACTTTTTTGTGACCCCATTTGGGGTTTTCTTGATAAAGATACTGGAGTGGTTTGCCACTTCCTTCCCTAGCTCATTTAAAGATGAGGAAACTGAGGCAAACTGGGTTAAGTGACTTGTCCAGGGTCACACAGCTAGTAGGTGTCTGAGAGCAGATTTGAACTCAGGAAGATGAGTCTTCCTGACTCCAGGCCCAGGGCTCTATGCACTATGGTGCCACCTAGCTGCCCATGCAAAAACATGAATTACATACATTGCCCTTTACAGTTACTTGTACTGCTTCATAGGCCATATTATACTTAAATATGATCTGAAGATCGTAGATATAAATCACAAGATCACAGGTTTAGAGCTGGAAGGGACTTTAGAGGCCATGTCATCCATCTTCTTCATTTTGCAAATTAGAAAACTGAGGCTGACTGAGGTTAAGTGACTTTCCAAGGATCACACAGGTAGTAAGTATCAGAAGTAGGATTTGAACCCATGTCCTATGACCCAGAACCCATACTCCTTCCACTGTTATCATATTTACTAGAAAAGGTTCAACATTTGTGGTAAAAATAAAGTGGAACAGAATAGCATTCATTGTACGTTGTTTATTTTTCAAGTTCTCTGATAAATCTTGATGGAGATAATTGTGGTGAGTCTTGAAATACAACATAGTAATTCAGCAGGACCAATTCTCTTGTTGACAGAGTTACATGGTGAATGACGAGACACTTGGCATATGCTATTGGCTTTTATCCACCAGCCATCTGCTTGAGGGCGTCTTTAGTCTGTAACCATGCCTTCAATATAGCTGTTTGCTTAAGGCTGATGAACTGCAATTGTGACAGTTTATTAGTTTTCAACCCACAAATTCCTCAAATCCAACCAGGATAATTGCATACCCATTATCAGAAGAAGAGTATTTGGCAATCTCCATGTTGCATACACTTGGCACAGATTTTTACAGAAGAAACTTAAAAGAAGTTTCCACCCTCTTCTGTTGTTGGGGTAGCCTCATCATTGAATATATGTAGTTTATCTTGTGCAAGATGAATATTAATAGGTTGATACTGTCCCCTAAGGGTTTGTGACCCTGGAAGTTTTTATTTCAATTTTTTTTCTACTCCTCCCTGGTATTTTAAAATGATATGGATTTTCTGAGGCCTTTCTTCCAAGTTTATGCCCTATTTAGTCCAGTACATAACAAACATTTAGTAAATTTCTGCCATGTGCCAAGTTTTATATTAAGTGCTGAAGGATACAAAAATAATAAAATTTCTTGCTCTTAAGTTGTTGTTTATGATAGTGGAGATATATACATGAATAGATACAGTACAAGATGGGATATAATATGTGCATGGGAGAGAGAAAAGGTGCCATGAGATCCAAGGGAGGAAAAATTACTTTCTGGTAGGGGGATCAGGGAAGGTCTCATGATAGACAAACATTTGAGTTGGCACTTACAGAATAGATAGGATTTCAGAAGAAGATGGGGCAGTGGGGAAAAGAGATCGCAAAGCTATGTATAAACCTCAAGGAGGTCAAAGTAAAAAAGAAAGGCTCTGTGTGTGTGTGTGTGTGTATAGATTAAACAAAGATAAAGGATGGTAGGAACAAGTACACAAAGGTAGGTAAGTACAAGACCAGTCAGGATATAGTCCATTTTGGCAGTCACATGGAAAGGGGGGGAGTAGTGCAGAGTAAAGATAGAAAAGTAGGTTGAACCTAGATTATGAAGAGACCTTGAATACTAGTCCATGGAATTTGTACTTTATTTGGTAGAGAGCAAAGGTTTTTGAAGAGGCGAGTGGCATGATCAGATTTGTACAGTAGGAAGATTAACATGGCAGTGATATGTAAGTTAGGTTGGAGTGGGGAGAAGGTGAAGAACTACTTAGAAGGATACTGTAATAGGTGCAATATATACACATGTTGTGATGGTGGCCTAATTGGGTGGTTGCAGTGGGAATGAAAGAGAGGTTATATATTCAAGAGGTGTTATGTATAAGTAACAACAAAGCCCCCATTTATTAGAGCCTGTTGTGTGAAAAACACTGTGGCAGATGCTGGAAGTGATACAAAGTTTAGACGTTAACTCACTTTGATTCAACAAACATTTTGTTAACTCTGTCACTGTAAAGTACTGTGCTACACATAGAGATATGCAGTATTATATAAGTGGATTACAGAGTTGCAGAACAAAATGTCACATGAGGTCTAGGGGAAGATGATTAATTATCAGGTAAAATTTTAGAGGTGACTACTGAATTGAACTTTAGGAGATGAGTAGGAATATAAGTAAAAAGGAATGGGGCATTTTTGGAATAGGGAGGAGGCTGAGGAATTGCAGAAGGGGGTGTTTCAGGGCATAGAATAGTTCATTTTGGCTAGAGGGGAGAGCTATGGGGAGCAGCAATATGAAATAAAGCAGGGTAGCTCTAGACTATATAGAACCTTGAATGTCAGGCAAGGAATTTGAATTTTACTTGATAAACATGGAATACTTTTTGATATAGAAGTGCCCTGGCTTAATCCATGTGTAGCAAAGATATTCTGTCAGTGTTCTGATGGATTGGGAAAGGGGGAGAGAGTGAAGAAAGGAGTCTTTTAATAGTTTTAGTAGAGTTAGATGTAATAAAATGCTTGTCTTAGGGTGATTGCCACAAGAATAGAGAAAAGGCTGATTATGCAGGGGATGTTTGGGAGGTGGAATTGATAGAATTTGGTAGCTGATTGGACAATGAGAGGTGAGGGAGAGAAGAGTTGAATGCTAAGATTTCAAACGTGAGAAACAGGACAAATGGTGTTATCAAAGCTAGTAATAATGAAGTCACATGCAAAGCAGGTTTAAGGGGGAAATGTAGCAAGCTCCATCTTGGACATGTTGAGTTTGAGGCACTGATGAACATCTAGGTGGAGACAGAAAGACATTCTTTAGTAGAGAAAAATGGTCAAAGAATACGAACAAACAGATCTCAGAAGAAGAATTACAAACTCTTACCAACCCTAAGTAAGAATATTCCAAATCATCAATAAGAGAAATGCAGATCAAAACAACTCTCAGGTCTCTATTCACCCCCAGCAAATTGACAAAGATGACAAAAGATGAGAATAGTCAAACAAAAATGAATTGTTGATGGAATTGTGAGTTGGTCAAACTGTTCTGTAATGCAGTTTGGAATTGATCTAGAGATCATAAAGGTATGCATAAACCTCAAGGAGGTCAAAGTAAAAAAGAAAGGCTGTGTGTGTGTGTGTGTGTGTGTGTGTGTGTGTAGATTAAACAAGTTGTAGCATATATTACTGCATTATAAGAAATGTTGAATATAGTGAATATAGAGAAGCATAGGAAGACTTACCTGAGTTGAAGCAAAGTGATGTAAGCAGAACTAGGAACAGTATACACAGTTGCAAACATGTAAATGAAAATATTAAGACCTCAATACTAAATGCGTCCAGTGAACTATTCCTTCATCAAATCTCATCTGGTATATTGTGTCCAGTTCTGGGCACTGTGGTTTAAGAGGAACCTTGATAAGGTGGCAAATGTCCAGAAAAATTCCCCTGGAATGGTGAAGGGCATTGAATCTATGACATGAGGATTGGTTGAAGGACATGCTATATTTAGGCTGGACAAAAGAAGATGGGGGAGGTGGGGAGGGAGGACTTGAAGGGCTGTCATTGGAAGAGGGAATAGATTTGTTCTTTTTTGGATCCAGAAGACAGAACCAGGAGAAATGAGTGGGATTTGCAAAGAAGCCAATTTAGGATTAATGTCAGAAAAATCTTCCTAACAATTAGAGTTTTCTGAATGGGCTGCCTCAAGAGCGTAGTGGTTGGTTTCCTTTTCCTTCGAAGTCTTCAAATCGATGCATGAACAACTACTTGTCTGGTATGTTTTAATGGAGGTTCCTTTCTTGTCTATGCTACACTAGATAATTACTAAGGTCTTTTCAGCTCTAGAAGTCTGTGATTCTGTGGAATTAAAATGACCAAGCTTGCCCTCAAAGAACAGATATAAGAACATATGTACTTTTCTTACTTCCTTGCACAGGTAGGGAAGTATGGGTTTGAAACACCACATAGGAGCAGCTAGGTGGTGCAGTGGATAGAGTGTTGGAACTGGAGTCAGGAAGAATGGCATTCAAATCCAGCCTCACCAGCTGTGTGAAACTGGGCAAGTCACTTAACATCTGTTTGCCTCAGTTTCCTCATCTGTAAAATGGGGGTAATAACAGTATCTATTTCCCAGGGTGTTGTGAGGATCAAATGAGGTGATAATTGTAAAGCGCTTAGCACAGTACTTGGCACATAGAGAGTACTTAATAATAATAATAATAAACTATTACTTGGTTGATTAGTAGGTTAGTTTTGATGAGCTATTTTTTCCTTCTTTTAAATTCTTTGTTATAAGTGTTGGTTCTCTGTTTGATTAACCTTTCAAGCCATTTATATTTTCATTTTTTACCTTAGAGCAAAAGTTTCATTTCTGGTTTTCCAGTTATTTGGTGCAGTGGCTGGGTGCAGATTACAGAATCTCATAATTGGAAGGGACCTCAGAGGTCATTTCATTCAGCCTTTCTCTCAACAGGAATCCCTTTTGTAGCATGTTCAATCAGAGGCAATTGAAAAACTTGAGTAACAGGGAATTTATTACCTCCAAAGGAAACCCATTCCATTGTTGGACAACTCTAATCGTTAGGTAGTTTTTCCTCTAATTGAGCCTAAATCTACCTTTCTGCTTCTTTCCTCTTAGTAATGACCAAGAGGGTCAGGAAGAACAGGGTTAATCCTTGTTCAGCCCTATAAACTTTCAGAAACTTGAGGACAGCTATTATGTGCTCCCTGAGTCTTCTCGTCTTTAGGCTAAACATCTCCCTTTATTTCGACCCCCTTTCGTTTGGCAAAGCCTCTAGTCCTCTCACCATCTTGATCCGTCATCCTCTGGATATATCCCAGCTTGTCACTATCTTCCCCTAAAATGTGGTTCTTTTAGTCGAACATAGTTCCAGTCATGCTCTGACCAGAGCAGAAGATAGCAGGGCCATCATCTCCCTCGTCCTGGACTTTATGTTTTTCTCAATGCAGCCTAAGATTGTTAAACTTTTTTTGGCTGCCAGCTTATACTGTTACATACATACTGAACTTGAAGAAACCCTTAGATATTTTTCGAACAAACTGTTGTCTGTTCCTGGCTAAATTTTATCTGATTAGTTTTTATTTATTTTTCTAGCCCATTGAGATCCTTTTGGACACTGACTCTGTTAACTCATGCTTTCATTGCCTCTCCTAGTTTTGTGTTGTTTTCAAATTTGTTAAGCATGCTGTCAGTGCCTTCACCTACGTCACTGATAAAATGTTGAACCGGTGATAATAGGAGTGGATGGAATGTTTAACATAGGAGAGTTTAGATGGAATGACTTTGGCTCCTCCTCCTAAGATTCTTGTTCTTCAGAGAAAATCCCTGCTGCTATTCATTTTCTCCAGCTAGGCTGTTCTAAGAGTAAAAATAAAAGTGCCTGCTGATTTTTAGTGGCGTGAGTCATTTCTTAAGAGGCTTTTTTTGTGCTCAACCTTGCAATATTAGTGGAATCTTCTTGTTGAAGGAGCTGTACTTCAAATTCCATATTACATATTTTCCTCAATATCAACAAGATGATAGTTTTAATTTCGAAGGTTACATAATGAACTTCAAACAACTTTGATTATGCGCCTTGTAAAAATATTGTAGTTGTTATTTATAGATTATTCTCTATAGCTATAGAGTCATTTTCATATTATGTTCATAGCCCTTTACTACTACTTTTTCAAATTCAACAATATCCAGAGGCTTATTGTCATTGACCCTCCTGATAACTATATATTGATAGGGCCTTATGATTGTATGAATGACCAAGATCAACTAATGCCAAGTAATAAGAACTTCTTTGAGTTCCTGGACTTCCTTCTGATGTTTTTTTGAATAGCATAGTTTGTCAAACTAGGTATTCTTACAGACTTTGGACTCTGCATCTCTGAATTTGGACACAGAGAATCATTGTACCTCATGGCAGGCTGATTTAGGTTTGGTATGTTTGAACTGATTAACCTATTTTATAGAGTATTTCTTTGTTCTGTTGTTGATCCTGTTGGCAACAGGTTTCTGCTTATGGTATTAGAAATTTCTCATCTGTTTTATGAGGCATATAGTGATACATTTTTTTTGCTAAATTTGTTTCAGGCTACTGAAATTTCAAATTTGGCTCCATTAAGTAGCCTACTTAGAAAGGTTTCATTATAAACTCCACATATAAAGTGATTCTTTTATTGTTGCTGTTAAGTCATGTTAGTTGTGTCTGATTCTTTGTGACACCTCTTGGGGTTTTCTTGGCAAACTACTGGAGTGGTTTGCCATTTCCTTCTCCAGCTCATTTTACAGATAAGGAACTGAGACAAACAGGGTTAAATGACTTGCCCAGAGTCACAGAGATGGGACGCCATATTTGATCTCAGGGAGATGAGTCTTTCTGCTTCCAGCACAGCACTCTATCCACTGTGCCACCTAGCAGCCCAAAGGGATTCTACATGTCATGCAAAAACTAAAAACTTGCATATATAAGAAAGAATATCTTAATCCAACAGCACCCTTACCAAGCTATTAATCCCATTTATAAGATGCAGCAGTGAGTGAGTGTGGTCTCGAGAAGTAGATTTCAGTAATGCCTCAAATTCAACAAATGCCTTGGCTTTGGATGAATCAGGGTTGGTATGGCCATATCTTAAGTAATTGCTTCCTTATATATGATATTAACAGTGTGATTATAGGCAATGTTTAGATTTATACAAGCCAGATTTTACTATTATTAGCTAGTATTTATATAGCATTTTTAGGTTTTTGAAGTGCTTTGCATATATTATTTAATGCTCATAACAACTCTGGGAGGCAGATGCCATTATTACCTCCCTCTTTACAGATGGGGATACTGAAACTGAGAAGTTAAGTGATTTGCCCAGGGTCACACAGTTAGAGTTGGAGGCAGAATTCGAACTTAACATTTTCCCTAGCAAAAGTCCAGCATTTTATCCATTTTGTCACCTAGATGCCTCTAGATTTGGAAGGAAGGAGAAAAATGAGACCTAGATTTAGATCAATAGGACAGTTAAAAACTTTTTTCAAAAAAAGGTATGTTTTTGGATAATGTAATTCTTTGTTAAAAATTTATTCAGTGCTGTATATTTTGAATCCTCTCACATTCTGCTGTGCATATGGCAGTGCTTTTTTTCCTTTTCTTATTTTGTATTCAAGTTTTAGTATTTAAATTTGTTTCTTTTTCTTTTCTTATTGTATATTTAAGTTTTAGTATGTCAGTTTAAAATAAATTAATAACAATTTATCCAGAATGTATGAGGTAATTTTTTTATTAGCTAAAACAGTTCAGATGTATTAGTTTAATTTTATGATGATTTTATACTTCTAATTGTGTGTATATGGGGAAAAAACCATTTTTCTAAATGCTTATGATTAATAGATTGAATTGGTTAAAGTTCACTTCCCAATAGCTTCATAGTTATCCATTTGTTTGATTTGATAAAGACACAAGTAATTTTTCAATTTTGAGATGAAGTTGCAAAATTAAAATATATGAATTACTTTAAAATGTATGGCATATACCCTTCTAAAGTGAAACCCAGGTAGCTGAGTTGATAAGAATATCAATTCAGGTATAATCAGGTAATAAGAATTCATTTTCTTGAGGGAAAAAATGAATTTTATTTAGTGGCGATTTTAAACTGATTTTAAGTCAACTAATATTTGTTAAGGGTCTGCTTTTTAATAGAGCACTTGTGTAAGAGCTGGGAAACATATCAAGTATTGATTTCAATCAAAGTTATTGTTCCTTCAGTTCTTTTAGATGAATGGGATAAAAACGGTGGGTTTTCCCCCCAAGTCTTTTGGTGTATTAGGGAAAGTAAAATGTTAACTAGTGTTATGGTCTTGGGGTTTTTTCCTTTCTTCAGCAACAACAACATAAAACCGTGAAAAACGATCCAAGAATATGAAATGCCAAATGAATTCTTGATTTCCTCACATAAATGAAAACGTTCACTGCTCTCAGCATGCTCTTTTCAAACTTCGATGATTAGGTTGTCATGCACAAAATTATTCCTTTATGGATCTCACTTCATATACTTCATTCTTTGGAGTTTTCTGGGCCATTAGTAATAGAAATTGCATATTTAAGACAAGCCGCTTTTGTTTGTGGAGGTGTATGAACATTTTAGCATTGAAAAAACAGGAAGTTAGAGAAATAAAAGTAGTATAATACCATTGTCAGCAAATTAATTGCTAGTATGTAAATGTATCCACATACTGTTTGGAGAGCAAGTTGAGCTCCCAGAATTGCTAAGTTAACTTATTCATTTTTTTTATTGTGGTCAGCAGCTATGAAACATGATGATTTTAAATATCATAGATAAAAGAAAATACATGTATTCGGAGTTTTGTTTGCTAAAGAAGTTTTAGTGTAGTATTTGAATATGCATATTGCTTTATTTATTTGATTTCTCATGACTTTGTCCTATGTTGCTTGGTCTTTTCTCAATAATAATTTTTTAACATAACAAATTTGAAACATCTATTGAAAAATGAATAGAAGATGTGTATATACCATAAAGGGATATCAGAGTACATGGATAGAGATCTAGCCCAAGGGTCAGTACGCTGGAGTTCGAGCCCCTCCTCTGACACATCTTGGTTGTGTGATCAATCAAGTCACTTCATCTCTCAGTGTCCTTGGCAATGTTCTAAATCTATAAGTTGCAGACTAGGATTTGATCTGCATTGCTGGAGAGAGTTTCTCACAACGAGCTCCCAACATTGTGGAAATTATAGTCTGAACTAAAAGTCAAGTCAGCAAGCGTTTATTTGGCACAGTAAGTGGTGGTATATGCCAAGCAGTGGGCTAAGTGTCGGGATAAAAAGAAAGGAAGAAAGTCCTCAGTCTAATGGGGAAGTTCCTGGTCTAACAGAGAAGCAAACAACTATGTATAAGCAAGATATATGCAGTATAAAGTTGAGAAAATCTCAGAGGGGAGCTGCTAAGGTTAAGGAGGATTGAGAAAGGCTTCCTAGAGAAGGTGAGCCTTTACTCAAACTTGAAGGAAACTAGGAAGTCAGAAGGTAGAAAAATATATGTACACACACGCACACACAGAGTGCTCTAAAAGTCAGGAAAACCCAGGTTCGTGTCTCACCCCTGACACATACTGCCTAAGTGAACAAATCGTTTAACCTCTCAGCGTCTCTAAGAAACTGCCTGAGACTCTGTTGTTGTTCATTTGTTAAGTCGTATTCTACTCTTCATAATCCCACGGACTATAGCACGCCACGCCCTTCTATCCTCCACTGTCTCCCAAAGTCTGTCTAATCTCATGTTCATTGTTTCCATGACGCTATCTATCCATCTCATCCTCTGTTGTCCCCTTCTGCTTTTGCCTTCAGTCTTTCCCAACATTAGGGTCTTTTGCCAGGAATGGGGAACCCACAGCCTTGAGGCCACATGTGGCCCTGGTCCTCAAGTGCAGCCCTTTGAATCCAAACTTCACAGAACAAAAGTACTTGAGGACCTAGAGAGCCACATATGGCCTTGAGGCTTCGGGTTCCCCACCCCTGGTTCTGGTGAGTCCTGTCTTCTCATGATGTGGCCGAAGTTTTTAAGCTTCAGCTTCAGTAATTGACCTTCCAATGAGTAGTATGAATTAATTTCTTTAAATATTGACTGATTTGATCTCCTTGCTGTCAAGGGACTCTCAAAAGTCTTCTCCAGCACCACAATTAGAAAGCATTGATTCTGAGGCACTCAGCTTTCTTTATATAGTCCAGCTCTCACAGTCATACATTTCTATTGGAAAAAAAAAAACAACAGTTTTGACTAGGCAGACTTTTGTTGGGAAGGTGATGTCTCTGCTTTTTAGTATGCTGTCCAGATTTGTCATAGCTTTCCTTCAAATGAACAAGCATCTTTTAATTTAATTAATGGCTCAAAACAGAGAAAGAAAATTATAGACCAATTTCTCTAATGAATATTGATGCAAAAATTTTAAATAAAATATTAGCAGAAAGATTGCAGCAACTCATCACGAGAATGATACACTATGACCAGGTAGGATTTATTCCAGGAATGCAAGGCTGGTTCAATATTAGGAAAACTATTAGCATAATTAACCATATCAACAACAAAACTAGCAGAAACCATATGATCATCTCAATAGACGCAGAAAAAGCCTTTGACAAAGTACAACACCCATTCCTATTAAAAACACTAGAAAGCATAGGAATAAGTGGAACCTTCCTCAGAATTATAAATAGCATCTACCTAAAACCATCGACAAGCATTATTTGTAATGGGGATAAACTAGATGCATTCCCAATAAGATCAGGGGTGAAACAAGGATGTCCATTATCACCCTTACTATTCAATTTGGTACTAGAAACATTAGCTGTAGCAATAAGAGAAGAAAAAGAAATTGAAGGAATTTAATTAATGGCTACAGTCACCATCTGCAGTGATCTTTGAGCCCAAGACTATAAAATCTGACATTGCTTCCATTTCCTCTCTATTTCCCAAGAAGTGATGGGACCACTTGCCCAGATCTTATTTTTTTGACAGTAAGCTTTTAAACTCTCCTCTTTCACTCTCATCAAGAGCCTTCTTAATTCCTCTTTGCTTTCTGCCATCAGAGTGGTATTATCTGCCTATCTGAGATTGTTGATATTTCTCTTGGCAGCTTTTGATTCATTCAGCCTGGCATTTCACATAATGTGCTCTGCGTGTAAGTTAAGTAAAAAAGGTGACAACATACAGCCTTGTTATACTCCTTTCCCAATCTTAAACCAGTTGTTTCATATTTGGTTCTAACTGTTGTTTCTTGACCTGGCACATTTTGTTGTGTTCCACACAGTCAAAAGCTTTAGTGTAGTTAACGAAGCAGAAGTAGATTTTGTTTTTTGAGGAACACCCTTGCTTTCTCCAAAATCCAACAAATGTTGGCAATTCAGCCTCTAATACTTCTGCCTCTTTGAAAACCAGCCTACGCTTCTGTTAATTCTCAGTTCACATATCACTGAAGCTTAGCTTGCAGAATCTTAAGCATGACCTTGCTGGTGTGAGAAATGAGCACAATTGCTCAATAATTTGAACATTGTTTGGCATTGCCCTTCTTTAGGACTGGGATATAAACTGATCTTTTCCAATCCGGTGGCCACTGTTTCTAAATTTGCTGGCATGTTGAATGCTGTACTTTTTAAAAGGATTTAAAATAGCTGGCTTGAATTCTGCCACCTCCATCAACCTTATTGTTAACAATGTTTCCTAAGGCCCACTTGACTTCATTCTCCAGCACATATGTCTCTAGATCAGCAATCATATCATTGTGATCATTGGTAATGTGAAGATCTTTCTTCTGTAGTTCTGTGAATTTTTGCAATTTCTTCTTAATCTCGTCTACATCTGTTAAGTCCCTTCCATTTGTGTCTATTATCATGCCCATTTTTGCATAAAATGTTCCCTTGATAGCTCTAATTTTCTTGAAGAGATCTCTTGTCTTTCCCATTCTATTGCTTTTTTCTGTTTCTTCACATTGCTCATTTAAGAAAACCTTCTTATCTCCCTTTGATATTCTCTGGAACTTTGCATTCAGTTGGGAATATCTTTCCCTTTTTTACTTTCCCTTTTGCTTTCCTTCTCTCCTCAGCTATTTCTGAAGCTTCATCAGAGCCATTTTGCTTTCTTCCTCTTCTTTTTCTTTGGTATGTTTTTTGTCACTGCCTTCTGTACAGTATTGCAAACCTCTGTCCATAGTTTTTCGGGCACTCTATCTACCAGATCTAGTCCCTTACATCTATCCATCACTTCTGCTTCGTATATGGTTTGATGATTTTCTCTACTTTCTTCAATTCAGAGTCCAAATTTTACAGTAAGGAGCTCATGATCTGAGCCACGGTCAGCTCTAGGTCTTGTTTTAACTGACTCTATAGAGCTTCTCTACCTTTGGCTGAAAAGCATATGATCAATCTGGTTTCATTATTGACCATCTGATCATGTCCTTGTGTAGAGTCATCTTTTGGGTTGTTGAAAAGAAGAGTGTTTGCTATGACCAATGAGTTATCTTTTTTAAAAAAAATTTTTGAAGGGGGAAGGCAGGGCAATTGGGGTTAAATGACTTGCCCAAGGTCACACAGCTAGTAAGTGTGTCAAGTGTCTGAGGCCAGATTTGAACTCAGGTCCTCCTGGCTCCAGGGCTGGTGTTCTACTCATTCCACCATCTAGCAGCCCCTGACCAGTGAGTTATCTTAACCAAACTCTATTAGTGTCTGCTCTGCTTCTTTTTATGCTCCAAGGCCAAACTTGCCTGTTATTCCAATTATCTTTTGATTTCCTACTTTAGTATTCTAATCCCCTATGATGAATGTAATATCTTTTGTTGTTGTTATGAAAATGGTAGGTCTTCATAGAACTGAATAACTTTGGTCTCTTGGGCAAATGGTTGGAACATAGACTTGTATTACTGTGATGCTGAATTCTTTGCCTTGGATTCAAACAGAGATAATTCTGTTACTTATGAGATTATACCCCAGTACTGCTCTTCTCACTCTTTTTTTTGGACCATGAAGGCTACTCCATTTCTTCTGAGGGATCTTGCCCACAGTAGTATATGTCAAGATCCCTTGAATTAAATTCACTCATTTCTGTCCATTTAAGTTCACTGATACCCAAGATGTTGATGTTCAATCTTTCCATCTTCAGTTTGACCACATCTAGCTCACTTTGGTTTAGAGTTCTTATATTCCAGTCTTCTATGCAATATTGATCTTTATAGCAATGGATTTTCCTTTTGTCACCAGACACATCCACAGCTGAGCTTCCTTTTGGCTTTGGCCCAACTGCGTCATTCTTTCTGGGCCGACTTGTAGTCGTCCTTTGCTCTTCCTCAGTAACATGTTGGATGCCTTCCAACCTGAGGGCTTGTCTTCAGATGTCATATCTTTTATTATTTTACACTTGTCCTTGAGGTTTTCTTGGCCAAGATACTGGAGTGCTTTGCCATTTCTTTCTCTAGTGGATCGCCTTTTATCAGAACTCTAGACTATGAGCTGTCCATCTTGGGAAACCCTGAATGGCATAGCTTATAGTTTCCCTGAGCTATGCTTCTGACACAACAGTGATCCAGTGATTGAGAAGACAGACAAATCACCTTTCTCAATATGTGGATGGAGCTTCCATACTAGGAATTACTTACAGGGATGAAACCATACCCTTTCTGCTCCTCCCAAAACAACAGTAACTAAAATCTTTATAATTTAGCAGCATAGAACAAGATAGCTCACATACTTAGATAGCATTCATTTTTACTTTCTGTTGAGCACATTAGTGTCTAGCTCAAATATTGGAGGAGGGCTATTTTTTTGTCATCTTAGAAATGTGCTGTTCTTTGTACAGGCATAGCCTGCAAAATGTTGCCTTGATGAATTTTGTAATGATTAATCTCATGATAATATGGTATAATCAAATTCCACCATAAAAGACAGTATAGAGATAGCATGTTGTAGTGGATAAATAACTGCCTCTTTGTAAGACAACATATCCTTTAGATTATTTAGATGCTAAACCAAAGTAGGCCTTATCTTTGATATGAATTAGAATTTATACTTTTGACTAAAAGGAGGTCTCTTATTTTCTAACAGCTATTTTTTTTCTTTTTAACCTTTTAGGAACTGGACAAAGAACTCCCAGTGATTTGCCCATATTTTGTTGATAACCCTGAAAAAGCTGGAATGAATAAAGGTGGTTTACGTGTCACATGGCTTGGACATGCAACAGTTTTGGTGGAAATGGATGAAGTAATATTTCTCACTGACCCTATTTTCAGTATGCGGGCTTCACTGACACAATTGATTGGTCCAAAACGTTTTCGCAAACCACCATGCACAGTAGAGCAGCTTCCCAAAATAGATGCAGTAATAATCAGTCATACCCATTATGACCACCTGGACTATAATACCGTACTTAGTTTAAATGCGCGCTTTGGTTCTGAGCTGAGATGGTTTGTGCCGATGGGTCTCTTAGAGTGGATGCAGAATTGTGGATGTGAGAATGTGATTGAACTGGACTGGTGGGAAGAGAACTGTATTCCTGGACATGATGATGTCACCTTTGTCTTTACACCTTCCCAACACTGGTGTAAAAGAACTCCAATAGATGACAATAAAGTATTGTGGGGCAGCTGGTCTGTCTTGGGGCCCTGGAATAGATTTTTCTTTGCAGGAGACACTGGTTATTGTATTGCTTTTGAAGAGATAGGAAAACGATTTGGACCTTTTGATCTTGCAGCTCTTCCCATTGGAGCTTATGAACCAAGGTATGTAGACTTCTCAGAGTTCATTAGATAAAGGGCATGTTTTATGTGAAATGATTTTAAGAATATTATTTGATTACTATTTGTCATAACTTGGTGGTATCACTTCTACCATACACTGATCTGAAACCAGTAAGCTATTGTTCATTTGTAGACTGAAATTCATGTGATACATGTCTAATCAATGAAAAACAGAAACAATTTGAAAGGATCAAGATGGATTAAAGTTACTTCTTAACTACATATACATGTCATTTAATACATAATTCAAGGTAATTGGTATTTGTCTTAGATCGCAGGAAGGGATGCTCAGAGACGCATTGGATTCACTCTGCTGAGATCCTACAAGCAGAAAGAATTATATTTGACCTATTTTACAAAGTACTAGAATAGGGTAATCTTTCACTTCTTCCTGATTTGTATAAACTGACCCCTAATCTCTTTCTTCTCTTGTTGTTCAGTCTTTTCAGTTGTGTCTGACTCTTTGTGAACCCATTTGGGGTTTTCTTAGCAAAGTTACTGGAGTAGTTTGCTATTTCCTTCTGTAGCTTATTTTACAGATTAGGAAACTGAGACAAACAGGGTTAAGTGACTTGCCCAGGGTCACATAGCTAATAAGTGCCTGATGCTGGATTTGAATTCAGGAAGATGAGTGTTCTGCCTCCAAGCCTAGCACTCTATCCACTGGGCCACTAGCACACTATAATCTCTTTCTTCTAGTAGGCTGCTTTTGATTCATTTAACCTGTTTCTTTCCCTATTTAACTAATGATCACTATCTCCTGTTACAGTCTTTTTCTTCCAATTTCCTTATTTTAAGCCAGGAAAATTTTACTTTTTCAGGTAATTTCTTTGAGACTTATTACCATCTCTATTCATATGACTCCTAGACTGACTTATCCATCCCTAATCTCTCTTCAGAGCTTGCATCCCAAAGTGCTTATTGGACATCTTGAACTGGATTTCCTGTTAACAACTCAAGCTTAAAATGTTCAAAACATAACATGTTATTTCTACCCCCAAACCTGCCCCTCTTCTAATCATCCTTGCTACTATTAGGGGGCACTAACATACTTCGATTACCCAGGTTTGCAATCTTGGTGTCACTCCTGATTCCTGCCTTTCACTCCCCACACATACAGTAAGTTGCTAGATCTTCTTTCTGGTTTCACAGCACCTCTCATGTAGTAACTGTGTCGCCATTCACAAGCCATCAGCCTGTTTCAGGACCTCATCAGTTTTCTCCTGAACTTTTAATAGTCTTTCATTTGGTCTCCCTACTTCAAGCCTCTCCTCAATTCAGTTCATCCTTCACACAGCTGCCAAAGTGGTTTTCCTAAAGTGCAGGTTGGATCATGTTACTTCTTTATTCAGTAAATTCCAGGGGCTTCCTATTACCTCTAGGATCAAATATAAACTCTTGGCCAGCTTTTGAAACTCTTCAAACCTAACCTCATCCTATGTCGTTGTTCAGTCGTGTCTGACTCTTCATGACCCTTTTTAGGGTTTTCTTTGCAAAGATACTGAGTACATTCCCTTTTCCTTACTCCAGCTCCTTTTACAGATGAGAAAACTGGCAAACAGGGTTAAGTGACTTGACCAGTCACACAGTTAGTAAATGTCAGAGGTTGGATTTCCTGACTCCAGGCCAGCATTCTATCTACTGTGCCTCCTAGCTGTCCCCTCCTCCTGCCTTACCCATCTTCTTATACATTACTCTCTTCTTTGCAGTCTTCAGTATAGTCACATGTCTTACTCATTGGTCTACACCCACTGTCTGTTCTCCTATCTCAGGGCTTCTGTACAGACTAGCTCTTATGCCTCCTTCCTTGCCTTCACCACCAAGAATCAGTGGCTTCCCTCTTTAACTCAAGTGTAACCTTCTATATGAAACCCCTGCTGATCTGCCCAGGTGCTAATGAGTTTTCTCTTAAACCTATTTTCATTAAAATGTAAGCTCCTTTAGGGTAGGGACTATCTCAGTTTTGTCTACGTATCCTCACTGCTTAGAACAGTGTCTGTCACATAGTAATAAATGATTGTTGATTGATTACAGTTAGCCGTTAGGAGCTAGATGTCAGTTGTTTCCCTTTAATAAAATACAAGTGGTAGTGGAAACGTGAACCTGGGTTTGAGTCCTGCCTATCAAGAAACATACAAACGCTACCACTAAATTAATATTTTTTAAACCATCAAACCAAGATTTTGAAAACAATGTAACAAGCTAATATTATCTCATTTTTTGGGTCAAAATGTGTTTTTATAATATGAAAAATTCTCCTACTTTGTAGTTCTATAAAGATTTTCTATTTATTACTTATATAAAGCTTTAAATACTTTCAAAAGGGGGAGCTATACTAATTTGTAGTTTAAAACTACTGTTTCTCTATGTACCAATATACATTAATCTGTATGAGTTATGCATGTGTCGTTTTTCACTACTAGATTTTAAAGTCCATGAAGGCAAGAATTATTGCATATATTAGGTGCTTAATAAATGCTTATCAAATTGTTGTTAAATTGAAACAAAAACAAAACAGCACTCCATTTCGCTCCTTGCTCCAATATTAAAAAAAAGGAAGAAAAAGCAATTTTAGGCACTTTTTAAATTGTTTCACAAAATTGCCATGGAATCTGGAAAAAAGCAGTGACTGACCTCCTATGCTGATGCTGGGGAAGCAATGGCTATTGTTGTTAAAAAGCCTCTTGAGACTAAGATTCACCTAATAGGAACATGAAATAACAACCCCCAGATTGTACAAATAGCAATCATTGCTAGAATTTGTGGTGTGAAGTGTTAAGAAGCCCCACATGCAGCACTAGCCTTATTCTGTCCTCTGTAGTTCAAGAGTCTTGCTGTTCACAATGGTATCTCACTAGGGTTGATAATTGTTGCTGTTGTGTTTGTCCTTCATTCTCGAAGAGGACCGTGACATCATGGAAATGATGACATGACTTGCAGTTGATTTTGATTTGAATGAGGGAGGTCTGTGCAAGGTCACCAGCCTCACTTTCTCCTCCAGGACCATCTGGGTCCAGTGGCCTGATATTCACCAGGATGACTGGAGATGGCCCAGGAAGCAGGATTGATAACATAGGAAAAAGAAACCCCAAATTGTATTTCAACCTCAGAATTGGTGGTAGTTGGAAGGGAGAAGAGAGAGGAGAGAAGCTGATAATGCAAAGGAAACAAAAAGTCTTTGAATAAATATTGCATGCTTTCCATAGCCTTTGTGGTAGTGTTTGTAGAAAGCACCTAGCATGGTGCCTGGCACATTGTAGTCACTTAATAAATGGTTATTCCCACCCTTTGTATAAAAGTATTTTCCCCCTAAAGCATAGTTTGTATTAGTCAGTTTACTATTTGAGAAAGTACTATGCTTACTAAAATGTTTAAATGTAAATCTTATCTGAAGAGGAAATGGAATTCCTGATTCTCAGCAACCATGTCTCTTAAAAATGGTGTAAATTCTTATCCACTTATTGTTTTTTAGAAGCTTAACAATGGATACAGAATTGACTTTTCACTTCCAATTCTGTATCCGTTGTTAAGCTTCACCGAAGCATGTCAAAGATAGTAGAATGCAACATACTTAGTTTTTAATGTTCGTATGACTCTTTCAGAAGAATTCCAGAGTGTTTAAAAAAAAACCTTATTGGTGATGAAATTGCATAGGGAAAAATGAGCTAATTCAAGAGAGAAAAGGAAGCTTTTATTTGCAGAAGGTCGACTAAGGAAACAGTACTTATCTATTAGTTAGCATTTATTTTTTGTGCAAATTCAGGAGTTATTAAAAAATAAAAGTAGATTGGTATGCAATTTACATTGAAGAGGCTACACTTAATTTTTGTTACATTTCTTTAGATGGTTTATGAAACACCAGCATGTAGACCCTGAAGAAGCTGTAAGGATTCACATCGATGTTCAAGCAAAGAAATCCATAGGAATTCATTGGGGAACCTTTGCCTTAGCAAATGAGGTGAGTTTGAATCTGTCATAAAAATAATTGTATGTTTATTTAGCCTTTGTTTTCCTTGTCCAAGTCCATTATGTTAGAACCCAGGAACACTTGCTGTGGCTGTTTTCATTGAGAGGAATCTGTGGGATCCAAAATGTATTCATTCATTTATCTAGCATTAACTGGGGAGAATTATTTGCACCTGAAATAAAGAGGTCCTTACTGCATTCAGCATTTTTAACTTACCTTGGCAGTTAATGAAACTCTTGATCTTATTAAGTAAAGTGGCGTTGTGTGTGCTAAAAATTAGTAATTCATGTTTAAGTCTTGAAATTTCTTTTTATTTTCTTAGTTTCACCGTGGGGTTTCCTCCATTTCATTCCTTTCAATAAATTAGTCAGCCCAAGTGTAACCTTCTACATGAAACCTTTTCTGATCTCCCTGTGTGCTCATTAGAGTTCTATCTTAAAACATTACTCCCCTCCTTGCAGTGTTCAGCACAGTCCTATGTCTTACTCAGTCCACACACACTGCCTGTTCTCCTATTTCTGGGCCTGTCCTATGCCTCCTTTCTTACCTTCACCATCAAGAATCACTGGCTTCCCTCTTCAGCTCAAGCATAACCTCCACATGAAACCTTTTCTGATTCCCCCCAGGTGCTAATGGGTTCCCTCTCAAAACTACTTTCATCAAAGTGATACGTCATTTAAATCTCTGCCCTTCTCTCTCTAATTTCTACTAAATTGTTATATTTTGGACTTTGTGGAAATCTTCCAGTAGAAGTTGGATGACCACTTGTGATGTTGCAGAGGTACTTGCTGGTCAGGTTTGGATGAGATAACCTTCAAGGTCCCTTCAAGTTCTGAGATTCTGCACTTATATCTTGAATCAAAATTCACATTTTCCTATTAATCTTTCCTTAATTTTGTAGTTCTCTTTAAATGTATTTTAAACTTTTAAAGAAAGGAACAATTAATTAGTAACATGGGGTAGAAGAAATCACTTTGTTAATACTTATTTGTTTCCTAACCCTAGTATATTTTAAGATTCAATGTACAAACCTTTATCTAACCCCTCATCTGAAGTAAGATTTCCTTTTAGACTTTCCTACTTTATGCTTATTTTCATTTAGGTCTGAAAAAATGCCAAAAGGGAGATCTTGAGTTATGTACAGTGTGTGCTTTATCCTAGTAAATTAGTAAAATAATATATTCCTAGAACCATAAAATCTTGGGGATTAGAAGAAGCCTTAGAAGTCATATAGTCTAATAGTTGAAACAGGAAGGTTGCCTAATAATAACTTACATTTATGTAGTAAAGTTTATGAAGTTCTTTCCTGGCAACAACGGTGTGAGAACAGGCAGTACAAGAATAATTATTCCCATTTTAGGGATGAGGAATTTGAGAATCAGAGGACAGATGACTTGCTTAAAGTCATACAAATGAAAGGTTAGAAATAGAATTTGTGCTCCCAACACCAAGTCCTAGTGTGCCAAATTTCACTTTAAATCAAAATGCCTCACAATATCAGCCTGGTCTTGAAGACCTCAAGAAATGAGATACTTACCACTTCATAGGGTATTGTTTCACTGTTGAGTAGCTATAATTGTTAGCATTGATATAGATCTGAAAGCTCTGTGACTTCTGCCCATTAGCCATATAACTGTGGAATCTCAGAATTGGAAAAGCCAGGCACTGGAGATCATCTTATCTAACACAGTCATGAATAGCAATCTTCTCTACAACAGACCTGACAAGTGGCCTTTGGCTTAAATATTTTCCATAATTCAGAACTCACTAATTTCCAATGAAGAATAGTCTATTTTGGGGCACTCAAATTTTCAGGAAATTGATTCTTAAAAATCTAAAATCTCTCTTAGTCACTTCTGTTGTTGTTTGTCCTTCATTCTCAAAGAGGACCATGACATCAGGAAGGAAATGCCAAGTGAATTGGATTTAAGTGAGGCAAGACTGTGCAAAGTCACCAGCCTCACTCTCTCCTCTGGAGCCATCTGGGTCCAGTGGCAAGATACAAATCAGGATGACTGGAGATGGCCCTGAATTAGTCACTTCTACTCATTGACCCTCTGGGGATAGAGGGAGACAAGCTTAATCCATTTTAAATTTAATAATTTTTCAAATACTTAAGAAAAAAAGACAAACAACTATCACATCCTCTCCAAGTCTTTTTTTTTGATAGTAAACATTCCATGTTCCTTCAACAGACATGGTTTTGGTTCTGTCACCATATTTAAAAAATAATGGAAGCATTCTAGATTCTCTGGGTCTTTTCTAAAATGTAGTACTTGTGGATGCTGAGGAATTTTATGTGAGTCAAGGAAGTACATCTTTCGTCCCTCTAGTAGAGTGATGGGACTATGGATGTTGTACGGACTGTTAGACTTGGTTACGGTGTCTGTCGGTCAGCTTCTACACTTTGTTACATGGGAAGGTTTATTGAGGGTTAGTGAGATAGATCCCTAAATGGCTGTCATGTACAAACAAAAGACACATCAACGAAAAAAATTTTTAAGTGGTGATCAGAATTGGACACAGTACTATGTATGTAGTCTGATCAGGGCAGAATAGAATAAGACTAGAAATTCCTTCTTTCTGTATACTGTGTTTCTATTAATATGTCTTAGGGTTGAGTTAGCTGTATCTTTTTTTGGCTGCCATGTTACACTAGTAATTTCCTGAGTTTGTAATCCACTCAGATGCCTGTTTCCTTTCCACATAAACTGTTTAGCTATTATGACTTCTCCATCCACTACATTGGTATTTTGTTTTTTGAACTTTAATAGTGATAATAGTGAAGTCTATTTAGTACTTTAAGGCTTGCAAAAGGATTTACATACATTCTCGTTTAATCCCTAATCCAACAACCCTATAAGGTAGGTACTACTATTATCTTCATTTTATGACGAGGAATGTAAGGCTCCAAGAGAGGTTAAGTGATTTGCCTAGGGTCATCCAGCTAGTAAATATGTATGCACGAGGCAGGTTTGAAACTTGGGTCTTCTTGACTCCCAGGTCATGCTGCCTCTCAAGAATATTTACATTTATTTACAAGTACTCAAATAGATTTGTACTGTTTTCAAAGTGGATGTGCTCTTGCTAAACCTATCAAAACTCATTCATTTCTAAACTACTGAAACCTTTCAAATGTAGGTCAAAAGATCTGTGATTTTATCTTTATAGGTAATCCCCCCACCAACACAGGTTGCAACCATTTGGTATCTTTATGAGTTGATGTTGTCAAAAAATTCACCAACATTCTGGTGATGAGCTTCCTTATTTATGGATCTGGAACTGTAATTTCACTGCATGGACAGATCCTGGTGTGAAAACCTTTACCATAGATGAAAAAAGAGTACTTAGTTCTAGAAAAAGTAAAAAGTTAAGAATATGCTGAAGTCTATTAAGGACATTATGATCCTCAAAACTTTCTTCTCTGTTTTTCCATTCTTTCCTTAACTTCCAAGTCCTGAATCTGGCCAGAGGGGTAAGGTTAATATAATTCTACTGTGCTTCTGCCAACAAAAAAGGATTCCATCATTAAGTGCTTGGTTTTCTCGTACATGAACCAAAAAGCAAATTTGTGGTCATACTTAATGTCCATTTAATGTTATATTTTGGCATTGATTCTGTTTCCCTTAAATGAAAGTGATTCTCTACAAAACCATTTCCTCTACCAAACCACTTCCTCCAACAACGAGGCCTCACTAGATATATTACCTACTACCTCATATAACTTAGTAATATACAACCTTATTTTGCGCTGAATTTGACATACAATGTTTCATTTGGATGAATGTCTAAGAGTTGAAATGGATTGAACAACTAGTGACTCATATCTGTTATCTCAACAACTAATGATTTAATCCAGCATAGGAAAAATGATTGAGATTTGTGGTACTTCTGTCGGATATTTTGGAACCATGAAATTCTCTACTGTTAGAGTTGGAAGCAACTGCAATGGATGTTAGAATCCAGCTTCCTACTCATTGCAGGACTCTTCCTGCCCTCCTCGTGCCTGGGGGTCTTCTTGTACATGAACTGAAAAACAAATCTGTGGTCACACTTAATGCCCTAATGTTATACTTTAAGCACTCTCTGCCCAAGCATTGCTTGGTGGCATACTGGACCTGGAGTCTGGAAAACCTGAGTTCAAATCTGGCCTCAGATATTTGTTAGTGATGTGACCCTGGGTAAGTCATTTAACTCTGCTTTAGTTTCCTCAGTTGTAAAATGATGATCATAATAGCACCTTCCTCCTTAGGGTTCTTATGATAAGTATAAAGAACCCTGTGGCCTATGACTAAAGACTTTCCTCCAGGTTGGCGCTGCTCCGTCTTTGGGTTGGATTTGTTTACTTAATTACATACGCACGCACACAAACACACACACACACACACACACACATTTAACTGTACTCTATCTCTCTCCTACTTGTGTGCAAGAAGATAATGATGTACTTTGTCAAATATATTGCTGAAATCAAGATATTCTGTTTATAGTTCTCTGTTACACAAATCCAATAATCCCAATTGGTTAACAATTTCAATGTTACTTATTGGGCAAATGCTGGTTTTTACTGATCACTGATCCATTTTTTAAATGTCCATAGATGATTATTTATTAAATAAACCTTTCTAGACTTTGACTGGGGATCCACACCTGGCTCCCTTGCCCAGTTTCTGATATTTACCTTTTTCTCCCTTTTGAAAACTAAGACATTTGCTTATCTCCGGAATCTGAGTACCTTTCCCATTCTCAATAATTTTTTTTTATATTGCTGCAATCACACCTGAAAAGTCCTTTGGTTCCTTTCTGAAATTGGAATCAAGGCAAGAGTTTTATGGATTCATGACAAATTGGTGTTTCTCAATCTCTGTTGGACCCTCAGTGAAGCATGGCGATTCTTTTATTCTTACCAGCTTGATGCTTTCTTGCCCTCTCCACAGTAGCCATTCTGAACCTTCTCTTCTCTCTTTGAGATTATGATGTCACTTCTTCACCCTTTCCTCTCAACAGTGAATCTAGAAGACTACTTTACTGAGGTGATAGGAGCCCACTGTTTCAACTGTTTTAACTCTGCATTTCAGAAGCTATCTTCATCAGTTGCCACTCTCTCAATTCAACTCAACAAAGATTTATTAAACCCTTACTATGTATATGACTTTATAGAAGAAACACAGAGATAAGAAAGTCCCTGCCCCTCTCAGCGCTTATATTCTATTGGGGGGGAGACAGCATGCAAACAAATAAGAAAATTAAAAAATACACAAAATAAATTAATTTGGGAGGTTGGGGAGAAGCATTAATTACAGTGAGTTGCAGAGTAGGAAAGTCCTTATGTAGAAGTGACACTTCAGATGACCTTTGAAGGAAACAGAGATTCTAAGAAGTAGAAATAGGACAGAATTCCAGACATCGCAGAGGTGGGGGAAAGAATGCTGTATATGGGAAACTGAAAGTAGGACAGGATGACATTCGAGAGAGTATGATGGAAAGTACAACTGGATAGAAAGGCTAGGGACAGGGCTTTAAATACCAGAGGACTTTATAGTTTATCCTAAAGGAAGTCACCGAAAATTCTATTTCTTGGATCCTTTACTGTTTGAAATCAACATGTCCTTTCCTCATATTTGAGAATCTGTTGAATTAATCCTGCCAAAGACCTTGGAAATGGAAGAATGAGTAACAGTATGGGGCAGAGAAACGTTTCAGAGTAGAGAAATGGAAGGACTTCTATTCTTACCCAAACAACTTTAAATTCATCAGCTAAGGACCTTACTACAAAATCTCTATTGGCTTCTTATTATCTCTTGAATAAAGTACAGACCACTCAGCCTGGCATTTAAAGCTGTCCGATATATCCTTCCTCCCACTTCCCTTTCCAGGACTATTTCATATATTCCTTTGGTACTCTCAGTTTCAGTCATTTGCCTTGGCATAGGCAGTTCCTCCATGTCTCTCAGGCTTTCCTTCCTCAGTCCCACCTTAGAGAATACTTCCTTTTTCTCCAAAGCACAGCTCATAAGCCTTTTCATACAGGAAGCCTTTCTTGACTTTGACATAAACGTCTTTGCAAATATTTTCTGTCATGCTTACTGTATCTTGTCCTCCTTTCGATTTCATTCTTAAAAAATCCTTGGGATAACTTTGCCTGGTTAGGTCTTTCACCAAGCTTTCTTTTCTTTGTACTCTGTTTTTTAAAAATAACTTTGTATATATACTTTGTATTTGTACTTCTGTACATGTTGAGTTCCCCCTCCTTCCTTCCCACCTGTTTCTTGGTAGAATGCAAACTGTCTGAGGTCAGGGGCTGTTTTGTTTTCATCTTTGCACACCAAGTGATTAGCACATAGTAGGTGCTAAATAAATTGAACTCAGTTTAAAGCATCTGCTTTGTCTGTGGCATTATTGATTATTGTACAATCTACCTCATCTCAATTCATCCCCCCATTTGGGGCTTTCTTGGCAGAAATACTGGAGTGGTTTGCATTTCCTTCTGCAGCTCATTTTCACAGGTGAAGAACTGAGGTGGACAGAGTTAAGTGACTTGTCCAGGGTCATATAGCTAGTGTCTGAGGCAAACAGGGTGAAGTGACTTGCTCAGGGTCATACGGTTATAAGTATCTGGGATCAGATTTGAACCCAGGTCTTCCTGACTTCAGGCTCTGCACTCTATCCACTGTGTCACCTAGTTGCTCCAAGCATTGGCCTAACACTCTAACCTTTCCTTCTACTTCTAAACATAAAGAGGTCATTTAGGTTCCTTAACCTTCCCATCATTAGTCATATATTTTGACTTACATTTTGTAGTGATCCTTGGCTATATGCCCCTGTCTTCTGTACCTTTTTAAAAAACATGAACTGATCATAGAACTCCCTTCCCAGCTGCATTAATCTTTTCATTGCCATCTTTCCCTTTCCCTTTCCCCCCCCCTCAGGTTCATTTATGATTATAGTGTCGGAATCCCATTTTTAGCTTCCCTTTCCTTTGGAGTTTTGGAGCTTCTTTATAGTTAACAGGTCTTGAAACCATTTTAGGTTGAAATTTGCTTGCAAATTTCAAATAATAAAAATGTTGCTCATATAGGATTCAAAGAATTTTTATGTCTTTTCTTCTTATAGTTCTTACATTTTTGATCATTTGCCTTTTTTTTCTCTTCTTTTTCCAGTATTACTTGGATCCTCCATTCAAACTGAATGAATCTCTACAGAGGTATGGAATTAACAATGAAGATTTCTTCACCTTGAATCATGGAGAATCAAGAGATGTAAAGACCGATGATGAAAACCTTGAATAAATGTGGATGATAAAAACTGGGAATAAATATGAGTATCAGAGGGCTTTTAAAAAAAAACAACCTCTTGCAGGATTTGAAATAGCAAAACAAATTTTAAAATTAAGAGATAAAGAAAGGGTGATTTTCTTTTAAATTTAGAAATAGATTTCTCCAAATTTGCATTTTACTTTATTTGTGATAATTTACACAGGCTAGTTAATTTGTACATTGAAATGTAACAGAGCAATAAAATCATTAGATTAGGTAATGTATAGAATTTAAATACCATCTGTCTAATGCCAGAACACTGCAATGGAAGCTTTTTTTTTCTTACTAATTTAAGAGAGTGATTCATAGGCTGGGTTCCTTTTCCAGAAGTTCTGAAAGGTTCATTCCTATGCTTCAGGTCCTTTATATGAGGTGAATCAAATTTATTGTATACCTATGTATTTTTAGAGCCCTAATCAGTAATGTAATCCCCTACCCCCACAGTACTTTGTTACTTAAGCCAACATACATTTCCAACTATGCTTTTTTCAGGATATGGAGATTGGGGTTCTGTTCTGCTTTTTGAAGGGTTTTTTGTTTTTTAAATAAGGGTATGATATGCTCCAGCTGAATTAGGAGGGAGAAGGTACAGAATGACGTAAAGCTAGGGGAATAAGAAAGTATTATTTTTGATAACTTTTTTATTTTTAAAAATAAGATCTTTCATTAAGCACAAATATATATGACTTGCTCCATGGAAATTGATGGTTTTTTTTTTACATAATTTATATTCAGGTCTTGATAAAATATATTAATAGAGTATAGGTTCATTTAAATTTGATCCTGTCCATTCACCAATCTCTCTCTAAAAATATACTCCTTAATATTCTTGCCTATATTTTCCTTTTCACTGGTCTGTGTAGCATAATCCTAAAAATTTTAATAATAATGTTAATTTTTTAAAATTAACTTAATGATTACCTTGTGTTAGATTAAATAACTTGCAGTTAGATTTTCTTTCATTGTAAGAAGGGTTCTCTATTATATATATATATATATATATATACTCATACTACCCTGTGCTACAGTCTTACCTAAATAAATTTTCTGCATGTCATTACTAGAATCGTGTATTTTATGCCAAATGTTTAGTACTTCAGGGAGCAGCCAGTTAGTCAATAGCTTGATAAATTTGCATGTATGTACAGAAGCACTGTGACTTGGTTGCAAAGCACTGAATGTCTGAATTCAAGCCCTGCCTAGCTATACCACTGATTTTTTTTGGCAACTTCAGATAAGCCACCTATGCCTCCCTGTGCTTCTGTTTCCCCATCTGTAGTATGGAGATAAAACTTTTTACCTACTTCCAGGCATACTGAGGAATAAATCTTAAGTAATAGTAAAAGTACCTTGAAAACATACAAGAGAAAATTATTATTTAAGGTATTTGGATGTCTAAGAAAAGGCACATTTAAACATAGACCCAATGCCTCTGAAAATGTACCTTGCTATATTTTTACCATACATGTTAGGAAATGAAAAACTGAGGGTGAGCTAACTCATCCATGTTGCATACTTAAGAGAAAAAACCCACATGTAATTGTTGATGTTAAGCTTTAGTAAATTCTATTTTTTGTGTGCTTATAAAGATGCAAATAAATTGAAAATTTTGTGTACTATTTGACACTAACAGCACAAAATTATCCTCATATATTAAATCAGTTTTCCATAGAAAAAAATGTACAAGTATGTACATCTTTAGTACAAAGTAAAATTGTATAGGAAGACAGGAATTAGAGCATGGTGATTTTACAATAGTAGTGCTGACCCTACCTGTAAACTCCAGTAACCATGGACACCTAATAGAAGCCAACATCTTGTCAACCACTTTCCTAGCGTTATGTGCTGAACTAAAATTTTAAAGATTTCAAATGAAGTCTGTCTACCATTTAAATTTACATTTTGCTTAATATTTCTATTCCATGAGTCACCTTAACATTGTTTTATATTTATAATAGCACCTTTTAAAAGATCTCCAAGCACTTTAGAACATTCTAACCTATTTATTCCCTTAGCAAACTCATTTTTATTCAGACTTTTGTATGAAAATTTTGTTACTGTGTTTTAATTGCTCTTACTTTTAAGATTTACTGAATAGTGTTCTTTTTAGTAATTAAAACATTGAGGAGTCTAGTCCTAAGTGTATAATGAAACACCCCTCTTCACTGAACTCCCTAAGGATTAACCACCTTTATTCCTCTTTTAACATTTCTTTTCCATTGTAATATTTGTCTTTTGCCATTGTAGCCAGAGTGGCCTTTGTTTTCTTTGAGTGACTCAGTTTATCTCATTGAGCATTGCTGGGCCATGCCTGGGAGCAGAGAACTTCCTGTGTGACCTCTTCCAGGGCAGGAAGCCCAGAAACCCATGCCTGGAAGCAGAGAACTTCCTGTGTGATGAGTCATGGGGCTGGCTGAGGGGAGGTGTTGACTCCAAAGCCATGCCCTATTGGGTGTTAAGCTAGTCTACGCTAGGGGGAGAGGCCACCTCAAGAACCAATCGGCCCTGGTCATTCAGGCGGCGCTTGATGATGTCAAAAACTCTATAAGAGGGGAGAGGACAGCTTGAAGAGCTCTCTTTCCTTTTCCGATTGGCTTGGGAGCAGTGGGGAGCGTGACTCTGAGCCAGCCCTTGTCCTCGGGCTGAGCCCAGATGTTGGTAACTATGAATTGTATTGGGTCTATCTTGATATTTGTAATTTGTTTGTATTTTGGTTTTGAGGTTCGGGGTGCTGGTTTGTTTTCCCCCAAACTAAATGAATGTTCTGAACTTCAGGGTGCTGGCTGTTTGTAACCCCTGAACTAGCTGACTGTAATCTGTATTTGGTCTGTCTGTTGATGCTTGTCTCTTTGCTCCCCTGAACTAATTGAATGCTAACTGAATGCTGGCATTTTCTCTTGAACTAAATGAATGTTGTCTGTATGCTAACTGAATGCTGGATTAAA
This sequence comes from Trichosurus vulpecula, assembly GCF_011100635.1. Lineage (NCBI taxonomy): Eukaryota > Metazoa > Chordata > Mammalia > Diprotodontia > Phalangeridae > Trichosurus > Trichosurus vulpecula. The sequence continues at coordinate 150,981,710 of NC_050577.1, forward strand.
GTAAGCTGGTCAACCCCTTCACCATGCTTTTCTTGTTTAAGCAGATAAAAAGAACCTGTGCTTTCCCAGCAGCCTCCTGGGTGCTGGCTGTGGGGGGATCTTACGCCCCCATGGGAGCTGCTAACAGAAGCTGCTAGCTGGGTTGTTAAAACAGCCATCCACACTTAGGAAGGTTTGCACAGTGTACAGTGATGGAAGTTTTCAAATCTGAAAAAGTATGAAGGGTGAATGACAATAAGATGTTTCCCTTTATTTGGAATAAAGAGAAGTATGCTTTTTGGGTTCAGTCTAACATCTACTTTCAGTCTATCATAAAGTGAAGTCATAATACACTTCAGTTTGTTAGAATGTTTACTATTTTTTTTTTGTCATTTTCCCCCCAAAGTAAAGACTCTCTTTCTCCTCAGGTTATCATTCCTTGTCCTCCTCAAAATTGTTGGTTCTAATAATTAGGAGGAAAATCCTACCTAATTAAAAAAAACAGCATTATTCAAGCTGTGCCATGACATTACCTAGCACATAGGTATCAAACATGGCCAAATAAACTTTTCTTTCTGTATTATCATCCTGTAACATATCCTCGTAAATTCCACTCCCTCTTTCATATTAATATATTTGGAAAATGTCCTAATTTCAAGAAAATACAAGGAATTGTAATGATCAATAGTTTCAATAAATGGGTTTGGCTGAGGCAGGGAGAGAATGAATGAAACGCAATCATGCAAACTGTTGGTAAAGGACATTAAAACCAAAAGCCAGTTATACTGAGTGCACATGTTGCTTGTATGTTTTCATTAATTATGAAACATTCAAGAAAGTAGTTTTAAAATGCTGTAAAGAAATGTGCCTTTTTTTAAAAAAGGATGTAACACATGTGATTGCATCACTATGTATAAAATTATAACTGCTGGCCAGAATGTGTACATTACTATTCTCTCTCATCAGGAAGTCTATTTTTTACCTTATATAGTACTTTTCTATTGTAAATATATTGTTATTTTTAAAGCTTGATTTGTGTCAACTTGCCTGAAAAATTCACATTTTTCTCTAATCATGGATTCTTGATTCTCTAGATGAAGCATTCATATATCTATGTAATGAAAAAAAATTTTTTGAAGTATTCTTTGGGCACAAAAAGCACAAGGGGAAATAAAACCTATGTATTGGTTCCTGTATTGCTAAGCATAGTCTTGGATTATGAATATTAATACTATAAACCCAGTTGAATATATCTGTATCAACACATTACCACAATAGCTTGTGAAAATAAACTTACTTGCTACAAGTGCTGTTTCAGTAATTTTTACATACTTTAACTTCCTACTGGTACCATTGATGGGATATGAATGTAAATTCTTTGCCAATATAGAGATGCCATTTCTTAATATTTGAATAGCCAGTGCCTGGTATGGAGGAGGTGCTTAATAAATGCTTACTGATTGATTAAAGGCATTGACATTGCTAGGGAAATGCATATACTTTTAAAAATGTAGCATAAAAAATGTTTTTAACTTTAGTGAGGGTGGGCAGCATTCTACCTGGAAAACCATCTCTGTAAGTTATTTTCTTCCACAAAATATAAGCATCACTAGAATAGTTTTTCAACATAAAGTATTATGGGTGGTTTTCTTTCAAACAACATTGCAATATTCATCTATTTGGATGCTGTCCAATGATGCAGACTGAAATCCATCCATTTCTTGCAGCTCTTATGGGCCTTCCCCCAAATGCACCAGAGGTTCTACCTAGGGCTTGAAGGCTGCCTCACCTTCTCCTCACATTGTAAAGCTATTATGGAAGCACTTGAGATGTCTACCCGTCATCCCATAGCCTCCCCACCTGACTGGCCTATCTTTTTCTATCACACATTTCTCTGATGACATCTTTGCTCCTTTTCTCTAGAGCTCATTTATGGGCTGAAGCTTCCTCACTCCTACAATGAGCTTTTTCCTGCCAATCTGTGTGATAGTCATTTCAGTTTCTTCAGAGGCTTTGCTCCATGATTCACAGATAGATAAACACCACTGTTACTACGCTGGCATTGAAAAGATGGGCCTTTAATTCTAGGGATTTGGGACTGGAAAAGGAGCTGTGCAATTTCCTGAGGGCAACCCCTTCTTCCCCCTTTCATTTACTTCTAGGCCAAGCTCTTCCTTCTATACAGAGTCAGATATCTCAATCCATGGGCAAGCTCTATAGGTTATCCATCCAACTGCATGTCATATACATGACTCATTCAGTGAAACATTATGTTATCAGTGTGAGTTAAATGAGGGTACTTGTTAGACTTGCCTATTTGAGTGCCTATGACAGGCTTAGCCCTCTGCTGGCTGTCCTGAAAGGGAAAAATTGTATAAGATACAGTTATTAATTTAGTTGGAAAGTCAAGACAATCACCTGTTTCATCAAAATCGATTACACAGGAAGAGGAAGAAGGAAATGTGGTTAGACAGCAGTTAATATTTAATTAAATTCAATAAGCATTTAATAAGCATTTACCAGGCACCAGGTACTGTGCTAGGTTTGGAACTACAGACAAAAATTAAACAGGCCCTACCTGTTAGGAGATTTTGTTTTATCAGGGGAATTTACATTCTCTTGGGTGTGTGTGTGTGTGTGTGTGTGTGTGAGTGGATTGTGCTAAATTTGAGTTAGTAATTTCATATGGCAGTTAAAAACAGTCAATGAAGTCTTAGCATTAATAGAAAGCACCCAGAAGGGTGACAGTCCCATTGTATTCAACCAAGGATAGTCTCATCTTATTCAGTATATGGAGTGGCCAGTTTTAGAAAGATCTTTAACAAGCTGGAGAGTGTACCGAGGAAGGGAACCAGCATGATATAGGACACAAAACCACATTGAATGAAATCCTTTGGAAGAAATGGGATTTTAGGTTGCTGAATATTTGGGGTAAGGGAGGGAATATGATAGCTTTCTTAAAATAAACGAGGACTGCCCTATGCAAATCATTATGATTGGTTTTATTTGGTCACGGAGAGAAGAGTCAATGAGTGCCAAGTCAGAGAGTCATATTTTTGGCTCAGTAAAAGGAAAATACCAAATAGTAAGAAAATGGAATGGACTGTGTAACTAATTTTAGTGAGGATGATAGAAAACAGAAAACTAGTTCAAAGAGAAGACAAATCACTGGGGGCAGGCACAAATGTATTTTTGACCAGATTTGGGATTTCATTAGCAAAGGAAATTCTTGGTAAGAAAACTCCCTCTTCCAGTCCAGATCAGCTCCTGCTCTGAAACTCAGTCTTAGAAGACCGCCAGAAGCACTGAGAGGTTAAGCCTGGATATATCCAGTCAGCAAGTATTTGTCAGACATGACCGAAAGAACAGTTCCATCCATACTGCCATGCTGTCTTCTGAAAGCTGGAATACCTTTATCACTCTTTGGACTTGAAAACACATGGAAGAACTATCTTTTCCAAGGCTGAGATTTTTTTGCTTAACCTTGGAATTAGACTCACAGGGAGCCGGCAGATGAGATATGTACTATTTTGCCAAATTAAAACTGGGCTACTGCATATTGGTGGTTATTACAATGTCATGAGAATTCCCAGAGATACACAGAGGCTCATTTTCACTAGAGTACTTGTGCCAAAATTTACTTAGGGCTTTTCATATTTAAAACCTTCCAGTGGACTTTTTTCAAGGTTCTAAGGAACCTTCTTCCACGTCTGTTGTTCCAATTCTTAAAACAGTTGATTCATAATTGTTTTTCAATTGTTCAGTCATGTCTGACTCTTTGTGACCTAGTAGGACATACCCTCCATGGGGCTTTCTTGTCAAGTAAATGGAATGGTTTGCCATTTCCTTCTCCATTGGATTAAGAAACAGAGGTTAAGTGACTTCCCCAGCGTCACAAAGCTAGTAAGTGTCTGAGGCGGAATTTGAACTCAGGTCTTCCTGACTCCGGGCCTAGCACTCTATCCATTGAACCACCAAGTTGCCTCTAGTTAATTCAATACATATAGACAAATGTTATTCCAAGTCTCTAAACTAGTATCAGGAATTTTTAAACAACTCAAACCTTTAAAATGGAAACTAGCTTAAAAAAGATAATACTGTGACTGAAACCTCAACAGCAACTCTAACTTCTGTACTTTGGCCGACAATTTCAGAAAGATTTTATGATACATGAGACATCAAATGAGCCACGAAAAGTTTATTTGGTTGAGATTTCTCCAGTGTCATTTAATATACCTTATAATAACCTTTACTAAACAAAAATGTCTTTTTATAAGACAAAAAGTGAGTTATGCATAATACAAATGTTAGTAATAACAGTCACTCTAAAATAATACTGAAATAATCACTTTAGAGTCCTGTGCTTAAAAAGCACAATTCATTAAAACAGCATACCCCAAAATGAAAGCACATAGTACATACTTAGAAAAATCCATTTATCAGACAGAAGACGACTTGCTGTTAACTGAACCAATTTTCCTGTCCTAGTCCAACAGTAAGACCCTAGATATGGAGCTGGAAGGGCCCTTACAGATCCAGCCTCTGCTTTTCAGATGAGGAAACTGAGGCTTTAGTGACTTGCCTAAGATCAAACAGGGAGCAGATGGAAGAGCAGGGATGGTACTCAGGTCCTCTGATTCCCGTTGGTGTTCTTTCAAGTCCCATGTATTGGTAGGGTACTTTTAAAGTAACTTCACATCTATTAATTGATTCGATTCTTAAAATAACCCTGGGGAGATTGGAATGAATTTATCCCTATTTTGCAAATGAGGTTTGTCAGACAGGTTAAGTGATTCATCTCAATTTCAAATCCTGATAGTGGAAGACACTGGAATCCAGGTATATGCTAGATATAGATTAAGACTATTCTTAGGTTGTGTTACAATAAAGCAAAATACTGCAGGGACTAGACACAAAGGGGTGATTTTATTCACTTTGAGAATAAAACATCACACAAATTACTGGTCACATTTATTTTGCACATTAGTTAAAGTGACTTTATTTTGTTGATTTTATGAAAGCTATTTAAATTTTAAACATTGTGATATATTTTTAAACATTACTCTGTAGCTTTCACACATCAAAATTCCCTGATTCTTAAGTTCTGTACTGTTCACTTGAACTCAAAGCCAACCAGAAAATTCTCAATCATTTGAATTAAGGATATTTTAACAAACTTGGACATTTTAGCTCACGATAATTTTTTCAATTTTTCGAGGATTCAAGTGTAAAATCATAACAGATTTCTCTTTGGGTAATAATCTCATGCCACACTATCAAGAGTAGATGAATCTGAATTAGCTCTCCAGGAATGGAGTCCTCAAGGGCTTCATTAGTGTCTTAGACCAAACTCTCAAGGTCTGTCCTTAGGAATTTTGGAATTCACTGTGTGACATGGGAGACACTGGCATAGGACCACCTACCATGGCATGCCCTCATCAGAAAAGGTGTTATGCTCTATGAGCAAAGCAGAATAAATAGCTCAAAAGAAACGTGAGATGCACAGATTTGAACAATCCATTCCAAATGTTCACGTAGATTATTTGTGCCTGACCTGCAGCAGAGCATTCTGAGCTCAGATTGGTCTGATCAGCCACAATCAGATATATTTTAAATTGACTCTAACACAGTGACATCGTTTTGGTACTTTTCAAGAATGAAGGACAACAACCAGCCACCAGACCAGAAAGTCACAAAGGATTTTCCAGATATCTTCAGGTTCCTTGCTTCAGTGCATACTCTGATTGGTGGATCCCATCCTTCTAGTTTCATTTTACTGCTCAAAGTTATAAGAAATCCTGGAAATCTTCATAGATTCTACTTCTTTCCCTTGGTTACTATAAATGGCAAAGAGACTATACAAGCAAACAGCCAATCAGAACCTTAGTTTTATTTTTGCCAACAGGAACAACATTCCTAAATGAATTTTCTCTCTCTGCCCCAAGGCTCTACAGCCACCACTGTAATTAAGGAGTGAGAGTCCCAAATATGGCAACAGGTCAAAACCACTTGTCTTGCTCACAGACTGCAACACTGAGTTATTCCTCACAGTGTTTTGTTTTGTTTTTAAATACAAGGCCAATCAAAGTATAGTAAGTATTTTTGCAACTTTCTCTTTCACATCGACATCATGGTGACATGATAAGGATAGCAGTTTCTCGGTACACTCTGTAGATTCTCCATATAGTAAAAAGAAAAGAGAAGTGTTATTAAACTGATGCTGGGCAAATGCGTTGTCTTTCTGCTTTATACTGTCTTTTAAATTTGCAAAGAGTGTAAGGACACGAAGAAGAATTTCCTTCTCCATGTTTCCATCAAGGAGGAAAATCAGTGATGATGGCACCTAAAAAATGAAATAATTATTACTTTTTAAAATCAAAATTTAGGATCCTAATATACAATCATATTTTTTATATATCCTGGTATGTAACAATTATATTATAGTATTTAAAATTTTACTAAGATAACTAAAAATAATTTTCCATTTAATTCACAAGAAAGCCTTTTTATGCATATTTGTTCCTATTTGTAGCCATCTCCAGGGTGGGGAAGGAAAAAAAAAAAGGAAAGAAAAAGAAATTTACACGATAATTTTATTATGTATTTAAAAGGAATAGCAAGTTGTACATGACAGATTTGCAGTTTCATGTGCAATCATCTTTTTATTATACTGTGTTTTGGAAATGCTTGTTTTACTTCTTAAATTAAAAAAGGAAAAAAAAATCTTTTTATGATATGATTCCTCAGATACCTGTGGCAAAATCTTCTAGGGAATTTACATTTTATACTGTTTGAAAAGAAAGGCTTGATATAAAACTTTAAAATGCTGTATGTTCTGAGAATCAGGATGTGGTTTAATTTTGGGGAGGGAAAAATCCATGTTGTTTTAAAATATCTAATGTGAAATTTCTTTTTGAAAAATTCATCACTGAGTGAACCAGAAGGTTTTATGAAAACATGTCATGTCTTAAAGCTCATAGTGAAAAAAATTAAATTTTATCTTATGTGCATTAAACTATTAATACAGGCTTCTTTCAGGGAATTATGAAATGGCACAACCAAGTACAATTTCATACAAACATTATATATATATATATATATGTATATATATATGTGTGTGTATATATATATATATATATATATATATATATATACATATACATATATAAAAATATACATATACTTTGTTCAAAATAATACCTCTCCTATACTTATTCACAGAATGGCCTGAAATTTCAGTATTATGGTTATTTTTCAGGTGATCAATATTGACTGATTTCATTACTTAATAGCTTCTTGGTGATTAAATACATATGTTCTATAGAGCTTAAAACAAAATAAGTATATAAAATATTTACCTGTACATTGAGAAGTTCTTTTGTCATGGCTGGATTTGCTGACAAATTCAAAAGCACTTTTAAAGTCTGAATCTGAAATGAGAATACTTGTTTATCAATTTTAGACATCTGAACTTTAGAGGAATAGGAAGAAATCTTATAAACTATATAATAATGAGGAACATAAAGAATTAGTATAGATCTATAACACAGTCAGCTTCCCATGAACATAATCTGAGACTAGCAATGTATTATTGTATGTTATGTTAGCTAAGTAGTAGGATGAGGGCATTTTTGAGCTAAAATAGCTCAGTAGAGACATTAGGTATAAATAGCTTAGATACGAAGTGGTTATTAATTCTTTATTTTATACATAGGAAAACTTAGGTTCAAAGAATTTAAACATTTACCTCAAACTGAAATGGCTATTGGCAGAACCAGGCCAGGCACCTCATCTCTTATTCTTTAAAAGTCTTCCGTCTGATTTATGCATCAATAGTTATTGTGCATGATGCAAATAGAATTCATGTGCTTACATACTCTGACCTATTTTGAAAATTTAGCTCCATTCCAACAATAGTCTATTACATTACAAGAGTAAATTAACTGTACCTGTGTGAAGTCCAGAAAACAGGGGTTACACTACAGACTGCACATTGTTCTAATCCCCACAGAATACTTACTAGCTAAACTAGCATCAAGCTACAAGATCATAATTTCTTTTCATGGAAAACAGGAAACGTCCTTGGACTACCACAGAATTTTGCAGTAAGACATACTCTGTATCCTCAAAAGTTTTTTTTTATGCTTTAGAAAGAGCAGTGGGTCAAAGGAGAAACAGTGGAAAAGTAGGTGACATGGTGCTGGCTAGTTAAAACACAAGAATTATGCTTCCTGTTCACTGTACAGTGGTTAGACCTTTGGGTCAAATCCATGTGACTCCCATTTCTTCCTTGACATCTGACAAAAGGATGAATGAATGATCCACTCCCTACCCTAGTCCCATCCTTGGTAGTCTCATTGAGTTTTTAGATTCATTACCTCAAATCTGGTCTACTGAAGCAGATCTCATCGTTTCTATCCAGTTTTCCCACCAATTCATCCTACAAATTAGTGGCTGATTAATTTTCTAAATGAATACCTCTGATCATGTCATTCTCAAAGTTCTCTGAGAAGCACTCATCCTAGCCACGCGTATTCCAGATTTGGTTTAGTCCCATGACTCCCAGACTACTCAACCTTTTCCCAAACATGCCTCTTCCAGTGGCCTCCGCCACTCCCATCCCCCCTCCACCCCAGTTTCCTTTTAGGTTTTGTCTTCCCCATTAAAATATAAGTTCCTTGAGGTTAAGAATTTTTTGTTTTTTGAGTTCTATTTACAGAGCTTAGCACAATGTCTAGCACATAATAATGACATCACTATGCAGCCAACTTGGTGATAAGTCCCTCTGAATTTGGCTAGATAGGCAGTGGGACTTTTGTGGAAGCAGAGCATTGCACACATACAACTTTTGTGATCTTGGGTAAATTACTCATTCTTTGAACCTTTGTTCCTCTATGTAAAACCCTGCCTTACCTATTGCACGGGATTGCTGTGAAGATCAGATGAGAGAATGTATGGTCAAGTACTTGGAAAATTCTAAGAGCTCTAAGGAATGAAAGGGGTTATTATTGTCTTACCAACCAAACTAGGTTGTCAGCCCCTGGAGGGCAGGGAACACATCTTAAAGCATCCTTTGTATTCTCCCAGCATCTACATAGCTTAGTGTCTTGAGATAAATATGTGTGATGAACTGAATTGACCTCAGTGTATAAACAAACACTGTCAAAAAAAAAATTTACTTTTTAAAAAAGTGAATTAATTTTTATCAATGCTAGTACTAATTAAATTGGGATCTTAGGAACAGGGCCTTCTTGGCCTTCAAAATACAGTTCCAATATAAATGTATGTAAATGATGTAAAAACAAAAGACTCCAAAATGAACTTTAACACATGAAACAGGTAGGAAAGAAGTAATGGACATCTTTTTTTCCTCTAATTTAAATTTTCTCCCCTTTTTATTTATTCATTTATTTATAACATTTTTTTGAGGGGTGAAGGCAGGGCAACTGGGGTTAAGTGACTTGCCCAAGGTCACACAGCTACTGTGTCGAATGTCTGAGGCCAGATTTGAACTCAGATCCTCCTGACTCCAGGGCTCGTGCTCTACTCACTGTGCCACCTGGCTGCCCCATAACATTCATTTTTTAAAAAAAATTTGAGTTCCAAATTCTCTTCCTCTAGCCCCTCCTCAACTCATTGAGAGGGCAAGCAATATACCCAGTAATGAGTATTTTATTAGTAATTTGGTGCCTAATTATAAATGTAGCTTTTATTACCTGCTAGGCAATGCTACCTTGGAAGAAGGAGGGTGAAGAGGATAACAGTAATGATGGAGATGATGCTAAGGTAACACAAAGCACTTGGAGGTTGGTAGGATCCTTTACATGTCACCTAATTTGATTCTCAAGGCAACCCTGTGAAGTGGATACTATTATTATCCTCATTTTACAGATGGGGAGGCTGATGTTGAGAGGCTAAGTGACCTGTGCAGGTACATACAGCTCACAAGTGTCTGAGGCAGGATTTGAATGTGGGTCTTTCTGACTCCATGTACAGAGCAATCAGACTGTTTAATGGAAAAAGCTCTGGACATGAAGTCAGAAAGACCAACATTGAAATCCTGCCTCAGACACTTGTGAGCTGTATGTACCTGCACAGATCACTTAGCCTTGATATGCCTCAAACTCCTCATCTGTAAAAGGAGGGGGCTGGATGTGATGATTTTTAAGGTTTCTTCTTGTTCCAAATCTGTGATCTACTGATCTTATAATTTACAAAATGATCACAAGAATTATCAGTACTTGGGGAGCAGACAGGATTTTTAAGTAACATATACATTTAAAATCTATGACATTAATTTAGTTGTTTGCGCATCTAGACTAAATAATTCTATTTTTTGCTTTGTTTTGCAAAACAAGCATAGTCTACTGACTATAACATACCTTTGAAAAGGTATCTATTTGCATGAAAACCTTTCACAACCACTTTGCAAAATGCTATAACTTGAATTTTTAAACAGGTCCATATCCAGAGATCCCCTTCCTAAGCACATACCCTAAGGAACACAAAGACAGGAAGAAAAGTTATAACAACATACTTTGTTGTAACAAGGAACTGGAAACAAAGTAGATACCACACTGACTAGGTAATGGTTCAGCAAATTGTGGTACATGAATGCGACAGAGTTTTACAGGGAGGCATGGGAAGACATAAACTGCTGGCAAGAGAAAAAAGAACGACCAGGAAAACAATATGCATAATCACTATAGTAATGTTAATGGGAAGAATTATAAAAAGTGAACCTAACATGGAATAATCACACTGACTAAGCTTGGCCGGAAGGGACACGAGAACTCACCATTTTACCTTCTTTCTAGAATTAAGGGGATGATGGGTATGGAGCACTGTAGGTGCCATCAGACTAGATTTATGTGTTGGTAAGTTTTGCTCAACAGCACTTTCCCCTTCTATTTCTTTTTTATTGTTTGTTCTAAGGAATGGCTCTCTGGTAAGGAGTGGGGGAAGAGATATATGGAGACATAAAGCTGATATAAAAACCACAGCTATCAGCAAGTTTCTTGTCTATAGAACCTAAATATCAACTTTCTCATTGCTCATGCAACTCTGGAAGGATAAAAATATTCAAAGTAGGTGTTCCTTTAAAACAAATACCACTTAAACTCACCTGTTTAGATGAGTTACGTGAACTACAGAAATTTCCTACTCGTTCCATAACAAAGCAATAACGTCTTGTGGGTTAGAACACCAGACATGGGAAAAAATAGCTTTTTACAAATCTATCCTTGTATAAGCTAATCATATCCAACAATAAAAAGTGGCAGACTGGAAGGGGGTGATAGTCTTCCTACTTTAGAAACTGTGGAAGTTTAAGGAGAGATGATTTAAGGAAAGATAATTCTCTCTAGAGACCTTCCTCTGGCAAAATTTCCTAGAAATGACCTGAATGCCTCCTGCTAACAGTAAGTACCTGTTTCAGAAAACAAAACACAGAAAACCCCCAACTTGTCTTTGACATCAGTTAATTACCATACTTTGAGGAAAACAGCGACAAAAGTTTATAAAATATGATAAGGAATGGTTCTGTTCATGTGAAGCAAACTCAAGCTGCAAAAGATTTTTCAAAAAATCACTCCTATGGATGGATTAAGGATTAGGCTTTCTTTTGTGCAAATCAACGAATCAAAGCAAGAATGGCATAAGGGAAAGAGTTCTTGATTTGCAGTCAGCAGACCTTAGTTTGAGTCCTCGCTCTGTTACCCACCTACTTTGGGAAGAGCACATCCCCCTCTTGAGTCCTCCATAGGGAGCTGGACTAGATAATCACCAGTCACTTCAAGAGTTAAATCTATGATCCCAAGACCAGCATAGGGAGAATATTTGATCAGGGAAACATCAAGTATGACATCACATGGGTTCACCTTAGGTAATACATAGTTTAAAAAAACTGACACAACTGAATGACATAGAAGAGATAGCTATGAATAGTACCAAGGTCATAACTGAAGAACAGATAATTCATGACACAGTGGAAAGGGCAGTGGCCTGAGAATCAAGAGAGCTGAATTCTACTCCCACTTCAATTTGTTTTGGCACCCTGGCCAAAGTACTTCTTTTGTCCACTTCCCTTAATGGTTAAATGAAAGGGCTGAAAAGAATGGTCCATGAGGTCCCTCTTGGCTCTACCATTCATGAAGTACTGTCGTCTTAGTTTGAAGCTGGGTTGCTGAACACTTCCACGCTCCTGGGTGGGTTCTTGACTGGCAAAAACTGCCCTCTTGTAGTAAAGGAAGGATGGTTATTTCAAGCATTAGGAATTCTAATTTTCCTTTCGTACACATCACATAAACATTCATTATTTCTATTCCAATGATGGTGACATGGGCTACTAGTAAGGTTTTAATTACCCAAAGACAAACAGTATCGTAGGTCCAATGGGGAAAGTTTATCCAACATCCTAGTGGTAGTTTGTCCAATAGCTAGGTATCCAACTCAGTGCTTGTGAAAGAAGTTGTATTTCAAGAGGTCATTTGCAAATTAGCTATTTGAAACTTAGAACGTATTTTTTTCCTTAAAGATATGTTAGAAAATATGATTAGGTTCCAAAACGGACCTCACAAGCCAATTCCCATGCCTTACTGTGGCACTGAGGTCCTTGAAAATGATGCCAGCAGAGTACAAATTTTGGCAGGAATGCTGGAAGGTTTAGTTCTGGCAACAGCCTGTGCCTACCTAACTACATTTGGAGAGGCTCATTACCAGAAGGTTGGCCAATAAGTAATGAATTTTTTTGGCTAGTGACTCATGACAGATGTAAACTTGCAATAAAGTAAGCAGAAAGAAATACTGTGCTATCAACTTTGTCTTTCAAAATCATAAAATCTGTTTTGAAACAGAGACACAGTGTTCTGTGCCCTTGGCCTAACTGGCCTGGAATATTGATCCATATGGAAGGACTAGAAGGACCTCAATGGGAGCCATGTCCATTCCTTAATTTCCAAACCTAGTATTAGAACCCAGGAAGGGGGGAGGTAGACAGAGAAAGGGAAGCCTTAACTCCAAGAGAAAAAGGGCATGTAGGGTGACAGAAGATTGCTAAATAGGCTTGGACAAAAATGTATTGTCCTTGATACAATGAAGAAAGGGGTAAGATTGGCAGTAGAGGGATGAATCTCTGTAGCTAGACAGGCAGCTACATAAGTCAGGCAGCTGAGTAAGAGCGAAAGCACATAGCAGAAGACAAAATAATTTGAGAGGGAGAAGAGGGGGGAGGATCAGGATTTAGAAGGAGAAGGGACTTAGATCATTTGGTCCAAGAGCAGCACAGCCAGCATTTGAACCTGGGCGCAGAAAGAGCTTCCCAAAGGGCCAACGCAGTTGACAAAGAACCAATAGGGATGCCCAAGTTATAATGGGGAAGGTGAACAGGAAGTGGTTGGCAGCAAGCGGGAAGAAGGGGAGAAAAAGGAAGGGAATTCTTGTAGGTTTATAGCAGCTAATGAGACTTTCAGGGCTGCTATATCAGTGACAGAGAGGGGGAACAAAGGGAGAAAGGCAGCAATAGTATTAGGGAACAGGAAAAGGGAACTAGGGAAAGTTAGAAAGTGGTAAAGATGGAAAGGCCAGGCTGGCATGGCCTCTCTTATCTGTGACATGTGTAGGAAGGTCATGAGATACCTGTACATTACAGCTTAGTTCCATCTAACATTGGGTCATGGTTCTGTTTAAGATCCTTTCTAAGTGGATTTGTCTGTGGAAAGTTATGATAACAATCTGGTCTCATCTGTAAATCATCTTGAAGACAATATATAGGAAATCTCACAGAGGTGATCTCGGAGGCCATCCATAAAGAAATTCTTCTACAACATAATCATCAGGTGACCAGTCTTTGTGTGGGCACCTCAAGTGAGGGAAACCCACTACCTCCCGAGGAAGCCGATGCCACTTCTAGATAGCTCCAGATGTTAGAAAGTTTCTACTTACGTCAAACCCAAATTTGCCAGATAGCAGCTGCCAACCATCCAACTTTTGGAGTCAAATGAACATGACAGTCATTCAAAAATCTGAAGGTAGCTATCATATCCTGGTCTATTTCTCCTCTTCTTGAAGCTAAAAATCCTCAGTTCCTTCAAACACATAAGACGCATGACCTCAAGGCTCATTATTATTTTGGTTGCCCTTCGGTTTTTTAATATCCTTTTTATAAATATGGTGCCCAGAATTGCATACAATACTCCCAATATTGTCTGACTAGGGCAGCATGTCAGGGGACTATCACCTCTTTATTCCTTCATGTTCTGCTTCTCTTAATAAGCCTAGGTTCTCATTAGCATTCCTGGCCATTTTATCAGACAGCTAATTCACAGTGAACCTTCATGCCACTAAAGCTCCCACATCTCTAACCATGCTCACTCCATCTTGACTTGTGAAGTCATTTTTTTTTTAGGCCAAGTGTAGAACTTGACATTTATCCTTGATAATTTACATCTTATTTGATTTGGCCTCAAGTTCTAGCCTATCAGGATATTTCTGAATCCTAACTTTGCCATCCAGGATTTTCAGTCTCTCCCAGCTTTGTGCCACCTTCCTATTTAATAGGAATTCCATCTTCACCTTTATCCAAATTAGTGATAAACATGTCAAGAGGCCCAAGGGCAATCATGGATCCCCGGGGCATTCCACTGAGGAGTTTCTTCCAAGTTGCCAGTCAACCAATTCTGAATCTACTTTGTTATATTACCATCTAGCCCACATCCCTCCATTTTGCACAAAAAAGAATAATGCATGTATGAAACTTTCATTTGGACCAGTGAAATCAACAATCTACAGATGAGGAAATGAAATCTCAATTAAGATAAGCAAGAATTTGATTTTAAAAATAATAGTTTCATACCTTGGTGTTTTCATTTCCCACAGATAACAAATCAAAGAGGCCTGAAATTGAATTGGCAATTAAGTGCTGATAGTCATTGGTGACTGTCATGTTTGTTAACAATCTCAGGCCAGCCAACTGTAGATCTGAATTCAAGGGAGATGAGAATGTCTCCTCACAGACTTGGCTGAGGAATACCTGGAGAAAAGAAAGAAAAATGAGAACCTTGGAACCTCAGAAATACTACTGAATTTCATCCAGGATAAAATGAAATCATCCTCAATTGTTTGTGCAAAGAAGTTTTCTCAGGTGTCTGCATGACAGGCCCCAATTACTGTGTAGAGTTCCTTAAATGAAGGATTTCCAAAGCCCTGTTTTGGTAAACAAAAAATGGGCAAAATAGGGCAGCCTTCTGTCTCCTTTTTCAGGGATAAAAGAAGGAAAAACCAAGTATTCTTTTAATTCACTCAGTCATGTGGGATGTGGGATTAACACAGCCTCAAAATATTACTGTTAGCAAAAAAAAAAAAAGCATCTCTAGGGCCTTTCAAATTTTTAGAAAGAATCCAAAATTATCCTGACAATCTGCTCTATTCTATGAACGATTAAATTACAGCCAGAATAACTTAGAAGTCAAACTTCCTATAGTAGAAAGATCTCTAAGACTCTTAATTTTTCTGTGCTTTACATAGAGGTCGAGTCTAAAAAATTTTTATAAAGGACATTAACAAGCTGGAATGCATTCAAATGAAACATATCAGGATAGCAAGAGGGCCTGAATCTATGTCATAGAAGAATATATGGGGAGGATGTGGCTTTCATAAAGCTTAAAGTAGGTTCAAGAGAAATCTTCAAAGTATTTAAAGAGCACTGGAAGGCTAAGAGATCCCACTGCTAGGAGGGACTTCAAGGAGGTCAAAGACAGAAACAAATATTCTATATATAACAAAATGTTCAAAGCAGCTCTTCTTGTAGCAAAAACTGGAAATAAAGTAGGAGTCTAGAGGTTGGTTAGGCAAACTATTAAATAAACACAAAGGATTATTGTAATATGAGAATTTAGAGAAACATTGGAAAATTCATTAGGAAAATATACAAAATATACACAATGACAACAATATGAATGAAAAGAATAACAAATCAAAGCTGGACGTTTTATAATAATGAAAATCTTGGCCACAGAAAAGAGATGAGTAAATATATCTGGTGCTTGTTGTCAGACTTGGTCAGTATGTATGTTTTACTTAATGAATTTTTGCCCTTTTGTTACAAAGGAAGGCTCAAGGTGGAGGAGGGAGGGGCATATTGGGAAACGACAGTCATGTGAAAACAAAGGTATCGATAAGTTCTTCCTTATAGCAGGAGGGAAAAGAATAAAGGATTTTCAATGGAGGAGGGTTGCAAATCTAGATTTGGAAGGGACTTTAGATAAGGTCATCTAGTCCAAACTCCCTCATTTAACAAATGAGGCAACTAAGGGGAGAAATTCCCATGTTATGAAGGTAGCAGAGGAATAAGTGGCAAAGCTGGGTTTGAACTCAAGGTTTCTAATTCTCTTTTCTTTGTTCTTTTTACATGAGGATTGGACTTGATGTTTGGACCCAGAGGACAGAGTGAGAAGTAGTAGGAAACTGCAGACAGGCAGGTTTCAGGTCAACAGAAGGAAGACGGCTCTAACAGAGCTGGCCAAAACTAAAATAGGTTACCTCGGAGGACAGTGAATTCTCTATCGATGGAATTTTCAAGCAAAGTCTGGTTAACCATTTACTGGAGATGTTATAGAGGGTATTTTTGTTCAAATATAAATCTGACTAGATCAACTCCAAGATAATTTTAAATATTTCTATATTTGAGAAGAGGCTTTAGAATTATCTACTTGAACCTTCGCATAATAAAGCCTCAAAAAACTAAATGACTTCTCCAAATCAGCATAGCTAGTTAGTGATAGAGACATCAATAGGATCCAGGTCTCCAGTCTGGTGCTTCTGCTACCATACCACATTGCCTCTAATACCAAAAACCTTGAGAAATTTTATTTGCAGGCCCATTCTATTTCATTAGTGCTCTACGCCATATCAGTTACCTTCAAAACCGGAGGGCCTCTCATCCCTTATTACTGATATATAACACACTTCTCTAGAATTTTGGGGTCCACATATAGTTTTTAAAATATTTTCCCCCAAATCTTTAAAAATGTGATCTATAAAATTTTCGTTACTTCCAAATCCCGTATTTCTCAACATTTGTAAAAATCAACTTTAAAATAAAGTAATCCACATGTATTTTCAATTATTATCGTTCAAATAATTATTTATTCCTCTTAAAAGCAAACAGCTCCCCAATTCACAATATTTCTGGTGTCCTTCTCTAACCCTGGATTAGTTTCCTTTCAAACAGGCAGATCACTTTTTAACCCAACTAGAACATTCTCCAGGCTCTAAGATGATGCCTGGTTCCATCCCTCTGGCTGGCCTATTCTCCAATGGGTTCCTTTTGACCTCCTACAGGTAAAGTACTTGGTACACAGTAAGTAAAAGCTTGTTGATTGACCATGATTTCCCAATAAAATTACACAATTTATTTTTATGTCTTTTTAACCTTTTATAATTTTTCCTTGTGTTTTAATGTCACTCACCTTAATTTCCTTCTGATTCTGAATATTCATACTTAAGTTATTTAGTGCGTTTAAAGCCTTCTCTTTAATTTTGGGGTTGGGATCTTTCAGTATGTTTCCAATAACTAAGAGACCATCCAAATTACGAATAATATCCTAAAAGGGAGAAAATAAGATTACGATTTCACCAATTTTTTTTTTTATATTTAGCTCCTCTATCCCTACTTTTTTGGATTTCATTTAACCTATCAATTCTCCCAGGGTATTCTCCAAGACTATTAGAGGGAGTTTCCTACACCAATGAAATCACAGTATAGATAAAAGAAAGAATTCAAGCTATTGGGTGAAGCAGTGGATAGAACACTGGCCTGGAGTCAGGAAGACCTGATTTCAAATCCTGTCTCACACAGGACAAAAGCTGTGTGACCCTGGACAAGTGACAACCTCTGTTTGCCACATTTTCCTCAAAAGTAAAGTGGACATAATAATAGTACCTATCTCCCGGGATTGTTGTGATGATCAAATGGGATAATTGTAAAATGCTTCACACAGTGCCTGGCACTATTTAAATGTTAGCTATTAAGTGACTGTTCTAATACAGGGCAAATAATTTTCCATAGTCACCTGTACCATGTTATCCTTCAAAACACTGCTGTGGAGTATAAACTAAATGTGATTAAATTCCACTAGGTGGTGCAATGGATAAAGCATTGGGCTTGGAGTCAGGAAGACTCATCTTCCCCGAGTTCAAATATCGCCTCAAGACACTTACTAACCGTGTGATCCTGGCTAAGTCATGTCACCTTGTTTGCCTCAGTTTCCTCATCTGTAAAATGAGCTGGAGAAGGAAATGGCAAACCACTCCAAAAAACTTTGCCAAGAAAAGCCCAAATGGGGTCACAAAGCATCAGAAATGACTGAAACAACTGAACAATAAATCTTGAAATAGATATTTCAATTCCTTTGTTACAAGTAAACCTGGAAAATTACATGACTCGCCCAAAGGATTCTTGGTTTGAGAACATATTAAGCACCCTCCTGGCTCCTCTACCGAAAGAAAAATCAATTGCTTCAACTGCTTATAAGTGGAAAAATCCCACAATACATGCTTCCCAGAATATGCCAACAAGAAAAGAAATTAGCAAAATATTTCTTCTGTCATAAATAAGTTTTAATGAGTGAATAATGCCATTTATTTAACAAGTAAACCTTTACATACATAAAATGATGAGGAGGGCAGCCAGTTTTTTTACTTTGCTCTCTTTAAATCTTAATAGGTTGGAAATAGACTTCTTTCCAGGGGGTGAGTGAGGAGAACTGGGCTGGACCAAGACACGATTTAAAAATCGACTATAAGTCGATTTTCTATTCTGGGAAGTCAAAAAAGGAAATATATAATGAGAAGAGACTATTTCAAGTTAGGCTTTTTAATACTGCTGGGAAGTGTACTACTTTCAGAAGCAGCTTCCAGGAGCCTTTTCATTCAAATGAATAAACCATCAGGCACTGACAGATACAACAGCTTCCTGGACGTATTGATCTGTTTGCAGACCTACAACTTGCAGTTGCTAAAGTAGCAGAGACCATAAACTATATGATAGATTCACTGTTTCTAGTCACAAGTTTATAGATCTCGAGCTGGAAAGGCTCTTAGAAGTCACCTAGCATATCCTACTCCCATACATTTTTTTTTTAAACCGAGGCCCAGAGAGATTCTGTGATCTGGTCACATGGGTACAAAAGAAACTTGAGATGTGGAAATTTAAAGAATCCACCCCAAATGTTTACATGGTCTATGGCAGCATTCCAAGCTCATATTGGTTTGCTCAGTCACAGTCGGACACACCGTAGCTTGACTCTAGCATAGTGATGTCATTTTGGTCCTCTTCAAGAACGAAGGATGACAACCAACCACCAACTAAATGGTGCAATCAGGATTTGAACACAGGTCTTTTAAGGCCACACTGATCATTCTTTCCACTGAGTCATGATACCTCATGGCCAGCAGATCACTTAACAGCTACTGCTTTCATTTTTCTATTAAAACAATAGAAATTTTTAAAAGATAAATATTTCATGTAATTGAGGGATAAAAAGGACAGCAATTCTGCAAGAGATGCATATAACTTAAATACATTAGTGACTAAATTTGAGGAGATCTGAATCCTAATGGTCTTAGGATCACCAAATGCTGCAGGTGCAACGGATCTTAGATTTGATCTATAACTTGGCACTCCTCCCCCACCCAAATTTTACAGAGGAAGAAACTGAGGCCCAAAGAATGGAGGTAGCTTATACTCAGACAACAGCAGAACTAAGACTAGAAGGATTCAAATCTCCTGACTCCCAGTCTAGTGCTTTTTCTTCTTAGAAGTATACTGCAGACCATGAAAGTGGCAAATTTCAAAAAGCTCTATTCTTTATATGACATTGTGAAATGTAAGGAATTAGGTGAGCATGAGCTAGGGTGAACTAACACAAATATCTTGTGATTTTGGGAGTCCCATAAAGCTACTGTCTAACAACCCTGAACCAGGTTTTCAGGGGGGAAGAGAAGCTCCTACATCTGCTCAATAATATCTATAATGGTAGTTGGGGCCCTAGGAAGAAATTCCTTCTTGAGGTTAGTAACTTGGTTGATCATGAATCTCAGAAGGAGGAATGCCTCCTGTTACCATGGTAAGAGTTGCATCTTCTCTAAATTAGCTCCTACCTTTGTATCTATGGATAGAATTTAGGAGGTCCAAGAACTTTGATGGGAAGAAAAATTACATCTTTATTTTCAGTAACATCTAACTGAAATTTAGCATTTCCTTCAATTACAAATTTAAAAAAAAGTAATATGATCATGAGAAAGGGTCCATAGATTTCACCAGACTGTTAAAAGGGCACATGACACACACATAAAAAGATTAAGAAGCCTCACTCTAGAGGCCCAATAAGGCAGGCAATCTCCAATGAAATAAGTAAATTTTCTAACCTGGCTGATTGTATTGTGGAAAAGGTATAAGAACAGATTACTTACTTGACTGACTGAAAAAGCAGCACTGTTACCCAGTGTAATCAAAGCTCTTTCACGAATTAAAGGATCCTCAGTCGACTCTAGCAAGCAAATGAGTTTTTTAAGATGCTGAGCATCCAGTATACTAGATGATTTGGTACAGTCATTCTCTGTCAAGTGTATAGAAAAAAAAAAGAAGAAAAGGAAATAAAGTCAATTAGATTTATGGGATACTCAAACTATTGATTTCCGACTATTCGAAGACCAGGTCAACCATGAAACAGTGTCAGTAACTAAGACAGATGGAAGCATAACTTTATATAAAACTTTATTTTAGAAACCTTAAACATGCTGCTTCTCTGATTCTTAAGGTTTCTACTTTGATTCTGTCCTCTTCTCAACTCATATATGTCACCAGGTTATATAAGGAGATCGAATATTATCTCCTTTAATATTTTCAGTCACAAAACCTAATTTTGCAAAATCTGATTCTATGTCTATGCAACATACACATTTTTTCTAAGATGGCTTATTTTTTTAAATTATTACACTCTATTTAACATTCATTAACAAAATTTTTGAGTTTCACATTCTCTTCCTTCCTCCAGTCCTTCTTGCACCCATCGAGAAGGCAAGCAATATAAGATGGCTTATTGTTTAGAAGAAGTCTGTTGTTTATTTGAAGTTGGCTATTTCTAAAGCTGCTAAGAATTATACAATTTGGGGGCTACGTAGGGACACTGACTCAACTGCGGATATTCTAGATGTCCAGTGACCAGCAAAGCAACATACTGTCAAAGAGCTGGACCTCATCAATACTGAAATTTTTGTAATAATGAAACTAGAACAGAAAGGAAAGATGCAGCTAGATTGGAATAGGTTGTCTTTGGAGAGGCAAAGAAAGAAGTTGGTTTCATTGGTGTCTACTATTTCATGTGGCATTTATTAGTCACCTCTTGCAGTGCTCACAATGAGTGTAAGTAAAAGGAGTACCATGAATATAAGTGTAGCTTATGTACCAACACTAGTGACAGAGGATGAAGAGGTGAAGAAATTCAAGGAAGACTCAATCAACGGGTATTTATTAAGAGCCTATTATGTACTAGGCACAGTGTGAGGTGAGACAACACAAGTATCATAAGTACAAAGAACAAAACAAAACCTACTTGCAAGAAGTATAATTCTAATAATGGGGCAGACAAGTACATGTGTAAACATGTACAACATAAAGAGATAGTTAATAAATACAGACATATACAAAGCAGTTAAATACAAGGTAGTTTTGGGAGGGAGGACATTAGAAACTGTGGGGCAAGTCAGCATCTTAAATTAAGACAGAGAATTTGTGAGGTAAGGCATGGAGAAGGACCAGTGCAAAGATGGGAGATGTGTGTCTAGTGTGAGGAACAGAAGAAAGCCAGTTTGACTGGATCAGAGTGCAGGAGGGGTTGGAAAATTAGTTTCTAAGAACTTGCTAAAGTCCTCTAAACCAAGTCAACACAACTGATAATTGGTTACTCTAAAGGGAAGGCAGGCAATGGAAAAATTACTTAATTAAAATTAAATTAACTAAAAATCTAATTACCAACTTCCTGTAGAAGTTTATATTAAACTGCTCCCACAAGGAGGACAAAAGAACACAGAAAACACCTTAGTTAGAGGACCCTTGCTAAGCAGACACATGGCTAAAGGAAATGCTAATTTAGAATGTAAACTCACTGGTGCAAAAACATCATGGTTAAAAAGGAGAAAATTGTGTACTGGGAAGGCAAAACGACATAGTTATTTGATAAGATATTAGTAGCACCTCCTTGTAAAGCAGCAAAAAGCAGAAAGGCAAACACAAGTCTTCAAACAGATGGGTCTAAACTACAACTAAGCTCCCATCATAACAAGAGGATCCCTAGATGAATGAAAACAAAGGTGAAAAAAGAAACACTGATCAGTGTTTCTATCATGATCTATTTCTTCCAACTGAAATTGTAATCATCACATTTAGATCCTAACCTTTCGAGAGCTATGATAGGAAACCGTGCAAACACATAAGGAGAAGTCAGGAAGAGTAGCTGTACCTCATCAAAAGAAATTGATTCTGGAGGTGATGCAAACTGGGAAGTGGATCAATTATCACCTTATGTTTGGCATCAAAAGTTTTTTATAACCTGACCCCTCTCCATCTCTCCAACCATCATTTGTTTTTCCTTGAAAATGCTATAACAGAACTAAACAGAAACCAGTAGGCAAAACTCCCACCTGGATTTCCAATCTTCTTATTCACTCACACACTCTTCAATTCCTTCATCCATATAGGGCCTAAATGCTGTTCTTTCTCCAGCCTAGGTGGCTTTGAATTACCTGTCCTGTATGTCTGCCATGCTTTCCCTCCTCACCTCGTCCTTGGTTTCTTTCATGACTCATATCACCTTCTGCAGGAAGCCTTTCCTGTGTCCATTTAGCTAATGATAAGAGTAGCTAATACTTACATATACCTCTTTAAGGTTTCTTCTCAAACTTCTTGTTACTCATCAGATACAATTCAACTGCAATTACTCTCTTCCAAGTTACCAGTGTCTTAATAAATACATCTCATGTGTTTTTCTCAGTCTTCATCCTCCCTGACCCCTGCACTGTTTGACACTGTTGACCATCCTTTCCTCCTGGATACTCACCATCCTCAGTTGCTGAAAATAATGTGTACCATCTATAAAAACTCTTTATTTGCATATTTGGGGGAAAAAAAACCCCACAACTCCGGAGTGTGAACTTTCCAACCTGCTTTAACAATGTTCCCAATGAAATGTCTGACTGAGTTTTGAACTTGTTTGTTAAAAATAGAAAAATGCAACACGCTCCAATTAGTTTGCAAGAACAACTAACTGACATCAGGGAAGATGGAAATTTACCGTTGAATTTCAATAAAAAACCTCTGCATAGTTGGGTAATAGATAGAACAATAATGATTTAGTGGGAACAGCCAACAATATATTTGTTTCATTTGAATCTAGGTGCCTTTGTGAGGTTTCTTTTTGTGCTGACAACTGTTAAAACCAAATTTT
The DNA here is from genome assembly GCF_011100635.1 of Trichosurus vulpecula. Lineage (NCBI taxonomy): Eukaryota > Metazoa > Chordata > Mammalia > Diprotodontia > Phalangeridae > Trichosurus > Trichosurus vulpecula. The sequence continues at coordinate 151,005,190 of NC_050577.1, forward strand.
GAAACAAATTAAACATAGAACTAGAATTTCAAATCACTGCATCACAAGGTATTAAAGTAAAAAAAAATTCAAAAGTAATTTAGATATTCGATTCTGATGCTTGCTTTAGAATAAGTATTATTAGTTTTACTGAGAGCAAATAATTTTTTGTACTATAAATAAAATATTTTCAAAATGTTCTCCTTCAATCCTTTTAAAATCTCTATTCTGTAAAACTGTATGTAACCATATGGATTATGTAACTACATGTAACTATATGGATTATGTAACTATATGTAACATATGTAACTATGGATTATATAATTTATAATTGCATAAACATACATTGCAAGTAGATAAGTCTTAGGTTTTGTGGGTTTTTTTTTTTACTGATAGAGTTGCATGACCAGAAAGTTTAGACTGTGCCATGAAGCTGGAAGGCCTGCCCACTCAGTCAGTCCATCAGTAGATCTAGCCAGAACAGTTGCTGTGGGCACATGAGTTGAGAGAAGTGAAAAGGAAGATTTGGATGGACTGCATGAGGAAAGTTACAGAGATTTTAATGATCTCAAGCTGCTTCCTGGCACGACAGCCTATTTTTCAACACAGATATCCTCCCAGTGAAGCTATATGGTTGCAAATCTTGTACCGTAATTTCCTGAGGACAGTGATTTCATCCCCTCCAGTTGATAGAGAGATACATGGTGAACACAAGTAGGCTGCAGCATATATCTAATGCTGGCCTATGTGCTAGAACTGGCAGAAAGAGTGTCATTCTGGAAATGTATGACTGGAAGAGAGGGTGAGTCACAAAGAAAGACGGAGGGACAGATATCTACAAAACTCAGCTCCTGCCACTTACAACTTCTGTGACCTTGGGCAAGTTTGGGCCTCAGTTTCTTCAAATATAAAATGGAAGTTGGACTGGATGGCCTCTGGGGTCCCTTCCAATTATAGACCTATGACAGCTGTCATATGGCCACTTAACTAGCTAGCTACTTCCTGATGATTTCTACTGAAGTGGTCTCTTTGGCAATAATCATTCCTCCAAAAGCCAGGTAGTACAGTGGATAGAGCTCCGGACCTGGAGTCAGAAAGACCAGAGTTCAAATTTAGCTTCAGATACTTCCTACCTTGTGACCTTGGTCAAGTCACTTAACCGGTCTGCTTCTGTTTTCCCAACTGTAATGTAGGGATAACACCTAGCTCCCAGGATTGTGGGGGTGGGGGGAATCAAATGAGATATTTATAAAGCATTTACCACAGTGTTTGGTACATAGCAGGTTCTTAATAAATGCTTATTCCCTTTCCAAAGTGAAATGAGCCTTCCAGAATATCATGTAGTACCTTGAAAATTCAAACATTAGTCAATGAGAAATTTTTAAAAGATTTTTATTCATTCCTTCATATCCATAATAGCATTTTTAGTTCAACAACAAAAACACTTCATTTAAAATATCCTTCTTCATCAGCACAGAACTATCCCATCAATGCGCAGTGCAACTCACCCACACCTGACTTTGTGCAATTCTTAACCATGTTATTCCACGGATACTTCACAGAAGAATGGCTCAACATTTTAAAGGTCACTCTCTATGTGATCTCAGGTCTTTATGTTAATCTCAGGTTCATGAACTTCTTGTTTTCCTTTTAATGGAGATACGTATATTTCAACATAATTCTTTTGCTCTGTAGTTCTATGTATTTTATTTTGCAAACCTGGAAGCACTATTCTAAAAAAGGGCCTACGGACTTCACAAGATTGCCAAAGGGTCCACCACACAAAAAAGGTTAAGAACCCCTCCTGCTCTTAAGACTTCTGACATTTTGTAGGTACCAGTTCAGTACTGGGGTCGACCTGCATCCTCAGACTGCAGAGCCATCAATCTTTCTTCTATGAACAAGTCATTTTAATGTCAGTAAATAAGCTTTTCCAGTTATATAATGGGACAAAATCACTGACCCGACAGGGAAAGCGAATCAAGAACGCCAAAGTGATTTGTTGTTGTTCAGTCATGTCTGTCTCTCTGTGGTATTTTCTTGGCAAAGCTACAGGAGTGGTTTGCTCTTTCCTTCTCCAGTTCATTTTACAGATGAGGAAACTGAGGTAAATAGGGTTAAACGACTTGCCCTGGGTCATAAAGCTATGTCTCTGGCCAGATTTGAATTGAGGAAGATGAGTCTTCCTGACTCCACACCTGGCACTAAATCCATTTCACCACCTAGTCATCCAGTTTAAAAAAAAAAAAATTAAGTGATAGAACAAAACATCATGAGAAGGAGAAATACAACGTTAAGGAAATAATGTTATTTCTATTACTTCTGAGAAATATTAGATTTTCTTCAGTAGCTCTGAAGTCATATCAGCTTAACATTACTGTCTATCAGGAAAATTCAGTTAATATCCAGACCCTTACGCGTGGCTTTCAGTCAAAGAGAAGAGAGTAAGTTTGTGGTAAAATATAGGAGATATTATTAGTCAGACATAGTGGAGTAAGTTACTGATTATATGTATACCTATGTATCTCTATCTGTAGCTAGGATAAATTGGAGAAGATCTCAGAGGAAAGGCTTTATTACTATTGATGAGGGCTGAGAAAGGCTTCCTGCAGAAGGTGGAATTTTAGCAGAGACCTGAAAGAAAGTCAGGCTTCCATAAATTCAAATTTTTTTTAAACAACCACCAAAGCAGTGGCAGAAATTTAACCCTCCCCTCCCCACTTTCATCACCAACTAGAGAGGTTAGAGCTGGGTAGCCAAATCCAGAAAAAGGAGGCACCTCGTTTGAACCTCACAGCAACTCCCTGGGAAGGATGCTATCACTTCCCCCTTGTACAGTTAAGGAAGCAAGCAAGCAGAAGTGAAGCTGCTTGCCCAGACTCACAAGGCTCCTAAGTGTCTGGGGCTGGACTTGAACTTGGCTCCAGGGCCAGCGTTCTCCCTGCCGCGCCGCCAAAGTGCGTCGCGGGCATTTCACTCCACGGGCTTCTCCTCCAGGCCGAGTTCCCTCCCCCGGGGCTGCAAACCCCATCCACCCGTGGGCTGCCCAGGCCTCCGGCACAATGGAGTGAAGGAAAGCGCGCGCTGGGTTCGGTCTCTCCTGCCCTCCCCCCAATCCCAGGTCTCCCGGGGTGGGAGGCGGGGGACGCTCACCTGCTGGAGGGGAGGGGCTAGACGTGACGCGGAGTCCGGAGCCCCGCTGGGGGAGCGTCCTCCCCGGCCCCGCGGGGCAGCCTCGGCTCTCGCCCGCAGCCGCAGTCTTCCTGCTCATTTCTTTCCCCCAGGTCAGTCGGTAAACGCAGTAACAAGCGCTGGCCCCGAGCACCAGGCCCGCCACCCAGCCGGCCTCCTGGGCTTTGCCCATGCTGTCCCCTCGGGGCCCGGTTACTGCCCAGGGTGCGAAGTTACTCCCTGGGAATTAGGGCCGAGGGTCCCAGCAGCGTGCACCCCAGCTAGAGCACGTGTGAGCGCGTTGTCAATACGCGTGCGCGCGGGGGCGGGCTCAGCAAACGAGGAAAAGGGATTTCAGTTCCGCCTCCCCTCCCCCCGACCTTTGGCAGGCTAGAAACCCCATTTACCTTATGTGCAAATCTGTTTGCCCCAGTCAAGGAGATGCACGCCGCCCCTGACATCATAGGCAGCTGCGATAACCCTCAGGAGCTGTATGCACGCACGCAAAAATGAGGATTTTTATTTTGTTTTACTTGTGGAAGAAGCTAGGGGTTAGAATTTGTCGTGGAAGTTGCATGCGGGCATTTACCTACCTCGATGCAGACTCCAGATGATTCCCCAGCTGACACCTCCAAGAACAGCTCTGCGAGCTTTTTCAGGTTGAGGGAGAGAAGTGGAGAGGGAGAGATTTCCCTCCACTCATTAAAATGGAAGGAGGGCAGAAGAGGCATGTGCCAATCCACTTAGGAAGATGCCCCAGAAGTCGGAATCCATGGATAGATTGCAAGGGTTCATGAACGTGGTTTGGGGGAAGAAATTTCATTATAATTGACTTTTGTAATAACTATATTTTATTCATACATTGAAATATATTATCCTGGGAAGTGGGTCTATAAGCTTCACTAGATTGTCAAAGGAGTTCATTACACACTACAAAAGAAGCCTGAAACTAGAAGGGGCAGGCAGGTTAGCTTAGCACAAACATTCGTATTCTTCATTTCCAGACCTTATTTAAGAAACTATGCCCTAGACCTAGAATGGAAAGGGACAATGGATTTGGAGTTGGAGAACTGGCCTCAAATCCTACTACTAGCATATGCCACCTGCCTGACCTTGGTTAAGCCTTTGTAAGTAAGAAAGATTTTGTTAACCTTTCTAGAGTTCACTTTCTCAGGATTCATGGCCATGACAATGTCCAGTTTCCAGGTGTTAGATGATAACTCTCAGAATAGCCCCAAGGATCCTAGATAGTAATTCCTAGAATCACAGTGATAGGTCTATCACACCTTCACGATGAGATATAGGGTGTGTGTGTGTGTGTGTGTGTGTGTGTGTGTGTGTGTGTGTAACATAATTGATATTTACTATATGCAGAATGATGATATTGCTGAAGTTAACCTGTGAGCTTAATGTTGGCAAGATGCCTTCTTTGCCTGTTGCCCTGTAGAGCAAGTGGGCACTGGTTAGTGAGTGGGGAATCTATGGGGAACCCGTAGGGGAATCTGTGTGTGCCTTGACCAGCCTCCATCAAGGCTTGAAGGAATTTAGGGGAGTGAACAAGTTGTGCCTGTCTGATTGATCCCATTGAGATGTAGGGGGTAGTTGCCCCTCCTTCTCACCTGCCCCTTAGAGAAGAGTGATTAGGAATGCTGTAGGAGTTGGTGCTCCCATTATCAGCAACCCTTCTGGGAAGACAAGACTAGAATAAAGTAAGATTATTAACCCCTCCGAAGCTGTCTTACTTTGTGAGCAGATGAAGAGTGAACATGTTAGAGGCTGGAGTCCAGAAACTCTAGTGCCTCCTGTGTGTTATCTGTGAAACAGCCTTTAACCTCCATCTCTGAGCATTGCACCTGGCATTTAGTAGCATTGAAAGGAAAATTCTTCATCTGGGCTTTCACCCTGACTAAGGAGGCAAAACTCAGGGCAAAGAGAATTAAAAGGATTTTATTATAAGTATGTCAAGGTAGCAACACGTTGAGAGGTTGATTACTGGAGATCAGCCATGTCTTCAAGGCGGTAACTTTATGGGTAACTTTAAGATAATCCAGAGAGGTCTGCCTCAGCAAAAGAGGAGGGGCCTTTGAATCTGTTTCTCCTCAAAATAGCAAGAATATGACAATTTGCAGATAAAAGTAAGTGGAATAAGACTAAGTGATACAAAAACTTAAGACTTTGTCTCCTTCCCCACCAGAGCCTTCCCTAATACTATTTGATAAGCAGGGCTGGGAACAATGGGTAACTGAATTGACATAACTTTCAACAGAAGGGGTTTAAAGTTTATGGAATGGAATTAAATTGAATCTTTTAGGACCTCTGTTAACCATCTTTTTGGGCATTTAAAACTCTTTTCACAACCTGACCAGAGTCTAACTTGCCAGGGTTATTATGCGTTGCTCCCCTTTACCAAGGTCCATCCAAGATGGCCTGCTTAAGGTTTCTTATGCACAAGACTTTATCTCTTATCACCCTGACTTTGAAAAAGCTGTTACCCCAGGCTTAGAATGCACTAACCTCCTGAATCCCTGTGATTCAGGAGGTTAGTGCACCATATCCTACTTCAGGTCTTTCCTGATAAATTCTGCCCCCTCTACTAATTTACTTTGTATTTTTGTGAATATACATTATATGGGTGCATATTCTTTCCTAGCCTAAAGGCTTTTTACTTTGTTACACTTTTGACTTGTTAACTAGTTATATGACACTCCTCCCCTCCCAGCCATATATTCAGTATATACCTTGTATATTCAAAATTACTTACAAGTTGTCTTCCTTATTAGAACATAAGCTCTTCAGGGCAGGGACAGTGCTAGTCAAATAAACAAACAACAAATAAATGGATAAATAGTAACTGGCATTTACATAAAGCTTTGTTGCTTTTAATGTATTAACTCATTTGAGCCTCACAACAACCGTAGGAGGTAAGTGATATCATTCTCATTTTACCCAAAAGGAAAGTGGCTGAGAGAAGGTGATTGACCTATCTAGAATTCACACAGCTAGCAAGAGTCTGTGGCAGTTTTTGAATTCAAGCCTTCCTGACTCCAAGGCTAGCACCTGACCTGGCGGTCTTTCTGCATCGCCAGGCCTTAGCGCAATGCCTGGCACACAGAAGGCGCTTTTGTAAAATGCTTGTTGCTTGAGTGAGTGGCCTAGAAGACCACTCTCAATCCTCACTCCCATCCATGTCTGTGATTCCCTGAACTGTTACTAGAAAGCTCAGCTTGGCTGCAACGTGGGCCAGGCCGGCTCAGTCATTTGCCCCTTACATCCTGCCAGGCACGCGTGCGCCCACGGCAGTGTGTTGGGGGTGGGGGGAGGGGTTGGGGGAGCTCCAGTTCCCGGTTGCCAGGAGCAACGCACAGCAAAAGAGAACCTCGCCGCGGGCGTTTCGCGCTCAGAGGGTGGTACTGGGTGCGAAGGGCGGAACCTTCGCCTTGTTGTCCTCCTGTCTCAGCTCGTCCCAGCCCACTCGGGCAGGCCCAAGCCCGCCCCAAAGGCCCCAAAATGGCCTGCCCAGAACGATGCCACCCTCCAGAGGAGGAACTACTTCAGCCAACACTACCTAACCCAGGTGTCCAAGGTACTAGGGCTGTGTCACCGGCGCTGTGAGCTGGCCCACCTGGGGCCGAGGAAGGGCTGGCCTCCCTTCCCTGGGGCCTCCCATGAGGTCTGGACACTTCGGTGTTTACCCACCACGTGCTCTGGGCTGCTTTTCTCCTCCCAGTCAATGTCGCCCCACCCTGATACTGACTCTTTTTCATCCCCTTTGCTTCTCTTAAGCTCCTCCTTCTTTTGCTGCCGCGACCACCAAGGTTTTCTTGAACCTTAGCCTTTCTAGCACAGGCCGTGTGTTGTCACATCCATCTATCAGTGTGACTTTGGGCAAATCACAACCTTTTTGGACCTGAGTTCCTTCATCTGTAAAATGACTAAAATTCCTTTTCAACCCTAAATCGATGATCCTATGATCCTTTCTCCTTGTTTTGCAAATCAACCTCTCTATATTGATCTAAACTCAGCCTCTACACTAAACTACCCACTTAGCCTGTTACATCAGACAGCATAATATGGCAGGAAACTTAGGCAGCATGGTATGGTGGGGAAAGAATCAGAAAGAAACCTGGATTTCTGGTCTGCCTTTGTACATTTATTAGGACCGAGGTTAAGTTGTATCAGTTTTTTTGAGTTTGTTTCATCATTTGTTAGAACAGGAACAAAAATGTCTGTAGTCAAAAGCTCATCAGGTTTGATATAAAATTAAAGTTATTGTGTTTTATATTGAAACATGTTTTCAAAGGATCTTGACATGTGGATTTTCTTTGTTTCAGTCAGCTGTCTTACCATAAAAATGTGGCCTATTAAAAAAATTGTTTGTGAAGGCATCTTATTGGCTTCTTATGTTTTCATTTTGGATCACTTCAGTGTGTTCATAGCACTGTATACAGACAAGAAAAAAGGCATAGCATCTGGGAATGTTTTTGGTTACCATTTTTTCTTTACAAAGGCACCATTTATGATCTTTTCCATTCTTTTGAAATCTTTCCCTCTCTCAGAGAGCTTAAAATTCTATTCCATGATGCTTTAAAAATTGCATTGCCCCCTATGCAGACTTGTCTATATCCTTGGTTAGGTTCAGCCACCAGTCTTGACTTCCTCCTCTTAAGTGCCATTATCACGTCATTAGTTAGTATTTTAGGTATAGGAATGCTGTAATCTAAATGTTTTTAATGCAGAGATCACTGTGAAAATGCCTGTAGATCCATTTTATTTTCTCTGTTTATTATCTTTTGTCCAGCAGTTGTCTACAAATGCACTTAAGATAATGTGGCTTAGCCGGATCTCATCTAGAAGGATGATCATCTAGATGATGATGATAACTTTTTATATCTTCATAGGGCCCTTTATACCATTATCTGTTTTGGACCCTCAGATAAATCCTCTGAGGTATGCAGCAAAGTGTTATCATCTTGGGGCAGTTAAGTGGCACAGTGAATAGAACATAGGGTTTGGAGTCAGGCAGACCTAAATCCAGTCTTAGACACTAGCTGTGTGACCCTGGGTAAATCACTTAACCTCTATTTGCCTCAATTTCCTCATCTATAAAACGGGAATAATAATAAGATCACTTCCCTCCCACGGTGATTGTGAGGATCAAATGAAATGATAACTGTAAAGTGCTTAGCACAGTGCCTGGCACGTAGTAAATACTCTATAAACGTTAGCTACTATTCTATGCATAGTCAAGCAAAACTAATTCCTTCATTGGCTGTGTCCAAAAACGTATGTCTCATTCTGCATCTTGAGTCTATCTCTGTCAAGAGATGAGTAGCATGCATCGTTATCAGCCCTCTTGAACATTGCACTGATTAGTTATTAAGTCTTTCAAAGTTGTCTTTACAATGTTGTTATTGTATATCAATTGTTTTGGTTCTGCTCAATTCATTCTGCATTAGTTCATACAAGTCTTCTTAGGTTTCTCTAAATCCATCCCCTTCAACTTTTCTTACAGTACGATATAATTTCATTACATTCGTATACCATAATTTATTCAACCATTCCCTACTTGATGGGTACACCCTAAATTTCCAGTTTTTTTTACCATTATTGGAAAGTGCTGCTGTAAATATCTTTGCACATGTGGGGCCTTTTCCTCTTTCTTTCATCTCTTTGGGTTTATAGGCCTAATATCAGTGGATACCAGAGTATGCACATTAGTAACTTTGGGGGCATTATTCCAAATTACATTCTAGAAAGGCTGGACCATTTTACAGCTCTACCAGCAGTGCATTAACATGTCTGTTTTCCCATGGCCCTTCCAACATTTGTCATCTTCTACTGTTCCCACCTTTGCCATCAAATCTGATGGGTTTGAGATGGAACCTCAAAGTTGTTTTAATTTCACATTTAGCACTTTGCTTGTATATCTCCTTGCCCTTTTCACTTACCACTTTGAGATGCAGCATGGCACACTAGAGAGAGCATTAGATTTGGCATCAAAAGATCTGGATTTGAATTTTGGCCTAGATACTTTGTAGTTGTGTGACCAGGGTCAAGTAACTTAACCTATCTAAACCTGTTTCATTGTCTATAAAATCTGGGTTTGTGAAATGCTAAGTTAAATAAGTTGTCATTTTTGCCTTAGTTTAGGCAAAACTGTAAAGTAGGTGTATTTTGTCTTTTGGCTAATAGCCTCCTCTTTCTTTGTCCATCTTCTTTTCACATTCCTCCCCCACTCCCCCTTCCCTGGCCACTTTCTCTCTGAGGCCTCCTTTGTCTGTAATATATTGTTGCATGAATTAATTCGACATGTTAACCTTCGGAGTAGCATTTGCATTTTTAAAAAGGCTCTAGGAGAGAAAGCCAAAGAAATGAATGTGTTACGGTAGGTTTTTTGGTAGCCTTGATAGGGAGATACTTTCAGTTAAGGTTCTTTCTGGTGTGTCATTAAATTACATAACACAGGCATATACTTGCCCTGCCTACTTGTAAACTAGACTAATAATGATAAGGTAGATATTTCCATTGTAGTTTTAAAAAAAAGCACTATATTTACCTAGTATACTTCCATAGTTATGGAAATAAAAGTGCATTCTCAAATTAGAAGAAGTGAATATAGTTTTGGAGTTGTAATTCAGGAAGATGTGTGTTTAAATTCCACTTCAGACCTGTAGTAGTTATGTGAACCTGGGAAAGTCAGGTGGCATAGTGGGTAGAGCTCTGTACCTGGAGTCAGGAATACCTGACCTCTAATACAGCCTTTGTGACCCACAGATTTGTGACCCCGGGTAAGTCACTTAACCTCTGTCTACCTCAGCTTAGTCATTTGTAAAAAGGAGATAATAATAGCACTATCTTACAGAGTTGTTGTGAGGATAAAATGAGATGCTATTTGTAAAGCACTATACAAACCTTTAAGTACAATATATTAGCTATTATGATTATGGTTATGATCTGCTTTTATTATTTAACCTCCGTAGGCCTCAGTTTCCCCATCTACAAAATTAAAGAGTTGAATGTGGTGGCTTGTAAGGTTTCTTTCGACTCCATGATCCTATAATTCCAAATCTGGAATGGAGTTTAGTGTCTATGAAAAAATAAAATACTTCTCAAAAAATTGTCCAGCAGAGGGAGTATCTGAATTGTTGGCTGCCTGTTTCAAAAGGTATAATTTTTATTGAATCAAGTACTCATACTTTACAGTACCTTTGTAGTTAGCATTTCTAAAAACCCAACTATATTTACATATTCGGAAAACAGGCAGATTTTCAGAATGAATGCAAACTGTGTTAAAGCAAGTCTTCTGGCAATCACTGGTGTTAAGCCAAAAAAAAAAAATGATTTGGAGAGAGAAAGCTTAAGTGGTTGGTTCAACTGAGTCCTTAGAGTAGTGGTCAGCACCCTTAGGCATCATTTCAAGTCCAGGGTCTGGCCCTTAGCTATTTTTGTCTTATGAGTTTGATCTTATGATCCCTTTACTTGGAGGTAATGAAGCTATGGGTAACTGATTCAAACTAACCAAACTCAAAAGTGATTGCTGAATAGACTAAAATGCCAATTTCTTCACATACAAGGAGAGAGATACCTAGCTAGAGAACTGATATCAATGTGGCTATTCAGATCACTGACTCTAATAAGTCCACCTGGGAGAAAAATTACAAAATAACAAGTTTACATGATAAGTATTGAGTTAGGGCAAGGGGAATTTGTTGTACTTAAGGGAAATTTCTACCCAGCTAGGAGAGTTTGAAAAATTGACCTGCATTCCAGGGATATTTCTGTCTAAAGAATCAACTAAATTCATTTAAACAATAGCAGTCATCTACGATCTGAGGACCCGTTCTGTCCTACAGTACCAAGTAAACCACTGATTAGTTCCTGCTCTTTCACATCCTTTATATAGATTCCATTGCAGACTAACATTCTTCCGTTGAGATATTATTTTGATTAAATTTTAATGCAGTTGAGTGGATTGTAGTTTTCTCTATGTGGGAAAAAGGAAGTTGTTGCTTCTGCATAAAAGCCAAATTACTAAACCAGACCCAGGTGCTTATGAGGCAGCTGGAAATTATAAAGAAAATGAGGGGAAGAGGGCAGGGTAATGGGAGATATAAACGCATAGATTCATGTGGGGAGTTTAGGTGTTCTGGAAAGGCCGTAAACCCTGCAGTACCCAGCCAATGGGGAAACGGGAGGGAAATACGAATTGGGAATAGGGAATGAAAAGCTGTGTATTTGTCTCAACGGGTGCACCTACTTGTTAGGTGCCTACTCTTGCAAGATCGTTAAATAAAAGCCCTTCCTAACTCACCAGTGGCTTCGAGGAGTTCTTGGTAAGACGCTTGTTTCTTACATCTACAATCAATTATTTTCTAATTAAGGTGCATCCCAGAATCTCTTAAGAAAAGCCTTCCCTAAAAGAATGTAAAGAAAGGCAATCAGTTAGGTATAGTGGAAAGAACATTTGCTCCTGAATCAGAGGACTTGAATTCAAATCCCACCTCTGCCAGTATCCGGCTTGTATGACCTTGGGTAAGTCACTTAACCTTCCTGGGCTTCAGTTCCTCATCTATATGTAATATGTATGCACTGGCACACTCTCTGAAAATCAAAAGGGCTATTCCTGCCCCTCAGAATTTGAGGGTATCCTGAAGGGTTTGGGACAGCTTTTCCTCTACTACTGGTTCACTTGAGCCCCCACCTATGTGTTTACCCTCATTTGTTAGGAGGCCAATTAATCCACAATATCCATTTAATTAGTAAACTCCAGTGGCCTCCTATTGCTTCTAGGATCAAATTCAAAATTCTCTACTTTGCTTTCAGAGTCCTTCATAACCCAAATCATCCTACCTTTCCAGTGTTATGTATTCTTCTATCCAGTGACACTGACCTCTTGGCTGATCCATGAACAAAATATTCCATATCTGGACAGTTTCTTTGGCTTTCCCCCATTCCTGGAATTCTCTCCCTCCTCAACTCTGCCTGCTGACTTCTCTGACTTCCTTTTAGTTCTAACTAAAATCTGTCTTTTACAGGAAGCATTTTGTAACCCCTCTTAATTCTAATTCCTTCCCTCTGTTAATTATTTCCCGTTTATCCCATATATAGTTTGTATATATTTTGTTTACATGTTCTTTTCCCCGTTAGACTGTAAGCACTTTGAGGGTACTATCTTTTACCTCTTTTTGTATGCTTTACCTTTAGCATGGTACCAGACGCATAGTAGGTGCTTAACAAATGTTTACTGATTGAATTATGTAACATAAATAAGCTTTTACAAAGGAATATTTGCCTCAAAGATATAGCAAGAATAAACATATTAGCATTTCTCATAATATCTTAAGGATATCTAGCGCTTAACACAGTGCCTCCAGCATTCAACACAGTGCCTGGCACGTAGTAGGTGCTTAATAAATGTTTATTATTGACATACTCTCCCCTATACCACTTAAGTGTCTGAGGAAGTAGGCTCAAGACATGAACAAAAGCCAAGATGTGAATGAAGCAAAGATGTGACTGGAGCTGAGTCAGGTCTTTTTGAAGACGTCCACAGTTTTGGCTACACAGCCAATGGAGAAAAGGCTCCTTCTGCTCCTTCTGGTGGTGGGTAAATTGGAACCAGTTACAGAATGTTCATGCATGCTCTGCAGTCTTTCCAATGCATTTCTCTTACTAGTTGTTAAAATTCTTCTGGATGCATCTCCCTAGCATCCTCTATGTGGAAATGCATCTAGTGTAGATGCTTATCTGGGGCACTCTGTACATATGCCAGAGCCTCATTATGTATAAAATGAGAGAGTTGAACTAGATGTTCTGTGAGGTCCTTTTGGCTCTTGAGCTATAATCATGTGAGAGTTTAATATGGAATTATTTCCAAATGCCTATTTCCTTAAAAAATACTTAGGAATTAAAAATTAAATATCAACATAGAACTATGATTAGCAATTTTAACATGGAGGAAAGCACCAAAAACCATGCATGGGGAAAGCAGCAGGAAAGACAGCTTCAAATTAACTTTTTAACACAGACTGCAAACTTCAGCCCACAGAGTCTACGTAGGAGACAGAGGCTTCAGGGAATACTGTGAAATTGCTTGCAGAAGCTTGGTTAGGGAAGGAGCTTGCCTGAAGCATAGCCACAAGGGGGAGGAGGTGTGCGCAATCTATTAACTTCCTGTTTTAACTAATTCTTTTTAATTAGATATTAAGCTCTTAATTTCTTCAAGACCCAATTCAGGTGACTACCTTTTCCATAAATTTTCCCTTGACTAATGGTGAACCAGATTTCCGTTTTTTTATCAGAGTGGTGGGAGACTAGAAGTGTAGGAATTGTAAAAAGGGAGGATTCTGTGGGATAGGGAAAAGGGTAGTCTTGAAAAGTGACAGTTTTGTTTTTAAGAAATCATGAATATGCCCACTGTCTTGGGGAGGGGGGGAGGAGGGGAGAGAGGAAGGTGGAGAAAATTTAAAACTTATGGAAGTGAGTATTGAAAAATAAAAATAAATAAGTTTATTAAAAAAATAAATCATCAATAAAAAATATTTACCAAACTTCTATCCTTCCCCTCACCCACTTCCCTTACTCTCTCTAATACTAGCAAAATAACATCTTCCTCCTCAAATTTTCTATGGAACTAAGTCTAAACATTTCCTTTGCACTTATCTCACTTATTTTTGTGGTTGTCCAGTGGTTTTCAGTCATGTCCAAATCTCTGGGGTTTTCTTGCCAAAGGTATTGGAGTGGTTTGCCATTTCCTTCTCCAGATCATTTTACAGATGAGGAAACTGAGGCAGGTCGGTTTAAGTGACTTGCCCGTGATCACACAGCTATGAAGAGTCTTAGACCAGATTTGAATTCAGGAAGATGAGTCTTCCTGATTCTTGGCGTGGCATTCTTTCTGTTTCATCGTGGTAACTTGTGTAGATACCTCATTAAGTAATAAGCAGCTTGTGAGTGGCATTCCAGTCATATCTAGAGCTTCAGTTAAATCTTCCCTCTGGCCAAAGAGGTTTACTTGAAAGTTGCATGTTTGTTTCTTCTTTTCCTTTCCGAGGCTGTTCTTGGCACCTGTTCCCCTGAAGTCTCCTCCCTCCTCCTCTCTGCTTATATGTCTGTACATTCAGCATTTGCTTTTCATAGCATCATAGAGCTAGAGGTGGATGGCCATATTTTTAAGTTTCACTTTCTCCATGAAGCTCTTACTTAGGTGCCCTAGTCCTTGGTGGTCATCTCTTCAAAAATCCAATAACATTTATTTATTTATTGTCATTCCTCACCTGGTACTTATTTTTTCAAGTGTATATTAGTTTTGAAGCCCCAAGCCCCTTCAGGACAATGCTTGCATCTTACACCTTTTTTTCCCTAGCAATTAGTATGATTTCCTAGATATAGTTGGTACTTAACTCAGTAAATATTTATTGATTATGATGATTTTCACCAACAGTTTATCAAACAAATGCTAAAATGTTTTGAATTTTGTCTCTTTCCTTTCTCAGCCATCCTCTGGAAAAATTAATAATGAGTAATAGAAATATTCAAAAGATGGATAATAATGAGGAGTAATGGAAGTATTAGTTCTGAGTAAACTAATAACCCCTTGAATATGTGAGATACATTGAGTGGGTCAGGTATATACAGTCAAAGCAAGGTTGAGATTTTTGCCATTATGCTGTGAATGTAAAAATCAAGATAGCTAATATGGCTCATTAAATACGGTAAGAAGGCATAACTAGGACATAGGGTGCTGCAACTGGGGGTTTACTCTGGGACATGCAATTTAGCTTTACCTTCAGGAGTGGGAAAAAAAAAAACAACAGAATACCTGGTTATGATGAAGAGTTAGTTAAAATAGGTTGATACAGATGGCCAGATTTTCTCCACATCCTTCCTGTTCGCAGGAATTGTTCCCTGGCTATGCCTTTTCCTGCTCCCCCCACCTTCCTGTGTAAGTGGTCTCCCAGTCAGTGTCTTCACAGTATCCTTAGGGTCTCTGTCCCCTGAGATTGCTAGTGTCCTGGCTTTAAAAGTTGATTTAAGGGTCAATTTTATGCCTTTTATCTAAGGCACTATTTGCATCTTCTACAGGCAAAAAGTTGATGTAGTCTGCTAAGTTACATCTCTGGGTACTATATTCTTTTAGCCATTATTATATGGAAAATTGTGTAAGATGCCTGTGCTCTTTGATTGTGTAGACCAACCTTAATAGTTGATTAATGTCCATATTAGTTATTCTGTAGGTGGTTTCATACTTTGCCTGTATTTCAGAGTAAGAGCTTAATTAATTATTGGTTATATTATTTATTCATATTTGTAAGCTTTCAAAAAATTTACTGTTGATCCTTTGAGTCTGTTTTAATATTGATCAGTAGCTGTATTATGCTATAACTAAATAAATATGAATATGGAACTGCAACCACTAAATAAATATGAATATGTAAAATCTGAAATATTTCATTTTTCATTGGAAAGATGAATAGCAATTTTGTTTTTTCTTAATAGGCCCCAAAGAGGTTTCAGTCGAGCTGTTTTTACACTCCCATTAACATCCTAGTCTCTGTCTCCTTGATGTGTCCTATGCTTTGTGTTCTAGAAAAGTAATGAGTCAGATCTCCATTGATTTAAAATAAAAAGAAACTCTCCATATTCTCTTATTTAGCTATAGTACCTTTACAGTTTACAAAGCACTTTCATACACATTTAGCCTCTCTTTTTTTGGGGGGGAGGAGTGATGGGATGGGTCTTTGGTATAGGAAACTCCCAAAGACAGACTCCCTCCACAGAGGGTAAATAGGCAGTTCTGCTGCAGTGAATAATCTTAAGTTGCCTGAGGCATTGAGAGGTTAAGTGACTTGCCCAGGACATCGAGTACATGAGTTAGGTCTTCCAGCCAGCTCTCTATCCACTATGCCAGATTACCTGTCTAAAATGTTATCTAATTTGGTCCTTGAAATAATCTTGTGAAGCAGAGGGGACAGTCATTATTATTCCTATTTTGCATATGAAGACACTAACAAGACTATGGGATAAAATGATTTGTTTAAAGCTATCCAGTTAGTAATGGACACTACACTGCTTCCTTCCTTTAAAATTCACCTCAAAAACCCATGTCTTTCAGAACACTTGTCCTGAATGTTGGGTGAGGATGTTACCCTAAGTTCTACTGACTGCATACCTCCTTATTTTTCTACTAACAACAACTTATGGAAGGGGAAAAGAATAAAAAGATGATATATATTGTCTTTCCTTTCAAGTAGAAAGTCAGCTCATAGAGGTCAAAGATCATGAATTTGCATAATTGTATGACAATTACATTTTAAGGAATTCAGAAAATATTCTAAATATTTAGAATTCAATTTTTTGAATGAGTTTTTTTTTCCAAGTAGCATAGTGTAGGCATTTAGAAAAACAAACCCTCAATGTGGGCCATTTGAAAAATGTTTCTGTAATTATATGTCATCTTCCATTCCTTTACTGTAATTGTCATCCAACCATGTCTTTCAAATTTAATTCCTTCTTTGTTCCAGGTTTGGATAGTAAGTGAATTCTTTTATAATTGAACAGTTGTTGGTGTATTACAACTTTGTCTTCATTTGATCTAAGTCATCTTGTATGCACATAGGTTGACTATGATGAAATAACCCACTCTTTTAAAGCAAAACAACACATAGAGAGCAAGGAATATATCATTTCAGATTTTTATTTTAAGAGGGAAGGTACAATAAGTTTTGTCCTGACTGATTTGAATTTAACAAAATAAATCTGACTGGAAAAACTGAATAAAGAAAGGTTTACAAATAAAAATGTGTTTATATTTTAAAGTTTTGAATTAGCATTTGATTCTGTAACCTTTCACAAAAATTAAAACAGTATCTTCAAAAACAACAACAAAAAAAATTCCAGTGTCTTCTATTTGGAAAGAATACAAGGTTAAGGCATATCTCTTGCTAATATGAATGTTTTTGATATGGGAAAATTTATTCCATTTCATTTTTTCCAGGCCCTAATCAGTGACCCCAGAGATCCACTGAGATTTTTACAAAAAAAGATCATGGAACTAGCTGAAAATGGGCTTGAAAATATTTTATGGTATATATTTATCTTTCTCTGTATTCATTAAAAAAACACCTTATGATATATTAGAGAGGTAGCATAGTATAATGGAAAAAGCATTGGGATAGGGAGGCAGAAAACCTGGGTTCTAATCCCTGTTCTGCCACTTACAAGCCAGTTCATCTTGTACAAGTTACGTAATCTCTCTTAGTCATTTCCTCATCTGTAAAATGGGAATAATAATGCATAGGAATGTTGTAAGAATAAAATGAAATTATGTCAACTTAACATTCAATATATCTTAGGCACCTACTGTGTGCACAACATTATGCTAGGGGCTGGGTGAGATATACAATTTAAATAAGACACACCTTACCGTGACAGAGTTTACAATCTAGCAGCAGAACGTATATAAATATTTTGTAAGCTGTAAAGTGCTATACAAAGGCAAAGTATGATTATTGTTATTTTGTAGTAATGTTAAAATTGTCAGAGTGTGGTATCAATCTTAGTCTTAGTAATGGATAACCTCATTACTATACATGAATTTATAAAGAATGTCTAAGACAGGGGTTCTTAACCATTTTTGTGTCAGCCCACTTTGGCAAGTCTGGTGAAGCATAGGACCTTTTCTCAGAACAATGTTGTTAAGTGCATAAGATAAAATACATAAGATTGCAAAAGAAATCAATTATATTGAAATAAAAAATGAATTTTTTTCCCCATCAAAGTTCTCAGAATTTTGGTGTGTGGACTCCAAGTTAAGAACCTCTGCTCTAGACTATGGTGCTTCATAGGGCCTGAAGAACTTCATTACTAAAGGCAATATATATATATATTGGGAGATTAATAAAATATTTATTCAAGAAAACTTATTTTATGCCTGTTTTATGATTTTTTAAAAGGTACATTTGATTGATCCATCAATGAGGCAGAAATTTCAAAAGATAGCAGAAACTTACCTGGGATGGTCTTCTCACTTCAATGAACAACTGGTAATTGTTATTAACTAAGCATATTAAAATATTCATCTTTAAATTTTCTTGACAATTTCAAGGATCTAATTAGATTCTAGGTTTTCTAGGAGGCTTCTTACCAGGGTCAGACTAACTGCTTTTGAAGGCCTAAGTAGTAGCATTGTGCAGAAGGTGACGACTACAAGGCCTGCCTCAGAGAAGTCTCTACTCATGTTTACCGTCTCAGTGCACCCTAGCTATAAAACCTCAGAGAAAGTATTGTAGGCAGGGTTTTTTTGTTTTGTTTTTGTTTTTGAGACTGGTCTCCCTATCTCAATGAGGTAAAGAAATAGCTGGAACCGGTAGTAAAAGTTTACATTGGGCCAATGTACTAAATACTTACCTGCTTGACCAGCATATGTTCAGCTAGACTTGTCAGTCTTGTGAGCTACAGCATTTGAAGACCTTCAGTTAACATGAGGAAAATAAACAGTTTAAAATGTCGGATTTTTTTCAGTCCCTTCCTTCCTTCCTTCCTCCCTTTTCCCCTTCCTCCTTCCCTCCTTTCCTTCCTTTTCCTCTTCCTCTCTCCCTCCCTTTCTCCCTCTCTTCCTTCCTTCCTCCTTCTTTCCTTTTTCCTCTCCCTCTCTTCCTTACTCCCTCCCTCTTTCCTTTTCCTCCTCCCTCCTTCATTCCCTTTCTTCCCTCCTTCCTGTCATTTCTCCCTCCTTTCCTTTCTCCTTCCCTCCCTCAGTCTTTCCCTTCCTTTCTTCCTTCCCCAATCTAGAAGCACAGCAGCTTCTTATGGATTAGATTCTCAAGCATGGAAGTATATTGATGAACTTTAGTACTACTACAGTTTAGAATTCCTGAACCCAAGATATCAACCAGCCTCAGCCTCTCCAACAGAGCAGGAATTATAAGCTTGCTCCACCAAGCCCAGATGTAGGCAGGTATTTTGTAATAAAGAGAGTCCCAGAAATGATTATCTGACACACTAGTGCCATTGGCTAGATGAACTGTCAGTCAGTATTAGGCCAGTCAGTGATAGTGAAATTGGTGGCAATACTGCTGCCGCATATCCTGATGGCAATCGACAAGTTAGTCAGCCAGCGACAAGAGGACATAGGAATGGTGAGGAGGCTAGATACGTCCTCTTTCTCTTTTTTGTGGATTCAAATGTAGAAAGTCATGGGCAGATTGGCTGAGGATTACTGCTTCAGAAACACCAAAGTTAACAGCAGATATGACAAAATCTTTAGTTTTTCACTAGTGTTCTCAGGTATGCTGGAGCCAGTTTTATCTGGCTTGGTGAAGCTGATTGATCAGCAAATGCTATAATTCAGGGCTTGATTTATTGTTTTTTGGTTATCTAGACATAAGAATACATGTATGTAATAATAATGTAATTATACAATAGTAATAAGTAGAATACAAATAAACATAATAAATATTATAAATATAATGGGAAGAATGTAATGCAGATTAAACTTAAAAGTGTGGGCACATACATACATTTTTTTTCCTGAGTGCTTGATTGTTAAACATTTGCCAGCATATTCTTGTTTTACTCTGTGAATAGAGCTTGAGCTTAGCAGGAGTATAGTAGAAGGCTCAAGGAATGAGTCTTCACAAGACTGGGGGCTACTAATAATTTTAAAATAATAATAATTATAATGCGTTTCAGTCAGCCAGTCAATAAGTACTTAATTAAGCACCTACTATATGCCAGACACCGTGCTCAGTACTGGGGATACAAAAAGAGGCAAAAGATAGTCCTTTCTCTGAAGGAGTTCACAATCAAATGAGGGAGACAACAAGCAAATGAATGTATAAACTAACTATATATAGGGGATTAAAATAAAATAATTAACAGAGAGGGAAGGCACTAGAATTAAGAAGGCTTGGGAAAGGCTTCTTGTAGAAGAGGGGATTTTAGTTGGAACTTGAGAAAAGCCAGGAAAGGCAAGAAGTAGAGATGAGGAGGGAAAGTATTCTGGACCTGGGGGACAGCCAGAGAAAATGCTAGGAGCTGAGGTGGAGTGTCTTGTTCAATGAACAGCCAGGTGGCCAATGTCATTAGATTGAAGAATATGTGGCAGGGAATAAGGTGCAAGGAAACTGAAAAGGTAGGTGGGGTGGGCTATCAGGGGTGAGAAACCTGAGGCCTAGAGGCCACTTATGGTCCTCTAAGTCTTCAAGTATGGCCCTCTGACTAAATCCAAACTTCACAGAGCAAATCCCCTTAATAAAAGGATTTGTTCTATAAAACTTGGACTCAGTCAAAAGACTGCACCCAAGGACCTAGAAGGTCACATGTGGCCTCAAGGCCACAGGTTTCCTGCCTTTGCCAATTATGAAGGGGTTTAAATGCTAAACAGGATTTTGTATTTGATCCTGGAGGTGATAGGGAGCCACTAGAGTTTATTGAGGGGGAGGGTGACATGATTAGACTTGCATTTTAGGAAAGTGACTTCGGCAGGAGGATAGATTAGAGTGGACTTACAGGAAGGCTGGTCTTACAGGAAGGACTTACAGACCCACTAGCAGGCTGTTGTAATAAATTAGCATGAGGTGATGAGAGCCTGCACCAAGGTGGTAGCATTATCAGAAGAGAGAAGGGGGGCATATTTGAGAGATAGGGTAGAGGAACCAGATTTAGTAGTATCAGACCTTAAACCATATTATAAGGTGAGAGCATTGTTAAAGTGTAAAATGGATAATTTTGATTGTTTTAAATTAAAATTTTCTTGTATAAATAAAACCTACGCAGCCAAGAATAGAAGGCAGAAAATTGGGAAAAACTTTCATAGACAGTCTCTGAGATAGAATGTGATTGGGTTAGAATATTGCTGTGGTGTAGGAAATGATGAGCTGGTTGATTTAAAAAAACATAGAAAGACTTGGACACTTGAAGGGAAATTCTGGCCAGCTTCAGAGAAACAGATGACAAATGGAAATAAGCATAGTACAATCTTACATATATGTATATATTATAGAGATCTATGTACATATACATATCTATACATGGCTCTCTCTCTCTCTCTCTTTATATATATATACACACATATATATATATGTGTATATATGTATATATATATATATACATATATATATATACATGCTTAATTGTAGCCTTGTGGGGGGAGGGAGGGAAAAATAAAGTAAAAAATGCCCAGCAGAGAACAAAGGAAAACCTACAAGGCAGCAAAAAAAGCTGGGCAGCTTTGAAAACAATGTGTAGTACTTATCACATAGCTTTTCTTGAAACGGAAATTTATTGCTTTAAATTGAATCCTCTTATGTTCTGCTATGTACATATTTTTTTTCTTTTTTTCTTTTGTATTTAAGTTTAAAATAAATTTAAAAACTTTAAAAAAAGAGAGAGATTATAAAGGTGAAGTAGACCTTGGTGTCAAATTGAGTATGGAGGGGTGAGAAATAGTGAGGAGTTGAGAATGTAAAACTGAGGGAATGGGTGTCCTTGATAGTAATAGGGAAGTGTGGAGAGGTAAGGGTAAGGGGTTCAGTGGGGAAGAAAATAAGTTCAGTTTTGGACATGCTGAGTTTAAGATGTCTTCTGGACATCCAGGTTGAGATGTGTGAAAGGCAATTGAAGATGCAAAAGTAGAGGTCAGTTTAGGGCAGGTTGGGTAAATTTGAGAATCATTAGCATAAAGATGATAATTAAATCTATAAAAGCTGATGAGATCACCAAGTGAAGTAATATGGACAAGGAAGAGGAGAGGGACCAGGAGAGAGCCCTGTGGGACACCTACTGTTCGAAAAGAACAAAAATGACTAGTATGGAATTGGGCTTCAAGATACCTAAGATCTAACAAGAGCACTGAGATGCCCTTGTTGAATTCAAGTCATTTGACCTAAGTGATTTGAAATTGATATAGTAAAAAGAGCAATAGATTTGAAGTCAGAGAATCTCTTGCAGGAATCAAGATATCTGGAACCACATCTTACCGTTCTCAAGGAATTCAGTAGCCAGAGCATTTTAGTCATATGCTACTAAATTGCTAGGTTCTTTGAGGCCTAAGCTGAAGGCTAGATAGAATAAGTATGTGGCATTTTTATTGCAGACGTATCTTGTCACCAACAACATTACACCATAGGTTATATACCACACTTTGGAAGTTTGAGTGAGAGCTACATTTATTTATTGATATGTGTTTTGGAATCTGGAGATGGAGAAGACATCAGGGCTCCTGACCAATATATCTCTAGACTGAGAGATGAACCTACTCCCTAGTAATGTCATTGGCTCAGAAAATCTCTGACAGAAACAGGTGACAGCAAGATGCTTAAGGTGACTATCAGGCATTTTAGCCAGAGGATAGGGTCTTGCTAAGAAATCTTGGTCTTTAGGAAGAATACAAGAGAGTGAGAGTTAGCCTGTAACAAATACGTGAAAGATTTGGTAGTCTCTCATTCTGCAAAAGAGCCTCAGAGAATGGATAGGGCACTAAGAAAGCAATACCAGGGGTACTCAGAGTAATTTGTAGGAAGTACAAAATATTTTGTTTTTGCTGGTGTGTGTATTTGTGTCTATGGGTGTTTGTGTATAGCTATAACCTTTGTTGTTCATTGTTTCCAACTCTTTGTGACCCCATTTGGGGTTTTCTTGGCAGAGATACTGGAGTGGTTTGCCATATCCTTCTCTAGCTCATTTTACAGATGAGGAACTGAGGCAAACAGGGTTAAGTGACTTGCCTAGGGTCATACAGCTAGTAAGTTTCTGAGATCACATTTGAACTCAGGTCTTCCTGACTCCAGGCACGGCACTTTATCCACTGTGCCACCTAGCTGCCTGTATAGATGTATAGGACCTGAGTAAAAGTCTCACTCATTGTGGAAAAGTTTCTGAATTGTATCTCTTAAAAATCTGTGTGGAGATTTTTCATTATGAAGAACTGACCCAGACACTGATAATGGAGACTCCCAGTGGAAGAAGTTTGAAAAAGCACTGGGGCTGGGGAACCTGTTACAGAATCAGTAGAAGAACAGATAGTAAGCAGGTATTTGACCATAGGCAGGGGCAAAGAGTCTAAGCAACTAGAGGCACAGGAGAGAAATTCAGTAATTAGACCTAGAGAGCCAACTCTGGGCATAGCCCTGAGGAGCAGGCTCAGTATTCTGCAACTGAGAGCACTCTAGCTTTCATTGGGGTTATATAGCATCTATCTTTAGTGACTGTCATAGCCCCATGCTGCTGTATTCAGGAGACCAGGGGGTCAATTGGGAGCAAGACTAATGCTCTCCAGGAGACATGCGTTTGAGGAATAGACAACAGTCCTTTGGGAATGTGTTCTAAGGCCTTTGTTGCCTGATGATTTCAACTTTAATCCTGTTTTATTAAAATGTCTTTGATTAGTATTTGTAGTCATCTGGTTTGTTTTAGTTAAAGAAACCTCATGAAAGGCTCATGAGCAGTGGATTTAAGTAGAAACTACCCCAACAGCACCTGGGACCTAGGGGCCACACAGAAAGAGGTTCCAGGACATTGCAGATTCTATCACCTGGAGTCCATGGCTTCACTATCTTTTCCAGTCTTCTGTAGCTAACACTGTCACTAATGTGTCATTGGGATGAGTTAATTTTGCGCTATTTGCAAACAAGGTTCCAAAGACAGTGAAAACTTCAATGCTTTTAGTGCTGGAGAGAAGGGAAAATCAGGAAAATCTGCTTTCACAGAATCATTCCTAGGTTCAGGTTCCAGAGTGGTAACTTCACATACCATAATAGCACTGGTGGCAAAGCAAGGAGGAGAAATTTGTTAATGAGAACTTTGATCTTAAGCACAATGGTCTTGCACAAGATTTCTTGTTCA
This sequence comes from Trichosurus vulpecula, assembly GCF_011100635.1. Classification (NCBI taxonomy): domain Eukaryota; kingdom Metazoa; phylum Chordata; class Mammalia; order Diprotodontia; family Phalangeridae; genus Trichosurus; species Trichosurus vulpecula. The sequence goes on from NC_050577.1 coordinate 151,029,184, forward strand.
TGGCAAATGCTGAGGCCAACACAAATGGCTGCCAGTTTTTCATCTGTCTGTTTCCAAGATTGATTGGATGAATGGCAAGTGCGTTGTTTTTTGCAGGATGAAAGCAGGCACAAACACTATGGAAACCATAAAACATCTTAGATCCTAGGGTGATGAGACCAGCAAGAAACTTCTTATTGCTGATGGTTGACAGCTCTCTTAAGTTTATTGGTTTTGTTTATTTTATATTAATCAACAAATCTTTCCTTCTATATCTGGGGAGAGCACCTACCCACCCCTTTCACTTGCCACCTCTGTTCTTCCTCTTAGTAAATAAAGGCTATAAGATTTGGCAGCTAATAAGAGCCATAAATTAATTTCTCCTATCTGAGAAAGAAACAGTTCAGGACTCTTTTTGTGAAGTTAAAGCCTCTGTATCACTGATCCCTTTGCTATAAAGGGGATTCAAAATGTTCTCATACCTGGACATAAGTCTAGTTCATATCAATGCTTCTCTAGAACAAGTCCATGGGGCCACAAAATAATGAAGCTGGAATAAGATGGTTGATTCCAGGCAGGTACTATCTGCCCTCTGCTCTGGTTTTAAGTATTTTAAGCATGAATTTATATTATCATACAACATTATATTAGTTGATGATTTTTACATGTTTGTGGAAAACTATCCTAACAGTACCTCTCATTTCTACTCTGTTAAATTTAAAGCGTTTATATTCGCTTATTGATTTACTACTTATCTCTAGTTTTTACAATCTGTGAATACCAAAATTATGCTACTATAAAAACAAAAATGTTTATATTTTGTGCATTTAAAAATAATTCATTATATTGGATTTTCACCTAAAGAATCTGTATGTGAATCTCCCTGAGGATCATGGCAAAGCCTAACATTATTATGCCCAAATTATCTATTTTTACCTTTGGAAGGTATTTTTGTATTTATACTTGAAATTTGATTGAGAGTTCAGGATATTTCAAGCTCAGTAATTCATTAAAAAGTAAACAAAAAGGTGTAAATAAAGAGAAACTAGAATGGTTCCTAGCTTCCTTATCTAGTTTCCTATTCTTTCCCCCATAATGAAAATGGACAGTATTTCCTATCAAACTAATGGAAAATACCAGTCAATAGCAGAGTTATACTCTCATTGTACATCTAAGTACATATTATTTGTTCATGAGGCATAGAGATTATGGACTTGCTGGTTTGCAATTTCCTTCGGAAAGTCTCTCTTAAAAGACATTCTCTTTTTAACTCCTATTGGGCTAGACGAGAGTGAATAAAGAGTACATTCTTATCAACTAAATTCTTTACTAGAGAAAGAAGCAATGTCCATGAGATTTCAAAAACAGATAATCTACCCATAGGTTTGGTTGTTACTTTGCCTTAATGATTTGATCCATAACTTTATTGATGTTAACTTTATTGATATTTGTAGTGCTGATAGTGGAAAGAGAGTAGAGCCTTCTCTATCTTCTCAGATGATGGGACTTGTTTCCTTTTATCCCCCCTTTTTTTAAATTGAGATTTTTTATTTTTAATTTACAATACTCAGTTCCACGTGATTTTGAATTCCAGATTTTCTTCTCCCTCTCCCCACCTCCCTCCCCAAGATGGCATGGAATTTGATATATCTTCTACGTATAACTTTACATTAAACTTATTTACACAATAGTCAAGTTGTAAAGAAGAATTATGACCAATGGAATGAATCATGAGAAAGAAGAAACAAAACAAAAAAATCCCCACCAAAAACAAAAACGAAAGAGAAAAAAAAAACAAAAGAAGAAAAAGGAGAGCAAATGGTTTGCCTCAATCTGCCTTCAGACTTCATAGTTCTTTCTCTGGATGTAGATAGCTGTCTCCATCATGAGTCCTTTGGAGTTGTCTTTAAATCTTGTATTGCTGAGAAGAGCCAAGGCTATCAAGGTTAGACATATATCTGTGATTATGTATAATGTTCTCCTGGTTCTGTTCCATTCACTCAGCATATATCATGTAGATTTTTCCAGGTTATTGTGAACTCTGTATCTTCCTCATTTCTTATAGCACAATAGTATTCCATTACATTCGTATACCACAACTTGTTCAGCCATTCCCCAATTGATGGGCATTCCCTTGATTTCCAATTCTTTGCCACCACAAAAAGAGCTGCTATAAATATTTTTGTACATGCGGGACCCTTTCCCATTTGTGTGATCTCTTTGGGATACGGCCCTAGAAGTGGTATTGCTGGGTCAAAGGGTATGCACATTTTTATAGCCGTTTGGGCATAGTTCCAATTTGTTTTCCAGAATGACTGGATCAGTTCACAACTCCACCAGCAATGTAACAGTGTTCCAATTTTCCCACATCCTCTCCAGCATTTATCATTTTCCTATTTTGTCATGCTAGCCAATCTGACAGGAGAGATGTGGTACCTAAGAGTTGTTTTGATTCGCATTTCTCTAATCAATAGTGATTTAGAGCATTTTCTCATATGCCTGTAGATATCTTTAATTTATTCTTCTGAAAACTGCCTGTTCATATCCTTTGTCCATTTCTCAATTAGGGAATGACTTTTATTCCTATAAATTTGGCTCAGTTCCCTATATATTTTAGAGATGAGGCCTTTATCAGAGATACTAGTTGTAAAGATTTTCTCCCAATTTTCTGCTTCCCTCCTAATCTTTGTTGCATTGGCTTTGTTTAAACAAAAACATTTCAATTTAACATAATCAAAATTATCCATTTTGCATTTGTAATGCTCTCTATCTCTTCTTGTGTCATGAATTCTTTCCTTTCCTATAAATCTGATAGGTAAACTATTCCTTGCTCCCCCAAATTGCTTATAGTATCAGCCTTTATTCCTAAATCATGAACCCATTTTGACTTTATTTTGGTATATGGTGTAAGATATTGGTCTATGCCCAGTTTCTGCCCTACCATTTTCCAATTTTCCCAGCAGTTTTTGTGAGATAGTGAATTCTTAGCCCAGAAGCTGGATTCTTTGGGTTTATCAAAGAGTAGATTGCTATAGTCATTGACTACTGTGTGTTGTGTACCTATCCTATTCGACTGATCCACCACTCTGTTTCTTAGGCAATACCAAGTAGTTTTGATGACTGCTGCTTTATAGTACCGTTTAATATCTGGTATGGCTAGACCATCTTCCCTAGCATTTCTTTTCTTTAATTCCCTATATATTCTGGACCTCTTGTTCTTCCAAATGAATTTTGTTATTATTTTATCCAGCTCTGTACAATAATTGTTTGGTAGTTCGATTGGTATGGCACTGAATAAATAAATTAATTTAGGTAAAATTGTCATTTTTATCATATTAGCTCAGCCTAACCATGAGCAACTGATGTTTTTCCATTTATTTAGATCTGACTTTATTTGTTTGGAAAGTGTTTTGTAATTGTGTTCATATAGGCCCTGAGTTCATCTTGGCAGGTAGACTCCCAAATATTTTATGGCGTCTACAGTAACTTTAAATTGAATTTCTCTTTCTATCTCTTGCTTTTGGGTTTTGTTAGTAATGTATAAGAATGCCGAGGATTTATGTGGGTTTGTTTTCTATCCTGCAACTTTGCTAAAATTGTTTATTATTTCAAGTAGTTTTTTACTTGATTCTCTAGGATTCTCTAAGTAAATCATCATATCATCTGCAAAAGTGATAATTTAGTTTCTTCTTTGCCTATTCTAATTCCTTCAATTTCTTTTTCTTTTATTGCTACAGCTAACATTTTCTAGTACCAAATTGAATAATAGGGGTGATAATGGACATCCTTGTTTCACTCCTGATCTTATTGGGAATGCATGTAGCTTGTCCCCATTACAAATAATGCTTGTTGATGGTTTTAGGTAGATGCTATTTATAATTTTAAGGCAGGCTCCATTTATTCCTATGCTTTCTAGTGTTTTTAGTAGGATTGGGTGTTGTATTTTGTCAAAGACTTTTTCTATATCTATTGAGATGATCATATTGTTTCTGCTAGTTTTGTTGTTGATATAATCAATTATGCTGATAGTTTTCCTAATATTGAACCAGCCTTGCATTGCTGGAATAAATCCCACCTGGTCATAGTGTATTATTCTCCTGATAAGTTGCTGCAATCTTTTTGCTAATATTTTATTTAAAATTTTTGTGTCAATATTCGCTAGGGAAATTGGTCTATAATTTTCTTTCTCTGTTTTGACTCTTCCTGGTTTAAGTATTAGTACTGTATTTGTGTCATAAAAAGAATTTGGTAGGACTCCTTCTTCACCTATTTTCTCAAATAGTCTATAAAGTATGGGAATTAATTGTTCTTTAAATGTTTGATAGAATTCACATGTAAAACCATTTGGTTCTGGAGATTTTTTCCCAGGGAGTTCGTTGATGATTTGCTCAATTTCTTTTTCTGAGATGGGGTTATTGAGGAATTTTACTTCCTCTTCTGTTAACCTGGGAAATTTATATTTTTGTAAATATTCATCCATTTCCCGAAGGTTGTTAGATTTGTGGGCATATAATTGGGCAAAATAATTCCTAATTATTGTTTTAATTTCCTCTTCATTGGAGATGAATTCACCCTTTTCAATTTTGATACTGGTAATTTGATTTTCTTCTTTCTTTTTTTTAATCAAATTGACCAAAGGTTTATCAATTTTATTGGTTTTTTCATGAAACCAGCTCTTGCTTTTATTTATTAATTTAATAGTTTTCTTGATTTCAATTTTATTAATCTCTCCTTTGATTTTCAGTATTTCTAATTTGGTATTTAATTGGGGATTTTCAATTTGTTCTTTTTGTAGCTTTTTCAGTTGCATGCCCAATTCATTGATCTCCTTTTTCTCTATTTTATTCACGTATGCATTTAGAGATACAAAACTTCCCCTAAGAACTGCTTTTGCTGCATCCTTAAGTTTTGGTATGTTGTCTCATTATTGCCATTTTCTTGAATGAAGCTATTAATGGTTTCTATGATTTGTTCTTTGACCTACTCATTCTTTAGAATTAGATTATTTAGTTTCCAATTAATTTTTAGCTTATTTTTCCATGGTTCTTTATTACAAATAATTTTTATTGCATCATGATCTGAAAAGGATGATATGACTACTTCTGCATTTCTGCACTGGATTGTGAGGTTTTTATGCCCTAGTACATGGTCAGCTTTTGAGTATGTGGCATGTACCACTGGGAAAAAAGTATGTTCCTTTTTATCCCCATTCAGTTTTCTCTAGAGGTCTATCATATCTGCTTTTTCCAAAATTCTGTTCACTTCCTTAACTTCTTTCTTGCTTATTTTGAGGTTAAATTTGTTAAGTTCAGAGAAGGGGAGGTTTTGGTCCCCCACTAGTATAGTTTTGCTCTCTATTTCTTCCTGTAACTCCCTTAACTTCTCCTCTAAGAATTTGCATGCTATACCTCTTGATGCATGTATGTTAAATAATGATATTGCTTCATTGTTTATGGTGCCTTTTAGCAGGATGTGGTATCCTTCCTTATATCTTTTAATTAGATCTATCTTTGCTTTTGCTTTGTCTGAGATTAGGAGTGCTACCCTTGCTTTTTTTACTTTAGCTGAAGCACAATATATTCTACTCCAGACTTTTACCTTTACCCAGTGTGTATCCCCCTGTTTCAAATGTGTTTCTTGTAATCAACATATTGTAGGATTATGGTTTTTAATCTATTCTGCTTCCGTTTTATGGGAGAGTTCAGACCATTCACATTCACAGTTATGATTACTATTTGTATCTTTTTTCTCCATCCTATTTCCCCCCCCCCATTTATGCTTTTATTTCTCCTTTCTCCCTTCCACTCCTTGAGTTTTGCTTTTGACCACCGCCTTCCTCAGTTTACCCTCCGTCTTGATTCCCCTCCCTTATCTTGCCTTTTTTCCCTTGCTACTTCTTCCCTCCTTTATGACCACCCCCTCTCTTTTCTTTCCCCTTTCCCCTCCTAATGCCCGCAGGACATGTTTGATTTCTATACTTATCTGGGTATGTTATTCCATTCTTGAATCAAATCTGATGAGAGTAGAGCTCAAATACCGCTCTTCTCCCTCCCTTCTTTCCCTCTACTATAATATGTTTTATTGCCTCTTCATGTGATGTAATTTACCCTTTTCTACTACCTCCTTACCTCTTCTCCCAGAACCATCACTTTATATCTCATAATTATACTTTTTATTGTTATATCAGTTATTTTATACTGACACCCACAGTCTATGTATATCCCTTTCAATTGTCATAATAACTGCACTATTCTCAAGATTGACATATGTATTAAACACATATAAAACAAAATATTCCTATATAGGGATGTTACTAATTTCCTTTATTGATTGGGTTTTTTTCCCCTGTTTACCTTTTCATGTCTCTCTTGAGTTTTGTATTTGAAGATCAAATTTTCCATTGAACTCTGGCCTTTTCATCAAGAAGGTCTGGAATTTCCTTATTTCATTGAATGTCCATCTCCTTGCCTGGAAAATTATGCTCAGTTTTTCTGGGTAATTGATACTTGGTTGTAGTCCAATTTCTCCTGTCATTTAAAGTAAAAGCTGAAAGATCCTATGTGATCCTGACTGTAGTTCCATGATATTTAAATTGTTTCTTTCTAGCTGCTTGCAGTATTTTCTCCTTGACATGGTAGTTCTGGAATTTGTCTATAATATTTCTTGGAGTTTTCAATTTGGGATCTCTTTCAGGGGGTAATTGGTAGATTCATCCAATGACGATTTTACCCTCTGGTTCTAGAACCTTGGGGTAGTTTTCCTTAAGGATTTCTTGGAAGGTACTGTCCTGGCTCTTTTTTCATCATGGCTTTCAGGTAGACCAATAATTCTTGATTTTCTCTCCTGGATCCGTTTTCCAGGTCAGTTGTTTTTCTAATCAGGTATTTCACCTTTTCTTCTATTTTTTCATTCTTTAGATTTTGTTTGACTGATTCTTGAAGTTTCATAGAGTCACTAGCTTCTACTTGCCCAATTCTAATTTTTAATGTATTGTTTTCTTCCTTTAGCTTTTCTATCTCCTTTTCCATTTAGTTGACTTTACTTTTCAGTGAGACATTTTCTGCATTTATATTCTGATTCTCCTTAACCATTTCACCAATTTTACTTTTTAAAGATTTGTTTTCATCAGTGAATTTTTTTCCATTTTTTTCTTTTATCTCCCTAATTTGGTTTTTAAAGTCCTCTTTGAGTTCCTCCAGGGATGCTTTTTGGTCTGGAGATCAGTTCACTTTCCCTTTTGAGGTTTCAGATGTGGGTATAGTGTCCATGCTGTCCTCTTTTGAATTGGTATTTTGATCTTCCTTATCTCCATAATAAGAATCAATGGTCTTTGAAAGCTTCTTAGTGTCCTTTTTCATGGTGCTTTTTTTTTCTCCTTGTTTCTAAAGCGGATCTCTGCTTTTGGAGCTCCAGGGGCTCTTTCCCAAGTTTCTTGTGTTGGGATCTAGCTTTATGTGCTATGGCCTCTGGTTTTACGAGGTGTGGGGGAGGGGTGATCTGGCTGCTGTGAGTCTCCTCTTCCCTAGGACTGCTCTACAGCATGAGTGGTCTCAGCTGTAGTCAGTGCTGGTGTCTGCCACTTCCCTTGGCTGTGCAGAGCTGCATCTGGAGTCCTAGTATTGACATTTGTGAGCTCCACCACCTTGGGGCTCAGTTACTCTTGTTGTTCTGCTGAGGTGAGGGGCCGTTGTGACACCTCTCGTACTAGTCTTCTTCTGCCACCACAAGAAGGGCCCCCTCCCCAACTTCTCTCGCTACTGAAGCATGCCCCTTCTGGCTCCTCTGTTTCTCCTGAGGTAGAGGAAAAATAGATAAACATAAAAATAAAAGCAATTGTATTCATAAAAAAGAGCTGTTTCTCTCTCTCACTCTATTTTTTGAAACACTAAAAATTAGCAGCATGTTTATGTAGTAGTGTATTGGTAAGTAAGGTGGGACTTTTTTTTACTGTTTTCTCTTTTAGAAATGCTAAAGTAATCAAATGCCTCTGATTAGGGCCTACTAAGTGCAAATCTCCAGGCCCTTACCCTTTTGCTGATTAGGTATGAATCCTTTGCACCCTGAACAGGGTATAAAAACTCAAAGGTTAGCATCCTCTCTCTGGGTCTTTCACTCACTGGAAGAGTGTTGGTAAGAGCCCCCCAGCTTTGAAGTAACCCAGATGTTTAGTTTGGGGGTTGTCACTCACTGGAAGAGTGGTGCATGACTCTGGGCAAGCCACTGTAACTGCCCCCCAGCTTTGTTAACCCAGATGTTGGTTTGTATTTGATCTGTTTATAATTTATGTTTGTAATTTGTTTGTATTTGCTCTGAAGTTCAGGGTGCTGGCTTTTCCTCCTGAACTAAGTGAATGATATTTTTATGTTGGATTAAAGTGAGGTTGTTAATCCCTTAAGATTACTTTCCTTAGTGAAGTAGATCAAAAGAACTTGTGTTAGTGGCCTTCTGTATGCTGGTTGTTGTTGGTTTTACACAGCCACAGTAGCTGCTAGCAAGATTGTTGGTACAGGTACTAACAAAAACAGAGGAAATTATAAACACTTTGTTCAAAATTACTAGCAAATGCATCATATATCCAGGAATTAATCTATCAAGGTACATTTGGAAGTTATATAAATAGAACTTCTAAACACTCTTTAGAAACATAAGTGAAGAGTCAGATAAATGAAGAAATAATCATTATTCGTGGTTGGACTGCACCAGTAAATAAAAATAATGCTGTCTAAATCGATTTACAAATTTAGTACTATAATAGCAAAACTATGAAGAGATTATTGATTTGAAAAAAGGGTTAATAATTTTAAAGGAAATATTGAAAAAATAGGAATGAAAGGATCTAACATTGCCAGATTTCAATTTATACTAGAAATTGATAATAAAACTTTTTGTTTCAATATTAAAAATATTTTAAATTTGTTTTAATTTGAAACTATTTGTTACTGGTTAAAAAATAGAATAGGGCAGTGGAACATACCAGATGAGTAAGAAGGAAAAGCCAAACACTACATATAGTTCAGTATTTGCTAACCCCAAGAACAAAGACTATTGGGGGAAGCACCCCTTTGACAAGAATGTCTAGAAAAACTGGAATATAGTTTGGCAGAAGAGTGGTTTATACCAGGTTCTTATACCAAATATCAAAATAAACTAAAGAAGGATTAAATATAAAAAGTCACATCATAAAGAATTAGAAAATCATGAAAGAATCTTTCACAACTACTATCACAGGGAGAATTTATAAACAGACAAATGCTGGGGACATTACCAAAGACAAAACAGATAATTTCAGCGATGTCAAATTTAAAAGTTTATAATATAAAATCATAGCTAATACAAATTTGGTACAGCTGGTCTTCCTGTTATATTATCAGATTATCATTTTAGGGCTGGAAGGGACCTTAAAGGTCACCCACCTCATCCTACTCCCTTATTTTAGAGATGAGGAAGCTGAGATTATACAACTTGTCCAAGGTCCCAAATGAAATAAGAGGCAGAGTGGATATTTGAACTATGATCCTCCAGTTCTATATCCAATATTCTTTCCATTTCTTTCTTTCCATTCCTCTTTTCATCTTCTTTAATACCATTTCCTCTTCCTGTATTGGGATGTTGAATTCAAATGTGGCTCCATTGTCATTGGAAGCTCTGGGGCAGACTGGATAGACTATGGGACCTGGAGCCAGAAAGAACTGAGTTCAAATCCTATCTCAGGTACTTAACTCACTAGTGTGACCCTGGGAAAGTTGCTTAACCTCCCTCAGCCTCAGTTTATTTGTCTATATGTAGGGCTGTCCAAAATGGGGCCCGCCAGCTGAATGCTGCCCGAAGTTATGCATCCAGCCTACAAGCATAGAAATTTACATAAATGCTTTAGTAAATGAAGCCTAGCTACCGCAGAACTCTCACTAAAATGGCAAATCAAAATATATTGTCAGTTGTTTCAATAACAACTTAAGGTTGGACAGCCCTAGTCTATAAAATAGGGATAATAATAGTATGTACCTCATGGTGTTGTTGTGAGGATCAATTGTTATAGCTTATTTAAAGCACTTTACAAACCTCACAGCAATGGTAGTTACTATTATTAGGAGTGACTGGGGGATGGAACATGGAACTTGGAGTTAAGAAGAGGCAGGTTAAAATTATGCCTGAGACACAAGCCTTATGACCCTGGGCAAGTTATTTAACCTACCTTAGCCTCAATTTAAAATGGGAATAATACTAGAACTTAGTTCACAGGGTGGTTGTGGGAATCATAAATGAGTTAACATATGTAAAATGCTTTTGTGAATTTTAAAGCATTATGTAAGAGCTGTTTAGTGAAGAAAATATTTTGCTATAGAAATACTTAGAAAATTAATAAATTAAAAAAATCTATCCGTTGTCCTTTTTCCAGTTTCATCTCTAAAATCTGGCTTAGTTCAGACCCATGCCAAGACTTTTATGAACTGTTTTCCTCCTCTGCTTCTTGCTGTTTTATGAGGCAATACTTCTCTATAAGCTTGAATTATAAATCTGTGTTACCCTTGGCTGCCATGTCTCTGTTTGGTAAGGATCACAGAATCATAGATTTAGAGCTGGAAGAAATTTTAAAGGTCATCAGATTCAATACCTTCATTTTATAGATGAAGAGACCCATGTCTGGAGGGATTTGCCCTGATTCACACTGCTAGTTAGTGGGTGGCAGGATTTGAGCCCAGCTCATCTTGCCTTCCAGTTTCTCTCTCTCTCTCTCTCTCTCTCTCTCTCTCTCTCTCTCTCTCTCTCTCTCTCTCTCTCTCTCTATATCTCTGTCTCCCCCCACATTGCCTCTCAATTGTTTGCTAGTTGAGGCAATTGCTAGACTCTTTTGGGCTTCCTATTATTGTGCTTTCTTTATATTGGTTAAACTCTCATAGGAAATGGCAGTATTCCTAAAATACAAATCAGACCATATCACTCTTCTGCTCAAAAGTTTTCCACGGCTCCTTATAGACTTTTGTATAAAATAGAGACTTCTCTGCTTTGCATTTAAACCCTTCCACAATCTGGCCTTTCCTTGCCTTTTCCTCCCCTTCTTCATTCCGAACAAATTGGCCTACAACCTAGTTCTTGTACATGACATTCTAGCTCATGTTACTATGCCTACAATGTGCTTCCTCCTTACTTCTTAGAATCTCTGACTTCTCTTAAAACACAGCTCAGGTGCTATCTGCTATGTAAGGCCACCACTGAGGAGTTCAGTACAGTAATAAGGACTTAATGAAGTTGTTGACCAATCTATTGACTGGCGTGTACCGCAGCCTCTGAAGACAGCTAGGTGGCACAGTGGATGGAACACTGGACCTGCAGTCAGAAAGACAGGAGTTCAGATATGAGGTCACACTAGCTGGGTGACTCTGGGCAAGTTGTTTAACCCCTGAATTTCCCCATCTATAAAATAGGGATAACAATAGCACCTACCTACTTCCCAGGGTTGTTGTGACAGTCAAATGAAAGAAAAATTGTAAAGGATTTAGCATGGTGCCTGGCATATGGTAAGAACTAGATAATTGTTAACTATTATTATTAAAAGAAAAAAATTTAAATGTGTTAAGAAGAGTAGCATCATTGGAATAAGTTTATGTCCTCTCAAAGTAACTATTCTGAATGTAACCGTGCTCACTTAGGTGCATAAGATTTAGTATGTTTATCAAAAAAATGAAGAACTAAACTCCCTAGTCTTATCACCTTTATAGTAACACATTATATTTGAAAAATCCCTGTACTAATACTATGGTAGGCATGGGTTAATATTTCTCTGAGATATGAGAATATGGGCTAGGAGTTAAGTGCATGCTTAATTTTGTTAATTTAATTAAATTTAAAATGTAGTATGATTTTTCCCTTTAGTTGGAGAGTGAACTCCAATAAAAAAATCTTAATCGTGCCTTGACAGGCCAGTTGATAATTCCATTAACTACATTTCGTGCCTCAAAATTATCACCTGTGACCCAAGGCAAATTTCTTAAAATGCCTCTAGGTGTCAGTTTTTTCATTTATTATACAAAGATTGTTTATTAGATCAGGAGTTCTTAACCTGTGGTCTCTGAACTTGTTATTTTAGTATCTTGATAACTATGTTTCAGTATAATTGATTTCTTATTTATTTTATGTATGCACTTAATAATACTATTCTGAGAAGGGATCCAACTGTCAAAGGGGTCTTAGGTTATCTCTAAGATTCCTTCTAGTTAAAAAAAATTATGACAAACTTTGAAAGTGTTCTAGAATTTCTAGTGCCAAAGATAGTAAGCGTGCCTATGAGACAGTGTTGAATTGCATTATAAATAAAAATTATAAATTGTTTCTACCACAGAAAATGGTTGATAAAGAAAAAATGATAAAACAACAAAAAAAGGAAACTGGACAGATTACAGAAGAGGGTAATTGCCTTGAAAGATATCCATCAATAGCCACTGTATCATCCTCAGAATCAATAGTGACACCTGCCTGTGACATTTCAAAATTACCTGAAAGAGTAATAGTACAGGTTAGTAAAAATTCTTGTGATTTTCAACTATTTTTTTCCCATGTATATTTTAAAATGTGGATTTTAATTGTGTGTTGAAACTTATATTTCCTACTGTTAGCTTATAGTTAGCTTTTGGGGAATCATAGAATTCATCAAAAAATTTCATTGAGTAGAGTATGAATCTGATATTTAAGAATGCAGCACTTACATCTGTAAGTCAGCAAAGAGAGCTAAGAGTTTTTCTCTTTTGGTTTGTTTGATTTTTAAAGCATGTGATATCATTTGATGTACAGTGAGTTCGGAATGATCCAATATCAGTTTTACCTTATTGCATCTTTAATTTTGTTAAAATGTTTGTATGTATTTATTTTTCCATCTTAGATCATCATCTCTTAAGGATTGGGGCTGTGTGTTATACAGATTCATAGATTCCTAGTGCCCATACATCAGGAGTGCTTCTTGATTTTGATAATCACCTATATTTTTCTATTTTATGGAATGTGTAAGTTCTGTTATTGTGCGTTTGCCTGAAACACATAAAAAAGACAGAAATCAACATGTTCCTATTTATGACAATTTTACCTTACGTAAATCTGCGTGCTTAATTCATGTACCTTTCGGTTTGAGTTATAATTATGACTTTAGTGGTTTAGCCCTTTTTATAAGCATTTTGTTTGTTCCTGTGTCTGTATACTATGAGGCAGTTTTAAAAAATATATGGTTTTTAATCTTAAGCCAACCCAAATAGTCTATATCAGGGCTGTCCAAAATGTGACCTGTAGTGCAATTTATGCAGCCCACCTACAAGCATAGAAATTTACATAAATGCTTTAGTAAACAAAGCTGAGCTACCGCAGAGCTCTCGCTAAAATGGCAAATCAAAATACATTGTCTATTGTTTCAGTAAAAACCTAAGGTTGGACATCCCTGGTCTGTATAATCATCACAAGTTACATTCAGTCTTGATGGTGTGTCCTTATTTAAATTCAGGCTGATATTTGTAACTTGGAAGTTCCCTGTTAAAATATTCATTTTCTGACAGCATTTTTTAAAAATATAATCAAGATAGCTGATAACTTTTTGGAGAGAAAAATAGAAAATGGAAACACCTAACACCTAATCTAACTATTGAATAATTATAACATCAAATAAAAGATTATGAGAAAGGATTTATTGATGAGTCCTTATATTTTTGACGTCATTCTGTACCTGAAAAAGTTTCAGTATGTCTCTAATGCCTATAGGATAGAACATTAACTCCACAGCCTGACATGTAGGAATCTTCACAATTTGGTTTCAACTTATTTTTCCAGCCTTTTTTCATATTAATTCCTTCCCCACACTCTATGTTCCAATGAAATGGGACTACTAGCCTTCTCTTTATTTTATCCCATTTCATGGGAACAATAGAGCGGCTCATCAAGCTTAGAGACTGTTTCATTTTTTTGTCTTTACATCCCTGCTCTTTAGCATAGTTCCTTGCTACACTGGGAGGAAAAAAGGAAGATCAGAGAAGGGCTGTACGGGCAGCACTAACTTATAAGAAAGAGAAGGCAAAACTAGAATACATCAGTTTTTATTTTGTTTCTGTTTTTTTTGAGAAGGAGGATGACCTTTGCACTGGAAATGGTATAATAAACATAACTAACAGGAAGTTGATGTCCAAAATAAGTAAAGAGATGTTAAGATAACACCTAGTTGCCCTTGATGAACTCATATATTTTGGGCCCAGAGAGGCTAAGTTAGGTACTGTGAGGTCTAGCAAAGGTGATGACCAAGCCACTGTCAGTGATATCTGAAAGAGCATGGAAAATGAGAGAGGTACCACAAGATTGGAGAAGGTCCCAATTTTTAAAAGAAGAGAAGAGACTAAAAACTAAAAGCCAATGGACGACTTTGATTTTTTGGGAAAATTTGTGAATGGATCATTAAAGAGATGGTTTACAAATATCTATAATGATAATAATAACAATAATAATTAGCATATATGTATAGCACTTTAAGGTTTGCTAAACACTTTACATATGTTATCTCATTTGATTCTCACAACAACTCTGGGAGATAGGTGCTACTATTAGCCTTATTTTTCAGATGAGGAACCTGAGGATAACAGAGATTGTGTCTTGTCCATGGTAGTAATGCTAAGTAAGTCTATAAAGAAGTATTTGAACTCAGGTCTTCTTGAATCCAAGTAAAATTCTCTATCCACCGTGACACCTAGCTCCCTAGTGGTGACTATGAAGAACCAGCATAGCTTCATCAAGAACTGGTCATTCTAGACTAACCTCATTTCCATTTTAATAGGATTTTTACACAGTAGATGAGAGAATGCTGTGAATTTGATTTTAGCAAAGCTTTTGAAGAAGAATCTACTAACTCTTCTTTCTGAGATAAAGAGATAAAAAGTAGATGATAATACAGTTAAATGGCTTCAGTACTTGTGGGATGACCAGATTCAAAGAATAGTTGTTAATAGTTCCATGTCAGCATGACAGGAGGTTGCACTAGGGTACCCCAGGAATATCTTCCTGACTGTGCTGTTCAGCATGTTTATCAGTGACTTGGATAAAGGCATAGATGCCATGCTTATCAAGTTTGCAGGTTATACAAAGCAGGAGGAAGGTCAAGATCTAAAAAAGATCTTGGCTGAAGGCTAAAACATTAGGTTAAATCTAATAAGAAATACCATAGGAATAGATACCAAATGAAGGAGGAGGCATGGTCAGATTATAGTGGTTCTGAAAAAGCTCTGGTGATTTTAGTGGACTAAAAGTTCACTATGAACCAGCAGTGTGATAGGGTAGCTAAAAAGAATGAATGCAGTCTCAGACTGCATTAGGAGAGGCATGAATTCTAAAAAGAAGCAGGTGATAGTGATAGTTCCACCATTCTCTGCCCTTGCCAGACCTCACCTGGAGTCTTATGTTCAGTTTTGAGTGCCACACAGCTGATGAACAGCTATAAGCTGAAGAGCTCCAGAAGAGAGTAGCCAATATGGTGAATGACTTTGAGTCCGTGTCGTATTAGGATTGGCTGAAGAAACTGGTAATAATTAGCCAAGAGAAGACTTGGGGGGCCCTGACAGCCTTCTTAAAGTATTTTGAAGGGCTGTCTTGTGGAGAAGGGAGTAGACTTGGTTTGTCTGGTTTCAGGGCATAACCAGGAGCATTGCATGGAAGTTGCAGAAAGATAAATTTAGGCTTAATGTCAGGAAAAAAAACCTCCCTGTTTGAAAGTAGAATGGTGTACTTTGAGAGATGGTGGCTTCATCCCCACAGAGTTCTTCATGTAAATTATGGTATTTCTTTTGTGTATGGGTTAGACAAGATGGCAGCTGAGGTCAACTCTCAAATTCTGTGATTCTGTGAATGTTCTGTTAATATGTACCATCTTTTTCAATATTATTTTCCCTCATAAGCCTGAAACTAATAGATAACTCCTGTGGGTGTTGAGGCCGGGGTGGAGTGGAGAGGAAGATGGAGGGAGAGGAGAAGTAAGTCATATACAACAGCCTGAAAGAATGAAATAGCTGGAGCAAGTAACTAAGTTTGTATTGGGTCATTGTACTGAGTGCTTGCCTATTTGATCAGTATATATTCAGCTAGATTTGTCAGTCCTGTGAGCTACAGCATTTGAAATAGTTCAATTAAATTAGGAAAATAAGCAGCTTAAAATGCTAGATTTTTGGAGCCCCCAATTTTTTTTCTTTTTTGAGACTGGATTTTTCTAGCTCATCTAGGCTGGAAGTGCAGTGTTCACTGACAAGCTCTATCATACTGCTGATCAGCATTGAACCTTTTACCTACTCTTGTTTTCCACTTAGGTTGTTTATCCACTTCTTAGGCAGCCTGCTAACCCTTAGCTTCTAAGGGCTCACCATATTAGTGCCAGACTTAGTGCATACAATCCTTCTGTCAGCTTTATCCCTGCTGCAGTTCAGAACTCAAATTTAAGCAGTTCATCATCCTCAGCCTTCTCAGGTATCACGGTTTACAGGTGTGTGCCAATAGCCCCCCCACCTCAAATTCTTTCAAAGATTGAAAATTGTCTGTTTGACAAGGAGATTTAGTAGTAATGGTTTGTATTTAGAATAAAAGAAAAAAGAAAACATTTATGTGCCTGCCTTCAAGGAGTTTACATTCTAAAAGGGAGACACACATATAATATGGGAGAGAGGAATAGGAATTGTGAGTAGAGTTACAGTACAACTGATTGTCCTATCTTTTTTAGTATCAGTGGTAGTATTGATTTGATTTGATTACTGTTCCCAGAGCAAGAAGTAGAAGGGTTAACAGTAGAGGCACTTTGCAAGATGCTTGGTGAGGACCTAATTTCCTTGTGGATGACTGGATGAGATACGAAGCATGGACTGCCTAGAAAGATACAGTAAGTTAACTGGACTAATTTTGCCAGAGTAGGTGAGTGTGGTCCCTGGAGGTCTAGTCAGGAAGGTCATTGTTCCAGGTGGGGAAAAATAGTGCAGAAGCAAGGGAGATGGCAAGATGTTTGGGTAAGCTCTGTTTTTCTGATAAATGGTTCAGCGAGATGATTTGTATGGTCATCCAAATTGAAAATGAAATCTGTGTCTGATTAACCAAAGAATCAGAAATGAGTGAGTCCTCCCTTTAAATTTCCTACCAATTCTGATTGATTTTTTAACTTAACCTTTCAGGCATATTTTTAACAGCAGGAAAAATCACATTGGAACTTCTATTCCTGTGCCTCAGTTTCCTTATCCTTATCTGGAGGTTGGATTTAATGACCTCTAGGTTCCTTCCAGCTCCATTTGAGACACTGGTCTAAAATCACGATTAGTACTCCTACTTTTTTTTTACTTCAGCTCAAGCATAATAGATTTTGCTTTAGCCCCTTATTTTAACTCTGTGTAAGTCTTTATATTTCAAATATATTTCTTATAACCAATGTATTGTTGGATTCTGTTTTCTCATCCAGTCTATCTCCTTCCTTTTTATGGCTGATTTCAGAACCTCATTACATTCATGATTATGATTATTAATTGTATATTTCCTTCCATTCTATTTTTTTTTCGTTTTGCCCTCTTGAACTTTGCCTTCTCTTTGTTTCCCATCCAGCTTATCAAGAGAAAAGGACTGGCAAGTGAGGGATGTGCTCTGCTTCTGATTCCCTCTTGGTCTTCTCTTTCTGTCAGCCAGAATCCAATTATAGGTTCCTAAGCTTTCTTTCCTTTTAAATTGCTTTTCACATTCCACTCTCCCTGATTGGAGTTTGTTTTGCTTATTACTAATGCCATCCTTCTGTTTCCCTGTTGAGTGAAATGTATTTTGCCTCCTTTTTAACCAGTTCAGATGAGTGAGGTCCAAGTGTTTACCACTCTCCTTGAGCCTTCCTCCTTGTTTGTATAGTCTTTTCCCTTAATACTCTAGTTAGCTAAGATAATTTTCCCAATCTTTATTCTCTCTCCATATTCCCCAGTGTATTTCTTTCCCTCTTCCTTTCCTGTATTCTTTTGAGATCACCAAAACATAACAAAACCACTCCCAGGCCCTTTGTTTGATTTGGCTTCCTCTATGACCCTTGATGATACTAGGGTTCTGAGGGGACACATATCATCTTCCTCATTTCTTGGCTCCTATGTTTGTATGTCAGAGTTTCTATTCAGCACTGGCTTTTTATTCATGAGTGCTGAGAAATCCTCAATTTCATCACAGGTCTGTTTTTTCCCCAAGAGGATTATACTTAGTTTTTACAGATAGGATAGTTTTCATTCAAGCCTTTTAATATTTTGCCTTTTAGGATTACAAATTCTCCTATCCTTTATGATGGCAACTGCCAAATCTTGCTCCGGGGTATGATTGATAGAACTGCTAGTTGGCACCTGTTTCTGCCCTCTGCAGATGGGCCCCTCTAGATGAGCCTAGCACTTCTTTTTGCCCTGAGGCACAGTGAAATTCTTTCCAGTACTTGTTGGAGAATACTCTAGGTTTTCTCAGTACTTACACTTGAAGATGGTGCCCACTTGGCTGTACTTGTCCCCAGTGTCCATAGACCGCTTTCTCTCCATATGCTGACTTAGTCTATAAAAATGACTCACTATGATTTTTTTCTTGGATTTTTCGATCAGATTTCTGTCTAGTGTTTTTTCCAGGTTTATGTGGACGAATTGTGAGGTGAAGCTGGCTTATCCCCTTCTTCCTACTCTGCCATCTTGGCTGGTCTCCTAGAATTTTTCTATACTTCTTTTTACCTCTATTCCTTTTAATTGTTTTATGAAATAATACTTCTCTTAATTATTATCTTCCTCTATAGAGTTTTATGAATGAAGTTGTATTCTAATTGGTATCTGTGCTTGACTGTCATATCTCTATTTAGCAAGGAAACCCAGCATTTGATGCCTGTGGACCTTGGACTCATTCAACTTTTCTGTTATGGTATATGTTTTACACTGGTTTAACTTTTGCAGTAAATTGTGACAATTAAAGTCAACATTTTTGCCTTTTTTCTTTTGTTTCTTATTTTTTGAGCTTTTTAATAGATACTGTTTTCAAGTTTTGCTGTATGTTTTCTATAAATAATGTGGCCCATTGTGTCTGCTGGAAAGAGGTTTAAAGAAGAATCAGTCAGGTGGCACGTATTTCAGGCAGTATATTTTTAGTATGACTCCTATAGTTTTAGTGATTTTGGCTTGTGTTATTTTGGCATGAATTTTTCATATGCTTTTTAAAGTGAAAACAAATACTGAGATAACTGTTTTTTGGCACTAGTAGATTATAAGCCATTGAAATTGGCTGTCTTTCTTTGCAAAAACTATCAATGCAATATTAGAAAAAATAATTTTTGTTTGATTCCCCTTTGTGATAGTAGCTTACTTTGGATATTATGGTTTTAACGTAAAAAACAACAGTAACAATAGTTGACATTTATATAATGTATCACAGTTTATGAAGCATTTTACATACATTATTTCATTTTGACTAAGAACTAGATGAGCAAACTATAGATTTTCAGGACTGGAAGGGCAGGTAATACTGTCTGTTCAGAACAGAGATTTTATCAGAGTCACTTAAGGAAGGAAGTAAGTTCTGAGCCTAATAACCTTTTTTATTATGTGATAAAGTAATGTGATGATTCAACAAAGTGAGGTTCAGAGACATCCTTGCTTCCCTCCTTGATGAACAGAAATCACTTTCACAGAAACACAGAGATTGACCTCTGTTCTGGCAATAGTGTCCTTATGGAGCTGCTATAACAGAAATAAAAGATGTCTGTCATTATTTCTGTCCAGTAATTTGGCCCAGATGGGCTTCTGTCGACTTTCAAAGGGTACAGTTAGATCTTCAAAAGCAACACACAGTAGTGTACTTTGTTGAACTAAATAATACTTGAGCTTTGCAAGAATCACAGCTGTAATTGATCCAAAGGACAACAAAAAGGGCATAAGCAGGCTGCAGCTTATTATCACCAGTGAGTCACACTGGAGGAGTATTTTAACAACATGCTCAAGGACATGTATGACCAAAGAAGGAGTAGTCTGATCATGCAATGAGAACTATGAAAAGATAGGCAGCCCCAGCATCTGGTACAACATCTGGATAACCCTCTGGGCTCTACCAACTCATGGATGGCTGCTATGTGCTTTGGGTCCATCTGCATTCTCTTAGGCCTTAACATATATCCTAGAAAAGATACCATGTGACTTCAGCGTGAAAACTAGGGAGAAGAAAGGAAAACAGTGTTTGAACATAATGGTTTGAGATAAGAAAGGAAATATTATTGAAATGAAATATCATGAATATTTTATTCAAGAATAGAATTGGAAGATGCAGAAAAGCATAAAACATCACAAAATATGAAACAATATATTTTAACACATAGGAAACAAGTTACTGGATTGGAAGTCATCTGAGAATATGCTCCCTTTATAAAGTCAGGTTGTTAACTAGTTAGAAGTAATGCATTCATTCCACAGATAAAATCTGTTGACAATTTTTGTCATTTCTATCTTCATATCTCAGCCGCTCCATTCTTTTCCGGTACTGCTATCACCTGGTACAAATTCTTATCACTTCATGTCTGGACTATTGCAATGGTATGCTGGTTGGTTTCCTTGCCTAAGTCTCTCCCCCCTCATTATTCTCCACTCAGCCAATGTATTTTTCCTAAAGGTCAGACTATATTACTCCCCTAGTCATTAAATTCAGGTGGTTCCTTATTACCTCCCAGATTAAATATAAAATCCTCTGTTTGGCGTTTAAAGGCATTCACAACCTGGCTCCTTCTTGTCTTCCTAGCCTTCTTATACTTTAGTTCCTTCTGTGTATTCTACTTGCTGTTCCTAGCACAGGATACTCCATATCCCTATTCCATGCCTTTCCCTATGCCTAGAATGCTCCCTCCTCATCTTTGCCTGTTGTTTTCTCTGGCTTCCTTCAAGACTCAGCTCGAATATCACCTTTTGCAGGAGATCATTCTTGGTCTAGGCAACATGCAGTTGTGTCAGACTCAAATAGAAATAGGGCCACTAAACGATACCTAAGAATCCCTGGGGGCTGCATATTGACTAAGAAAGCAACATATTAAAATTATCTGTGTTCTATTTTATATTTATTTGGTTACATTTTTATATGATTTGGCCATACTTAGGTTTGAAACCTCTGATGTAAGGCATAGAGCTAAGTCAGGAACCCTGAGTTCAAGTACTGCCTCTAGCATACATTGGTTATGTGCCCCTGGGCAAATCACTTAATTTTTCATTTCTTAGGGGTGTGCTAGAGCCAGTTAGAGCCAAATGTTAAATTTTCAGTGTGAACATTTCCATGTTGCAAATTGGCATATGATATAAAATCAGGGCTTAATTGGTTGTTAGTTGTCTAGAATTAAAATGTTGGAAAGAAATGTTAATGTTGCAGATTAAACTTAAAAGTGTGTCGTGCATACTTTTTTTCCTGAAGAGACATTTACTATCATATCCCTGGCTCCATGCAGCTCTCAAGGACTATGAGTGGCACAGAAGGTGCCGATCTACATGGATAAAGTGTACTTCTTCACCAGAAAGCTGTCTGTGTCAGTGAAATAATAGGCCCAGTGTCTACCTCCCTGCAAAGAGGTGAAGATTCCAAAAACAATGGAAAAGTTCATAGACAGTAACTGATCAAAAAACAGTAACCAAGAAGACATAAACTAGTAACCAACAAGCCTACTTTCCTCTAGCTATAAAATCTCTTTGTTTGTGATTCATGTATATATTGAGACCATCTTTGAAAACATGAGAAATGAATGGCAAATTTTTGTAGATGATTTCCTGTAGCAGGCTCCATCTTCAACACACAATTAGTTGAGTTGTAGAGGATAAATTGTGCTTTTTGTTTGCTGATTAGCTGAAATGATTTCACGTGGTAAAGCAAAAGCTGCCATAAAAGTTTTCTCCAATAAAATGTCCATCCTGCAGATGTTAAGCTTGTATAAGATTACTTGATAGATTCAACCACGTTACATTTGATTTCTATAGATAGTGATTTCTGTAGATAGTGAGGTTCTTCAGATACAAGTTTATGGGCAATACTGTGCTGAATGATCAAGGCCTGAAACAAAATAGGACCTCTTTAATGAGATCCATTCAAAAGAGATCAACCTATCCTATCCATTTACATAAGATAATAATAACACTTAACATTTATTTTATACTTTACACTTATCTCAATATAGTTTATAATTGAATAGAATGAGGTGGACAGTCTAGATTGCAGTTGGAAAGTTATGGGGCACTTCTAATAATCCAAGCTTTGTAATATTGCTGGTCTGTCTTTTTAACATTTAATGTTCTCTGTAAATCAGTAAGCATTTATTAAGCAGCTACTGTTTGTTAAACACTGTGTGTTAGGTGCCAGAGAAACAAGGATGGAAGTGATAACACTTCCTACATTCAAGGAGCTTATATATAGAAGTATATGCGAAATAGAGGCAAGATGATTTTTTGGGGGAAGGCATAAGCTTGCTGAGGAGATCAGAAAAGGCCTCATGAAGAAGGTGGTGCTTGAGTGGAGTCTCGAAGGAAAATAGGGATTCTGAGCAATGGAGGCAAAAAGATTGAATTTCTGGGAAGGGGGACAGGCAGTGCAAAGACGTCAAGGCAGCAAAGGGCATGCCATGTATGAAGAACTGTAAGAAAACCAGTTTGGCTAGATCATAGGGCACATAGAGAGGAGTAATGAGCAATAAGGCTGGAAAGGTAGGTTGTGCCAGGCTGGGAAGGACTTTTAAGTTCCAAAATGAGTTTTTGTAGGTAATAGGGAAACATTGGAGTTTATATCTAGTGTGTGTGGGGTAGGGTGAGGGGGAGGAGGGAAGGCAAGAGAGGAGGGAAGAAAATAAGCATTTATATAGCACTTACTATGTACCAGGCACTGTGCTAAGCTGCTTACAAAATTATCTCATTTATTCCTCACAACAACACTGTGAAGTAGGTGCTATTATAATTATTTTACATTTGAGGAAAATGAGGCCAACAGAGAGACTTGCCCGAGGTCATACAGCTAGCAAGTATCTGAGACTGGGTTTGAACTCAGGTCTTCCTGACTATACTGGTGTTCTGTCAATGTACCACCTAGTTGCCTTAGAGGAATAACATGATAAAATTTATGCTCTAGGCAAATCATCCTGGAAGCAGAATAAAGAATGGGTTGGAGAGGGGAGAGACTTGGGGCAATGAAGACAGGGGACAGCACACTGGATTATGGAACACTAAAATGTCAGAGGAATCAAAATTGAGGTGACCCAGGATACAATGGAAGGGCAGTAGCACTGTAGCATTAACGGTGATGACTTGTGAACAAAAATAATTCAACAGCAATAATAAAGATATGTATAACCAAAAATGGAAGCAGGCTAGTTATGTAATGAGAGCATGGACAGCCAGAATGTTGCTCTGATATGTATGAAGTACTTACACAGAACTAGAGGAAGGTGCCTGGTGTTTTGGGTAGCTCTTTTATAGAGGATTTTTGGGAAGGCACGGGGAGGAATTGCAGAGGAGGAGGTGGGATGGGTTGCAATCTGCAATAATGCACATCAGTGAAATTGTGAGTGCATCAAAGTATGTTATGCTTCCTGGTGGTTAACTGTGTAAAACCAAGTAAAACTCAAAACTCAATTAAACCTCGATAATTTAGTGCATTGTTATACAACTAAGATTACTCCTGATTTGCAGGGAAAGGTAAATAAAATGTTAGATGACAGAATCAGCATCCAAAACAGATCTCAACAGGCTGGAAACTTGAGCTGAATGCAGAAAGATGAAATTTAATAAGGATAAATGTAAAATTCTATCTTTCTGTTCAAAAATTAACTTCTTAAATACAAGACTGGGGAGGCTTACATGACTGAGCAATAGTTTATCTTAAAAAGATCTGTGAGTTTTAGTGGACTGCAAACACAATATGTCAGCAGTATGCTATGGCAGCCCCCAAAGCTTATGTGATCTTTTAGTGACTAAGAGAGACATAGTATCCCAAACAAGGCATATCATAGCCCTACTACATTTGGTCCTGGGTACCACATTTGGTGTAATAGCATCAAAAGAGGGAATGACAATGAAAGGCATCCTCATTGAGAGATGGTTGAGAACATGACTGAAGAAAATCAGTTGAAGGAGCTGGTTATGTTCAGCCCAGATAAGAGAAGACTTCAGAGGGTAACATACTCACTATCTTCAAGTATTTTAAGATATGTCCTATGGAAGAGGAATTAGGCTTTTTTTGCTTGGCCCCAGGAGGCAGAAATAGGAGCAATGAGTACAGGTTGTAAATAGGCAAGTGATTGGAAAGTGGAGCAGGCTTCTTTTGGAGGTAGTAGGTTTACACTATTTTAGAGGCCTTTAAGAAAAGTATGGATGACCCCTTGGAAGCATGTTACAGAAGAGATTGGGGTCAGGTGTGGGTTGAACTAGATGGCAATTGAGGTCCTTTTCAACCCTGAGAATATGTGACACTAGGATAATTCTAAAAGGAAATGATGTTGATGAGAGATCAGGAAGGAAGAATTTTATAGTGAGATCAAAGGAAGAAGAATGTGTTTCTGGACTTGTGGAGCCATGTGTGCCTCATAGCACTCTCAGTTTTAGTCTCAAGATTGAAAAATACAATTGTGTCACATGTCTATATGACTTTTGACAGATCTTCCAGTGGGTATTAATTATTTTTTGGTATGTTTAATGGCTGAAGTGAACTGGATGAGGAATGAACTCACTTCCATTGTACATAATTTTTTTAGCCTTAAAAAATTAAACTTATTTTTGATCGCTAATTGAAGAGATTAATAAACATTTTACTTGGTATTGTAAATTTCTTAACATTTGCCCATTTCACATCTTTATTAATTCTTTAGAATTTTTGAAAATAGCAAGATTATATTTAAATATTGTTTGAATCATGCCTATACTTTTTTTTAAGTCTTTGGAAATGTTAGTTTTAAGATAAACTGAGAGTTCTACCTTTATGCTAAAGTTTTGAAGAAGTAATTGGAAACAGCAGCTTGCATCTGGTTATGGCTGGATCTGACTTGCTTGGAAAACACATATAAATTTCAGGCTTATTTTATGACATTTTTTAAAAGGTTCAATTACATCAGCTCATGAAAACAAGTCAGTGTTCTGTTTTACAACCATGTTCCTTGGGTACCTTGTACCCATTAGGCAATATGTCAGTTTTAGACTGCTCAGTTAGCAGATGGTAGGGCTCATATATCTATCATTCACATTGCTGGCCAAACTTTCTGAGTAAGTGGGAGACTTGGCAAAGATTAGGAGTTTCTTGAAAATGTATTTTCCCCCCATCTAGTTTGGCAAGAATTATAACAGAAAAGCCTTATGTTGATAAATTTGGAAAGCCTAAATAACACAGCTGTTTTATAGTTTAAAATTGGTTGATTTTTTAGATTGGTTGATTTTAAAATTGGTTGATTTTAAGTATATCTTTCATTAAATAAAACTATAATTTTCATTTTCAGTAAAAAAGAGTTTTATAATTTTTCTGGACATGAAAACAAATCGACAATTTTCGTAGCACTAATGACTCATTTTTTACTTGGAAAGAAGCCTGTACCGCCCATTAACACTAGCACTATTGTTATGCAGAAGAAGCAGATGGTTCAGAATCATTTGATTAAACTGCTTGAGCTTTCTTATAAACTAAAGGTTCTTGTCAAAGTCTATGTTTTGATAACCTTAAGGGTCAGCTTGACCTTACTGCACAAATGCAGAAGGCTCTTTCAGGTCCAGCAATCTGCCATGCAGACTTCAGATAAGGTGGTATTTTAAAATCTTATCACTGGGACGAGGAAGTATTTGTATGCTGGCTGAACTGTACATCTTGGCAGCTAGGATCAGTAAAAAGATAAATGAAGTAAAAATTCAAAACCGTATTTTTGTCAGCCTGTTTTTAAGACAATTTGTGAGAGTTTTACTCTGAATGTATTTGCTTTCATTAATATCAAGACCACTGAAACATGTGTTCCCTCAGCTCTCTTCCACTTAGCTGAACTTCTTCCTTCTGATCTGAGATGATGAGCTGGCCCTCTTGTTTGTCAAAGCTAACATTTCCACCTATGCCCTTGGTCCCATCTCCTTGTCTCCATTAGGATTTTGCATATAGATTATTCTCTCCATGTCTCCCAGCTCAGAAAAAGTAGAACTTCTGAAGCTCATACATCTATGAACATACAGCTATGCTGTTCATCCTTCACACTTGTTTCTAACATCTGTACTCTTCCTCTTGGCAATTTCATGTATTTATCATGTCTTCATTTACTGTCTCCATGCAGATAAAGCTATAGCTCCTGCCTCTTTCCCCAGAGCACCAGTCCTTTCTTTCTAGCTGAGTGAATGATATCTTCACACATAAGTTCCATAAGTAACTCAAATTCAACACGTCTGCCTCAAATAAGCACCTTTATGGTTTCCCCATTTTTGTTGATGGCACCAATATCCTCCATAGTAACCTTGTAGTCATCTATGACTTTTCTCTGTCTTCTCCACATTCAGTCAGCTACTAAGTATTGTTAATTCTACCTTCCCAATATCCCTTGTATCACCGCTTTCCTTTCTACTCTTAACTGCAACCACTCATTAGGTTGCATTAGACCTCATGAAGCCCTCATTTATTTTTGCCCAGATTATTGAAATAGTTTTCCAGTTGTTCTTCCTGAATACAGTTCCTCTGCTATTTAACCCTTCAATGTATTGCTGTGATGAAATTACTTATCTACTCAGAGCTTTGAGTAACTTTTATATTTGTATTCACCATACTCTATAGTTAAATAATTATGCCCTACTCTACCTTCCAGACTTGTCTAATACTATTTCCTTGCATGTTCCCTGAAATCCAGCTAAACCAGACTACCTAATAAACTCTATTCTCATCTCACCTTCTCCTATATCTTTGCTTTTGCTAATGCTACCATGATCAAAATGGTATGCTTTCCCATCTGCCATCTTTACATATTGAAATCCATCTCTTCCTCTAATGCTCAGTGCAGGTTCCTGTTTCAGCAATCCGGCTAGCAGCTGTTGTGGGGATGAAAGACCAACACAAGCCCAACAACAAGCATGCTACCAGCACACCGCAAAAGCCCAGGTTCTTTTGATCTGCTTTACTAAGGAAAGCAACATTAAGGGATTAGCAAGGTCACTTTAATCCGGCATACAAATACCATTCACTTAGTTCAGGGGAAAAAGCCAGCACCCTAAACTTCAGAGCAAAATACAAACAAATTACAAACATCGACAGACAGACCTAATACAATTCATAGTTACCAACATCTAAGTTCAGCCTGGGAGCTCATAACAAGGGCTGGCCCAGAGTCACATGCGCCACCATGGCTGTGGGTAAGAGCTCTGAAAAAGAGAAAGCCAACCCCTGGTTTTATATCTTTTTCAGGGTCAAGGGTGAGTCACACATGGTACTCACCCACGTGACCTAAAATCGTCACAAAGAGGCTACTTAAACCCATGTGGTCTAAAAGCCTCTGATGTCCCAAACATGCCACTCAAACCCATGTAAACTAGGCCCTCCCCTGAGGCAAGGAGGTCTCCAAGGGATCGCAATATAATCAAGGAAACAAAGGTCAAACTCTTCAAGGGCACTTGGTTGAACTGAGTGCTAAGAGCCCATTTTGATTGCCAACACAGTTCTATGATCCCATATGAAAGTCCCCTCAAATTTTGCATATGTTGAATTTCTTCTCTGAGTTTATCATTTCTGAACTGTTACGATTATTTGCTAATGTGTCTTAATGGCCTTCCCTCATTAGATTGTAAGTTCCTTGAGGGCAGAGACTGCATCTTATTTTATTTTTGTAATTCTAGGGCCTAACAATATCCTGAGCATAGTAGATACTTAAATTCAAGTGTTTGTTGAACTGAATTCAATTAAATATTAGCTGCTTAATAAATTATTTATGACTAATAAGCGTAATTGTGGTCCAGTGAAGGAACTGCTCTGACAAGATGCGTTGGTAACTAAGGTGGGGCCAGTGAAGGGAGGTCTGATTATATCTTCGCTCCCAAGTAGGCCCAAAACCTCTAGCTACTAGGTGCTAAGCCTATGTGGGCATGAAGCCCCCAGAGACCTTTGGGGAGTTGCTAAGACCAGAGCCAGTAGTAAGAGCTTAAGTTCTGGTCACTCAGATGATGTTTGATGACCGCTAAAGAGTGCATAAAAAGGGAAGACAGAGCTATTTGCTTAGGGCTCTCACTCTTGGAGGTGTGCTGATATGGAGACTCTGGGCAGCTGTAGTTTAGAGTCCTCCAGCTTGTAAACCCAGGTGTTTGGACTTTGTTAAACTCTGGTAACTATGCATTGAGATTTGAATCAGACGAGGTCTGTCTGTTGATGTTTGTAATTCATTTGTTTTTGCTCTGAAGTTCAGGGTGCTGGCTTTTTCCTCTGAACTAAGTGAATGATATTTGTATGCTGGATTAAAGTAAGTTTGTTAACCCCTTAACGTTGCTTTCCTTAGTAAAGCAGATCAAAAGAACTTGGGCTTGCAGCATTCTGTGTGGTGGTTTTTGTTGGTTTTACACCCCCACAGCAGCTGCTAGTGGGATTGTTGAAACACAAGAGAAAAGCAGGCAATAGCTCCTGGGTCTTAGCATTAGTTAATAGAAAAAGGGATTTGATCAATAATATGGGGTACAGGTTAAGAAGGACATTAAAAGCCAAGCAGAAGAGTTTAGGATCATCAGATCCAAGAACTGGAATGGACCTCAGAAGACATCTAGTCCAGCCAATTTCATTTATAGATGAGGAAATTGCAGAAGTGTATATAAACTCAGAGGTTAGCATTTTGCCTTGAGTAGGGGGGGCACTCATTGAAAGAATGTTGGTGATGAGACTCTGGGTAGCCACTGAAGCAGCCCTCTCGACTTTGAAAAACCCAGATATTGGTGGTTCTCTGGTAACTATGTATTGTGATTTGGTCTGTTTATGTTGTCTCTTTAATTTCTGTTTGTATTTGCTCTGAAGTTCGAGGTGCTGGCTTTTCCCCCTGAACTAAGTGAATGGTATATGTATGTTTAATTAAAGTAAAATTGTTAACCCCGTAAAGTTGCTTTCCGTAGAAAAGCAGATCAAAGGACCTGTGTTAGCAGCCCTCTTGTGTACTGTTGTTGTTGGTCTTACACCTCCACAGCAGCTGCTGGCAACATTGTTGTTACTGGATGAAACAAGTAAACAGGCATTTAAGAACTTTGTCCTTTACTCCCTCACATACATTTGCTAGTAGAGGACTTAACTGACCATTATTTCATATGGAAATGGGTGTTTTTGGCTTTGAAATGGACTCTCACTGGTAAGATCAGAAACTCTATATGGAGATCAATTTTAAATACAGGTTGATAGCAGTTCTCTAATTTACATTGCAACTAGGTCTAAAATGGATGCTGCCTGCAAGAGATGGGTTGCCCCATTGGCCAGGGAAGTCTAATGTGGATGCAGATTCCCTGTCCTGTGAGTTTGTGAGTCATGTGAGTCTGACACTATGGCAATACCATTAGAAGAAGAGATCTGTGAGATGCAGAGAGTTGGATATCTATCACACGAAAGTGCAGCTGAGAGTCTGAGGCTTCCAGAAGGGTGTGTGTTATCAATGGGCATTTCATAGAAGCATCCTCCTTGTCTTGGTGGTCTTTGGATGGCTTGTGTAAGGAACAACTTCATGATGAAGAAACAAGAGAAGGGATCCGAGTCAAGATTGCCATGAAAGTGTACCTTGTTGCCTTTGGACATTTAGATCAAGAGATACTCCCGGATCTAGTATGAAATAGATTTTACTAGTCCAAGATAAGATGGCAGGAAATAGTTGTAGGAGCTGTGAGATTAGTACACATGATGGCATCAATAGAGGCCTGTGTTTTACCTTTATTATCTCTTTAGAGCTGAACAACAAATCTTTGAAGTAGGTACTGCTTTTCTTCATTTTATGTATAATACCACTTAGGCCCAGAGAAATTAAGTGACTTTTCCATGAGCCCATGGTTATTGATAGTCAAAGGAAAGAGTCTTGACTAATCTGCTAATGCTAATCTGCTTGGTGTGAGGTAAAAGTTCAGAAATTTGGATTTGCATTTCTCTTATTATTAGTGATGTGGAACAGTTTTATATATGGTGGTTAATAGTGTACAGTTCTACTTTTTACAACTGTTTTTTCATACCTTTTCACTGCTTACCTAGTAGGGAGTTGCTCTTAAATATTTGTGTTAGTTTTCTATCTTGGATGCCAGACCCCATCAAAGATATTTTATGCAAAGATTTCCACCAATTTGTTACTTCCCTCCTTATTGTAGTTACTTTGATTTGTTTTTTGCAAAAGCTTTTGAATTTCATACAATTGACATTATCTATTATATATATTTTTAAATTTAATAACTCTTCTACTCACTATAGCTATGAAATGTACCTGATCTGGTTCTCTTTTAATTTTTTATGGTATGACCTTTAATATTTGGGTCAGGTATCCATTTTGATTATATTGTGGCAAATAGTGTAAGATTTGGGTCCAAACCCAATCTCTGCTAGACTGCTTTCCAGTTTTTCTAGTAGTTCTCATCAAAAAAAGAGTGTTATTCCTCTAAGTAATTTTTGTTCTTGGCATTATCAGACACTAAGTCATTGAATTCAGTTATTTCTGTTTCATCTTTATGTAGCTTTTTGTACTTGTCTACTTTCATGTTTCTCATCTAGTGTCAAATAGTTTTGATAATTACTACTTTGAGGTCTGGAATTGCTATTCCTTTTCATTCCTATTTTTATTCATTATTTCCTTTAAGGTTCTAGGCCACTTGTTTCTCTAAATAAATCTTATTATTTATCTGGATCTATAATATATAATTATATGTATAAGGACTTTGGTAGTGTAACTGGTATAGCACAAATTCTGTAAAGCAACTTAGAAAGTAGATGTTTGTTTTATTTTATGTTTTGTTTATGTATTATGTTTGTTATATTGGCACAGTCTATCCATTTAGAAATGAACAGCCTTCTAATTATTTGAGTTTATATTTGTTTTTTTAAGGTATTTTCTAATTGTAGTTATTTAAGTTTTGAGTGATCCTTGAATTAGTTAGATTTTTAAAAGATCTGTGTAGAATTTGGAGTAAGGGTTAATGTAAGAGAATATCAATACAAAAGCATGATATACTCCTGTAAAAGAATAATGACAGGAATACTATATCTCAGAATTAACTGATACTGACGAAGAAAGACAAAGACAATAAAAAGGTTGATGGGACTATATGAGAGAAAAGAAGAGGATCAAAGAAAAGATAAGACCTCTGCTTAGGCTGGATGGGATCATGTTAACTGATGTCATAGTGGATGTAGCTGCCCATGCCTCTTATTTTCCTTCTTTTTTCTTTGCCCAGGATAATGATCTTTAGATCTTTAGACAAAAAGAGAGGGAAAAAATGGCATTTAGAAAGTTGATTTTTTAAGATAAATAAGGAGGTACTAAGAGATCCCTTATCTGTACTTGATAACTTCAAGTCACCTGGTCTAGATGAACTATATTCCCAGCTCTAAAAGAGCTGGGAAATATTGTCAGCGAGGTGAGTACCGGACTTGGAATCAAGGAGGCTTTTGTTTGAATTCTGTCTCAGACACTTATAAATTGTGTAACCCTGTGCAAGTCACTTAACCTCCTCAGGCCTCAATTTCTTTGTCTTAAAAATGGTGATAATTATATAATCTATTTCCCAGGGTTGTTGTGAGGATCCAATGAGATAATATTTGTGAAATGCTTAGCAGACTCTA
This sequence comes from Trichosurus vulpecula, assembly GCF_011100635.1. Classification (NCBI taxonomy): domain Eukaryota; kingdom Metazoa; phylum Chordata; class Mammalia; order Diprotodontia; family Phalangeridae; genus Trichosurus; species Trichosurus vulpecula. The sequence goes on from NC_050577.1 coordinate 151,060,936, forward strand.
AAATGCTATATAAATGCTTGTTATTATGTGATTGAAGAACCCCTGGTATTGATTCTTTGGAAGACTAGAGAATGGGGGAAAGATACCACATGTTTAGAGAAAGGCAGATAACTCAATTTTCAAAAAAAAAGAGAAATACATTGCCAACTCTAAGATATTATCCTTGACTTTTAATTAATGGCAAAATTAATGAACCGAGCAAGCAGAAATTATGTACAAGGTTTACTCATTCCCTCTCACCTCGCCACTCCCCCTCCACTGTAAAAGCTTTTTCTTGCCTCTTTTATGTGAGATAATTTACCCCATTCTACCTCTCTTTCTCTCAGTATATTCCTTTCTCACTCCTTAATTTTATTTTTGAGATAGCATCTCTTCATATTCACCTCACCCTGTGCCCCTGTTTAAGTCCTTTAGAGTTGTTGTGGATCATTGTATTGCTGAGAATAGCTGAGTTATTCAGAGCTGATCATCTTACAATATTGCTGTTACTTTGTATCCAATACATTTCACTTTGCATAAACCCATGAAAGTCTTTCCAGGTTTTGCTGAGAGCATCCTGCTCTTCATTTCTTATAGTACAGTGGTATTCCATCATAATTACATACCACAACTTGTTCAGCCATTCCCCAATTGATGTGCATCCTTTCAATTTCTAATTCTTTTACCCCCAGAAAAGAGCTGCTATAAATATTTTTGTACATGAGTCCTTTTCCTTTTTGTTTTTTAACTCTTTTGGGATATAGACCTAGTAGTGGTGTTGCTAGGTCAAAGGGTATTTATGGTTTTATAGCCTTTTGGGCATAGATCCAAACTGTTCTATATAATGGTTTAATCAATTTACAACTCCAATAACAGAACATTAATGTCTTATTTTTCCCACATCCCCTTCAACATTTGTCATTTACCTTTTCTGTCCTATTGCTAATATAATAGGTATGAGGTATTACCTCAGAATTGTATTAACTTGCATTTGTCCAATCAATAGTGAGTTAGAATATTTTTTTCATATGGCTATAGATACCTTTAATTACTTCATCTGAATACTGTTTATGTCTTTTACCCATTTATCAATTGGGGAATGGCTCTTATTTTTATAAATTTGACACAGTTCTTTCTGTATTAGAGAAACAAGGCCTTTATCAGAGAAATTTGCTTCAATTGTTTTTCACAGTTACTATTGCTAACTGTATTTCCCTCCACCCTATTCCCCTTACCCCATTTATTCAATTCTCTCTCTCTCTTTTCACCCTGCCCTTTCTCAAAAGTGTTTTGCTTCTGACTACCTCTTCCCTCAATCTGCCTTCCCTTCTATCACCACCCTCCTCCTCTCTTATTCCCTTCCCCTTCTATTTTCCTGTAGGGTAAGATAGGTTTTCTATACCCAATTGAGTGTTTATTTATTTCCCAGTTACAGTAAAAACATTTTGTAACATTTGTTGTTAAAACTTTGAGTTCCAAATTTTCTCCCTTCCTCCCTGTAATGATGCTGCTAGCAGCTGCTGTGGAAGTGTAACGCCAATAACACCAGCACACAGGAGGTCTCCTAGCATAGGTTTGATCTGCTTTTCTAAGGAAAGCAACTTTAAGGGGTTTATGATCTCACTTGAATTAAACGTACATATATCATTCACTTAGTTCAGGGGAAAAAGTCAGTGCCCTGATGTAACAACAATGTTTCTAACAGCTGCTGTGGGGGCATAAGACCAACAACACCAACACACAGGAGGCTGCTAGCACAAGTTCTTGGATCTGCTTTTCTAAGGAAAGCAACTTTATGGGGTTAACAATCTTACTTTAATTAAACATACGTATACCATTCACTTAGTTCAGGGGGAAAAGCCAGCACCCTGGACTTCAGAGAGAATATAAACAGAAATTACAAGCAGGAATCATATAAACAGAGAAAATAACACAAACCAGTCTGTGAGTGACCACAAGCACTCTTTTCTGGCCTGAAACTGTAAGGAGGGTCCCCTTTCCACTGCTGCCACGAGCTCTGCTATGCCAGTGCTCCTCCTTACCTGAGAACTGCTGCCCGGATGCAAGTATAGGCAGAGCAATAGAGTCCTGCCTCAGTTCCAGCAAAGAGATCCCTGTAAGCTCCTTCTGACCAGTTGTTTGATCCCTTTACCATCTGTTTACTGAGAGCTCTGGAAGCAGCTGCTGTCTCTGCCACTGCTAATTCAGTCACCACCCAGGCCTGCTCCTGGTTTGCTGGAGCCGGGGCTATGCTGGGGTAGGGGCTGGAGTGTGCTCTTCTTTTACCTAGGAACAACAGACTTTTCCTACTGATCTTCTAAGTTGTCTTTGGTTTTTGTGGGCTAAGAAGTCTGGAAACCACCATACTGCCAGTGATTCAGTCTCCTGAGGCCTGTTGTGGGTTTGTTGGGTCCTGGTCTGTGCTGGCACAGCCTGCACTCCACTGCGCTCCTCTCTCAGCCTGGTGCAACAGTCTTTTCCTGTTGATCTTCCAGGTTGTCTTGGTCTGGAAATTTGTTTCACTCCATCTTTTTGGAGTTCTGCTACTCTAGAGTTTGTGTAAAGTCATTTCTTACAGGTATGTGGAGGGGTTTAAGAGAGGCACAGTGTTCAGGACAACTGAGGCAATAGTCCCACTGTACTATGCCCTAGTCAAACAGTACATTGAGTACTGTATTCAGTTCTGTGTGACACATTTTAAGAAGGATATTGATAAGTTGGAAAGTACCCAGGGGATGGCAGCTAGGATTGCAATGGGCTTGAAATCATTCCATGTGAAGAAATGTTTTGCCTTTCTAGAAATGAGATTTAGCAAGTAAAGAAAAGCTGTCTTCAGGTATTTGGAGAGAGATTAGACCCTTTCTCCTTGGCACTACAGGAGCAGAGCAAGAAATCTGAGGTGGGAGTTGAAGAGAATTAGATTTCAGTTTAATGTAAAAAAATTTTTCTAAATGTTCAGACAAGGTCAAAAAGCTAATAAAATAGAAGAAATGTAAGATAGATGTTAGCAAAAGTAACTGATCTGGAAAATAGATTGAGAACACATTTAAGAATTATTGGACTTTGTGAATACCATGCCCCAAAAAATGAGCCTGGGTACCATACATCAAGAATATTAAAGGAAGATTATAAATAACTCTGAACTAGAGGGCAAAGTGGAAATAGAATCCACAGGTCACCTACTGAAAGAAACCCCAAAATGAAAACTCTTAGGAACATCATAGTCAAAACCCAGAAATCCAAGTCAAAGTACTGCAAGTAGTCAGAAAGAATTCAAATACTGAGAAGCCAGTCAGGATCACTCACATTTTTGCAGCTACCCTTATAAAAGAGCAGAGAATTTGGAATATGACACTCCAGTAGGGAAAGGATATGGGTTTACCGATAATAATAGCTTTTCAGCAAAAGTAAATGTAATACTACAGGGGGAAAAATGGATCTTAAATGAAACACAGGACTTGCAAACATTCCTGATGAAAATACCAGAGAGACTTTGAAATTCAAACAGAAGAGTAAGAAGTACAAAAAGGTAAACATGAATGAACAATGATAAGGACTAAACAAAGATATACTAGTTACTTTCAAATATGAGGAGATGATGTTTACTCTCAGAACTCTACTGTCATCAGGAAGAGAGTCCAATTAGATAAAGCCTGGGAGTGGTTTTGTTATATCTTGGTGAACTTTATAAAAGAGTGAAAATAAAGGCGAAGAGGAATATATTGGACGAGTGGGAGGGAAAGGAAAAGAATATTAGGGAAAATTATCTTGCATAATCAGGGCAAGTAAATATCTGTACAAACAAGGAGGAAAGGTTGGGGAAAGTAGGTGACACTTGAACATTTTTGTCCTCTGAACTGGTACATAGTGTGGGGTACAGAAATAGTCGACAGGGCAACAGGAAAAGGGAAGATGAGGGGATTTGAGAGAAGTGATAAGAGAGAGGATATGTCAAGGGAACTATTAGTTCTAAGCAAAACAAACTCGAAGGATACACAAAAATATTTTAATGTAATTTTTTGAGGTGGCAAGGAATGGGAATCTGAGGAAGGTGCCCATAAATTGGGGAATGGATGAACAAATTATGGTATATAAATGTGATGGAATTATTATTGCACTGAACTCTTATCAGTGGAATGGCCATCCAGGATTTCAGAGAACTAATGATGAAACATGCAACCCACCTCCTGATAGAGAGATGAAGGACTCAATGCAGAATGAGACAAAAATTTTTTAGGCCATGGCCAATATGAAAATTTTATTAAGATTGACTCCATGTGTTTGTAATGAGTTTTGATTTTCTTGTGTTCTCAATGCAGGGTGGCTAGGGTTGGGATGGAAGGATTAGGAGGCAGTTCTTGAATGATGGAATTTACCTACCTATATCAATTTATCTCTCTCTCTACAGATGCACACGGGTGTGTGTATATTATACATCCCTACATATATTCATACAGACGCACATATATAATATTTTGGGAACTCTGATCACTGCAATGATCAAGCACCATTCCTGAGGACTTATGATAAATCATGTTGCCCACCTCATGGTAGAGAGTTAATGGACTCAAAAAATAGACTTAGACATTACACAAAAACAAAGGGCCAATGAAAAATTTTGACTTGCTTGACTCTTCATGATTTTAATATGTTTACAACTTTCTTGCTTTCTTAGTGGGCCTGGGGCACGGGGAGGGAAGAGAGAGGGAGAGAAGGCTGATTTCTGTTTGAAAATGAAATAAAATTTAATTTAAAAAGTAAATGGGGGGAAGATGTTGCTTACGAGGTCTTAAGTAGAAATTATGGTTCTGGACGTTTTTCGCCTCTTCCTTACTCTCAACAACTTTGACTTAGGTCTTGTTTCTTACCTGTATTAGCATCTTTTCTTTTAAAGAGAAGCGTTCTATTTTAAAGAAGTATTAGACCATTTGCATTAGTTTGTGAATTTTTGGCTGGATTTTGCAGTTTCTGACCAGCATTGTAGAGCTCTTCTCTGAAGTCCTACATTTTTTGCTCTTCCTTGCTATAAGGCTCATAATTGTATATATAAATTGTTTGCTAAGTTTCCTCGTAATTTCTGAAGGTTGTTGTATTTTGCCATCCACCTGAAAGTCATCTAATGTCATTTTTAAAGGGTGCTGCTCACTGAGGGAGTTGAGTTTTTTTTTTGGAGGCTATGCCTGGCTGGAGGAGGGAATGAGAGGAAGGACGTGAAGAGTTAGAAAGTCCCGTTTTATGACTGCATATGGTACAGGAAGGAGATTCGAGATGTTTATACATTTTTGCACTTAACTGGTTTTTTAAATGTACACATTAGTTTTAACATAAAAATATTTACAAGAAAATTAAATTTCTACATTGGGGCACATAGATTCCATAGAGCAAAAGCTTCTTTAGAAAAAATTAATTAATTTTTAGTTTTCAACAATCACTTTAGTAAGATTTTGAGTTCTAAAGTTTTCTCCCCTACCTCCTCTCCCCCCTCCCCAAGATGGCATGCAATCTGGTATAGGCTATGCATGTACCATGGAAAAGAACAAATGTGCCGAGGCAGGCAAAGAACCCAGGCTTGGGTTCATGGACCACTTACTGGCCTCGGTAGGAAGGGTCAACAGTCTTTCTCTTACAAAATTGTTCCTTTCAGAGGATCATTTTTTTCGAGTCTTTATTCCAAAAGACACTTGAAATTTTTAACAGTGGATCCTTGTTAATGCAAAGGCAATGCTACTGGCATCTCAAACATCTCAATATAAGAAAACTAGGTTTATGGATAATAGAGAACAAGATCATACAAGATCAGAGAAGGCCTGAAAATAGGTGAAATGCCCAAGAAAATTAAGCACTCAGGGGAGATTATGTGGTATTTCTGAGCACACAGATAAACCTGACTGTATGGACTTACATAATGTACATAACACAATAAGGCAAGTAGTTTAGGTTTGTTTAAACTCAAAAAGAAAAATAAAAAAATTCTCAACTAGTCATTTGCTCCAGTGTTATAACATCCATACTTTTCATATTGTTATAATATCAATGCTTGTGGATGCAATAATACATCAAATAAGAGCACTGAATCATTCAACAAATGTAATTCTGCAAGAATCATTTCAAAACAAACTGATTTACATTGGAAACACACATTGAAAAAACAGTGTTCAATCACAGCTTGAAATAGAGATGGGTTGGGTTTTTTTGCCAATTTCTGTAGGATCTCAAAAACTACAGTATCCAAAATTGAAAGTCCTGAGTGGAAAATCCCTCCAGGCATCCCCACAAATTGAAAGGGCCAATTTTTATCCCAGATGAAGCCCACAAATATGCTCTGGCTCACTCTTTTAGAGCCAGGCAGAGAATATTTGCCCCTCAGTGTTCCCTGGGGAACTCAGGAGAGTTTCTCCTCTAATGCTATTGGCTTGGGTTCTCACTGATTGCGTTTTGCCCCAAGTTTAGTGACTGACCAGCACTCCTACATGTAGAGAGAGAGATTGGCCCATGTGCAGAGTACCTCTGATGGCATCTCCCTGCATAGAGAGGTTGAGGAGCTTGTTTCCAGGAGCCTCGTGATAACATATGATGGAAATGTGTTGGAGAGACATGCACGTGTGTAGACAATCTGCAGCTGGTTCTGGTCAGTTAACCAAATGGTTATGAGAAACCTTTTTTGATTGGCTGCAATCGAGAGTGCCTTCAAAAAGGATTAGTTGGTCTCAGCCATACTCTTTGGCCATTTTTTCTTTGTTCTTGCTGGATTTCTTAGACTCATTTGTGGCTAGCTTTTTGTGAAACATTGCTGTAAGGGGAGAAGCCTTGGGCCCCCTCCTTTGGGACAAATAGACCTGTAATCTCAGGCCACATATTGGCTTTAGTAGAAAGATACCATCAGAGACAGCTTGATCATTGCCAGTCTTTATTGTATGTAAATATATTTACATCCTACCAATGCTCTGTTTTAAGTCTTTGATGATAAACATTCTCCATGACTACTATGAGGAAGAGACAACTGACCAAAAAGCCTTCAGGAGTTTTTAATATCCCTTGTTTGTTCCAGACTTGGTCATATATATTTCTGTGTCCCTGAACTACAATGTAAGGTTGCTCAAGGGATTGATGGGAACAACTTGATGAATTTATAGGCTGATGAGCCTGTGTTTGGGATTGTTGATTGCTCCTCTCTATTAAAGCATGGAAATGCCACTAGGCTCTCCTGGAGGATAAACTTTGCTGAGGCTGGCATATGTGGTTCAATCCCATGTTTTGGGAGGAGTTACTCAGTTCTGCTGGCCTATAGGAAGTTTTCATTAAGTCTGCTTTTTTTTCCTTATGAGATATTAAGAGCTCAGCTAGACTAAGGGCAGAACTATGACTTTCGAGGAGGAGTCTCCTAGCCTCAGAAGAGGATTTTGGGACCACAAGTTTGAGGCCCTAGTAATTACAGAAGTCTTTAGAGGGAAATTTGTGTCTCTTAAAATTTGTTTTAAAAGAAAAGAAAGTGAATCAATGGCCTGAGATTACTGTGATCCCTTCCACATAGATCTTACCATGGAGAGTTAGTGGGGTAGAAGTGCCTGTGTCTACGTATTTCCAAGTTCCCCATAAGTTTCTAAGTTTTTTTTTTTTAACATTGAAGGGAATTACTTTTAAAAGAGGGTAGGTGGGGAAGCAAGAAAGAGGAAAGGTGACCATATCTGGATATATGCTTTTCCTCTTGGAAGGGTGTGCTGACCCTCCTGGTGTCTGTCAAAATAAATGAAGGTGAACAGTGATTAGGAGCAGAAGTGAGGTGCTGAACAGACTCTAGCAGGTGACTGAGAAGTAGAGAGCTTCCTGGGGGGCAAAAGCAATGCGGGGGGGTTGATAAGTAAAATCCAACTCATTACTTTTTCTATCTCCCTTCTCCTACCAGGGTCGCTTGGGGAAGCTCTTGTTCAGTGATATTGCTTTCCATTTTCCCCTCAAGAGGCGAGTAGGAGGGGAAGGGTGTGGGGAGAAGAAAAGATCTTATTCCTGGATGCCAATCATATCAAAATCTACTATTCCTTGTCTTAATATTTGTGTTTTTTGTGAGTAAAAGATATGGGGATATGCCTAGTAGGATAATCACCAGGTCAAAGGATACAAATAGTTACATAGTTACAAATTGTTTTCCAGAAAAGTTGGACCAATTCACAGCTCCTCCAGTGTCTTCCTATAATCCCACTCTCTACTTCAGTCCATTCTACACTTTATTTGCTAAGTAATTTCTCTCATATCTGACCCTGTCATTCTCCTACTCAATCAAGTCTAGTGGTTTCGTTTTCCCTCCAGAGTCAAATATAAACTCCTCTTTCTAACTTTTAAAGTCTTTCCCAACCTTTCCCCAGCCTATTTTTTAGCCTTATTGTACATTTCTTCCCGTACTCACACTTTCACACTTTTTTTTGGATGTAGCCACACTGATCTCTCTGTTCTTTGCACATGATATTCCGTCTCCTGTTACTTTTCCTTTGCCAGTGTCTCCGGTGTCACACAATTCCAAAGTTCTTCAGAGAGACCTTGAGAGTATCCTTGTATTGCTTTTTCTGACCACTATGTGTGTGCTTGCCCTTGTGAGTTCTCCATAAAAGTCTTTTTGGCAAGCGTATGTTTGCACTCTCTGCAGTAGAATTTGAATGCTTGGCAGTTTAGTTTGAGAAAGGACTTCAGTGTCTGGTATCTTATCCTGCCAGGTGATCTTCAGAATCTTCCTAAGACAATTCCAATGAAAGTGATTCAATTTCCTGGCATGGCACTGGTATACTTTTCAGGTTTCACATGGGATTGCCCAGCATGGTGTGCCCTCATCAGAAAATGTGCTATGCTCTATGAGCAAAGCAGAAACTGAAGTAGCTCAAAAGAAATGTGAGATGCTGAAATTTATAGAATCTACCTCAAATGTCTACATGAACTATTTGTGCCTAACCCGCGGTAGAGCATTCCAAGCTTGTATTAGTCTGATAAGCCATAGCTGGACACACTGTAACTTGACTCTAACATAGTGATATCATTTTGGTTCTCCTTGAGAATGAAGGACACAAGCCAACCAACCAACTAACTATTCCTTTGCCCTAGCTCTTCTCTGTTTGTGGAATATTCTCTTCCTCCTAGAATCCCCACATCAGAGAATTCCACTCTTCAAGATGAGGCTCAAGCACCACCTTCTATGTGAAACCTTGTTTTGAATATCTCTGACTGCTAGAGTACTACCTCTCAAACTATATGTCCTTCTCTTCTCCCTTGTTAGAATGTCATCTCCAATGTTATCTCCTTGTAAGTAGAGATTTTTTCATTTATTGTACTTTCTTTTTCTATATTTTATTATTTGGTATTTTTTTAGTTTTCAGCATTGATTTCCACAAGATTTTGGGTTGCAGATTTTCTCCCCATTTCTACTGTCCCCCCCACTCCAAGATGGCATATATTCTGATTGCCCTGTTCCCCAGTCAGCCCTCCGTTCTGTCACCCCACGCCCCCACCATCCCCTTTCCCCTTACTTTCTTGTAGGGCAAGATAGATATCTATGCCCCATTGCCTCTATATCTTATTTCCCAGTTGCATGCAAAAACAACTTTTTTTTTGAGCATCTGCTTTTAAAACTTTGAGTTGCAAATTCTCTCCCCCACTTCCTCCCCACCCACCCTCCCTAAGAAGGCAAGCAATTCAACATAGGCCATACATATATCATTATGTAAAATGCTTCCACAATATTCGTGTTGTGAAAGACTAACTATATTTCCCTCAATCCTATCCTGTCCCCCTTTATTCAGTTTTCTCTTTTGACCCTGTCCCTTTTCAAAAGTGTTTGTTTTTGATTACCTCCTCACCCTATCTGCCCTCCCTTCTATCATACCCCCCTTTTTATCCCCTTCCTCCTACTTTCCTGTGGGGTAAGATACCCAATTGAGTGTGTATGTTATTCCCTCCTCAGGTCAGATCCAATGAGAACAAGATTCACTCATTCCCCCTCACCTGCTCCCTCTTCCCTTCCAAAGAACTGCTTTTTCTTGCCACTTTTGTGTGAGATAATTTACCCCATTCTATCTCTCCCTTTCTCCCTCTCTCAATATATTCCTCTCTCATCCCTTAATTTGATTTAATTTTTTTAGATATCATCCCTTCATATTCAACTCACCCTGTGCCCTCTGTCTATATATGTATGTATGTATGTATGTATGTATGTATATATGTGTATGTATATTCCCTTCAGCTACCCTAATACTGAGAAAGGTCTCATGAATTACACACATCATCTTTCTATGTAGGAATGTAAACACAACAGTTCAACTTTAGTAAGTCCCTTATGATTTCTCTTTCTTGTTTACCTTTTCATGCTTCTCTTCTTGCCTGTGTTTGAAAGTCAAATTTTCTATTCAGCTCTGGTCTTTTCACTGAGAAAGCTTGAAAGTCCTCTATTTTATTGAAAGTCCATATTTTGCCTTGGAGCATTATACTCAGTTTTGCTGGATAGGTGATTCTTGGATTTAATCCTAGCTCCTTTGACCTCCAGAATATCATATTCCAAGCCCTTCAATCCCTTAATGTAGAAGCTGCTAGATCTTGTGTTATCCTGATTGTGTTTCCACAAAACTCAAATTGTTTCTTTCTGGCTGCTTGCAGTATTTTCTCCTTGACCTGGGAACTCTGGAGTTTGGCGACAATATTCGTAGGAGTTTTCTTTTTGGGATCTTTTTGAGAAGGCAATCAGTGGATTCTTTCAATTTCTATTTTACCCTCTGACTCTAGAATATCAGGGCAGTTCTCCTTGATAATTTCTTGAAAGATGATATCTAGGTTCTTTTTTTGATCCTGGCTTTCAGGTAGTCCAATAATTTTTAAATTATCTCTCCTGGATCTATTTTCCAGATCAGTGGTTTTTCCAATGAGATATTTCATATTGTCTTCCATGTTTTTATTCCTTTGGTTCCGTTTTATAGTATCTTGATTTCTCATAAAGTCTTGCTTCCACTTGCTCCAATCTAATTTTTAAGGTAGTATTTTCTTCAGTGGTCTTTTAGACCTCCTTTTCCATTTGGCTAATTCTGCCTTTCAAGGCATTCTTCTCCTCATTAGTTTTTGGAGCTCTTTTGCCATTTTAGTTAGTCTATTTTTTAAGGTGTTATTTTCTTCAGGGTTTTTTGGGTCTCCTTTAGCAAGTCATTGACTTGTTTTTCATGATTTTCTTGTATCACTCTCATTTCTCTTCCCAATTTTTCCTTTACTTCTCTTACTTGCTTTTCCAAATCCTTTTTGAGCTCTTTCATGGCTTAAGACCAATTCATATTTTTCTTGGAGGCTTTTGATGTAGGCTCTTTGACTTTGTTGACTTCTTCTGGCTGTATGTTTTGATCTTCTTTGTCACCAAAAAAAAATCTAAATTCTGAGTCTGAATCTGAGTCTGTTTTCACTGCCTGGGCATGTTCCCAGCCAACTACTTGACCCCTGAGCTTTTTGTAATGGTATGACTGCTTGTAGAGTAGAGAGTATTTTGTCCTACGCATGAGGGGCCTTGTGCTGCTGTTTTCAGAGCTACTTCTACACAGCAAGCTCTGCCACAGCAGCACTCCTCCTTCCCCAAGAACCACCAGCCCAGACTGTGAGCCAGATCCAAGTAGGGCAAAGCAGGCTCTGCACTCCTGCTCTGATCTGCCACTTAATTCCTCCTACCTGGTGGGCCTTGGGCTGGAAGCAACCACATCTGGACCTCTGGAAGCAGACACATTGCTGCACCACCTCTGCCACTTCTGGGGCTGGGGCTGACTGTGCACTCCTCTCACTCTGATCTAGCAGTTTTCCCCCTAACCTGCTCTGTCATCTTTGGCATTTGTGGGTTGGGAAGTCTGGTAGCTGCCACAGCTCAATGATTCAGGGCCCTAGGGTCTGTTCCACCTGGCTCCCGGTCTGGTTGGTCCTGGTGTGTCCCACGCTGGGCTGTTCTCTGTTCTGCTCCCAGCTCTGTGCGATAGACCCTTCCCCACCACTATCCAGGCTTTCCTGGGCTGGAGCCCTGCTTCCCTCTGCTATTTCATGGGTTCTGCAGCTTTAGAATTTGTTCAGAGCCATTTTTAACAGGCATTTGGAGGGACCTGAGGGAGACCTTAAGCAAGTCTCTGCTTTCCAGCTGCCATCTTGGCTCTGCCCCCCATTTATTGTATTTTCACTGAAGCATGTAGTACAAAGTCTTGCAGATAATATACTTAATACATATTTGCTGATTAATGGATAAGATTTTCTAAGTAAACAATGATGTCTATACAAAGATGTAATTTTGCTTCTTTTTGGCCCTGTTAATTCTGTTTTCTCATCTTATTATTTAGTATTTCTAATATTAGTATGACTAATAGAAAATCAAATAATAAATTAACATTAATCTTATTGGGAAAGGTTCCAGCTTTTCTCCAAAAAATGCTAATACTTGGTTTTAGATAAATTCCTTTTGTCATGTTAAGAAAATATCCTTTCATTCCTCAGTATTTTAATGAGTTTTTTTTTAAAAAACCATAAATGAGTGGTATGGTTTATGAAAAGCTTAATTTTATTTTATAGGTATCATATGATTTCTGCTTTTGATTAGTGTGAGTAGTTATACTAATTTTTTCTTTATCTTGAAGAACGTTATACACTTGGTTTAAATCCAACTAGGTCATAATGAATAATTTTTTTGTTCTTGCTCTATTCTCTACTAACATTTTATTTTAAAATATTGTACCATTATAATTAGTGGTATTATTCTTTAGTTCTCTTTCTCTGAATTATCCTTTTTTGTTTGGCTGTGAAGACATTGTTTCAACATGAATTCTGTTTTACCTATTTTTCAAAAGTTTATGCAATGTAGAGATTATATATTCTCTCCTGTTAAATTCATCTGTAAATTTGTTCGTGTTTAATTTGCTCAATTTCTCTATTGTTTGTTTTTAGTAGTTTATATTTTCTAGATATTTATATATTTGATAATTCTGTTTTGTTGTGATATAATTAGTTATAATTATATGCTAACATTTTATTTATTGCTTCTCCATTCATTGCAAATTCTCCTCCTTGATCTAGGCAATTTGGTTTTCTTCTCTTCCTTTGAAAAGCAAATTAGCTAATTGTTAATTTCTGATAATCTTTTAAAAACAATTGTTTTTCACCCTGATTTTCAAAATATCTTTTCTTGTGTTGAGATTCTTAATTTGTTATTTTTCTGATTAATTTAATTATATACTATTTTTAGTCCTTTATTTTCTTAATATATATGTTCAATGACAAAAATTTTCCTCTAAAGAAAACTTGCATTTTCTGCATACTATAAATTTTGGTATGTGGTCTTTAACATAATTTCCTTGACTCTTTCTGTGATCTGTTCTTTCATTCATTATTTAGGATATTATTATTTATTCTCCACTTAGGTTTATACTTTTGGTTCATATTTCCTTCGTTGAGTCATTTTTTTCAGTCATGTTTGACTCTTTGTGACCCCTTTTGGGGTTTTCTTGTCAGGGAAACTGGAGTGGTTTACCATTTCCTTCTCCAGTTCATTTTACAAATGAGAAAAGTGAGGCAAACAGGGTGAAGTGATATGCCCAGGGTCACACAGCTGATAAGTGTCTGAGTCCAGATTTGAACTTGGGAAGATGAGTCCTCCTGACTCCAGACCTAGCATTCTATCCACTGAGTCACCTAGCTGCCCCCTTGCTGTTTATAATTTTTATTGCATAAGTCAGGTCTTCAAAGCATGTCTTTAATATTTCTTCCTACATTTATTTATAAATTTGCATGCAGTAATATATGACTAAGTTTTATAAATGTATTCATGATGTAGAAACGTACATATTTTATTTAAAATTCCCTTTCAGTATTTGCTATAAGTTTATCAGATCTCATTTTTCTAACCTAATATTAAAATCCATAACATTCTTCTTTTTTTTCTGTTAGATTTTTCAACTTCTGAAAGAAGAATGCTGGTCACCTACAATTATTGTCTTACTATCCATCTTTTTGTACTTCAGTTAGCCTTTCAATCCATTTGATACACATAATATTTTATATTCCTATTATTTTATTGTCTATGATATCCTCAAAAATAATGCAACATATCTCGAAATTATATCTCTTTAATGTTGTCCAAAATCATGACTGCAACCACTACTTTTTTTAATTCGTTTGAAGCAGAATACATTTCATTCTAGATCCTCACTGTCACTCTCCATGTATCTTTGTTTAAGCGTATTTCTTGTATATAACGAATTGTTGAATTCTGTTTTTCTAATACATCCTATAACTATTTTCCATTTTATTGACAAGTTTGACTCATTAACATTCTATCAAGTTTTACTGTCTTGCATTTAAAAAAAGTCATCAGTAGATACATGCAGCTTGTTTTACTTGAAACAATCCAATCTAATCCAAGTCACCACCTTTTAATATGTGGATACCTTTTTCTCATATGTGTGTGTATATATATATATATATATATATGTATGTGTGTGTATATGTGTATATGTAGATATACACACATTTATATATATATGTGTGTATATATATATATATATATGTATATATATATGAATGCAAACAGACATATATATATATGCCACCTAGCTGCCTGGTACAGTACCTAGAACGTATATTGTAATCCTTTAATAAATGTTTGTTCCTTATTTTTATTCTTAGGAGTTTCATTCTTAGGAGAAATAATTTGAAATTATTGGTCATGTTGAGGAACCATTTTTTATAATTTAGGAGTATGATAAGCACTGTGGGATGGTGGAAGTTAGTTTCCTTTATTTTTCCTTATATAATACTCCATTCCTTTCACTTGTCATTATCTACAACCTGTTCTACACAGTTTCAACTGTTACTACTATAATATATAAGCGTACTTTCTCTTCCTGTCTAAGCATAAGATATTTTTTTGATAATGAAGCTCTGGAATTTGACAACTGTATTTCTGGGTAAATTAAATTTGGGCTTCCTTTCTAATTCAGGCCTCAGAATTCTATAAATTTTAATTAATCAATGAGCATTTATTAAATTCAGTTTGTACTTTGCCCCTTGTCTCCAGTACTTCTAGGCTATTTTCTTGTATGATTTTGTGAATTATAGTATTTGGGCTCTTCACTTCATCATATTTCTTTCCAACCCTACCCCATCTCCCTAGGGATATGAGTTTCAGATTATCTAATTTAACTCTATCTTTAGGGTTATTTTCTTTGGCTTTTGAGCAACGAACTCATGCATCTTCTTGATATTTGTTTTTCTGTTTCTGCATTTTAAAAATTATAGTTCTGCTGTTCTCTTTTTCAGTGTCTGCTGCTCTCACTAAGCTTTCATATTTCTTCTAAATAGTCAGTTTCCTTGTCCTTTATTTTATTAAGTTCCTGAACTACTTTGGAGGATCTCAAAATGGTTCAATTCTCATTTAGGTGGGTTCAGTAATGGTTACTGAACTATGATTATTAATCATTTGTTTTTGGCTTTCTCTTTTTTTCAATATTTTTCTTTTTTACTCTGAGGTTTTGCTTGTAAGGAATTCCTTCCTTTTGCCTTTTTTAAAAAATGATTCAGGGGATCTAGACTTAAACATAATCAATACTAACCCAATAATTTTTGCCAACATTCTGCAAAATTGGTTTTAGAAACTGAATAATTGAAGAAGGTAGATAAGATAGATGTCAGATGTACCCTGTGGCCCTTAAAAGGGCACAACTGGATCTGGCTCTGACATTCACAACATGGGTTTATACTGAGAATACATTAGTGTTGAGGGGATCTTGTTTCTGGGTATTGGTTTTCCCTTCTAAATATCCAAGTAGTGGTAAACCCAGCATCTCCATGTTCAGCAGTCCATTCTAAAGATCACTCACATACAAGAGGCCTAGACCATTTTACTTTCCATCCTAAGCTATAATTTAAGAATTTCACCCTGTGAAGTTAATTACCCTGGCTTCTGTGGTGGAATGGTTTTCTCCATCCATTTCAAGTTATCACCTGTGGTCTAAAGAGAATATTATTCAATCCTGATCTCATTTTACAATAAAACTTCTCTGTTTAGTGTCTGGCTTCTGGTTCATTGGTTACCATAGATCTCTTCAATAGTCATTTCTTATTTCATTCCCTCCCCATCTAATTGTCACTTCTTGGGTTTCTGTGGTCTTAGTCTGAAATGACATTTCAGTTGTTCAGGGCTGAGGGTTCACCCTACATTAATTAATAACCTTCAGGAACTAATGCAAATTGAGTATGGAACATATAGGAAAAATAAATGCTACAAATAATAGTACTTAGCTTCTCTGCAGAAGTTTCTTTTTCATAAAATTGAAATATCAATACCTTTTACTACTTTATCTAGATATTCTCTGAATGAAATATCTGAAAAGTCCCCCAAGTTCATTGGAGAAAAGATCGTTAGAAATGTCAGGTGCTATATGATCCTCTTAGTAATAATAAGAAAATAGAAAATGATATCTTCCAGATTCTGTATTTTCTATTCTCATATGTGTCTGTTCTTTAGATTTTCCGTCCTCTAAGTATCATTGATCGGGCAAACTGTGCTCAAGTCAACAGTGCCTGGAGATCCATGACACATATAAGATCAGTGTGGAGCGAAGTAAGTGATGTAATTTCCAATGACATTTAATTTCCATCTCCAAAAGGATAATAAACTATTGTACATATAAGGTAGCTCTCCACAATTTTAGTAAGCAAATGAGGATAGATTCTCTTGTATTTTCATGCGTTTGGGCCCTCACATTTCTGTATTGTTTTGGTTTTATAATCTCAAGGGGATTTGTCTTTGGAAGATATTGGCAAAAGGCCATACTTGGGGTGGTTGTCTTACTGACATAAAAATTCACCCCAACAGGAACTTTCCTACTAAGGAAATTATTTTGTTCTTGGCTACATAGACTACAGATAGCAGGTAGCTTAGTATTTTTTTCATTCATATACCTTCTTGGATGAAGACATAAATCAAACAAAGGTGATCTCCCTTGTGTGCTCTCCTGCATGTATTATTATTATTATTATCTCTAATTCAGAAATTCTTAAGCTGGGGTCTGTGAACTTGTGTTTTTAAAAATATAATATATTAATATATAATATACAATAATATATTATAGAATATATTATTAATATTATATATAATAATATATACTATATATTGTATAATATATTATATATTGTATAATATATTATATGTAATACATATATATGTAATGTATATGTATATATATTTATATATATAGTATGTAACAAGGCTGTTCAAGCTTAGGTTATCTTAGGGCCTCATTAAAAAAAATAATTATTCGAGGGCTGCACCCAGGATAAAAAATACAGTACACTAATGGAAAGTGGAGGAATGCACATCATCAATATGACAGGCAAAGGTATGAAGTACGAAAGCAAACATACAACAACAAAGTGACAACAGAACAGTATAAAGGTTGGTGCATACTGATGAGTCTGCATCATACAGGCAGAATGAATCCCACAGATTGATTGAAAATTCCATGTGATATGTTCCATCCGTAATACTGCTTAAAAACACCAAAGAAAATTAACACCAACGACATTATTATTGACGGAATTAAAAAATCTAATATGCATCCCATGCAAATTATTATTTTATTTTTTTGCTCGTGAAAATTAAAACCCACAGGCAGGCCTCATAAAATTGCACCGCGGACCACATGCGGCCTGTGGGCCGTATTTTGGCCAGCCTTGATATATAATATATAATAATACTATATATAATATTACAATATATAATATTATATAATATATTATATTATATGATGTGTTACATTATTCTGTATAACATACAATATATTAATATATTTATATTAATACAATGTTTATATATTTATTATATATTCATATTAATACAATATATTAAAAATATAAAATATACATATTTTGATAACTATTTCATGCAGTTATTTCCTTTTTTGTATATTTTGTTTTGTTCATTTAAAAACTTTATTCTGAGAAGAGATACATAGGGCTCACCAGATTGCCAAAAGCATCCATGATAGGAAAAAGGTTAAGCACCCTTATGAGAAGAAAACTAAACATTTATTTTTAGAGGGTATAATATAGGAGATACATATGTTAGTTGGTTAGAACACTGTCCTTAGTACAGTCTTTGGGCTTGTTTCGATACTTATGTATGATAGTTTCTGTTCTGTAGTCACAAACTACATTTTTGACCCTTGCTAGCCATCTTTCAGATGTGTTTCATTTGTCATAATGGGGATAGATGATATATATATATATATATATATGTATATATATATACATATATATATATGTATATATATGTATATATATATGGATGGATCGTGCTGGATCCATCACTTCATTTGGGACAGTAATACAAAGTACATAGTCTTTTGATTGTGAAAATGTGTGTGTGTGTGTGTGTGTGTGTGTGTGTAAGATGGACAGATTGACTTAAGAGGAATCCCTGGGGAGAGTCATAAAAGTAGGGAGGCACAGACTATTGTATATACTCGAACTCTGAAAGATTTGTGAATAGATACTTCCTGGAAAAACAATAAAGATCATTAGAAAATGATACCAAGCTCACAAAGTCAATAATTTCAACATATTTCCATTTGTTAAAATAAATTGTGAGCACCAACTTTCTCTTCCCCTACTACTCCCCCAACAAGGCTGTTATAGGTATCAAAGGTGGCTGGCCCATCAAAGCTGATGGTGGATTAGTAGTAGTGTCACCTTTATATACAAAAGATATAACATTAGAAAATTAAATAGCTCTTGTAGTTACTGAAACTAAATGTACCAATTGTTATTTATTATCCTACATAGCTATAATAGAATTTCCTTGGTATTTTGGTTTCAAGACTTAAATATCCAATATAGGGATTTAGCTTAGGATTTCATGATAAATTAGAGTTGCTTTCTGAATTTCATATATCCTACCTATGAAAAAACTTGTGGTACACCTTGTAGTTATAAGGGGTGTAGAATGTCCCTGATATTTAATATTTTAAAATTTGTTATTTTTATATGAAACAAACCTTACATTTTGTTAATATTCTGGGCTTGTTTTAGATCAATTTTTCTTTAGTGTGTGATAAAGTCAACGACATATATATAGGACAAATATTACAAAGATGGCGACCTAATGTGTTACGTCTGGATTTCCATGGATGTTCTTCTCTTCAGTGGCCTTCCTTTAAGTTCATCAGTAAGTATATTCTTTTTTTTTCAAATATTTGTTTCTGTTTTTTCCTATTCATCAGTATAAAGAAAATATTAATGAAATGGAAACTTTATTTCTAGTCTTGGATTATGGGAATGATAATTATTACAGCTATTGATGCTTCTAATATAGTCAATTTTGGTGAGCTAGGAGTTTAATGTCCACTGACCCATACAGCTAGTCCTTTGGACTCTCGTCCAGGTTTTCCATGTCTTTTCTCATTTTCTTTCTGGATTTTTTGCCATTTGATCTTTGCTTTTTCTGTTCAATTTAAGGCAATTAAATTTATTAATGAACATTTATTAAGTGCCTATCATGTACAAAGCACTCCTCCCATATGTAGCCTAATGTGACAACCAACTGTGAATATGAAGAGTTAGGAAAGGAAGACACTGAAGATATCAGGATGGAATCAATGAGCATCCCTATGAATCTCTGTCTACAAAGTGAGCTTTTTTTAGTTTAAGGAGAATTGTGAATTGAGAGCTGGCTTTTGAATCACAAAGACCTAGGCTTAAGGAGTTCAGTGCCTGGCTCACTGCCTTCTTTTCTCCATTTCCTTCTTGTATACTGGAGGATTTCAACATTCACACTGATGCACCCTTGACCCCACTAATCTTTCAATTCCTCAGTCTCATTAAATCCTGTGATTTACTCCATAACTTCACTACAGCCACACGTAAGGAGGGAGGAGGGAAGAAGAAAATAAGCATTTTCATGGTGCCTACTGTGTGCTAGACACTGTGGTAAGTACTTTCCAAATATCATCTTATTTGGATGGTCACATATTGGGTTTCATCGTTACCTTCTTGTTTTCCATTTCCTTAATTAGAAACTAGGACATTGCCAGCCATAACTGACTACAATTCTGCCCCACTCTATGTCTTGCTCCTCTTAAATCTGTTTTTTCACTCTCACTGAGGACCATAATTCCTGCATCCCTCAGAACTTTCCCAGGTCATTATGTTTGCTCTGGCTTCACATCCCTCTTTCTCCATTTAGACTTCATAGTTAGTTAATTCAGCTGAGAATCATTTCTTAGTTGCTTTGTTTAATTGATTGATTGAGACATGCTTTCATAGAATTAAAATGAGCTGTTATTAATTTCTGTTATCTAACTTTAAGGAGGCCCTTACTGCATAGTAAGGTTAGTCCTTTTATCCCTCCCTAATTGGTCCCCTGTCTCACTTCCCACAAAAGCTTTGCCAAATGTTCTTCTCTCTCCTCCCACATTTTCCCTTCACCTCTCCCTTCTTTCTCTGTCCCCTCCTCCAGTTTAGGATCTCTCCTCCTATTTTACTGAGAAAATTGAGGCCATTCATCATGAACTCTCTCTTCTCTCATTATTTTTATCTCAAAATATTTCATATCCACTTTTCTCCTCTCACACAGCTGTGACTCACACAGGCCCTCCTGACCTCATACATGGATGCTTCTCCTGTTTCAAGTCTCTTAACACTCTAGGACATACTCTATTAGCTGTCAAACGGATTTTTTAAAGCACAGGTCTGACTGTGTTACTCCACTACTCAATAAACTCCAATGGCTCCCTATTACCTCCAGGGTCTAATATAGAGTCCTCTTTTGGCATTTAAAGCCCTCACAATCTGGCCCCTTTCTACCTTTCCATTCTTCTTATACTTACTCTCCTTCATGCATTCGGTGATCCAGTGACAATGACTTTCTTGCTGTTCCTCATATTTGACACACCTATCTCCCAGCATGAATGGAATGCCCTCCTTACTCACCTCTGCCGCCTGACTTGCCTGGTTTCCTTTAAGAGTCATCTAAAATTTCGTTTTCCACAGAAGGCCCCTCCTGGCCTTCTCTCCCATATTCCTCTTCTTTCCCCCTCCCAGTACCTTCCCTTGGAGGTTATCTTCTATTTTCATTGTATTTACCTTATATGTACATAGTTATTGGCATGTGATCTTCCATATGAGAATATGAGCTTCTTGAGGGCTTTCTTTGAATCCCCAGTATTTAGCACTGTGTCTGGCACATAGTAATAAATTAAATTAATAAATTTATCAACTAATAAATTTATTAATAAATTCTTTAATTTATTCACAAAGCATAATAAATGTTTATTAATTGATTTACTTTGGGTACTGTGAAAAATATGCAGGAGAATAGACATGGTTGTTGCCTTCAAAGAATTTAAAGTCTAGTGGAAAATATGAAATATACAAATAACTTTGTAATAGAAACCATAACATAGAAATTAGAGAGTTGCAAAGTGCTACTTGAGTTCAGAGGAAGGAGAAATTACTTGACCTGAAGGAGTCCAAGAAAGCTTCATGGAGCATTACAATGAGAAGGAACAGCATGAGCACAGTCATGGAGGTGGGAGATCAGAGGGTATGTTCAAGGAATGGTGAGTAAACTAGTTTGACCTCCATTCATGTTACAATGGGAAAGTCCCTTGTTCTCTCTACATCTTCGTTTCTTTATCTGTAAAATGAATGACTTGAACCAGATTATTACCAGTTTCTTCTAGTTTCCAATCCTATAATTGTATATAGGGGATTAATAGGAAATAAACTTTGGAAGGTAGGTTAAGAATAAATTATGGAGACTTTAATGTCAGAATAAGGAATTTAGATGGGGAGCCACTGAAATATTTTGATTGTTTCTGTGACATGATTAGAATTTTTTTTAGGTTAAAAAATACTTTGGTAACAGTAATTAATGGAAAAGGAAAGGCTGGAGAGGTGGGGAATCCAATTAGAAGGAAAGCTATAAGAGTAATCTACTCCAGGCAATAGATCCTAAGGGACTGAACTAGGATGATGACAGTAGAATAGAAAGACAGTGGATGAAAAAAGATTGTGCAAAGGTAGAATAAAACAGATTTAATAACTAAGTTGATGTAGGAGGTAAGAAAGAGTAAAAACTAGACTTTTCATCTTGAATGAAGAGGAAAATAGTAGTACCATTGAACAGAAACAGGAAAGTCAAGAAGAAAGATGGAAAAGACAATGAGATTAGTTTGGACATGTTGAGTTTAAGGTACCATTGTGTGTGGTGGTGATGATGTTCCACAGGCAGTTGAAAATATAGAGCTGAAGCTTAAAGGAGAAAGTGGGGCTAGAGGTACAGATTTTTGCTATTTGGAAGTTTACTTTAAAACATCTGATCTAATATTTTTTATTTCCATATAAAATTCCTTGAATAAATGAGCATAATGAAATAATTAAAACATATCCATGTTGTTCTTTATTTTTGTAGAGGTATGTGTGTTCTGGCCATTTCAAGGGGCAGCCAGATGTGCAGTGGATAGATAGTGTTAGGTCTGGATTTAGGAAGACACATATTCCTGAGTTCAAATCTAGCCTCAGACAATTACTGTGTGACCCTGGGCAAGTCACTTCACCCTGTTTACCTCAGTTTCCTCATCTGTAAAATGAGTTGGAATTGGAAATGGGAAAACACTCCAGTATCTTTGCCAAGAAAACCCCAAATGGCTTCACAGAGAGTCGGACATGACTGGGATGACTGAACAACAAAAAAAGCCTTTTCAGATTTGCTAAAGATTTTTTAGTATTATCAATGTTCTTATATTTCTACTTGCGGCAGGCTTAACTGAATGGTTTATGGAAGTGTATGTTACTGATAAAAGTTCTGGTCCTGGCTCTGCACTTGATTAATGACCTTGTAAACACCTTGAGCTTCGTAGAATCAAAGGGTTTTCTAGTTGAAGTGCCTGTAGAATCCCAGCTGGTCCACTAGAATAAGATCGCCTCTAAAATCTGCTTGATGAGTGTCATCTAGCCCTATTCGAACACCTTCAGTGAGGAGGAGGGAAAACACTACTCACTTTCAGAAGCTCTGACTTCAAGCCTACATTTTCTGTCTCTTTGCAACATGTTTGCTCCTAGTCCTTCCCTTTGTGGCGCAGCAGAACAGGTCTCCACCTTCCTACATCCTGCACGTACTTCATCAGAGGGCATTATACTAGACCAGGGATTCTTAACCTGGGGTCCCCAAGGATTCTGTGTATAGATGTCAAGGGGTGCCCTGAACTTGAATGGGAAAACTACATTTTAATTTGTATTTATTAATTATTTTATTTTGTTACTTTTTATTTTCAGTAAACTTTGATTGAAAGAGAATTTTCTTCAAATATTGAAAATGTTATTTTAAGAAAGGGTCTGTAGACTTCAGCAGATTGCCAAAGAGGACCATGACCCAAAAAAAAGGTTTAGGATCCCTAGACTAGATTATCTCTAAGCTTCCTTCCAGCTCTAACATTTTGTGTTATTTTGAGTCTTGCCCAGCTTCTTTTCAGCTAAGTTCAGCTTTGACCTTTTTAGTTGTTGGGTCCAGTATTTCACAAATTTCTGGCAAGGATTTTGTTATTTGCTTGCTATATTACAGATAAAATATTGGCTGATCTTTTGGGCTGTTTGGCTACACCAGTTGGACTTGTACTCTTAATGTCTGCAACAATGTCAAAAATAATTAGCTTTAAATAAAATATTTTTAATTCTTTGAGTGTAGCTGGAGAGAGGTCATAGGTTATATTGACAAAAAAGTATACAATGTATACATACAGAAGTATGCTAACATTTACCAAATCTGTTCCTTGTATTGTTGTATCAGCATAAAATTAACATATTAGAGGCATAAAATACAGCTTGGCTGTTTGCAGTATTTCTCTACCTACTGATTTTTTTTTCATAATTAAAGCATCACAGAGAAAGTTCTAACCTCCAGATGTGCCTGGGGTTGTACTTTTATTTGACTGTTATAATGCTGACCTATGAGAATTTGATAGAGAATTCATACTCTTTTGAGAAATATTATACTTTTATACTTTGATTTTCAATGGATCAGTTAACTCTCCCATGATTATTCTCTCCAGCAGCGCAAATCAGAATCCATCTATGGCTTCTCATTTTGGGATTTTTGTCCATATCCTGCCCTAGATCATAGAAACCTAATCAATGTGCTGGGGGTCTTCCTGTAGTGTTTTTTTAATTCCTTCTATTATACTGTTGCAGCATTCACTTACTGTTCATTTATTCCTCCTTCAAAGTTTCTTTTTGATTTGGAGAAACATTGTAATAAGTAATTTTTAGGAACTCTATTTGGCCTTCTACTTGGTAACCAAGGATATTCATTTCTTTATTTAAAACATTGTAATAGCTCCTTATTTACCATTGATTTTGCTTGTATTTAAGTTCCAAGGATATGCAAAATGTACCGTAGATTCATGAAAATATAGGCCTTTTATTGAACTAGCTTCCTTTGATCTGTGAGAATGAAAACATCATTCATATTTCTAGAAATTGCCTTGTTGAAATTTACAGACACAGTTATTTTTGACATATAGTCTATGCCGATTCAGCATTGCTTAATTTATTTTGCAGCATTATATTTTTCACCCACGCAATGAGATGTTGGTTAATGACCACCTTAGCATTAGAAGTCAGAAGGACTGATTCTAAATTTTTTGCTTATCATTGTGAATAATTTTTTAAACATTTTGGAAGTTATCCCAAATGAATTTTATATTTTTGTGGTAATTTACAAATATATGTGTGTGTATGCGTATGTTATACACACTTGTAATTCTTTTCCTTTTCTTTAGTTTGAGTGGAAGAATAGTTAAAAAGCAATTAAGAATCTAATTTCAAAGACTAGTTCTCTCTGACTTGGAAGACTCAGTCTGAGGGATTGGCTTGTCTAAAAACTGATGCTGTAACTAGCACAGATTGACCAGAGTTTTGTCACAGATTGTTGGCATGGTGGAGTATGCTTCCTTCCCAAAGTAGTCCTCTGAATCAGATGGTTCCCTATAGGTCCCATGCCAGCTAGTATGACTCCTTCTCCTTCGCTCCCTTGGTCCCTACCCACTGCCCCCTTGAGAGTCCCACTATCATCTCCCTTCTTCCTCTTGTGGTCCTGCATCAGAGTGGAGTGACTGCACTGTTTCAGGGCAAACTGCCCACGTGAGATGTTGAGACCCAAGGGTCTATGCTAAGTAGTATGTCTTGGGTCATTAGCCATAGAGCTGTGTACAGGCCCACCTATCAGTGGCCTTGGGCTTTCTTTACCATAAACTTGTTCTTTGCTTCAGGGGCCAGAATTCCTAGTTATTTTTCTACTCTTTAAATTCAAGAAGATCCAGTGAAATGAAGAGGATAAAGTTGTGTCGTTGGTGTTTTTTAAATCCTTTGCTCTTCTAAGTGTGATAGATTTAACATTCATTCCTTCAATATTCAGCATACATTGATTAAAATCTATTGTATGCCTTACACTGTACCTGTATAATCACTAATCATTACAACAATCAGCAAACATATCTTGTGTCTACTACATACCAGGTACCGCGACAGGTTCTGGGGATACAAATACAGAAAGTGAAATTATATTGCATGTTAAGTCAATTAGAGAGCTTTTAAAGGAAGTGCTATATGAGGTCTAAGAGGGAAGGTTGATAGAGGGGGAAGAGGTGTGAGGAGCAAAGGAAGGCTTCATGGGGGAGGCCGGATTGGAAGTAGGCATGAAAGGATGGTTAGAAATTCAGAAGGTGAAAAGGTGGAGGGAGAGCTTAGTGAATAGCCTGAGAAAAAAGCTTGTAGGGGTGAAAGTCTAGTCACTAGACTCTACTGTATATTTAGAGAATAGAGATTAGTCCAATTTGTCTACAAGGCAGAGTGTAGAACAGAATTGTATGAGATGAGGTTGGATAGCTAGAGTAGTGCTGTGTTGTAGAAGGCAAAGGAGTTTGAACCTCAGTTGGGAAACACTGGGTACCAAGGGTGTTGAAATCTGCTTCTTTGGAGGAAGTTCTCACATCCGTGAGATCCATTGAAATTCAAAGTTGCTTTTTCTGGTACACCTCAAATCACATGTCAGAACACTGAGGGGGAAGGTAGGCAGTGGGGGGCATGTAGGAATGGATTGTCAATGAGTCAGGTCCAGGGGAAGTTAGATATTTAAGGCCCTTTGTCATTTCCCTCTTTTCTGATGAGCTCTTGTCTTATATTCCAGCCTTGAGCCTCAACCACAGTGCATCTCCTGTCTCTTCTGACTCAGTGTAATTAATTTGAATACAATTTGAAAATCTTCCCCACCCATTAATAGGCCTCATGTGGAGCCCGTTAAGGGAAGCTTGATTGGGGAGGCTTGTTTTTCAGGAAGGCCCACACCTTTTGCTAATTTCTGATTACACACTGGGTCACTAAGATTGTGATGCCCTCTGGCTCTGAAAAGGGGTATATATACTCTGAGGTGAGATTTTGCTTTGGGACTCACTCATAGGAAGAATGTTTGTATGATTTGGCCAGATACGACTCTGGGTAGCCGTTAAGGAGCCCCCTGGCTTTGAAAACCTAGATGTTGGTGCTTCTTTCTCTGGTAATTATGTATGTATGTATGTATTGTGTTGGTCAGACAGTTAGAAGCCCTGGTCTGTTGGTTTTTATTTCTCTGTTTGTAATTTCTGCTTGTAATTTTTGTTTGTATTTTCTCTGAAGTTCAGGGTGCTGACTTTTCCCCTGAACTAAGTGAATGATATACATATTCAATTAAAGTAGGGTTGTTGGCCCCTTTAAAGTTGCTTTCCTTTAGAAAAGCAGATCAAAGAACTTGTGCTAGCAGCCTTCCTGTGCGCTGGTGTTATTGGTCTTACACTTCCACGGCAACTGCAAGTAGTACTGTTGTTACGCTTAGACTGCTGGTTGACAACCCACCTCTGACTGTTTCCATGTTTGCTGAGTCTGCTTCATCCTAGATGCTGCTATATTTACATCTGCTTCTGACCTCCTTGTTTATTCCTCAAGCTATTGTACTATGTCTGACTCCACTGTTCATTGCTGAATGCCTATAGAATAGTCTGCATTGGTTGCCAGTACTTTCTTACCGTCTGCTTACTCCTTAGTCTCCTGATTTCTACCCCCAACCCTCTGTTGAAACTACTTTTTCCAAGGTCATCATTGATCTCATCATCATCAAATCCAGGGGACTATTTGCAGCCCTATCCTTGACCTTTCTTCAGCGTTTGACATTTTATCACCTCTTTCTTCTTGATACTCTCTTCTTTCTTGACTTCCACAACACTGTGCTTTCTGAGTCCTCCTACTTGTCTGGCTGCTACTTACCGGTCTCCAAGTCCTTCTTCTTCCTCCTTACCCCCAAGTCCTGGGAATCTCTCAGAGCTTTGTCTTTAGGCCATTTTCTCTTCCTTCAACACTCTTTCTATTGGCAAACTATCCATTCCTGTGACTTCAGTCACAGTTTCTATATAGCTAAATCACAGATCATTATTTTGAATGCCCATTTATCCCTTGAGCTCTAGTACATATATCTAGTTGCTTGTTAGCTGTCTCTACCTTGATGTCTTTGCCAATACCTTTTCCAAAACTGAACTCTTTTCTGATGACACCATTGTTCTCTTGCTCAGGCTCATATCTCATGGTCATCTTTTACTCTTTCTTCTCTGCTTCCTCCATCTGACTTGTTGGCTATTCCCACCACATCTAACTCCAGAATGCCTCTTGCATCTCTTTTCCACTCATACTGCTACCACCCAAACTGAAGCCATTAACATGGGATCATAGTTTTGAGCTGTTTGGAACCTGTGAAGTCATCTTGTCCAATCCTCTTATTTACTGTTAGGGAAATTGAAGCCTGGAGGGTGGTGGAGTAACTTGCCCAAGGACATAAGGTAGTAAATGAAAGAACAGGGATTTTCAGACTACAAAACCCACAATTTGTTCCACTGCACCAAACTATTATGTTAACTTCCTAACTAGTCAGAAGTTGCCAGATTAACATTCCAGTTGTGCAGATATGACCATGTCATGTTCACCTGCATAAAAACCTTTAGTGGCTCTGTTTTTCTAAAAAATAAAGCCTCTTTAGCCTGGTATTAATGATCTTCCACAATCTATCTACTAACTACATTTTCAGTTTTTTTCTTCATGGTGCTCCCTTTTAAACACAGCATTCCAGCCAAATTAGACTCCTGGCTGATTCTGGATATCCTCATTCTCTTAGCTCTGCAGTCACACAAGTAAGTCCTCAGTATCTGAAACAAACTTAGTCTGTTGAAATCCCTATCTTTCTTTAAGACGCCTCACTCAAGAGCCACCTTGCCCATTAAGCATTTCTTTTATTTCCTCAGTTGAAAATCATCTTTCCCTTCTCAGGTTTTCTTGCAGCACTTTGAATGCCTCCTTTACTCTTATCATAGTCTCATTTGTGTACCTGTCTTCTTCCTGTTAGGAATGGTTTAAGCTCCTGGAGATCAGGACTGTGATGTTTCATCTTTGTATCCTCAGCACATAGCATATACCTTGTACACAATAAGGCTTAATATATGTTGGTTGAAATAATTTGGTCCAAAAAAGTTAACCTTCCCATAACCAATACCTGCTTAAATTTCTGTAAATATCCTCCACCCACCATGCGCCATCCACGGTTGTTTCAACTTGGAGGCAAAGAGATCTTAACAATGTATGAATTATGACTCCTTTGTAAAAGAAGTAATCTTTCTTATTTAGAATTGGGTCAACTTTACCAAAATTTATATCCAAGTGCTTTAACACTTTGGTAACTTTTGAAATATGGGAGAAAAACTTTACTGCCTGTTCTCATTTTACTTTAGAAAGGCTACTGTTTCACAGAATAACAGTCTCTTCTATGGAGATTTTAGGGTAATATCCAAGCTTAAAAGAAAGCAGTCAAACATATACTTCTTGCTACTGCCATCTTGTAGTCCATAAATATCATGCTCAGACACTTTCCTCTCATTGTGTTTAGACTGATCCTTTAGTTTTTAATCTGATGTTTTCTGTCAAAATGTCAACAAAATTCATAATTTACCATGGTTTATTCTAAGAGTAAGGACATATAAGAATAGACATTTATTCAACTCATAGTCTGCTAGACAAAAAAAGCCATTTCTTTGTGAATGTCTATTTATATCTTCCATTTTAATTTTTTTTCTGTGTATTTACAAATAGCTCTCAAAATGCATGGCAAGAATAATCAAGTTTTTTTGTTTTTAAAAAAACAGTAAAAAAATTATATAGGTTATTATGTAATTGTTTATGACATCCTATGGAACCCAATCTCATGCAGTTTACCATTGTAGAATGCCTGCCAGTAATGGTTGCTCAGCCAATGTGTGTATGATAAACAGCATGAGATTGTTCCCTTAGTTCACAACTAAAATAATAATTAAAGAAACCCTGTTAGCTGGATATTCCTTCATAGACAGATAACACAGTTAATGAAAATGTAAACGTAAGATTTTCCTTAAAGAAATATCAAACCTAATCTACTTACAAAAGGAATTCCTTCTAAATTAACCTACTATGGTAATCCTGACACTTTGTTTCTTTGCCATGTGGTCTCGGTGTATTTTTTCCCATGCATCATCTTCTGTATCCTGGTCAGTTGGATCAGGGTATGATGGTAGCTTGTCCTTTGGACATTCTTCGTAGTAACTTCGAACATATTTTCCAACGAGCCAGCCTTTGTATTCTTCAGGTGTTCTGCATTCCAGTCCATTATAATGAACATTATAGTGATGTTTTAACCAGTAGTAAAGGTAGTGGATGTTATAGTCACATCTCCAAGGATTTTCTTTAAGCCACAAGATTTTCAAAAAATAGAGATCTTCTAATACTCCGTAGTCAAAGTTTTGTAGACTATTGTTTGACAAGTCTAATTCTTCTAAGTTTGTGAGTCCTGAAAAAGCAGCTGATAATATAAAATACTTATTAAACTGATGACTGTAAATGTCAAGTTTGCATATAAATATAAGTTTCAGAGGACTAGAAAAATAGCTTTATTGCTTAGGCAAACTTTTCTTGATTGGAGTTAGCAAAATACTGCTGTTTTAATAGATAAATTTATTTAAATTTATGATCTATTTTGTTTTCATGTGTGTTTTTATACTGATCAGAGAGAAAGTAGAACAAGTCATTTTAGAAAAGAAACTATTATGTTTTTGTTAATTTTTGCTCACTCTGAGGCATAAACAAATGAAAATTGCCTTGGGTGATGATTTGAGAGAGAAGATGAGGTCATATAACTTTTGAAAAAAAAACTAGGAAATAGCACCATTCATTTTACCAGCCTCTTGAATACTTAGTCCTCCAAACAAACTCTGGCAAAAGGATTAATTTCTACAAATATTTTGAAAGATATTTGAAAAGCTCTAACATCCAGAGAGAGCTATCAGCTTGGAATTCAAATGTATTCAGTTCTGTATCATGGTGATGAATAAACATTCCATCCAAGGACAAAGAAGTATAAAATCAGATTGGGGCAAGGTAGAAGACATTTATTCTCCATTGCCGTGTCCAAAATTACATCTCAAGGGATTCCTAGAAACAGAGACATCCCCTAAAAAAATGCCATTCATTGCAAATGGACCATATTGGAAAGGAAAAAATGTAACTGTTTGCCAAAACTCTGAGGCAAACAGATTTTAACAATTCTTGAATTCAGCCCCCTCTGGGGGAAAAATGCTAACTTTCTTGTTTAGAAATGTGTCAGTGTTGCCAATTAAGTGTTTTAATTCTTTACTAATGCTTTTGAAATACAGGCATTGGAAGAATCCTCCCTTTGCCTCAATTTAAATACAGGCATTGGAAGAATCCTCCCTTTGCCTCAATTTAAATACAGGCATTGGAAGAATCCTCCCTTTGCCTCAGTTTTTCAAAAGAGAAAAAACCTTTATGCCTTGCTTTCATTTTACTTTAGAAAGGGGTATTACGGTTCATAGAATGATAATGCCTTCCATTGAAATTTTAGGGTAGTTTTAAAACTTAAAAAAAGCACAATGTTACATTTTTGCAACTACAGGCATACATGGTGAAAGCTAATCTCCTTTGGCAATGGTTTATATTAAGTATTTTTTTAAAATTCAGAAATATCTTTTTAAAAATTCTTTAGAATCTCTTTTGCCTTACTTAAATTCCTAGTTCCTTTCTATGCTAGAGGATCTTCAACGTTGAAATAAGTTTGATTGCTTTCCTGGGTTATATGTGGTTTGGCCTTTTTTCTCAAAGACTATGCAATTGACTTTGATTTGAGGGAGGCCTGTGCAAAGTCCCAGCCTTACTTTCTCCTCCAGAGCCATCTGGGTCCAGTGGCCAGATTCAGGATGACTGGAGATGGCCCAGGATGCAGTGGGAGACCTTGGCCCTTTTAAGCTAAGGTCTTTTCAAGTTCTCACTTTGAGTGAGACAATGCCCATTCAGTGAATAGGCCTCTTTAAGAAGTAAGTCAAGGGATGGTCTTGTTAATAAAAACAAACAAACAAACAAACTGGGAGGGGAA